>NC_139907.1:29926696-30602059 GCF_905171665.1 Trachurus trachurus
CAGTGGGTAAGTTGACCCACCCCTTGTTTCTAGGAAACTATAGGAAAAAATTAGCATGTGACCAAATATTAGGGAGGCAGGCATCATTTCATGGAGTCTGTGAAGAATAGAGCCACGTGAGTAAAGTGGTTTAACATTTATGACCAAAAAATCTTTTTTCACTCTCGAGAGTGAATTTTGTCGATCATAAGTTTCATGAGAATTGTGTTTAGACCAAAAGAGATAATTGTAAATTTGTTTTATACATGGGTTCTGGTATCTATGAGCTACAACATGAGGTAGTAAACTTAGCATGAAACTGCACCATTTTAGCTGTGGGAGTAATAAACCCAAGCTAAGGTAGCTGTGGGGTAAGTTGATCCATTTGGCCAGGGGTAAGTTGAGCCACCTGCCCTATACACTTAATGAATGTATTTTGGCTGTATATGTCCAAATGATTAAATCAAGATTCTGTATGTTTGTGATTACAGTAAGTATGTTCCTATAAACAGGAAAAGTTGTTTATAGTGTGCCAAACTTTACTTTCAAAGAAAAATATCTGGGATTCTTCCCAAGATGCCATGTAATTGCAAAACTCCCCAAATCTCGGTGAGTTGGTGGCTCAGCAGGAAGTCCCTGCAGTTTGTGTTCACCTGTAACCTGGACAGATGAAATATTACTGTAAGTAAAGGGGGAGGTAGGAGATGGATGGAAGGAAAAAAGGGGGGGTTGATCAATTTACCCCACTCCTATGGTCAACTTACCCCATTCATGGGGTAAGTTGAGTCACAAGACCACTTTTTTTGAACATGCTATATTTTAAAAACTGTTATATTTACACTCATTCTGTTAATTTTTAGGGATGCAAAACATCCTGAAATATATGCAGATGTGTTAGTTAGCAACAAAACTATAATTGTCTTGATGTAGTGATCCTGAATACAAAAAGTGGCTCAACTTACCCCACTCTCCCCTATATATCTCTGCAACACAAGGTCTATTTGAATACTTTTGGTGTCACAGTAAAGGAAAAAAGGAGAGAAATTGCTGAGATGTGTAAATTTCAGTATATGTGTTACTGATGAAGAGTAAATGAAGATGACACCCCCCCCCCCCCCCCCCCCCCGCCCCCCCCAAATAATCATATTTTGGATGAGTGTCCTTCAGAATGATGCTGCTAAAGCTCAAAACCTCTATCAAATGATTGTACAATGTATGAACATTATCTCTGCAGTGGTTGATTCTGATAAAGTGAAGCAGTACAAAATAAATTAGATTTTACTACAAAATATTCAGGCGAGCTTTCCAAAATGTCCATTTTTGGCACAGCTTGGAACCACCTGCCACTATAAACCATTGTTTAATCTTTATTTTCACACAATTTGCATTAACTAACTGAAAAAGAATCAACTGGGACTAAATAACAACTACTTTCTAGGCCCTCTGTGTCCCTCTGCAATCTGCACTGACCTGCTTATTTGGGTGCAGTTACGCCTGGCTCTATCTCTGCAGCGGATTGGTTGATTCATGCATTCGAACCGTTAGAGCCAATCCATAAGTTTACGAACGTCATCTATGGTCAAAACCGGCTTCCGGTTTTGCCAGTTTGGTGGAATTGTACGTTTACGTTTCCATGGTTTTCAGTCGTTGTCATAGTTGCGGTAAACGCATGGATCTATTAACGCTGGCTTTTAACACGGATGTGTGTGATATCCACTGTTAAAAGCTGCTGTGATGATCCATGCGTTTAACAGATTTTCATTGAAAAAAAAAAAAAAAAAAAAAATCCATGCATTTACCGCGACTACTGAAACCATGGAAACGTAAACATAAAATTCCACCGGAAGAGCAAAACCGGCAAAACAGGCTTACGTTTTTGACGTTCGGAAAAAGGTGGATAGAATGAGGCTATAGCTACTGTACCCACGTGGATGTGATTGACAGTACTGGCAGCCAATCAGAATCAGAATTCTTCTCATGAGCCAATCAGAATCAGCAGAATCCACGCGCAGGCTGTTGTGTGCGTCGCTCGCAAAGGTTCCCCCTCCTAAAGCCCGTCCTGACCGATTTAGATGTAACACCGGTCAAAGTTCAACTGGAAATATTGTGGATTTACCCATAAAACAAACTTTTCACGGCAAAACAGCAAAGGTAAGAGGAAATGTACAACCATGTTTTGGCCAAGCAGTGTCTGTGTTTGCTCGACTTTGCTGGTTGTTGGCTTCTCTCTCTGCCGTGCTGCTGCTAGCTTCTGTGTAGCTGCGGTTGCTATGTATCGTTCCAATCTTTGTAGCGGCTCTTTCAGATGAGCGGTAGCTGATGTGTTTTGCATAATGTACAGTAGTATACGAGCCAGAGATGTGGCGACTGGGTCCACACAGAGGTGCTTCATGAAGTTTGATGTCTAGTTGTTTATTTGAGTAGTGTTTGGGCTGTGTTTGGGTCATATGGACATGGTTTTTACACGTTGTAGCTCAGCTTCTGCTGTTTAATTAGATGTAAAATATGACTATATTCTTTCATAATCAGTGCAGTAGAGGCTCTGTGGTTGTTCTGTATGTCTGGATACGTGAGGTTTAGCATTAAATAGCATGGTGGTGTTCAGGAGTCTTGTTGTTGCACAGATTTGGCTCCATCACCTCATCTTTTCTTCCTTTTACTGCACACAGGACAGGAAGGTGAGGCAGCCTTCCTGCCTTAAACAGGCAACAGTCTGTTAACCAGGGCCGCCCTCCATTATTTATTTATTTTAATTTTAATTTTCTATGAAGCTTATGCTGACAAAGTTTTACATTTTTATTTCAACAACATACCCACCTTCAAGTGAAGAGAGAGCTTCTTCTTGTTTAGATTTGTTCCTCTTGTTGCTCCAGACCATAGACTGTAAAAAGAATGGACGTAGCGTCCGTGACGTCACCCATTGGTTTTGGGGAGTCGTTTTTGTGACTCAAATATGGCGGCCTGAACAGCGCCATGTTGGATTGGCCGGCCGAGAACCCGCCCACTGGCCTCGAAGCAGCTGTCCACGGAGCTGCTCGGACCTGTCACTCAACGTTTCCGCGCCCTGATTGGCCAGAGTTTTAACCTAATAACAGTAAAACGGTAGAGTTAAAAAAAAATTTGGGATGTGTGCGGGGGTAGAAACTATCGATTGAGACGAAAAAACGTTCTGACACCAGGCTTTTAACATGTTTACTGAGGATGTAAAGTCGGCGATTTTAACATGGGGGTCTATGGGGAATGCTGCTTTCTGACACCAGCCCCCAGAGGAATCCGAGGGGATTGCAGTCTTTTGAACGCGGAAGTGAGCTTCACTTCTCAGACCGACAACTGCCCCCTTGCTCCAGACTGGTGATGTTTAGTCTCTTCACCTGCAGCCTCTGACCACTGATTGGTCAGATGTTGATTGTTGTCGATCATTTCAGTGACTTGTGTGGTGTCAAATCACAGCTCCCGTTGCCTCCTACTGACTTGGTGCCCTTAGCTGGCCTCATATTATGCAGTGCATCTGTTGTGAAATTTGCGCATATTGCTCAAAATGTGGCCCCAAACGTGAGGCCCTGTACGCACGGTGTGTTGTGTGTTTTTAGGGAGGTCAGCCCAGCGGAGGCCTCAGCCTCTCAGCTCTGTGACATTAGTAGTAGTCACACTTTAATCTCCACAGTCATGAAAATAAGACTAATCATATGTAACACTCATGAGCACACCGACATGTGAATGGCAGTGTGTGTGCATTGTTTGTCTCTATGTGGCCCTTTGACAGACCCCCCCCCCCCCCCCCCCCCCCCCCCCACTACCCTGCATGGGGATGCAGTATTACCATTATCATTATCAATAGAATTATCTATATAATTTATGTTATATATCAGTATTTTCTGTATTATTCAGTTCTATAATCTATTAATTTAACTATGCATTAAAAAAGAAAACAAGAATGGCTATTTGGACTGACAATTCACTTTGATCCCAGGGGGCAGTTGAAAAAAGATCAATAAAAAAATCTATTAAAAATATCAATCGATATAGACACAAGATCAACAGACAACATTCACAGATAATAAATGACTGGTTTGCTTCGATATGGTGCATTTACTCTGTTTAACAGAATGGTATTGTCTTTATACAACAAAGTGTAGTGTCGTGTGTCTGTGTGTGTGCGTTGGCTTCCTCTCTGCAGATGTGTGCAGACCCCAGTCCCCTCCCATTCACTGTAAGCCAGGACCCAGACCTGAACCCTCATGACTGTGACCCTGTTGTAATATTTACTGTTATATTTACATCAACCTGTGTATCTTGTTCACATCAGAGTAAACTCTGTGTATGAAGACTGTTTCCAGTCTTGATTAGCTAACTTTATTATTTGGTTTGTTACTCTTTAAATGTCTGTCCCACTTTTAAAACTCATATCTGTGTAGGATAAGGATAATCTATGATACAAAATGAAGGGCCATGCTCATCGCTGCTTGAGTCTGCTGGATGTACTTATAGCAGCAGTGCACTGACTTCTCAGGGCCGCTCTGCAGGACAGAACACAGTCTGAAACCAGCAGGAGAGGAGACAAGGACACACAGGGAAGACAGGCTAATCCCAACAGTGTACCTCAGGTTTTTTTTTTTTTTTTTTTTTACCTATCACTGTACTTCACAGTCTTTTCCATATTCAAGTGGGGGGAAAGTCCTCCAGTGAGAATTGAGCATAAATAAAAGTAGTCCATGTTCTTACTGAGTCTGAACATGGAGAGAAGCAGATAAAAGCACTCTGTACTTTTCCAGCTGAAGCTGCTGCTGCTGCTAAAACTTTCCTATAACTCTTCACTTTCTCAGTCATCCTCTTCTGTAACTGAACAAACATTAGAAATGTTTCACACACACTAAATAAATGTCCACATCAAAGGAAACACCGCAGTGATTTAATGGTACACCGTGTTGACTCACTAAACAGTGGACACACAGAAATCAATCCTGGTTAATTACCAGTAAGAGCACAGATCTGTTTATTCACACTATTGTTAGATGATTTCCTTTTGTGTAGATGCTGTTCAACATTCCTGCTGTACTATACACTTAGCTGTCTGATGTCAAAGACTTTTTTTCACGTACAAAGGACAATGTCCATGTGTTTTTTGATTATAAAGCAGCTCGAGGTTCTATATTAATACGGCGAAGTGTCAAAGCCTCGGTCCACAGAGAAATGCACAGAATGATTTCAGAGACGGACGTCTGATCCCTCAGGTCTCAGGGAAGAAAATCCAAAAACTGTCTAAACCACAGTCATATTTTTTACATACACGACTTACAAGCAACTGTGATGATGACCACTCAATGAAAACACACAAATTAAAATGACAAAAAAAAATGACCAACAAAATCAAAAGGACACAGGATGTTTTTAGATTGGGCAGCTTGGTTTTGCATAGCCCTAAAAACAAGACAAGTAAATACTTCATCTATGTCATCTCTTTTAATCCATTTCAATCAGATGTAGGCTAATTGCATTCTTGTCTGACTAGCACAGAGCAGAGTTTTCTGTTGATCAGATTCAGATGTTCTCCTGTATGTTGCATACATTATTGATGTGTAGAATATCTTTCCTCTTGTCTTATTACTTTCAGTGTACTGGCCTTTTCTGACCTCTGACCTCTGACATCTATCCACACATCGGCAGCAGTCTGTCTGCACACACACTCAAGCCTCTCAAATAAAAAGGCAGACAGATGCACAGACATTTTTCATGAGAATTTTATTGGACAAATGGACAATTAAAACTAAGTCTGACTTAAATGTCATCATGGTGTCAACAGTGTCATGTATGGATTATGACACATTTGGTCCAACAGTATGTCCTCCAGCTGTCCTCATGTTATTTTTTGCTCTTCCTCCTTGTCTCTTTACATTACTAACAGGAACAAAGTGACAGTAACCAGTAGCAGGGCCATGCTCTCTCTGAACCACTCAACTCTAAACTCCAGACCCTCTGACAGAGGCAAATGGAGGAAAGAATGAATACCCAGTGGAAAATAACACTTCTGGACTCTTCAGTGAAGGCAGAGATATGCTGACAGTCACGTTAAAAGCTAAATCACTGATGACCACAACTAGAGGTCACTGCTTCTGTTCTAATCCTAGCACAGAAAAAAACATTACAGTATGTTAAGCTAATTTACTCAGCTGACCTGCAGCTGTGGTGCTAATTCTCCATTAATGGAATTATTCCCTGTGCACAGTGACACGCAGCTTTACTGCTCTGTCATGTTAATTTAGTTTAAAGGTACATTGTGTAAGTTCTCCTGTTATCTATTCACGAAAATCGATTATTTCGTTCAAAAGTCTGTTTTTCATTCATTAATAATTACCCCCATCAACAAAGTGAAGTGTTCCTTTCAGCTCTGAATGAGCCGTTCATATCATTCATATCTCCATGGAGCGGGTAAGCTCGGTGCTGCTGCCAAGTGGTGTCTCCATGTTTTTACGTTCAGTGGCAGCGTGACGGTAGGAAACCACGGAAACTCAGCGGAGACACCGGAGCTGTCGGCTCAGGTCCAGGTGGCGTCTGTGAAAAGTCACCACGGTAACGCAGTGAGGACTTTGAGGACTGCACGTGAATGCTGCATTCAGGTGCAGTCGGAAAAAACGGCCGTCGGTAACAAACCAGATGTCATTTTAGTCCCAGAAGTCCAGAGAAAGACTGTAAAACGTGGGTCAGGTAAACAATACACATCACCATGACAACATATTGTCACGTGTATTGTTTTGCCTCGTGCTGACGGACCACTTGTTTACATAGAGGCTTGTTTATGCCGTTACCTGCAGCGGCCGTTGTCCGTCTGCCTTAAGCCCGATTTCACGTGAATGCAGCATGAAAAATACGACTGAGTTGCTTGCTTCTACAACCGCACCACTAGATGAGAGTAATTCTTACACAATGTACCTTTAAGTTAGGTCAGTTTGTAATGAACTTTTTATTGAAGTTTAACAAACACATAATACAGACAGGGAGAGATCCATTCATTCAGTCAGGGGGGCAACAAGGCCAGAAATGTACTCCCTAAGTTGTTGTTTTTTTTCCTTTTTTCAAAAACAAAACAAGAACAAACAAACAAACACATCAAAACAAAACAAACACAACCACAGACCACCACACTGACACCTCTCAACAGACAAGCAAACCAAATCAAAGACAACACTGCAATGTCACGGCAACCATTAACCCACAGACAACCAGTCAGTGACAGGGCTCCAAGTGGGCATTGATCCAGTTTATCCAGTAGGGAGCGCGTCACCCTCTATAGGCAGCTAACTGTGCCATTGTTGTAGTCCATTCTGCATAAGGAGGTGGCAGTTTTTTCCTCCAGTGTCTTAGTAGTATCTGTTTTGCTGTAGTGAGAACTAAAATAATCCATCTTTTTTCAAAACATGTAAAGTCCTTGTCCTTAAGCTCAGTGGTCGATCCCAAGACACACAGTTTTGCAGAGATTTGGAACCTTTTGCGCAGGACTTCAAATATAACCTGATGAATGTTGTTCCACTAGTCCTTAAGCGCTGGACATGTCCAAAGTATATGTAGTATAGAAGCACCACTGCCGTCACATCTCCAACAAGAGTCTACAGGTATTAAGTTCCATTTATAAAGTTGTTGTGGCGTCCGATTTCAATTGAATAAATCTATTACCCACTTCTTTATACATTGTATTGATTGTATTGGAGATATGTCTATAGCCAAGTCGCCTTCCCAGTGTTTCTTAACCTTGAGCAAAGGGTCACATAATTGTTCCTGTAATAAACTAACGATCTTAAGAGTAATGCCCCAACCTGAACCTGATCTATTTAGCAGTTCCTCAGTTGGGCTGCCTGTAGGGCAGGTAAGGTCCTATCCATTTAGACAGGGTGCTTTGCATTTGGAGATATCTCCAGTATTGATTATGTGGTAATTTGTATCTATCCACTATTTGGTTAAAGGTTAAAAATAGCTTAGTGTAACTATCAAATAAATGTGAAATGTAGTTTATCCCTGCTTTTTGCCAAATAGTCCAGTTAACTGTTTTGTTCCCGATTAGAATTCGCTTGTTATTCCATAGAGGTGCATGGGGGGATTTGAAAAAGTCCCAATGCCCTGCTCTGTGTAGTTTATGCCACATTCGTTTAGTATTAGCGATAATAGGATTATCATTATGTGATGAAAATTTTGTACTAAATAACTCGGACCAAGGGGATAACCTTCCACTTACTTCAGCTTCTATTTGGAACCAACTTGGTCTATCTCCTGTCTCATCATAAACCATGTTGTGTTTCATATTGAAGGCCCAGCAGTACCATCTGAAGTTGGGAAGAGAAAATCCCCCTCTTTTTGTGTGGGCCTGTAATTTCTTTGTTTTCATTTATTTCATTTTCATTTATTAGTTTATTTCATAGGGACAGTGCACCACTAATCAACATTATTCCCAAATATTCCCAAACGATGATGTGAATTGTCCCAGAGAAAATCTAGAATAAGGGTGTCAAGATCTCTAAAGCAGGATCTCTAAAGTAGGACTTGGGAATGTTCAGAGGAAGGTGGGAAAGTATACAGTAGATCACAGGTGCAGACATCATTTTAATAGTGTATTTTTCCCCAGAGTGAAAGGTGGATTTTAGTCCATCTTCCAAAATCTGATTTCATTTTCTGAAGCAGTGGGTTGATGTTCTCTCGAACCATATCTTTATCATCAGGAGTTATTTGAATGCCTAGATATTTGATGCCTTTCGAAGCCCAGTGAAATTTCCATCGATGTAAGAAGTTAGGTCAGTTTGGATAAATTCAGGTTAGTTAATATTAGTTTGGTTCACTTAGATGAGGTCTGTTTTAAATGTGTACAGAAATGGCTGTTTGTCTTGTTTGTCGCACCGAGTTGTCACGAGTTGCCGCACGAGTTTACCCGAGTAAGGAAAAAAAAAAACACACTTTCATCCCGGATTTAATCAAAAATAGAATTTTGCACAAAGTTTGGCCTACATCGTCTGATAGATGAGTTATCACTAGGGGTGTAACGGTATATGTATTCGTCCCGTGCCGTCACGGTACGGGGGTCACGGTTCGGTGCACACAGTCACACGATGAATATGTCTGAGTGAATATTAAAAAGAGTCCTCACTCCAATCCAGGTGTAAAAGTAACATTATAGTGACATTATGCAAATAGTTAAAGTAATAGCTACATACTGATTTATTTTTCACAGAGTTATGAATAGTTTTTTTAGTGAAGATGAGTGGATCACCTATCTACTGCACTGTAACTGCAGCCAGAGTCAGAGCAATTTGCCCGTTCCAATATGGCCGACTGTGAGCTACGCCTGCGTGTAGTCCGATCCACCCCCTTGGATGAGAGTGTGAAGCTAGAGGAGCTGCCTGCTTCATCTTGTCACCGTGTGGCTTCTCAATGAAACACAATGGCGGCGGCGGCGGCTCGCGACCATAGACTGTAAAGCAGCTCGCGGAAGTCCGTCGGCGCTATTTCACAGATGTGCGCTGCGTCGCTAGAAACGCATCAAACACGTTAGCGCACGTTCACCCCGATATGTCAATCACTGGTGCAAGGAAAAAGACTAGTTGTTTGCAACAACTTATCCCGCTGCTTTTAAGCCTCTTGACATAAACACAGACAGGTGAAGAGAAAAGGAGACAGCACAATATGTAGCCTACACATTGTCTGATGAAGGGCTGACGCCTGAAACGTGTGAGTGACATTAAACTGTCACGGGAGCTTTTAACTAGTGTGCGGTCTCCTTTTTTCCTTACCTGTGTCTTTCTTGGTGGTCCAGCACCTAGTCTTCAGTTTTTTGGGGGGATGTGCGTGTAGCTGCCTCTGTTTTATGAACACAGACAGGACCAGAAACATCACCAAATAGGCTAACTGGCATCTAGTCTAATTTAACTGTGTAAACCAACATTGATGTTAGTTTATTATTATTATTTTTTTTAATAATAATATATTTTTTAATAATAATAATTTAATAATTCGAATAATTCGAATAATAGTTGCCAGTCGTCAAGTGCAAGTTTTTTTCCCCTCTAGAATTAATGAATGGCATTATAACACTCCTAATGCACTTGTTTTATTTTAAATTCTTTTTTTTTTACTTTTATAACACAAGACAGATTTTAGTTTTACATTCAATTAGTGTCTGTTGTACCGAAACCGTACCGAACCGTGACCCCCAAACCGAGGTACGTACCGAACCGTGACTTTTGTGTACCGTTACACCCCTAGTTATCATACTAATTTTATGACCCAGAGTGGGCTCAAATTCAGTTTTCTTTTCTGTACAGCTTTAAGCTACACTGTAGGGCTATTTTGATAATCGAAGCTTCGCGGACATAAAATCGATTTTAATCGAAGCTTCGGCGGCCGGCGGGGTGCGCGATCGTAACGTCTGACAGGGGGGGCGGCGGCGACCGTGGGCGGGGGGTAGTGCGAGCAGAAATAATGAAAGTAATGGCAAACAAACACTGCATATCTCCAAAACCAGGCAGGTTTCCAGGATGCCAAGTAGCCTATTTCAATGTAACAATTGCCGATGAGAACAGGTGTCAAAAAGGGAAAAAGGAGGGGGAAAAAAAATCGATCACGGACTTTCATGATCGATTACCATGGCAACGAACGAAGCTTTGTAGCTTCGAATTTTTTGGGTCAGCCCTACTACACTGATTAAGATTAGGTTAGTTTGGTTAGGTTTAGGTTAGTCTAGGTCAGGTTAGATTAATCTAAGGTTAGGGAAACATGTCAGAGGGCTATTATGCATCCAGGTAACTAAGACCTCTTCCCTCTGTGGAACCAGGACCAGACTCATTCTCTTAAAGGGATAGTTCAACATTGCATGGCAAATTGGCCCATTGCCATAATCACTATAGCCATAGCAGAAGGTTCGTTACCTTTAATTGTCGGTGCAAGCTATTTTTAGAACGGCGGAGCAGCAGGCTGCTCAGAGCTACGCTGCAGAGGCTAAAGGAATTTCTTGGTTTCCCTCATCAAACTCATCAAATACACAACCCAACAACTCCACAACGCTCTGGTGGACAAGTTGTGACCTGCACATTCACCACACTATGAGACAATAACAGAACATTACGAGACAGAGTTGTTTTAGAGGTAAATGCATGCAAAACCACTGATGCACGTTACCTTCAGGGACAATTTTTCAGCAAGCAGTCTCTGTATTTACAATAACGTTCCTTTATTATCTCATAGCGTGGTGAATGTGCAGGTCACAACTTGTCCACCAGAGTGTTTTGGAGTTGTTGGATTGTGTATTTGATGAGTTTGATGAGGGAAACCAAGAAATCCCATGAGCCTCCGTAGCGTAGCTCTGAGCAGCTCACGGCTCTGCTCGGCCGTTCTAAAAATAGCTTGCACCGACAATTAAAGGTAACACACCTACTGCTATGACTATAGGGATTATGGCAATGGGCCAATTTGCCAAAATGTTGAACTATCCCTTTAAGTCTAAACACAGCAATGAGCCCTCATGAAGTTGTATTTTCTGTTGAACAACTTTTGGATGCCAGGTTGGTGGGGCTGGTCGTCCACTAGAGGACAACACCTATTAGCACTGCCTCAAGGTGGAGTATCTTGACTCCCTTCCTGCCTGGGAAACACTGGCTGTGTGTCAGACACAGAAAGTAACTCTGATCAGATTCCCCAGATCACGTGTTAAGAGCTTGAGAATATCAGACTGACAGGTACTTTGTGGTACTGTGTTAACTCCACAGTCTCCTAGAGGATTGATTAGTCATTGATATCCCTGAACATTTCTCCCCCATCACTGAACCAGATGTTAGTGAGAAAAGTCCATGGGTACACGATAGACACACCCATTGGTTCATTATTGTACGTTTTGTAATGCCCTGTGGGCTTACAGTGCCCCATCAAAGACCATGACAGGACCCGCAGCTCAGCGGTCCAGCTGGCAGCCTGCCCAGAGCGAGGAGGAGTGGCTGCCTGCACTAAGTCTCCATAGTCCTGGGCTGATAATGTGGAGTCCAGAGAGACACAGGCAGAGGCAAGTTGTTTTTACCTTGACCTCCATGGGTGCTAATAGTTCACAATCAGGGTTCAAGAAACGGACATGAAATCAAATAAAGCACAAATAATATCCTCTGAAAACCTAAACCATAGAGAATTACCACCTGGTTCAGATTTGAGCTGTTATAACAAAACTCAGTGACAGGAGACAGTCCAATGACAGCAGGGTTGTGTAGCCACTTATTAGACATTTAGGTACAGTATCTGCTGTAATGATGAATTACACAGTAAGGCAAGGCAAGGCAATTTTATTTGTATAGCCCATTTTGGCAAACAGTTTATCTCAAAGGGCTTTACATGGCATCATAACAACATCCTCTGTCCTTAGACCCTCACATCCACTGAGGAAAAACTCCATGGAAAACCATTTTAACAGGGAAAAATTGGAGAAACCTCAGGGTGAGCAACAGAGGAGGGATCCCTCACCCAGGACAGATAGACGTGCAGTAGGCCTAGATGTTGTAGACAAGAAAAGAGTTTTCTAGCATAGAATATGCAAATATGCAAAACATGGACATGTTAACAAGATTTGACAAAGGTAGCGTCAACATCAGTCAACATTGCTTTTACGGTGAGGACAGTGTGTTTCAGTTTAACAAGGAAATATCTCTATAAAATGCAGCGCATGTTCACAACAAATTCAAATTTTTCATTTGATGATGGAACATGGACCTGTTGAACCTGGTTTAGTATTTTAATAGATAGAAAACTGTGAAAAAAGATAATTTTTTTTACTACTACTATTACTATATTAGTAACACTATCACTTCTACTAATAATACATTTTATTTATAGCTGCTTCTTTAAAACACTTATGGTCACCTCACAAGGCAGAGTTAAAAAAAACAACAACAATATACTAATATAAAAATAAAACAAATTTACAGAGTGAAAATCAACATGAATTTAAGGAATGGAGTGAGAAGGAAAACAATCAGACTGCATGCCAGTTATAAGAGATGTGTTTTGAGGAGGGATTTGAAAATGAAGAGCGAGTGAGATGTGATGGATGTCAGGTGGGAGGGAGCTGCTGTCTCTATTGTACTTACTGTACTGACGATACAAGAGTCAGAGTCATCATGGTTCATCCTCCTGGGACCATGATTGAAGGTTCATGACAGAACCTTGAGTTACTCAGATATCTCAGTCTGGACCACAGAGCCTCTGTCCAGAATCACTGCCACCGTTGCCATCACTGTAAACCAGACCGTCCACAGGTTCCTGGTCCAGTGGCGTGCACAGGGGGGGGCGGTCACCCCCCCTCGTGGCCCTATTGGTGAAAAACGCGTGCTAAAGTGCCCCCTGGGAGCCAAAACGCGTGTTAAAGTGCCCTCTTGGAAGCCAAAACACGTGCTAAGTGCCCTCATGGGGGCCAAAACTTGTGCTAAAGTGCCCTCTAGGAGCCAAAACATGTGTTAAAGTGCCCTCTAGGAGCCAAAACATGTGTTAAAGTGCCCTCTAGGAGCCAAAACATGTGTTAAAGTGCCCTCTTCAGTGGCGAGGACGCACTATATGTGCCCTTTTTTTTCCTTTTTGCCCCTGCCCTTCAAAAAGTCTGTGCACGCCACTGTCCTGGTCCATTTGAAATCTGTTGCATAATTTAAGTGAACCAGCCCTTTAACATTTCCTGATCAACTACAGAATGAGTGTGAACTTTCATCACATTTCACCTCTGTTAAAACTTTAAACGATGCCTGTAGCAGCTATTCAGGGCAAGACAACTGAGGCAATATTTTTAGAAGACATACTTTTTCTCATAATAAGAGCAGTGATGATGATGATGCCATACTGACACTGTCAATATGACCTGCTGTTACTGAGCAGCACTGCAGTCAGTTCATGACCAGATTGCGATGAAGGGGTTGTGTTTGGCCTGCCTCATGGAGCTGACTTTGATGTCAGGGCTGATATGGAGCTAGGCCAAACTAAGACGTTAACATGGGATGAGACAAAAAGAAGTTAAATGTGAGAGTAAAAAGCCTTTTGATTAACTTTTAAGTTACCGTTGAGGACGGATTAGTCAGAAAACTGGCAGAAAATCATGTTTCTGCCAGAAAAATCATGTTTCTGCCAGAATCTTCTTTTTCAACAGCTCATCCAGACCTTCTCAAGTGTCCAGCTGATTGACTCACTGACGCTGCTTTCACTCTATTCATTTTCAGAATTTTATTTCATAAGAAAACACATCTCAGATTTGACACTCGTTAAACTGACAGCTGTTACCTCTCCTCATTCACTCACACCTCTAATGGTTGGCTGCTTCAAGGTAGGGCTCTAAATCAAATCTCTCCATGGTTGGGCGTAACTGCTTATGTTGGCTGAGTCAGTGTTATTGTTTATTAAAAGTCGCTGCCACTGATTTAGGGGAATGATGACAGGTTCACTGTTTTCTCTATGCACAAGATGTGTTTCCTAATCAGCACATGACATTCCGTTTGAAAGGGTTAAACAGGTGGGATAAGAGTCAGCATTTCGATCTGTCGCCTGAAGTGAAAAAGTTTGATGGGTGGCAGTGTCGCTCTGGCAATGCACGTTGGGTGTCTTCACCCACGTCAGCAGAAAGGTGGAGGCGTGGCTTCAGAGAAGTCTGAGGAAAGGGGCTGGGACTTTTGACTTGTGTGTTTTCAAAATGTGGCCTTACTTTCCCGGATCTCCAACCTTTAATTATAAGACAGAGTTTTAGCTGCCATAAATATCATTTATGTTGTCATCTCTTTTTTTAAAGGGATAGTAGCATTTTTTTCAAAGTGGGGTTGTATGGTCTACAAATAGCCCCTAAGTACTTTAATTGCAGTAGAAGACGCTCTGCACTCCTCCCGTTAGCAACGCCAGCCCATAGCCCTGCCCAGAGATTTACAACATACATTGTTGTGAACAGACCCAAAGAAACGGCCTATTTTCACGGCCTAAAAGAGGTTTTACCTGAAAAAAATACACAGTTCCATTGTTCGCTATAAATAATTTTTTCCAGCCCTTCAAAACGCACGTATCTCAAGTAACTCACGTATCCCTCTGCCCATGGTTAGCGCCCGCCGATCAGCAGTTGGTTAGGTCCAAATAAAAACTGTGTTTTTCCTGCACTTTGAGGGGCTGGAAAAAAATATATTATAGCGAACAATGGAACTTTGTATTTTTTTTCAGGTAAAACCTCTTTGAGGCCGTGAAAATAGGCCGTTTCTTTGGGTCTGTTCACAACACTGTATGTTGTGATGCTGCATTCAAGACAACTCGGAAGTCGGAAAAAAACGAGCTCCGAGTTGTAAAAAATGAATTGAACGGCGTCGAACTCGGAAATTACAGGTCGGGAACTCGGGTATCATATCAGAGCTCCGACTTTCCGACTTGATGTCAGGACAACATCAAAACATGGCAGCCCTCGTCTTAACTCATTGAGTGCCAACCACGTAAAATGCTGCATAAATCTCTGGGCAGGGCTATGGGCTGGCGTTGCTAACGGGAGGAGTGCAGAGAGTCTTCTACTGCAATTAAAGTACTTAGGGGCTATTTGTAGATCATACAACCCCACTTAAAAAAAAATGCTACTATCCCTTTAATGATCATATTTCATTTTATACAGTTTATTTTTCATGTACCTATATTTAATTTCTTTATACTTTCTATAATAATAATAATCTAATTATTTTTTCCAAACCACAGGTTATGGCTTTTAAGCTTAATTCCAATGTATAGTTTGCGTATAGAAAACACTTCCTGCCAGTCAAGAGCCTCTCACTGTTCGATGAGCAATAATGAATGCCTCCTCCACCAATGAGAGACAGTGATAGATGAGACACAGCGCTGGACACAGCTGGACTACCAAGCCACACTCACAGACTGCTGTCTGGCTGCAGTCAACAGCTGTAGACCCTGCTCAGTCCACGGAGACGCTCTTCTCCACCAACAGAGAAGCTGCGTTGAGGAAGCAGATAAACATAAAAATAGGCTCTCCTTTATTTTACAAATAATGATGAGAATATTTGCATATGGAAAATATTTGGATCCATCTCATTATCCGTGCCTGTCTGAATACATGAATGAATGAATAAATTTGGGCACACCCTATGACAGAATAAAGCTGCAATGCAGAGAAAATGTGGAACAGTTTTCAGCTGGCTGTAAAGAGATGAAACTACTTAAGTAGCCAGTGTACAGCCATTAATTCAAGAAAACTATTAGGCCTCAGCAGTGGATAAGTTCCAAAACTTTAGCAGAAACATTAATTAGCACGAGTCTGCAGTCTGCAGCACTGCTCAACACATGATGGTGTCATTTGTCTTCACAGTTTGATGTCTGAACTAAAGTTTCAACCATTTTCCGACCGATCAGATATTTGTTCATTGTAATCTGGGATCTTTAGCAGCATGATCTGAAACAGTGTTAGTTTTAGGTGAGCTAACAAGCTGAGACATGCACTAACAATCTAGTTATACAGTAAGAGTACAGCTGGTGTTTGAACATTAGTGGAGATTAATGAATGATAGAAAGAGTGAGAATAACGTCAATCAAAAGTTTTAATGACGATCAGTATCAGAGTTCTGATCTTTGGAGAAGCCTGGGACTGCTCCTAATGATCAGACCAAAAACTAAAAAACCAAAAAAAAAGAAAAAACTCAATTTTAATAAAATGTTATTACAATTTAAGATATTATAACTACTGTATATATCCTGTGCTACAGAATAACAATAATAAAAAAAACTATATAGTGTTTTTATTCAATTTCACCCAGAAGAAGGATCAAACACTTGGAGAAAATGTCATGAATCAAAGGATTTAAAAGTCACGGCAGCGAACAAATGAAAACTTTGTTTTTCTCCTGGTTGTAAATCCCACAGTTTTACACTACAGCTCCTCCAACGAGCTCTGCTTCATCTTAACTACATAAATGAAGTTGAAATGAGGAAACACTACCCTATGGAGCAGGATGACAATGGTGAAACCGAGTGGAGTTTGGATGTTGGTGAAAGACTTTGAGCTATGCTTTCAAGCACAGGAGGGAGCCTGGTGCAAAGTACCCAAAGCATAGCAGTTTTATTTCCCAAATGTTCATAATTAAACATTTAGTATTTGAATAGCCAGCAGGAAACTCCTCTGCTTGTGTTTTTCTAGAGGCTATTGTGTTTGTGGAGCCAAATATTGGAAACTTTGATACCAAATCCCCTGGTGTATGTTAACTTTGGCAGCTGCCAAAGGATTCTGGGGATGCTTTTCCTGCACATTACTGTGCCTTCACTGTCCACCACCCACCATCTCCTCAGGTCGTGGAGTTCCCTGCAGCCACTGCTCGCTGGGCTGGGGAGGGGGAGGCACAGGGAAGACATTGTAATGCATCTCGGGGTGAAAACTTATCTTGAGTGTCTCAGAGGTTTGTAGAGAAAACACCTCAGCGCAGAGAGACCTATCTCCTCTCACTGAACTCTGCTTCATCCTACAGCGTTCCTCGCAGCTCCGTCTCCCAGGCTACAGGAAGCCGGCGGCCACCTCCAGAAGGTGTCCTCCCCCTACAGCATGTATGATGCATGAAGCACTCACCCTGGGATCCCTCCCTCCAGCCTGGGGATCAGTGGATGTTCAGACTACTGTGGAAAGAGGACCGGGGCACAGCTCCTCTGGCTGGTCTCTGTGCAGCACAGGATGAGTCCCGGCTGGATGGGAATGTGAGCTGAGGCCCGCACAGGAGGAAAAGCAGAGTCAGCAAACAAGGGGGAGAGCAAATAAGCCTCACATACTGTTTGTTATCAGGTTCTCTTTTGACATGTGTGTGTGCTTGTACAGTAAGATCAGCCAGCTCTGCAGTGACCCTCTCCTCTGTCCTGTTTGGGGTCAGTCATAGTTTTTAATAAATGCTCAAACTTTTTTTTCTTTAAAAACACTCCTTACCTTTAAATGCAATATGAGGTCTAAATAGAAACGCTGGGCCTGTGATTGTTGGGGGTCATACTACTTTGACCCCCAACTACTTTGCTGAGATATATTCAGAACCTTATTCATAAAGCACCTTTTCAAACAAAGTTTGAGTTGCTCTTCAAGGAAGAAGTCTGAGACGCATGCTGTCCATATATCAAATAGAGGACTGAAGGTTAGAGGGCTGAATCATCCCTCAACAGGAGGTCTACACCATCTACACCATCTACCCCCCACCTGAAATACTGACCTCCAACCCTGGACATTTAACCATTTACACCCATTTACACTGACTGCTGTTGCTGAAGGACAGAGTGACTCCAACGACCTTGATTAGCCCACAGAGGTGAAATACACCCTCTCCAGCAGTCAGAACTGAAGAAGACATTTCTGACTTTATTTGGTATTGATGGCACACACAGTCCTACCATCACATACTCAGTGAGCTGTCTGACAACATAAACAGAAGAAGAATTTAACAACCCTTGGGTGAAAATTGAAATAGTGTATTTTGAAGGAAGGCATTATAATAATATGTTTAGTTTGATTTTATCCTCATCCTAACAGCATTTTTTAATTTGCTGGCTTAGGGCGGATGTGACTATCAGACTCTGGCACATGCTCACAGTGACATTTTTCACCAGCGTCACTACTGAATAACTTTCACTCTAGATGCAAACCACATCAGATCAGGTTTACTGGACCAGCAGCAGATCAAGAGAGTGGGTCTCCATCCTTGGAATCTTGGGAATTTAAGGGCAAACAAAAAAGACAAAGGACAACACAACAATACTAGAAAGAATATAGACCTCTACCAAAGACAGTGTCAGACAACACACACTGAACTTATGAGAAAAAGGTTCTGGGATTTTTGTGCAAATTAACTGACAAAGCTGCAAACATCAAATTTCTTTCTATATTGTAACTCTTTTATATATTTGATCAAAGATTGTGTGGTTATTTCTTATCCTGTGTTTTTATTCATATCCTTTAAATATGGTCTGTTAAAAATAGCATGAGACACAGAGTCCAAACAATCCAATCACAGTCTAGTAGCCATGTTTAAAACGTCTTTGTTGTGTGAATTCAGTCCATCACATCCTCTCACTGTGTGGTGGACACATGCTGTCACCAAACAGTCATTTCTAATGATCTGTACATCCTCAGTGTCTGTTACATATATGTGTTTTTCCATGCTCACAGTCATTTCCCTCTGTGCCAGGTGCACAGTGCACTTAATGTAAACACAGATTAATCACTGA
Organism: Trachurus trachurus; assembly: GCF_905171665.1. Taxonomy (NCBI): domain Eukaryota; kingdom Metazoa; phylum Chordata; class Actinopteri; order Carangiformes; family Carangidae; genus Trachurus; species Trachurus trachurus. The sequence goes on from NC_139907.1 coordinate 29,945,894, forward strand.
TTTGGCAAGGAGGAGTGAGACAGTTAATCATACTGTTGAAAAAACAAGGCTTGTGTGTTGTCAGATGTCCCTGTAACCATTTAAAAGCAAAAAAAAAAAATGCTCACATTAAGAAAACGTTATCCTCAAATTGTTGAAGACATGGAACAGTTTTGGTTTAAAGGGATAGTTTCACTCATTATCTACTCCCCCTCATGTGGACTAAGGGCTGGGAGAAGTTTCAGAGTCCTCCGTGGCTTCTCTGAGTTACAGGGGGTCTCGGCGTAGCAGTGCATGTCCATATAACGGTTGCAAATGGATACCAACTGTCTTCGTAACAAAAAGACACACCAAAAAACATCCAAATACCTCCATGCTGCTCGTATGTAATGTCCGTCTTGTATTGAAGCCCTGAAATGCGAAATTGTCCTGAAAAAAATTAAATAAGTCTATATTTCAAGCTTGTTTTGTAGCGGAAGCTTCTCGAACTTCGACGAACTGGGAAGAGGACAGACCCTGGTTCGTCCAAATTTGACGAACCAGGAAGAGGAGCTTCCGCTACAAACAAGCTGTGAAATTTCAATTTTGGGTGAACTATCCCTTTAAGATCTGTCATTTCTTTGCTGTACTAGTGGCTTTATACATAATAACAATACATACCTTGTAGTGAATCAGCAGATACGTATGGTATGTCTTCCGACAGCACCTGACTCCCAGATCCCAGACTTTTGAAAAGACTTTATTATGTGATGCTTTCGCCAATGAACACTGACCTCTGACCTCTGACCTCCATGCGTCAGCACATAACCAGAATGTGCATGGTCAGACATCACTGTTGGAAGTTCAAATACGTTTGAATTTAAACTGATTTAAATGGATATACAACAGCAACAACACTCTACTGGACAGAATAGTGCAGCTCCTGAATGTATAATTGTCCTTCATTCCCTTTTATCTTTGGCTGCTCTCATCCTTCCCTACACCTTCCTCTGCTCTGATATATGTTCCTATGTGTGGGTTGGCCTTATTTTCTCCTGCCATCCAAACAGTCCTTGCACGGGAGCCACAGGTGGCTTCTGCTGCCCTGCAGCTTCAGACCCTCTTCAGCCAAACACAACAGCAGTCAGGCCCATGAGGTCCATGTCAAACAGCTTCTTTAGTGAGTGGACCGAGGTCTGACGGATCATTTTCTTCTTTTCATCTGCAGCTCTTGATGTTGGGAGTTTGGCCCCTCTCCTAGAGCCGAACAGCTCACTGTCATGGTGATGTGTGAATATAGCAGACAGCAGTTCTCTACCTGAACATTACAGACATGGTTCTCATTAACAGAAACCCGCTCGACATGAACGGAGCTGTCAAAGATCAAATACCTTGTAGATGCACACCGATGAATGTGGAACAGCTGGCATATACACTCATGGAACAAACTACGACATTTGTTCTTTAAGTGCATTATATAATTACGGACAGTGACTTAGGAACAACATTGAATAGATTGATGGCACATTTACATGTGAAAACAGTGGCTGTGTGTTTTAGCTGGCACAAGAAGGATTATTATTAAAACTCAGGGGACTGGACCTACTTGCAGACGTCAGTGGAAGATTTAATGAAGCTCGGCAATTTATCAAACAAAGTCAGACAATGTGAAGCTGTCAAAACCAGTGAAGGAAACAATGTCCAAATGCAGGTGAAGAAGGTAAAAAAGCAGAAAACAAATAAAGAACAGAGGCACACAGAACCCGAGCAGAACGGTTGGCGGTGTGCATTATCTAGTGTAACTGACATTCCGTGTTCCTGGAACAAATAAAGGGATACTCTTAACAAAAAGGAAGTACATGAGCTGCATTTTAACCAACAAGGAAAAATCAGGCATTTTTCTTCAGGAACTAAAAGGTGACTGTCGCCTATTGTTGTCTGACCTACTGTTAGAGTCCAGGGAAGACTATGAAAGTTAGTCCAGTCTGACTATAGTAATAGACTGTAGTAAAATACACACTGCCTACCTTATTATTTATGTTAATCTCACAAACTGAGGCACATTGCCGTGGTCCAACTTCATTTGCATTTTTTAAAAATTGAAATTGAAATGTATTGTTATTATTATTTATTTATCTTTTACAGATGCTCACTGACAGGGGTGTTCTTTGAAATCACTATTTATTCAGCCAAATCTGTTTTTACTTTTCTACTATAAAGGGACAACGAGGAGTTTCTCCAGCAGCAGAACGAAAAATTCCATGACAATAAAAAAGTCTCATATTAATGTGGATGAATCTACGTTACCACTTGTTAATGGGCCCATTTTCGATAAATATATTGTTTTGTCTCTATCGTTATTTTGTTATTATTAGTGGTGGTGGAAATGCTGGGTGAGCCGACTAGCGTTTCCTTACTTGCCGTTTTTATTGTTGGAACTACGACAGTATCTGATCGTCTTCCAACCTCTGACTTTAATTCTTGATGAATGAAAAATGAGTCTGTCTTGCGCCGGTCAAAGAATTTCACGGTGCGCGCAGAGGCTCATAAATGTAGTGTGAAAACACTTTGCTTTTCCAAAACTCCTCGTTGTCCCTTTAATGAGCAGTGGAGGCATGGGGACTAGGGAGTAAGGTATTGTGTGATAATAGGAATTGCTATAGCCTATGTATTAACAATGTAAACTTAAACATAACCTCTAGAAACTAACTGTTGTTATTGCTTTGACACATTCACAAAACTATATAAATGTAATTTCACAACCTTGACCAGGAGTGTACTCAGTTTTCAAGCATTGAGATAGGTAGCTAGGCTTGATCTTGGTGCTTGGGTGTCATTGCTAAAAATGATTCCACATTGGAATTCACTTAACTTGTAGAGTGCTTTCTTTGCATGCAAGAGGTTGTGGGATGGAGTTCATACTGTAATTCTTCAGTAAAAGTGGCAGCAGAGGAGAATTCAAAAATTGATTTTAGTGACCCCAATGGACAGTCAGCATGTGTATTCAGCATTCTGTGACTTGCTCTTGACACTTGACATTGTAGTTACAAAACATAACAACATTATTATCTAGTGTTTCGGGGGGGAATCTGAGGTGTTTCGGAATGGAGAGCTGTCCCCCTTTTCAACAAACTGTATAGAATTGGGGTGACACACAATGCCTGATCGCTCATTGTTTCGTCCACTTCTCTTCTCATGGCATCTAAGATAAGGTGTTGCTTTTCCAACGGGGGGACCGCAACTTTCCCATTTCTCCAACTGGTAAAATTTTGTGACTTGTGTAGTTAAACAGGAGCCCCGGGAACCTGAAGTGTCCATCTTCAATTCCTTGTGAAGCCTGGTACTCAGGGGTGTATATGATGTGTTCCTTGGGTGCTGATGCGGATTTGGGAGGGCAACATAGAGTCCTTTTAGTTTGCAGATGGCTGACGGTCTTTGATGGCTCCTTTTCTGAATGTCACTGGGGTGCTGGTTGGAATGTGAGTATAACTGTATGATTGAATGTTGACAGGTATTTAAAAATGTGGTATTTAAGTGTGGTGTTGTAATAGTCCAGGACAGAATCGTTGTCTGTGGGCAGAGCAAGGATGGCTGTGTCATGAGTATTTGAGGTAGGCCTATGTGGTAATGGGTGATGGATGGGCACACAACCCTGTGTTGGAGGAGGTGGTGCATTCAGGCCACCTTCTGCCCCTTGTGGCTTTATTGGCAAATTGAAGAGGATGGAGCTGTAGAGTGATGACTGGCAGGATGGGACTGAGCAGCAGCTTCTCCAGGCACTTCATTATTATGGACATGAGGACCATGGTGGTTGGATTCAGTGGGCCAAGAGTGAATGGAGCACTGCTGAGAGTTCATGGACACATGCCTTCAGCACCCTTGCTGGGATGCCTTCAAGCCCCGGAGCCTTTCCCAGCATGCATCAGTTGAGCTGGCGCCATACATCCTCCTCTGTGAAGGGGCTGGCTCAACTGTTTCCGGTAGAGGGAGGGCTTCCGGCAAAGCTTCACACCAAATCGAGAGTGTCAAAGCGGCCAAAAAATGTATTCAGTTATTTTGTTTTAGAATTCTGGGTCAGTTATTGCAGAGGTTGGTGGATTTGGATTCACATCCTTTAAAGATTTTCACCTTCTGAAATGCCTGCTTATTGTTTATGTTGGCAAATTCAGACTACAGTTTATCCTTGAATTTCAGTTTTGCCTTGAAAACCTAATTTCTTATTTTCCTGTTTGCCAATTGAGGCTTTCCCAGTCCTTGAGCCTAGAGGCTTTGTGGTGTTCCTTTAGGCTCTGACTCATTTGTTGAGTTATCCAAAGTTTTGAGTGGGGATCCTTTTTTATTGTTTTAACAGGAAGACTGCTGGTGTTTATGCAACAACAAAAAAAGTGGTCCTTAATGACAGAAAATCTGCCATTCAGATTTCCATTCAAATACTCCAGTCAGATAGATGAGTTGGAGTCACCAAAGGAAAAATGACAAACGTGCTCTGAAACATCAAGCTATCGCAGTGAGGATGTAGAACAGTGGTCACCAACCTTTCTAAGACCAAGATCAGTGACAGGCAAGATCTACCTATTGAAACGTCGAGAGTTAACGACGGTCCAGATTGTATTTATAATTTGAGGCATTTTATCAGGCCTAATTGTAATTGAATTACATCAAACACTTTGGTCGAGCTTTCAAGTTGATGCAACCAAGAACTGCTGTAACTGTAAAGCCATCTCTGTCTTGTTAATAATAATTCACATTATACCTTCATTCCTAATAACTTCATTTTAGTGCATCACAAAAAATAAAGGCATGTGGCCTATTTCCCATCTCTATGAGGAAATTATTTGTTTGGAAAAAACAGATCATATTAACTAACAGTATTAAGTGTTAAGTGAAGCTTCATGCAAGTTACAAGATAATCATTAGTAGCTCAGTTTTTACTAACTAACTGACGGCCACACTTTGCTCGGACTCGCAGCAACCGGTGACGAGAGCTCTCAACGTAACATCCACTCTCTGTGCAGCACTGGTCGACTGTGCGTTCCACTGTTCTTACGGAAAAAAAAAAAGCAAGCCAATCGGGCACAGGGCCGCTGCCTTTTTTAGGACAACGAGCTGTCAGGGAGCGCTCTGCTGTTTCTCTCAGTGGGAAGATTACACTAGAGTTCAACACTGGAAGATCTACTTAGTCACCAAAACATTCAACATAAATTATTAAAGGGACAACGAGGAGTTTTGGAAAGACAGACTCATGTTTTCATTCATCAAGAATTAAAGTCAGAGGTTCGAAGATGATCACATACCGTCGTAGTTCCCACCATAAACAGCGATTCGGCGGCATTATTCTCATGACTCGCCACGAAACCGAAAGCTCGTCGGCTCGACCAGCATTTCCGCCACCACTAATAATAACAAAATAACGATAGAGACAAAACTATATATTTATCGAAAATGGGCCCATTAACAAGTGTGGGTAACGTAGATTCATCCACATTAACGTGAGACTTTTTTATAACCAAATAAAAACTCCTCGTTGTCCCTTTAATAGGCTACGTATTCATAATTATTTAAAATATTTTTTTTCCAATCTCACTCTGGCCACTAGGGGTGCTGCAGCACCCCCAGCACCCCCACTTCCCACGGCCATGATCGGGCATAATGTGTTTCTGAACTCATTTTTCCAGTATTATTGAGATCGACCAGTCGATCGCGACCGACGGGTTGGCGACCACTGATGTAGAAGGTCACAGGAACTTGAACATCGATCCTGAAAACATAACTCGTGATAGAAGAGCAAAGTCTGTGACCGAGTGGCAGAGGCCCAAGCAGAACAGATGGATCTGCTGTTTGGATCAGCAAAACCCATGGAAATGTTGGCTAGCTGGGAACCAGTGGGGTCGGCGGGGTGGTGGGATGTGAACTGGCCCTTTACAAGGCTGCAGGTTTTGGTGCTGCCGCATTATAGTGTTATACAGACAGGTGTTCCTTTTATTTTGTCCATTACTGTATATCATGTATTTTATGATCTGCCTCTCTAGGACAATTTTTGGACTTTGGGTAGGGTCTGGAATATTTACTTCCTATTTCTTATAATGACTTACCTTGTGTGCACATTGTTTACATCCTGTCCTCGTGATATTTTCCCTGCATTGTGTTTATCTGCCTTACCCCATGTTTCACCTGCTGTCAATTACCCCTTGTGTATTTAGTTAGTTTGCTCCTGTTTAATCCCCTTGTCTTTCCTCGTGTTCCTGAGTTTTGCCAATATTTTGAAACCCTAAATTTGGAATTTTAAGTTGTAATTGTTGGGGGGGGGGGGGGGTTATAGACAGATGTACAGTATGCATTGATGAATGCACTGTACAGCTGTATTACATATTGTCCTAATATCTATTTACACACTCTCGTTAGACATAGTTAGTTGATGATATCTGATATTGAAATTTTTGACGATATCCGATATGCCGATGCTGTCCAACACTTCATTTTCGATTTCCGTTAACCACCAATATTTGCAGGCTTTCTTCCCCAAAACTAATTTTAGGTCACATCACATATCTCCAGTTGGGAAATAACACATACTGCCAACTTTTTCTAATATTGTGTATTTGTTTACACTCTCACGCACACACACAGCTCTGACTGATGGATCAAAACAGTTTCTTTTAATGTGTGTTGCATTAGCCTGTTTTTGTATCATGGGAACCCTTGTGACCTCATATATGCAGAGACTATAATCTGAGTCCAGACTGATCCATGCAGATGTGTGAATATGCCCACCTACTCTGAAGCCCTATGTAGTATAAACTGCCCATATTGAGTTTTTTTTACTCACATCACTTTACAGACATCATATTTGGGGTCATCTGTGCTGGAGGTGGCAGAGATGCCAGTATTTGTGCCAGCAGGAGTCTCCACAGAGCACTGCACAGTGAGGGGCACCGCTCCTTGTTTTTCTTCTCTCTATTACTGACATTATATATGATCAAACTGAGCTGGCAGCGAGCCCACTGAGCTTTCTGCAGGTTTCTACAGAGTTTCTGAGAAAGGAAAGAGATCCAGGGCTGGAGCAGAAATAGTTCTGGTTGATTGGGGGAATGTAAATACACCAAAAAGATGTATGAAACATCATGACAAAATCACTCCTGGAAGCCCCTGAAAATTCACACGTTGAACACTGGAATTTTCCATCAGGTTTACTTACTTCCTGCATCACAGTGAACAAGTCTCTGTTGGTAAAAGGACTGAGCAAACAACACATTTTGGCATGTGGAATATAAATCCATTGCAGGACATTTTCATGTCCTACAGTTCACACAAAGCAGCCCTGGCAATGAGGAAAAGATCAGATCAGTGACACAGATCTGGACCTGAAGTCAAGAGTCTTCTCACATACGGTGGAGACATATGGATGTTATGTTTTCAGTTTAAGCTTTAGGCAGATATGGAACTTGGCTCAAAATGTGATGGCGTCATAGCTTCCTAAATACCACAACAGAAACCACAATATCAGCACTGTCACCACATGTTGGGTGGGTGGGTGGGAAGGTGGCACACACACACAGGAGCACACATGAGTGTGTATTGTGCTGGTATCAGGTGAAGTTAAAGCAGAAGTAAGTGATCCGGTGGTTTTGGCTAACTTCCTGTCAGCCGATGGAGTTAGCAGTCCCCGCCCTCGTCATGGATCTAAGTTTTCTCCTCGGCTTACAGCAGAGCAGAGTGACTGACAGACCCGTGTTTCAGACCAAACACTCTATATAAGTGATTGCTGATTGCAGAATCAATCACAGATTAGCAGTCTCGCTGGGGGTCGGCAACCTTTAGCATTAAAAGAGCAGTTTGGGCCCTTTCCTGCCATATTAACACCCACTCAGAGCCATAAGTCTATCTATCTATCTATCTATCTATCTATCTATCTATCTATCTATCTATCTATCTATCTATCTATCTATCTATCTATCTATCTATCTATCTATCTATCTATCTATCTAAACTGTTCTGTTTAGATCAGTTGCTTTCATACAATTCTCTGCTGTTTTATAACATTATCATTTGCGTATTATTATTATTATTATTATTATAACCTTTATTTATTCTCGAGAGACATTGAGGTTGCCCTCATTTTCAATGTCGTCGAGTTTACAACACAGTTTAAAAATATTGACAGTGGTTACAGTCATTTGAAGTGATTACAACCAATATACACTTAACAAGAAACAAGAAACACAATCATCTGAAACAGTTACAAATGGAAACACAGTTATTCATGACCAAGTACCTAAACTCACTGAGTGAAGGGAGCGCGTCCAATCTCAGGATGTGCTGTAACGCGTTCCAAGAGCTAGGGGCATCATAACAAAAAGCAGTCTTGCCAATACTCGTAAAGACTCGAGGAACTTTGAGTAGCAGTAGTTCAGCCGAACGGGTCCTGTAAGTAGCAGAGTTCCATTCCAACATATTTGCTACATACAGTGGTAATTTGCCTGTAAGAGCCTTAAAAATATATAAAAACCAGTGCCTCTTGCGCCTTTCCTCAAGAGAAGGCCAACCAACTTTTCCATACAAAACACAGTGGTGAGTATCATATTTATCACCCGTGATAAATCTTAGAGCTGAATGATGGACTGAATATAGACGTTTCAGAGTTGAGGCAGCAGCATGTCTATAGATGATATCACCATAATCCATGACGGACATAAACACTGCTTCAATTATTAATTTTCTTGAGAGCATTGGAAAGCAAGATTTGTTTCTGTACAGAAAACCAATTTTTTGTCTCAACTTTAAGATAAGTTCATTAATATGATATTTGAATGAGAAATCCTCATCTAGCCAGATCCCAAGATATTTGTACTCCTTGACTCTCTCAATTTCTGAGCCAGTTTTGGTGTAAAGATGGATACTATTGTAATCAACATTTTTGGATCGGGTAAACAACATATATTTTGTCTTGTTTGCATTAAGCAGCAGTTTATGTTTGATTAATGAATCCTGAAAAGAATTAAAAGCAGTTTGCAGGTTGTTGATGGCTGTCTGAACAGAATCCGAAATACAATATAAAACTGTGTCGTCCGCATAAAAATGGACATTACAACCATTTAAAGAAGGAATAATATCATTGATATAAAGAGTAAAAAGCAATGGCCCCAAGACTGACCCTTGTGGTACACCTCCCGTAACAGTCAAAAAATCTGATTTTGTATGGCCAAGCTTAACACATTGATGCCTGTCAGTCAAGTAGCTCTGAAACCAAGCACACGCAGTATCATCCAACCCCATTGTCTCTAATTTTCTCAGGAGCAGATGATGATCAACTGTATCAAATGCTTTAGATAGATCTATAAAAAGAGCAGCGCAGTGATACCTCCTATCTAAAGCTGAAATGATATCGTTTGTCACCAGTGTGATTGCTGAGATTGTGCTATGGTTGGCCCTGAAACCAGACTGATATGGATTTAAGAGTGAGTGGTCTGAAATAAAAAGCTTAAGTTGAGAGCTGACTAAGGATTCCATAATTTTTGCAAGACAAGGTAGTTTGGAAATAGGGCGATAGTTATTCAGATTATCTCTATCTCCACCTTTATGTAAGGGGACCACATGTGCTGATTTCCATTGTATCGGAAATGTTCCAGTTGAAATGGATAGATTAAAAATGTCTGTTAATTGCTGGGTGACTATTGGTGCTGCTAGTTTTAGGAAAAAGGAATCCAGATTGTCCTCACCGGTAGAGCACTTAGGATTTATGGCCTGTAATTCATCAAGCACCTCACTGCAAGTGAATGGGTGGAAGGAGAAACTAGAGGTGTGAACCTTGGGGGACTTAGCAGTACAGCTGCCTGAATCGAAGTTGTTGAGGTGGAGTTCCGGATATTCCTTATCAAATAAGGTTGCAGCTTCTGCAAAGTGTTTATTTAAAACATGGCATATTTCAGCCTCATTTAGTGCGACCGGGTTCCCAATTTCATTGTTTAGTAGTGGGATTTTAGAGATCTTATTTTTATTTTTATCCATATTTACTGCTTTCCAGAACAATGTTGGGTTTGAGGAGGAGCTAGTGATGAGATTCAGGTAATAGTTTGATTTTGATTTTCTCAGGGCTGAAGTACATTTATTCCTAGATTGTCTAAAGCGTAACCAGTGTGAAGGATCACCTGAACGTCTTGCTCGGGACCAGGCTTTATCCCTCTCACAGAGTAGGGCTGATAGCTCCTTATTAAACCAGGGTGCTATCCTATCTTTAATTCTAAACCTCTTGAGAGGGGCAAGTTTATCAACAATAGAAATAAAGGTATCGGCAAAAGAGTCAAGAGCAACCTGAGCATCACTGTTGTTCACTGCAAGATTGGCAAAAATATGTGCTACATCATTACAGAAGAGTTGCTCATCAAAAGTTTTTGTATTCCTCTTTGTGACGATGTGAGATCCCATCTTTTCTAATTTTGCACTTCTCACACATGCTATGGGGCAGTGATCACTGCTACCCAGCCCAAAAACTCCAGTACCAGCTATCTTATCGACTCTATTAGAGAAAATAAGATCAATTAGTGATGATTTTGATTGGTCCTTCATATTGGGTCTTGTAGGTTCAGTGATAAGTTGAGTTAAATTAAAGTTATGAAATAAATCTCTCATATAATCTGAGGTGCCACTCAGCCAGTTCACATTAAAATCACCCACAACAATCATTTCTAAATGTACATACTTTGAGATTAGTTCTGCCAATGTATCTAAAGAATTAGCACTGGCAGATGGGGGTCTATAAATACCAATCACCACCAATGAAGAAGACCCCAGGTGAACCTGCAGGGAAATAAACTCAAAACAGCTAGATATGGAAGTAGAGTCCAGAATAGACACTTTAAAACCAGCCTTAACATAGATTGCCACTCCACCTCCTCTTCTAGCTCTATCAGCTCTGAATAAGCTATATCCAGCCAGAGACACATCACAATCAGTAATACTTTTATGCAGCCATGATTCACTCAAAACCAAAATATCAGGATCAGCCTGTAAGACTACAGCTTTAACATAGTCCAGGTTCTTCAACAGGCTTCTAATATTCAGGTGAAGTAAACCAAGACCTTTTCTGCTCTTGAATGACTCAGGTCCAAGTGATGGTTTTGAGCTATCGGGGAGCACAACAATACTAGGCTTCAAAGTCCTGGACACTCTTTCTAAAGAGCGAAGGTTCTGGTAAATGACACCTTTAGAGGTGTTGACAGGTAGTTGGTCTGATCTATCAGTAATTCTTACAGGAATAACATAGCTAGATATAGGAAAATCTAGTGGTTGTAATGGTACCAGGGGCCTGCAGGGGGAGCTAGATGGGAAAGGAGTGTTGGGAGAGCCTGTTACAGTGACCGCAGAGGAAGGTGTTGATGCTGTGTGTCGTGTAAACAGTCAGTCGGTGAATGTGGTGGACTGGACGGCTAGCAGCGTGAGGTCAATGTTCAAAGACAGAAGACGGGATCCTTTGTGATTTAAATGAAGACGGTCTCGTTTGAAGAGGTCCGGTCTATGGAGGAAAGTGGTGAAATTGTCCACGTATGGAATGCCAGCACTGATGCAGTAGCCTTTTAGCCAGACATGCAGCTGCCGGAGTCGGCTAAACTTTACGTCACCACATGACGGAGGGGGGAGGGGCCCAGAGACGACGCACCGCTTGCTCAGCTGAATGATGTTATCAATGAGGCGAGTGCAATCATCCCTGAGCTTTATGGACTGTTGCTGTTTGAGGTCATTATAACCACCCAGATGAGCCACAACAGTATGACAGGAGGGACGATTTTGCAGCAGCTGAGGAATATTGTCGTTTAATTGGTTTGTGCAAGCACCGGGATGACATGAGGTAACACACCTGTTGATTTGGACATGGCGGACCATGGAGGATCCGACCAATAAGACGGGAGGGCTTATCGGATGGACAGCTGCGGGGTGATGAGAAGCCAGAGCCGGGGGTGGAGGTTGAGGATTTTCGGCAGCGGCCGAGGGCTGAGGGCGGTGTGGACCACCGGAGTGAATCGCCCTGCGAGCCGCCTCTTTCACGAGCCTGCGCCGGGAGGAGGTGGAGGCGGTCAAGGACCTGGAGCAGGAGGAGGACTTTCCCTGTCCCATGACAGTACTTGCCACGGGTGAGAGAAGAGTGACAGCTGTCCCGGCAGGCGCCACTGCCGGGTGAGCAGAAGCGGCGGACCGGACAGCTGACTGATCAGCCGCCGCCTCAGGTGGAGTGACAGCGGACAGGGCGGCGGGCTGACTGACACTCGCCTCGGGAGGAATAACAGCAGGTGCCGCTGGGGCAACAGACAGAGGCCCGAAGCGATTTGATAGCTCCAGGCATGACTTTGACCCAGGAGCCGAAGATTTTGTTTTGGCTCCTCGGATCACCTCCGTCCAGCGAGGCCGAGATGCAGGTCGGCTTGGAGTGGAGCAGAAGACCGGCGGGACCTTCGGTTTAGCCCCGGCCGTGATCCAGTCCGCTTCGGAGGGAACCCGGGCGGCCAGCGGTGGAGAGGGCGGTGAGCAGCCAGGTGGCCGCGGACAGGCAGAGGGATCCCAGGGGATTGTGTCGTGGAACGCCACAGAGAGCGAGGAGATCTTTTGGGACTGCTCATGGGCCAGATCCATGAACTGTGACAGCAGGAGCTCGTTGTCCTTGAGCTGCGCAGCCAGCCGGAGGTTTTCTTCAGTCAGGTGGGTGATCCTCTTGTTGGCTCTGCTTAGCTGTAGGTTGTCGTCAGGTAACACGGCCATGGTGGTGGATAAAGCCAGTGTGGGATGTAGTTGGTGGTGGCCGAGGAGCTGTAGATTAGCCGCAGGAGCCGCAGGAGACAGGGCTGTAGCCATGGAGGTAGCTGAGGAGACAGATAACAGCTTGCGGCAGCAAAGGTGCACTGTGTGGCAGAGTGACAGATCGCCTGGTGACGGGGCTTCAGAGGCGGTAGGCAGCAAAATGGAAACTTACACGCGTGGACTCCAGAGGAGTCCGCGGCGTTAGGAAGGCAGTAGTACAATATGAACAACTTGGCGTCTTTCAGTCGAAAACTTACCGGCAGGGCCCAGAGACTGGGCCCAGTGAAGAGGTTAGGCGTCCGGTAAGATGGGCAGGTGAGGTTAGCTTCAGGTGCTAACAACACCGGTAGCAGCCAGGTAGCCAGGGAGCAGGTTAAGTCCAGGAAAAGGTCAATAAAAAGCGATCGGCTTATCCAATAGTTAAAAGACTGTAGCCTGGTTAAAGAGGCACTATTTAAAAGGCAGGGATCAGGGATAGATCCATTTTACAAATAAAAAGAAAGATTTAAAAGGCTGTTTTACTGGAGTCCGACTAGACCGAGGGCTTTTCAGACGCTCTCAGACGCCACGCAGGCGCAGTGACATGAAAACTTACCGGATTGTATGTCATGTCAGTCAAAATGAACTATACTTATGAATGCTGAATAGTCGTTTTCCGTAAAACTAATAGTCCTCATTTCATTGCTTGAGTCATTACATACAAAATTGTTGAACTAGTTGTCAAAATCTGTCTAACTAATTTTAATGTTGGGAGAAGCACTGTGAATTTACAGTAATTCAAACATTTCAGGGAGAACAGTTATATATAGTATTGGACAGTAATTCAGCACTAAACAATCTGCACTGCACTACTGTCATTGTGTCAGGGCTTAAGCTACAGTGGGACAAGAACTTTTTACATTTTACATTTAGACTCACAGCTTTACAGTACAGATTTACTGTATTGTAGTGTATTACAGCAACCTACTTACCATATTTACAGTGTGGTACTGTACTACAGCATTTTATAAGTGGGAAACACTTTTACAGTATTGTACACTACAGTAATATGGGTTGATGCAGTATATGTACTGTACATTACTTTAATTTTACTCTGCACCACAGGAATAAAGACAACCTCACAGAGCTGGAAGAGACCGAGCCCTTTACTCTGCAACAAGAAGAAAACATTTGTGCAACGGTGATTGCAAACAATGACATAAGGTTGAGAGAGATACAAAGCAAGGATGACAATATCTTTGGGAATATTGAATCCATTTCAGAGTGATGTAGATGAAAATATGTGGCCAGACAGAAAGGAACATCTGGATATACAGGAATGATTTACAGTACTCTGTAGGTTCAGTTACAATATTGTTTAGAGTTGTGCACAGCTCTACCCAAAGAGTGTTTCTTATGTTTGTTGTAAATAGATGACTGTAGTGTATTTTTCTTTTGCACAATGCTGTAAACAACTTGCAAAGAGCATATGCAGTAGAAATGTGAAACATACGTATACACAGTATCAGTTACTCCACTAAATACAGTAATGTGTAACTTTACTGTAGTTTTCACATGGCTGTATATGTAGTGTATAGTGATGTCTTGAACATTTTCAGGTAGTGTCACCAAGACCTGACTCTTTTGCATTGGAAAACACTTAGAGAATAAACTGTCATAATGAAAACATGACAAAGCCATTTGACCATCTTGTTCATAAACGATGGTGTCAAGACTTCTCATTTTGGTGATACTGACAGTTTCACTGACATACTTGCTTTTGAGGGATGAACTACATTTTGAGCAAGTGACACGCGTTTGCAGGTTATCCACTAGTTTTTGCAGTTTGAACTAATTGTTTTGAGAAATGCACTAACTGTTGTGCAAATGTAAATAGTGGTGTGAGAAAGCACCAAATCGACTGAGAAAAACTGTAAAACCATGAAGTCATCTCTCTGTAGACAGTAGATAGCCTACTGAATCTGGATCTGGTCTGATTCTACACTGATTGACAATTATGGCTAAATTAATAATATAAATAGCCATCAAATTATTATTTTAATTATTAAATAGTCAATTAAAGGGATAGTTCACCCAAAATTCAAATTTCACTCATTATCTACTCACCCTCATGTCGACTAAGAGCTGTGAGAATTTTCAGAGTCCTCCGTCCCTTCTCTGAGTTACGGGGGGGTCCGCGCAGCAGTATTTGTCCATATAATGGTTGTCAATGGATACCAACTTTCTTCGTCCAAAAAGATACACCAAAAAACATCCAAATACCTCCATAGTGCTCGTCTGTAATGTCCCTCTTGTATTGAAGCCCCGACATGAGAAATTGTTCCACCGGTCAGTGCAAATCACGAGAGATTTGCACTGACACAGGGAGCTTCCGCTACAAACAAGCTTAAAATATAGACTTATTTAATTTTTTTCAGAACAATTTCTCATGTCGGGGCTTCAATACAAGAGGGACATTACAGACGAGCAGTATGGAGGTATATCTGTCTTTTTGGACGAAGAAAGTTGGTATCCATTGACAACCATTATATGGACAAATACTGCTGCGCGGACCCCCCCGTAACTCAGAGAAGGAACGGAGGACTCTGAAAATTCTCACAGCTCTTAGCTGACATGAGGGTGAGTAGATAATGAGTGAAATTTGAATTTTTGGTGAACTATCCCTTTAATAAATCAATATAAAGTTATGGTTCAAGCTTATTTGAACAAAGCATGTTCTAGTCAAACCAGTTACTGAGATTGACAAGTCGCCAGGTATGAGGAGCAAGTGTGTCCTGCAGGAGTGTTTGTTAAGAGGGAGGTGGGATGCAGAGGAGGAGGTGGTGTCTTGGCACAGGAACTGTTATTGCATGTCTGCAGGTGTTTGGTAATTGGATTAATGCAGGAGCAAAATGAGGAATGTGTTTCCTCCACAGGCCGAGAAACCCCAAGGACAGACATGTTTGTTTCATGAGAGCTGGTGGAAGCTTCACCCTCACCACGGCGACCTCCCGGACATGCTCCAGGCTAACGGTTAAAGAGGACTGTTGCCCTCAGAGCAGAAGTTTATCTAAAAGCCTAAGCAAAACAAGAGCAGTAGAGATGAAGGATGATGATGAAGGGCCTCTTCAAGGTTTGATCCATCTCCAAGAGCAACTTGAGTAACCTTAGCCAAACACCCCCCTCTCAGGTTCTTGTATGTTTCTTACTCCTTCCACCCGGAGAGACTGGATAAAACCAGCACTCTGTGGTGCTTTAGACAAAACAATCGTCTTGGTGATGTTATAAAAGGCAGCGTGGTGGGGTGTTCTGTGGAAATGTTGGCTTAGTCAGATTAAAGACAGTGGAGGAGGCTGAGATTGCTAACAGTTGGATGTATTCAAACTGTTGTGTGTTGGTTGTTCTACAAACATTCGCCCTCTCACATCAAGTCACAGAAAGATCTCTACATTTTCCACAGTAGTGCATGGTGGTGGATCAGTCTTTTCGAGTACAATCCTAAACTATGATTTCATTCATGATCTACATCATGTTTCTGTTTCTGCTCTGATTTGATTTTGAAAGTCCTGACTTCAAATTGTGATTGATATCACAAAAAAGACCTGGTTCATAAATTCTTTCACTTTAAGCCTTGATAAATATAAACAGGTGAGTTTTATAGAAATTCACCCTCTCACAGACAGTTGTCATGAATGAGGAAACAGTCCCCGCCCTCGTCCCTACGTCACCACATTCACGCGCATCCCTTGGCTGCACACACAGAGAGGACCGCCCCTTTATGCCGTTCTCTCTCCTCATTGGATAAAGGTTGTATGATACAAGGAAAGTTTTCTCCTGGGCTTACAGCAGAGCAGAGTGACTGACAGACCCGTGTGTCAGACCAAACACTCTATACTCCGCTTACTTCTGCTTTAATATAAGTCTTAAATAGTTCTATCTTCCGACAGCAATCACTTCTATAGAGTGTTTGGTCTGAAACACGGGTCTGTCAGTCACTCTGCTCTGCTGTAAGCCCAGGAGAAAACTTTCCTTGTATCCTACAACCTTTATCCAATGAGGAGAGAGAACGGCATAAAGGGGCGGTCCTCTCTGTGTGTGCAGCCAAGGGATGCGCGTGAATGTGGTGACGTAGGGACGAGGGCGGGGACTGCTAACTCCATCTGCTGACAAGAAGTTAGCCAAAACCACCGGATCACTTCCTTCAACACGTTCTCACCCCCAGTGCGTCAACAGTCTGACGAACGGTCACTGTCCCTCCTCGTCACATGCTTGACTCAATAGGTGCCCGTTTTTCGTCAGGTTTTGACGATGGAGGCTTTCAGTTGATTCCAATGCAGTCCCCTTCGCGGCGATATGTGACGCTCAGAGCAAGTGATCCAGCCGAGCCGGGCTGCGGCACTGACGGACGGACGCTGTGAGCAGAGGAAAACTTTTTTTTTTTTTTTTTAACTTTTCCTTAAAGCTTTATTGAACCTGATGCTGCTGTGTCTGACGTAACCTTCGGCAAGGACGTCCTTTCGGTTATTTATTTATTTATTTATTTAGTGATCATGGTGTTTGGTGCAGAATAATCAATAAATAAATAAATAAATTACGTCCTTGTCGGAAGCTGCGTCAGACCAGGAGGGGGGGGGGGGGGGGGGGTTGTGGATTCTACAGGTGAAGACCACTTCCGCGTTCAAAAAGCTGCTCTGTTTAATCAATATTCTGAAGAAAGATCTGATTATTAGCCACAACGCTGTAACCATCCAAGGAAGACTGTGTAACAATATTATGTGCTTCTGCTGAGTCCAAAAGCCCTGTGTAATATCAACTTTATTTTAAGAAAACACGCTTTGTTTCCAATGTCATATCACAGAGAAGCACTACATTACCCATAATCCTCATATTTATCAGCGACGTGTCTGATTGGTTGAGCTTGCTGTTACCAGCAAATGAAAAAATAAAACAAATTGAGCTTATATTAATTTCTTAGTAACTAAAAGGTCTTAACATCTTTTTTGTTTTCAACATTGAATAAAAAAGGGTGCTATATTGTTAAAATTCAACAATAAAGTGCATAAAAGTTGGCTTGACTTCTTTCTTTTTTTCTTTTTTTTCATAATTTTCACCAGCATCTTTCTGGTCCACATCACATCACATTAATTGTAATTTTTAATTCAATGAGTGACATTTTATTCTTTATCTGAAAAACATTATTATGAATTCAAGGGTCAGAGGTCACTGATTAGTGTTAAATTTAACCTTTTTGACCCTGTTTCCTTGAATAAATCACTAAGACTTTGATGCGGGAAGCTGAGATTTTGATTTGATTTTGTTCAGAGCACTAGGGACAAAGTTTCTGTAGAATTTCAGACCTGTCGGACGTCCAGAAGGGTCACAGCTGACTGTCCAGGCTCGTTTCTCGGCCTTCAAAGCCTAGATTTAGAAGCCTTTTGTCTAATAACGTCTACATCCTTGGGGTTATAAGGCTGAAAGTTTCATGCATTTGTCCGGGGGCCTAAGGCCATCCACCATGTGCAATTTCAAACCCGTGGGACCTTCACAAGTGTCAAAGGTCGCTGATCTGTGACCTTTTTGACCCCGTTTCCTTGAATAAAACACCAAGACTTTGATGCGGGAAGCTGAGATTTTGATAGGTTGTCCAGAATGTCTAGTAGATTGTGTGTGCAAAAGATTCAGAGCTCTGTGACATTCAGAAGGGTCACAGATAGCCAAAAAGCAATGCTCCTTTCTCTGACCTCTTATTAAAGGAGAAATGCAATTCTTTAATAGCTTCCAGATGCTTTGGCCTATCAGGCTGAATTTTTAGCTAAAAGAGCTGGTGTACGATCAGGAAGTAGGGGAGCTGTGCATAAAGCCAATTGGTAAGTGTCAAAGGTCACAGGGGTCAAACATCAAAGTGAATCCAGCCATTCCTGCTTTTTCTCAACAAAACATACACGCTTTAAGTTATCATCATGAAATATTAATAGGTTGTATATCAGAGAGTCCTCTATCAGAATATTTTGGTCCCGTTGCTCTAGGGGCCCCAGGGGGCCCCGGGGGGCCACTTGGCTTTCCCATGCTCCCACAGAGTTGGGTCTCGGGGTGATGGATAAGGGCCTCACCATGAGTCCACAGGCCAAGTTTCAAGTGATTTGGTCGGTTTCTATGGAAACGGCGGCCTCAAGGATACAGAGGAATGCGGCTGTTTGAAGCCCCGCCTCTCGAAAAGTAATGGCTCAATCAGGACCAAACACACATCTACGCGTTCGTCTTGGGCCCCCGAACCATATATTACGAAATCAGAACTGTACGACTTTTGGAAATGTGTTTTGTCTATTTCAGCTTTTCAGACTCAGAGTCTGTCAGACTTATAGCGTGAGAGACCCTCTTAGTCAGAAAAGCCGAAATAGACAAAACACATTTGGTGGTTCGGGGGCCCAAGACGAACGCGTAGATGTGTGTTTGGTCCTGATTGAGCCATTACTTTTCGAGAGGCGGGGCTTCAAACAGCCGCATTCCTCTGTATCCTTGAGGCCGCCGTTTCCATAGAAACCGACCAAATCACATGAAACTTGGCCTGTGGACTCATGGTGAGGCCCTTATCCATCACCCCGAGACCCAACTCTGTGGGAGCATGGGAAAGCCAAGTGGCCCCCCGGGGCCCCCTGGGGCCCCTAGAGCAACAGGACCAAAATATTCTGATAGAGGACTCTCTGATATACAACCTATTAATATTTTATGATGATAACTTAAAGCGTGTATGTTTTGTTGAGAAAAAGCAGGAATGGCTGGATTCACTTTTATGTTTGACCCCTGTGACCTTTGACACTTACCAATTGGCTTTATGCACAGCTCCCCTACTTCCTGATCGTACACCAGCTCTTTTAGCTAAAAATTCAGCCTGATAGGCCAAAGCATCTGGAAGCTATTAAAGAATTGCATTTCTCCTTTAATAAGAGGTCAGAGAAAGGAGCATTGCTTTTTGGCTATCTGTGACCCTTCTGAATGTCAGCTCTGAATCTTTTGCACACACAATCTACTAGACATTCTGGACAACCTATCAAAATCTCAGCTTCCCGCATCAAAGTCTTGGTGTTTTATTCAAGGAAACGGGGTCAAAAAGGTCACAGATCAGCGACCTTTGACACTTGTGAAGGTCCCACGGGTTTGAAATTGCACATGGTGGATGGCCTTAGGCCCCCGGACAAATGCATGAAACTTTCAGCCTTATAACCCCAAGGATGTAGACGTTATTAGACAAAAGGCTTCTAAATCTAGGCTTTGAAGGCCGAGAAACGAGCCTGGACAGTCAGCTGTGACCCTTCTGGACGTCCGACAGGTCTGAAATTCTACAGAAACTTTGTCCCTAGTGCTCTGAACAAAATCAAATCAAAATCTCAGCTTCCCGCATCAAAGTCTTAGTGATTTATTCAAGGAAACAGGGTCAAAAAGGTTAAATTTAACACTAATCAGTGACCTCTGACCCTTGAATTCATAATAATGTTTTTCAGATAAAAAATAAAATGTCACTCATTGAATTAAAAATTACAATAAATGTGATGTGATGTGGACCAGAAAGATGCTGGTGAAAATTATGAAAAAAAAGAAAAAAAGAAAGAAAGCCAACTTTTATGCATTTTATTGTTGAATTTTAACAATATAGCACCCTTTTTTTATTCAATGTTGAAAACAAAAAAGATGTTAAGACCTTTTAGTTACTAAGAAAATAATATAAGCTCAATTTGTTTTATTTTTTCATTTGCTGGTAACAGCAAGCTCAACCAATCAGACACGTCGCTGATAAATATGAGGATTATGGGTAATGTAGTGCTTCTCTGTGATATGACATTGGAAACAAAGCGTGTTTTCTTAAAATAAAGTTGATATTACACAGGGCTTTTGGACTCGAGCAGAAGCACATAATATTGTTACACAGTCTTCCTTGGATGGTTACAGCGTTGTGGCTAATAATCAGATCTTTCTTCAGAATATTGATTAAACAGAGCAGCTTTTTGAACGCGGAAGTGGTCTTCACCTGTAGAATCCACAACCCCCCCCCCTCCTGGTCTGACGCAGCTTCCGACAAGGACGTAATTTATTTATTTATTTATTGATTATTCTGCACCAAACACCATGATCACTAAATAAATAAATAAATAAATAACCGAAAGGACGTCCTTGCCGAAGGCTACGTCAGACACAGCAGCATCAGGTTCAATAAAGATTTAAGGAAAAGTTAAAAAAAAAAGAAAAAAAAAAAAAAGTTTTCCTCTGCTCACAGCGTCCGTCAGTGCCGCAGCCCGGCTCGGCTGGATCACTTGCTCTGAGCGTCACATATCGCCGCGAAGGGGACTGCATTGGAATCAACTGAAAGCCTCCATCGTCAAAACCTGACGAAAAACGGGCACCTATTGAGTCAAGCATGTGACGAGGAGGGACAGTGACCGTTCGTCAGACTGTTGACGCACTGGGGGTGAGAACGTGTTGCTTCCTTCTGCTTTAAACTAGAGGTGACATCACATCAACATGTCATTTCTCTATGTGAAAGCATCACATGTGACAAGGAGACTTCATGTCCTGGCTCAGCTGTTAACACAGACACAGTAGCCTGTCACACAGACACAGACACCCAGTATGTTCATGGCCTGTCACTTATCTGCTCAGCTCAGCCACTGACAGCTACATGTTTTCTACACTACCGTATGCAAATTAAGATAACACAGTGTGTATGTATGTATGTGTGATGTCTGACACTGGTTGTCCCTCGTAGCGTTTGATTGGTCCAAATATACTGAAACAACAATCATAATGACAGTCACCTCTGACTCTGAGCCAGCTTCAAGACAAACTGTATATGTTTCACCTGGGTCTCATGCTTCCTCACAGGAGACCAGACTACCATCAACACATTATTATTAATTTCTTGAAGTATAACATTTATCAAACTAACATTTATGTTGGAAACAGACCATATATGTCCTAAAGTGTCAGCTTCAGTTTCAGCCTGATGTTTTGATTAATCAAGTGTTCATTCCCCAACGGAAGCATTCGGACATTTGAGACAAAGCAAATATACGCCCTCTTTGATTGGACAGAGAAAGTAGTTCATGAGAATCACTTCCAAACACCCAGTAAAAAATCTCTGCAGTGATAACTGTAATCAAGTGTCATCAGTGAGCCTCTTCCCTCTGTTTGCTCTTCACCGGGGTCGCTTCTCTCCCCAGTATTAAAACATGATTAAGAATAATGAAAGTGTTTCATAGAGTTTGTACATTCTTCAGTTTATTCAAGTTCAGATGTAACCTCTGGTCTTCACAGTGCCTCTGCTGTAGTGTGGTATAGTTAGAGGGGTTTAAAAGATTAGCTGCAGTGTTATGAGTCCTGTTCACACACACTCAGAGCAGACGAAGGGGGCTGCAGGAGTGTGTGGTGGTGACAGACGGCATGAATACACATGTGCAGCTGCTGCTTTCAGAGGTGAAGGCTGCTCCTCACTCTACAACAGAGACCTGTGATCATTCATCTCCCAGCATCTTCAGTCCTAATCCCCTCTGATCCTCCAGCCTCTCAGCTTCTTCAGGAAACCTGCAGCAATTTTTCAGGAATCTGCTTCAGTCAACACCTCCACAACAAACTCATCAGGCTCCAAACACCTCCAGCCGCCGACTGGAGCCCGCACCATGTGCACTGTACTGTGTGTTTCAGAATATGAGGAGATGTGAGTAGAGGTTTTTGTGTGAGGACCTTCATTGACTCATCACCTAATTTCCACTGTCTACAAAACCTTCATACACATGGAGCGTCAAGTGCTCAACATCTCCTGTTTGTTTTTATAAACTCAAACCTTTTCCATGTTAAGTGTAGTTTGCACCTTTCAAGCAGCGTTTTGTTGCAACAGTCTGTCTGTAAAGAGCCAGCCACCTGAGACACAGACACAGAGGAGCCGTGGTTTAGTTGAACAGCTCTTTCCTCTAGCACTCTGTCAGCTGGGTGGCAGAGACAACAGATAGACAGTTAGTCAGATGAGGAACACTACAGGAGCCATGAATGTTAAAGAGCTTAAAGAGGCTTGGAGGATCAAACAGGAACTAATAGAGTTACAGTGAATGATGCGTTACCTGCTTTCATCAGGACATCAGGAGCACAAGTGTTCCAGAGCTGTGAAACCTGATAGTATTATAAACTGTAGTATTCAAAAAATATAGTATTCTAATAATCTAATGTAGTGTTGTTTTCAAAATAAAAGACATGTCCAACATCAGATGTGCATTAAATATTATTTACTTTTTTGACCAGCTGTCTGCGACCCATCCAGAACGGGTCTGTGACCCACTTTTGGGTCCCGACTCACCAGTTGAGAACCACTGTTCTAAAGTATTCTGGCATGATGCCCATGCATGATTTCACCAAAGTCTTTAAAAAACAGAGATAGGCAAGGAGGAGGAGCACATGCTACCGTCTGGAGGAAGAAATGAACTATAGACTGACTGTAAACATGGCTGGGATGCAGGATTTGGTACTTCCACGTTTGCTTTAGAGATTACCACTCTCTATGTTATTATAAACTATAGCAGGCCTACTATAAACACTGTAGTAGCCTATTGTAATATTGAACGTGCTCAGAAACTGAGCTTTAAAATGAGCTGGAAGGACTTGAGTAACTTTTGTGGTGTCATAACCACTCAAGTCATCACCCTCAGCCCTGCTCCCAGCACTGGTACCTTTTTTATTATCTGAATTATCTTTCAACATATACTGTACCCGAGGGATTAATATTCAACATTACAAGAGAACTGGATTCAAAAAGGGAACAGTTATAGTCACATCATCAGAGGGAATCAAAACTTTTCAACCGAGCAAATTATCATCCCACACATGATTGCTGGTACAAGTATGACATTCTTGTTCCAAATAAGTGGAGAACTACAGCCAAGACTGAGACTGGGTAACACATGTTTCTGTTTGAGCCATTGGTAATGGAGGATTCTGTTACAGCTTCAGAGGATATGTAGAGCTCTGATGTAGACTCTCAAACCAGCCATCACATGTCACCAATGTTCTGTTCAACAGCTGACACCGAATCATATTTGGTTGTTAAGGTTTACTAATCTCAGTGGGTGACGGTTTGTTCCTGACCTTGTCACTGTATTTTTTAAATAAATCAATTAATCAATCAACCAGTCGATTCTGAAACAGCAGAATGGCAGATATTCATAATGTCTCCTTGTGCTAATTATTCAACAGTGCATTGAAACGTGTGCTGTCTGGTAGGCTAGTTTTTAATGGCAGTGAAAGGAGAGTCACTGGCTGTTGTTGTCAGGTGTAAATAGCCGAATAGCTGCCATGACTATATTTGCCCAGATGCAAATCATAATAGACATGTAAATAGACACTCCCTATTAACCATACTGCATAACACCACCCTAAGACCTACATCAACTCCCATGACGGTTCAACCCTACTAAAACCTCTGTGAAACATGTAACTGTCACTGCAGCAAAGCCAATAGCGAAACAATGACTTTCTTTTCTGAAATCTAGCTTCTTCAAGCATCATGCGATTCTTAATTTGTATACCACACTTTGTATCTTCTGTGTATTAAGAATTGTGTGTTCTGAACTGGCTTCATACTTCAGCTATCTCAGCTGTGTAACCTGTGATGACCTGTGCCATGGGGTTGTCACTGAACACAGTGGTTTGATCTGCTGGACAGAGTATCATGTTTTTCCCTGTAAAAAGCGGTGTCGGAGCCAAACCTCTGTCTCAGCAGTAGTGAAATAAGGGCAGCCTGTGCAGATGTCCACAAATACTGCTGATAAGATTTCTGGAACATGGCAACAGAGCTGTGACTGCAGTTTGGGGAACTAATAAGGAGAGGTGCTTTTCAGGCTATATTTAGCTTGATTGTTGGCCATCTGTGCCTAAGCTAAGAAATATTTAAAGGAGACATTTGTGCCAGTGAAAAAAAGTAATTGATTTCTTATGGAGCAGCCACTTGTCCTGAGAGCTACTGCTTCATGAAACATCATTATATCGGCAACCAACGATTAATTATAGTGTTAGGGTATATGAACATGGTGCTTCTTGATAGAATACAGGATGTAGACCATTCTGTGTAGAATGCTATCTATCTGTGTCCAGATGTGGTGTCTGACCAAATGACAGACAGAGCAGCAGAGTCTGAGAGATGCAGCTGGACAACTGCAACTGTTTACATTTCACAGTGGTGTTCAAGTAACTGGACTAATTTACTAGTATCTATGACACCCACGTTTGTGAAATAATATAAGACAACACAAGCTGGTTTATTTACCAGTTGTAATAAAAACATCTATACAATGTATCATACTAGTGATTTGTATATCAAATCTAAAATGGGGCAGTGGAAGCTTTTTTGATTTAAGAGTGAGACGATGTGTTTTCGGTGTGTTTATAGGAAGCCTCATGTTCTGTGTTGCTGTGATGCTGGGTCAAAACATCAATTCATCTGTCCTCTGATTCATCCTCTGGTATCAATGTTTCATTCATTCATTGACCAGACATCAGCCCTCTTTGCAGTTTGACACTTCTCCCCTCTGAAGTCAAACAGGTGGTTGAGTGAATGAACACTGCCCAGATCAAACGGTGTATGAAGGGTGAACAAGACTGTAACACTTTTTGTCTCAGCTCCTATAACTTGCAGTGTGTTCATGGTGTTCCCCTCATTTGTCCTCTACAAATTCCAGTGCCTTAAACTTCTCAAAGTATAACACATAATTCATTATTTGATGTCAAATGCAAGGAGTGCCCCTGTTAGAACCTACCCCACTACCAGGGTAGGTGGTAACACAACCTGGGCTCAATTGTAACAGTGAGATGGAAAACTAAAAACTGAGACCACACCACAAGATGTGCATCTACAGTATGTAAGTTTATTGTGCATGTTCCAACACTAAAGCATCTTTCTATGGTTCAGTATGAACAAAAAGAACTAATCACTGACGGCTAAATGAAGACCAGTGACAGTGGTGTGGATCCTAACATTAGAAAGTTGTCTTAAAGAACATATTCTGATGATACCAATGAATGTTGTACATAGTCCATGTTAAATTCCAGGAAAGTTGTTTTGGAGTTAAATCCATGGGTAAATGCAAAGCAGTCGATGCGTGTTCCTGTTGGGGGCAGTCGGTTTTTGGCAAAAAGTCTCTTTTCACCGGCTTTGCATTTACCTCAAAAACAACTCTGTCTCGTGACGTTCCAATATTATCTCATAGCGTGGTGAATGTGCAGGTCACAAATTGTCCACGAGAGCATTTTGGAGTTGTTGGATTGTGTATTTGATGAGTTTTGAGGGAAAGCCTGGAAATACCATGAGCCTCTGTAGTGTTAGCTGAACAGCTCGCATCTCTGCCCTGCAGATCTCAAAACAGCTTGTACCGACAATTAAAGGCAATGAATCCACCCCTAGGGATTATGGCAATAGGCGAATTTGCCAAAATGTTGAAATATCCCTTTAAAGGTAAGTTTGGAGATCCTGGAAAATCAGTTGTATCAGGCCACATTTTGAAAATACACAAGTGAAAAGTCCAGCCCCTTTCCTCAGACTGCTCTCTGAAGCCACGCCTCCACCTTTCTGCCGAGGTTTTTTCTGATCACATATTGACGACTCTCAGGATAAAACAACAAAGGTAAAAGGTGTTACAACCAGCCACTGTTTGACCAGCTGTACCAGCATGGTGGTTTGAAATAAACACTGATGAAATGACTCACTTTCACAAGAACCTGCTCTTTCATCTTATACAAGTTATCTAATTCAAATGTCAACGGTATCAGTACTAAATTCAGACTTGGTCCAAAAGATTAGTTTCATACCTAAACGAATGTTTTTTGGCTGTAAAACCTACACACTTGTACACACAGCCATGCAAATTCACATGCACGATCAGGCCGAGTGGGTACACATGATATTGATCACATAACTCTGATGTTATCCCTTATTGGTGAAAGTGATGCCGTTACACTACAACCATCCCCAGGCTCCTGAAAAGACTTGAAGTTTGGATCTGGAAGAAAAGAGAAGCCGAGTCCCACAGTCTGTTAATCCAGTAAGTGAAGTCAGGAATGAAAACACGTCCGTCTGAATCAATAATGAGAAAATCTACCAACCTGTGGAGAGCCTGGGAAGTTCTTACACACCCAGCCGGTCCAACAGGGCCAGACTGGGGCCCGAAGCAGAATTCAGTTTTATTCAATTTTAATTTACATTTCCTAAGGTACTTATGTGAACAACGTTTTACATTGTAATGCCAACAACATACTCACCTTCAAGTGAAGTGAGAGCTTCTTTTTGCTTTAATTTATTACTCTTGTTGCTCCTGATTGGTGATGTCTCTCAGGCCGTCTCTGCACCTGCAGCCTCTGGCCACTGATTGGTCAGATGTTGATTGCTGTCAATCATTGCAGTGAAAGGTGTGGTGTCAGATTACAGTACAGCGGTGGCGCTGCTCTGCGGCTCACGCTGCTACATTATTGGTCTCAAAGATCATTACAATCTGCAGTCTCTGTTTGAAAGGTGTGTACTGAAACAGGTGAAGAGAATCCTGGAGGAGCCATCCCATATCTTACACTCACAGTACCAGCTCTTACCATCAGGCAGGCTATACCGAGCCCAGCGGTCCAGACTAAACCGATACAAGAACTCCTTCGTGCCTCTGTCAGTAGGTGTTCTGAACATCTATCTATCTATCTATCTATCTATCTATCTATCTATCTATCTATCTATCTATCTATCTATCTATCTATCTATCTATCTATCTATCTATCTATCTATCTATCTATCTATCTATCTATCTATCTATCTATCATTGCTCTCTTGTCGTGTACTGACTTGGTGCCCTGCACGCCTCATGTTGCACAGTGCATCAACTGTGTAATTGGCTCATTTTGCTCAAAATGCAGCCCAAAACGTGAGTGTGTCTTCTGCGTTTAGAGAGGTCCAATATGTACCTGACAGTATGTGGTTCTGGTCATCAGACTGGTCAGACATATACAGCAGGTTGACCCACCTGTTGTGTTTAAAATAATTCCCTTTTTAATCTCAGATACCTGGGTTTGTTTGTATAACACCTGTAAATCAGAGTTTAAACAAACTCTCACAGAAGGTGAAGGTTATGAACCATTTATAACTTCTAAATAATACCCTAATTACACCGTCCAATCACACTGCACTGCATTTCTCTGAACACGCTAACATGTTGTTATTTCCTCCCCTTCTGAGGTGTGACCAGTACCCTGGAGAAATAATGGTGTATTGCCTTCTACTCACAGATGCCAATACATGCAAACAGCTTTGTAAACATATATGGTTTTATGGAACACCTCTGGTACAAATGTGGCCTCTCTAAAGATTGTGGTTTATAAAAACATTTGGTCGAGTGGGTGGGTTTTAACTTCAGAGTAACATTTCCCAGTGTGCATGGAACAAAGGAGCTGGAAATATAAACCATGTGCGTCCACAGCAGTCCAAGCAGCTTAAGTGTTTTCTGTTGTAGTTATGAGCCCCATACTCCTGGTGATTAGGCTGTATCGTCATTATAATACACTCCCTGCAGCAGCTGACTGGCCACAGTGTGAAACCTCCTGTTTTATCTACAGTCTCTGTGCTGGTGTGGGAGCCTACAGTAGATGTGGGTAACAAACTGTGCCAAAACAAACACAGCTAAATATCTTTGCCATGCTGAACTGATTAAGTCCCAAACCTGGTCCTGGGATTGACTGACAGGGAATGAGCTGTGTGCACAGCTGATGTCATCAGTTATACATGCACGGCCTGCTGTGGGCTCTGAAGACTGTGAGACTGGACCCAGTTCTGATTGCTCACCACATCTTGTGCTGTTCACGCGTTTGCTCTCAGCCTCATGCAACACTGATACATAGGCTACGACCAGATTCATTCTAAAAAGATGCCGTTCAACAATTTTCTCATACTTTGACTTTTTTCTTAGGAAACCTGTTCCTGACCTATTGTATAAATCATGGACAGATACATTCATAATTTTTAAGCCACATTTTTGCACATTTGAGTCGTCAACTCACTCCCATTCAGCTGCTGCAGGGACTTTCTGCAGGTTGCTGCCCACTCCGCTGCTGCCTTACTTCTTTTTCCTCCTTTTATCTCCTACCTTCTTTCATGTTATCAGTCAGTAAGGTGTTATAAAGCAGAGTGAAATGATCCACTAAACACACAACAAGAAGCTTAACTTTGTGTTTTAAAGAGCCTGCGAAAATCAATCTGACCCCGACCATTAGCTCGGAGCGTTCTCCTCTCAGGACAGTCTGACCAGTATCGGCTTCTTGGATGGCCTTGGAGAGATGTTCAGCCTTGAACTGATCTTTTAGTTCTGGCTGCTCTAATGACGCTGAGGGAGCCAGTGAAGGCTTTATGGATGTTGCGATGAACCACCAGAACACTGGGATTCACTTTAGCTAAAGATCTCAGCTCATCTTGCTAAAAGTAATAATAACTTTTTTTCACTATTCATTGCTGGCTAGTGGCTACTACTCTGGGCAGCATGGTGGCACTGTGGTTAGCCCTGTTGGCCCTTACCATGCTCTCCCTGTGCCAGCAGGGTTCTCCCTGCTCCCTCATAGTCCAGTCATTTTAAGCCAAAAAAGGGGTCAACGTTGAACAAATTGCAACAGAAGCAAACTCAACTGATTTTGTATCCTCAACATGTCCTGAGTGAGGGGAAAAAAGAGCATTAGAAAAAGACCCAAATATAAATACGACTATTAATTATTTTTCTCACGTGAATAGGGTAACATTTTTGATTACTTACATTAAGACAAACAAAAAATTTATTGCAAGTTTTTTGAAATTCTTTGTTAACATGAGCAAATTACATTTGCATAAATTCCACCGTTTTGACGGCACATGTATATAAAGGTGCTGTGGTGGTACCAGCTTGAAAATTGGAATGAGTTGACTCCATCGGTCAACCAACAAGAAACCACTTTAAATTTCAAGATGACTGCAATTTTTCAAGATAGCCACATCCTTAGTAGAGCAGGTATGAGCAAACAGTGAATAATCAAATTACGTATGGCTTATTTGCATACATACAACACCTGATAGACTAAATGGGTTCCATTCAGACCTTAACATTAAGTTTTTTAACTGTAATATGTTACTGTAACAAGACTGAACACGGCATTTTCACCTGCTATATATCATGGTTTGTGTCTCTTGTCCCCTGTTTAGTTCCTATTTTATTTTGAAATTCAGTGTCTTGTCTTCCTGTGTGCTCCCTCCTGTGATTACCTTATGTGTCTCTGTGTGTGATTGCACCACCTGTGTGTTGTTTCTCTCTGGTGTTTTACCTCAGAGTCACTTCTCCCATTGTCCTTTGTTGGTTCGTCTGCAGTCAACCTCTATGCTTGTGTTTTTGTTTCCTGCCCAATCTCCCCATGAATAATTTTTGTTGTACCTTATTAGTTTCCGTGACGTGTCTGCATTTGGGTCCAGTTTATCCAACCTGACACCCACAGGCCAAAGACATGTTGTAGGGGGACTGGAGTCTGCCTGTAGATGTGAATGTGGATGTGAGTGTGTGTCTCTCTATCAGCCTATGATAGAGAGACCTGTACCTCACCCTCACCCTGTGTCAGCTGTGATACACTATAATATGTAGAACATTTTCAACCGTCACCATGGTTGCGTTGCTTCAGACACCTCCATTACCTCCCACTTAAGTTCTGCTTTTCCTCCTCAGCTATACAGCTAGCTTTAACACTGCTTCCCCTGTCAGTTTCCAATGTGTTTGAGCAGACTACAGCTCTTCCAACTATTAAGCATGTTTAGTTTTTACTATTTCCACCTGTGTGTTTATTACTGCTGTGTACCAGCAACATGGAAAGATGGTTGAGACCCGCCGTTATATCACAGCTTGGACAATTCTCCTCCAGTGTCTGTCAACACAAGAACACATCGTTGTACTTTATGAGGCATTAATTACTGTAGGTGATCACCTGAACCAAGTCATATTTATGGGGACAAGTATCAAAATCAGCGTTTCGGGCCGCCCGGCTGCTGGGCCGGGTGCGGGGTGCCCCCTCGCTCGGCGCTCCGGATCCCTGGTCCGGCCTCATCATCCAATATCTCAGTTTATTGTATCTCACGTAACCAAGTCATACACAACTCGAATTAGAATAATGGTAATCTTTGTCTTATATTATGCTATTCTGTGCTTTATTAAGCCATGTCATGTTTTGTCATGTTATGTTATGTTATGTTATGTCATGCATGGACACATGCATACACACTCACTCACGCACCCACCCACATACACACACACACACACACACACACACACACACACACACACACACACACACACACACACACACACACACACACACACACACACACACACACACACACACACACACACACACACGTAATGAGTCTCTTGTCATCTTGTCTGTCTATCACTGTCACTGTCTTGTCTTGTCTTGTTATCTACATGTAGCCTAAATAAAAAAAAACTGATTGTTGTGTTGTCTGAAAATTATAAAATGTGAAAAAAATTTTTTTTTGCATTATTCCAGGTCTGAACACTGTTTTTGTATCATCTGATTTTGACGTTTTGTCATTTTCTGCAAATAAATGCTCTAAATGACAATATTTATATTTTTGAATTTGTCAATAGTTTATAGAATAAAGCAAAAGTGTTCACCTTAAACACATACCTTTAAATAGTAAAACCAGAGAAACTGATCATTTTGTGGTTTCTTAATTTTTTTTCCAGAGCTGTGTTTGTGTCATCACGACACCTCACCATGTGTGTGACCTCTGTGGTGGCAGTAGATGAGTTAACACAGATCTGAACTGCCCCAGAAACACTTCCTTATGTGTTTCTCACAAAGCGACGGTCCTTTCATGGAACAATGATCACAAACACACATTTGCACTCAGGCAGAGACAGCTGGTCTCAGGAGAAACAGCAGCTTCATCCCTGTGCTGCTGCTGCTGCTGCTGCTGCTGCTGCTGCTGCTGCTGCTGCTGCTGCTGCTGATGGTTGATGGTTGATGGTTAATGTTTTTCTTTGTGTCATGCCATCAATGATTTATTGGTTTAATAAGGACTGGAGCTGAAGTCAGGTGTTGGGTGTTGGTGACAATAAGAAAGAATGTCTTGTAGAGAGGAATACTTTACAACTTCCAGCTGCCAATTTTCAAACAATGCTTATTTGTCAAAGAGATGCTTTCGGAAAACACCTTTCATTCTTTTGGCACATTTTGGAATCGCTCGTTGTCAGGCTGAGACAATATGGCTTTTGTTTGACTTTCTGCGTCTTCACCTCTGAGATAGAGACAGAAGATAAGACACAGCCAGAGGACAGACTCACAGATGCAGCGCGTATGTTGGACTGGAATTAGACTCATGCATAAGTGTAGTTCATAATTGCCGCTCTAAGTCCAAGTGAGTTTTCTGTGTATATGTGTGTGTGTGTGTGTGTGTGTGCACGAACAGAGATCGTTTCCATACTGGGCTCTGTGTTCTTCCTGGAGAACTGAGCGTGTTGAGTCGTGCAGAATCAGACAAACAGGTTCCTAACACAGTGACGCTCTGTGAGGAAGCATACAGGTGTTTGTTGTTCTAAGACTTACCACTGTCAGATAGCTCCTGAAAACTCTGTGTGTGTGTGTGTGCGTGTGTGTGTGTGTCAGATGATCCTGCTTGACACTGACACTTTAAATGATTTGTGCTGGTGAAGTCCATGGAGAGAATTCATCACTCAATAAATTGTGGATTTTCCTAAATCCTTCAATCATATAAAAGTAATAAGAAAACACATACTCCTGTGTGACAGATTGAACTCAGAGTTGATCAGTAAAACGAGATTATCATAGACATATTGGAGCATCAGGTAGTCCTGTTCTCCTCCTGTCCTGGCTCTGACTGCAGAGACCACTGGAGCTGAGGAGAGCTTTAGTTTGGCAAAGGACTGAAACACACAGTCAGCTAACTGCTTAAAGGGATAGTTCACCCAAAATTGAAATTTCACTCATTATCTACTCACCCTCATGTGGACTAAGGGCTGGGAGAAGTTTCAGAGTCCTCCGTGGCTTCTCTGAGTTACAGGGGGTCTCGGCGTAGCAGTGCATGTCCATACAGTATAATGGTTGCAAATGGTTGAACTGTCTTCGTAACAAAAAGACACACCAAAAAACATCCAAATACCTCCATGCTGCTCGTATGTAATGTCCGTCTTGTATTGAAGCCCCGAAATGCAAAATTGTCCCGAAAAAAATTAAATAAGTCTTTATTTCAAGCTTGTTTTCTCCAAGCTCCTCTTCCCGGTTCGTCAAATTTGGACGAACTGGGAAGAGGACAGACCCTGGTTCGTCCAAATTTGACAAACCGGGAAGAGGAGCTTCGAGAAGCTTCCGCTACAAACAAGCTTGAAATATAGACTTATTAAATTTTTTTCGGGACAATTTCGCATTTCGGGGCTTCAATACAAGACGGACATTACATACGAGCAGCATGGAGGTATTTGGATGTTTTTTGGTGTGTCTTTTTGTTACGAAGACAGTTGGTATCCATTTGCAACCGTCATATGGACATGCACTGCTACGCCGAGACCCCCTGTAAATTTCAATTTTGGGTGAACTATCCCTTTAATGAAAGCTGGAAACACATGTGGAATCAGACAGTGTTCTCTCAGCTAACTCTGAACAGGAGGACATGAGAGAATGATGATGTCAGTACAACGGTTAGAAAGTCTTCTGAAGTTGATCAACTGTTGAAGCAGTAACATGTGACCATGGAAGCTTCTTCCTGTTTTCTCCAGAACACACACTTGAGTCTCAGATGATGTCCACGGTTACCTGTGTGTATGTCTCCATGACAACCTAGTTGGTTTGTGTGTAATCTTGGTGAACTCAATCAGGTAGTTTTCATACCTGAACCAAACTATCCTTAAATCACTGACAGATCATCTTTGGAACCTGCTGATTTAGTTTGCCAAGAGGGGCTGAGGCTCATTACCTCATGCAGTTCAGTCTCACTTCCTGTTCTCAGCCAGTGTGAATGTTACTGAAAAAAAAAGAAAGAAAAGATTCTTTGGCTTTTCCTGGGAAAGTATAGATGCCAGATATATTTCCCTCCTCTACTTGCGGGCGTCATTACGACGTCTCAGCATCACAAGCAAGTGCATTCAGGTCTGCACTCAACTGTCAGACACTCCCATCAGGTGAAACTCAGGTGTTGGCAGCTCTTCAGTTTTCTACATGGACAGTTGGAACAACCTGCAGCACGTTTAGTCGCCACAGCAAAACGAAAAATGAAGCTTCTTGATGTTTTCATTTGTTGTGTTTTCATCCTTATTATTTCATATATGTGTTCACAGAAGCATGGTGCTGCCTCTCTGCCTCCTGTGTGCCAGTAGTCATACCTGCAGCTCCTCTGTATTTGCTTGTATAAACAGTAACAGTGCGTCAGCCGAGTGCAGTATTTGCCTCCGGTGGTTTGACTCCCTGACAGACAGACAGCACAAAACTCCTTTGTTTCATCTCAGGAACAGGAGTTGTATTGTGGTTAAGCTGTTTCTCTGTGATGGAATGTGCTGTTGAGAGAAACACACCCAACTGTTTTCACCACAGTCAGCTCGTCAAAGTGACGGCTGCTAATTCTCTGGGATGCTCAAATAAAGATTTATGATTTATTAATGTCATCAAAATATTCTCAGTGATACTGAGTGCAGACAGAAGGAAATCTGCATTCTTCTCTCCTTCTGTTTTAGCTCTGTTTGTGCCTTTGTCCCACTTTAATGAGGTAATGTTGATTGGAGGTCTCCTGGTCCCTCAATCAACACTCTGATCCACATCAGCCTCTACTAAAAAAAATGCTGTGATTTGGACCATGACTCGTAAAACACCTTTACCAAGTCATTTACATCAGAGATAAGTCAACAACTCCTCTGATGAATACAGCATGGAACAGTATAGTGTTTGCTGACACAAGATTATATATAACATTTTGTGATATTTAAAAATGTATTTTATAGTATTGAAATGACAAGCCAACACTTGCATCAGATATCATTAACTTAAAGCAGAAGTAAGCGGAATATTTGTGTTAATATAAGTCTTAAATAGTTGTATCTTCCGACGGCAATCACTTATATAGAGTGTTTGGTCTGAAACACGGGTCTGTCAGTCACTCTGCTCTGCTGTAAGCCCAGGAGAAAACTTTCCTTGTATCCTACAACCTTTATCCAATGAGGAGAGAGAACGGCATAAAGGGGCGGTCCTCTCTGTGTGTGCAGCCAAGGGATGCGCGTGAATGTGGTGACGTAGGGACGAGGGCGGGGACTGCTAACTCCATCTGCTGACAGGAAGTTAGACAAAACCACCGGATCGCTGACTTCTGCTTTAAAGCTAAAATAAAAACTATAGCCAACATGGCTTAAACTGTAACTTAGTTACCAGCTAACATCAGCATTTATGTGCATTCTAGACAACCTGATTCAGAAACTGAAGTTAAAAAAGTTGATTGTATTAAACAAGCTCTAGTTTGCTAATTCAACTTACACTGGATGATACTATACTTAAGTGTTATGTATCGTTGGGTGTCTGAGTCTAAATCAGGAGATCAGAACCGGCTGTAAACATGTTTATTATTATTTATTTTATATTTTCAGTCACTGTTGCAGACAGCGCGACACGGTGATTTGAAGAAGTGCAGTCTGCTCTGACTTCATGGCACAGCCTTGGAGGTTGCTTTAAACCTGTGGTTATGCAGTGTAATGCTTTCTAAACATATTCTGACAGTGTTGTCAGGCCAATCTTTCCACCTCAGTATAAAACCTTCTAACATCTACTGAGCAGACTGACCTGAAGCATCCTGTTCTCTGTGACCTCATGATCTTTACTCTGACCATGTTTGCCCCATTAAGATCTTTATGATGTGAAGTGAACAGGAGTGGGGCCCTGCTCACACTAACCTGATTGGCTCAGTTTCCCTCTGACTGATCACTGGTCAGCTTCTGGCTGTGTTAGTTATGCATGCCTGCTGCTCAGTGATCTAATGCTGAAGTTTAACACAGGTATTTGAGCTTGTCTCTGTTGCTAACTGTGATGAAGATTCAAACTGATCCTGTCATCCTCAGTTCACAGAGATAAAGGCTTCACTAAATGAATCCAGATTCACCCACTGCAGGTCAATGTGATAACATCAACAACATTACATTTGTTTAAAATTCATGATGAGAAGTTGAAATATAATTTGGCCGTACTGACACCTGCACCGTCAGGCATTATGATTCTTCCAGAACCACATGCAGTTTAATCCAACACTCTGTCTCAATGAGCAGGTATG
Organism: Trachurus trachurus; assembly: GCF_905171665.1. Classification (NCBI taxonomy): domain Eukaryota; kingdom Metazoa; phylum Chordata; class Actinopteri; order Carangiformes; family Carangidae; genus Trachurus; species Trachurus trachurus. The sequence continues at coordinate 29,981,967 of NC_139907.1, forward strand.
GAATTAGTCCCGTTACTAATAATATTGTCTTGAAGTTAGCTACTGTACCAGAACCTCCACAGTACGAGTATGAGGAGGTGTGCTGCCCCTCAGCAGGCCTCTGGAAGTTCAGCCAATCAGAAGACGTGGCCTTTTAAAGAAGGCGTCCTAAGGAGGCCTGGGCCAGTGTTGCATGTTTCAGTTGCGGGGCTGGATGACAGTAATGTGAGATACATAAAGTGTTATATTGACCTTTAAAAGCAAATCAAATGTATTTAACCCTATAGCACACAACAAGGAGCTGACTAAAGTGACATACCACGTAACACAGAATCATCAACAGACAGCAAAACAGCAGGACAAGAATGAACAGGAACAACAAATGCTTAAAAAAACAAACAGTTTTGATTGATCTGTAACTGTTGAGCTGGAGGAGATATAATAGATACGGCCAGGCAACTCCACACTCTGGTGGCCGTGACTGAGAAAACATGTTCACCTCTGTGTTAAAGGTGTGTGAGGAAGAGTAGAAGCTGATCCACAGTGTTCTGGACCAGTTGCAGGTGAGGAGAGGATGGTTGGCTGATTTCAGGGTACAGGGCGGTGTCTTACATGTCAGTAAAGGAGAGGAGGGCTTTGTTGTGGTGGGAATCATGTTTTTTGAAGTGGAAGGTAGAGACAAAGATTATGCCAAGATTTCTTGTACGGCATCACCTTGGTCAGTGGTGTCTAGACGATGGGCCAAAGAGGTTTAACAGGGAGAGGTTTAGGGCCATCCTCTTGTATCCTCTGGCGTACGTCTCTCAGGCTGTTCAGATTCTAATGATTATTTGATTTTGGGCAAAGCTCAGTGTCATCAGTGTTAGGTGGTGTTATGTTTCTGATTGATTTTTTGACCAACAAGATGGAAAAGAGAACAAGACCAAGGACAGAACCTTGGGGCCAACACATCCCATGGATCATCATTACATTGTTCATAACGTCACCCTCTGACTGAGGCCCATAATATAACTATGGTGCTCGTCCTCATTAAAGTGGATCCCCATATCAACATTATGCACAGTTAGGGGTGTGCAACACATCTTTATGGGATAGTATTTATGACATTATCTCTGTTAATAATATATTAATTGTGGGTTTAGTTGTTTGGATGCTTACACACCCACATGCAGTTGGTCACACAAACATGGGTAATTTAATTTTCAGTTAGAGCAACATTGACCAACGTGATGTTTTCTCATCTTTTGTGGATCTCCTTAAAATAATCCAATCTTCAGGTGAAGGGAATGAACAAGAAAATAGATTCTCAAAGTAGAAAACATAAATCAGAACAAACAGCAGAATTATTGAGAACCCAAACAGGGATAGGATTATTGGATGTTTGGCGTTGGCTACACCCTCATGAGAAGGATTACACTTTCTACTCTGAAGCCCATGAGGTACACTGGAGATTAGATTATTTCTTTTATGCTATAAACTGAGATCTCAAAGGTAATAAAAAGTGAGATATCACCTCAAAGTACAGCTGACCACGCACCAGTCACAATGAAACTAGATTTAAAAAGGGAACAAAGAGAAACTACGTACATAGAATAATAAAGGAGAGGTACCTGATGTCAGATGTTTACTAGTTAACTGTGTGTATTTAGAAATAAAAAATATTTTAATAGCATAGAGATTAATGAGCAATAAATCAATGCACATGTTGACATGTATATTGTTGTTCCAGTGTGTATGTCATTTATTTCTCTTCACTACTGATACACATTGAGACTTTTTTTCTGCACCTGTAAACAAGTTAGTACAGGATAGTGCAGCTGCCACAGACGTAAAGAAAGACGGACGTACCCTCTGTAATGTCACGTGACTCCACTGAACTTCTGGCCAATAACTACACTCACCCACCTGTCACTCAAAGCAACACACCCTCAATTACACAGAGAGTTAAGCCTTAATAAAACAACTGAGTTATATAAAACTCATCCCTATGCAGTCATCATTAAGGATGGAATTAGCTGTAGGGACCAACACTGTTTTTGTACCAGGCCGTAAACATGTGTAATTCTGCTGTAAAGTTGGACATGAGAATCTATGGGCCACAGATAGCTACACTCTAGTGGTCATTGGAGGGTCTGCAGTTTTTGGTACTTCCATGTTGGCTTTATTTTTCAGCCTCAGAGGCTGCCACTCAGTCAGCACCAAGGGGGCAGTTGTCAGTCTGAGAAGTGACACAACTCTAATTGAGCCCCATGTTAAAATAGCCGACTTTACAGCTTAAAAAAACATATTTACAGCCTGGTACATTTTATTTTTTGGTCTCAACCGATAGTTTCTACCCCCGCACACACTCTGAGGGGATGAATTTTATTTTAAACTCTACCTTTTTACTGTTATTAGGTTAAAATTCTGGCCAATTAGGGCGCGGAAACGTTGAGTGACAGGTCCGGAGACCGCTGCTTCGAGGCCAGTGGGCGGGCCCTCACCTCTCCAAATATGGCAAGTCAAATCCAACATGGCGCAGTTCAAACCCCCATAGTAGCGGCACAAAACAGACTCCCCCAAACCAATGGGTGACGTCACGGTGCTACGTCCATTCTTTATACAGTCTATGGTCAGCACATTACAGTATAGGTCAGTACATGTCAGTATAGGTCAGTATTGGTCAGGACAGCTATACTGTGTTGTCCAAAATATATGAACAACCAGCGACAGTCAAGTGGACTGGGTCTGAACAGGGTACAGTATATAGACGGTAATTCCTCTGGTCATGTAAATGTAGTTGCTGTGGAGACAGGCCTGTTTTAGATCTGACACACAAAGCTCCTGGCAAAGGAAGACACTTGTGGAACATCCGGCAGTGTCCTTCCCCAAATCCCTTGTGTTTTGACAAGGAATTCCTTCTGCGAGCCACTGTTTGAAATGTGGGACTGTGTACACAAGAGTGAGTCTGAGCGCCTGCTGCTGACACATGAGCTCAGGAGGCTGGATGTGCCGTCAGAGCTCAGACCATTACTGCCCAGTTCTAGTTCAATATGGAAATGACTATGTGAGTATGACCTTGGTATTAAACAATGTTATCTTAATACCACCACAACAATGACTTCTCCTGCTACTCTGATTAAAGACGCACAGGACAGGGCTGAGACTGTTTTCAGACCTCTGACCGTGTCGTGTACCATTTCCTCTAGTGAGAAACAGTTTACGACATGTGGTCTGTGACATTCACACAACACATTTGTGAGCCCACGTGTTGGACACAGCAGAAGAACAGTCTATGTAGTGTCAGATAAAAGAGAAACACACAAGTAGTAGAACAACACAGGCAGCCATACCTGGAGGTGACGCTCATGTTCGCATCATCACAGCAACCTCACTTGGGCCTTGTCCTGTCAGACTCGTGAAATGGCCTCATCATATTTTTAAACTCACTTTCAATTATCACAATGTCAGCTTTGACTTTCAGAAGTTTGAGGTTGGCACTGTCATATCAACATTAAAGCAGAAGTAAGCGAGCCGGTGGTTTTGGCTAACTTCTTGTCAGCCGAGTTAGCAGTCCCCGCCCTCGTCATGGATCTATTGGTCCTCGTCCCTACGTCACCACATTCACGCGCATCCCTTGGCTGCACACACAGAGAGGACCGCCCCTTTATGCCGTTCTCTCTCCTCATTGGATAAAGGTTGTAGGATACAAGGAAAGTTTTCTCCTGGGCTTACAGCAGAGCAGAGTGACTGACAGACCCGTGTTTCAGACCAAACACTCTATAGAAGTGATTGCTGTCGGAAGATACAACTATTTAAGACTTATATTAACACAAACATTCTGCTTACTTCTGCTTTAAATCTGAACATATTAAAGGTCCAGTGTGTGGAAAACCGTGATATCCAGTGTTCAGATTCCCTCCAAAGTGACGGTGGCCTCCGAGGACAAAAAAACTTGTTTACCACGACTGGGAGTATTTCAGAAGCATGGAGCGATGAGGTGAAGATCTAAACCATTTTACCGTATGTCTGCTGTTTCCTCCTTCTTCTTTCCTTCCGCCTTCTTCTTCCTTGGTTTATTTATAAACGCGAAACTCTTGAAACGTGCTCTCTGACTGGCTGGATTTTCTGTTTGGGCTGCCGTACAAACATGGTGGCGCAAGATAGCGACACTCTCTAAAGCAAGACCCTTGCTATATAAAAGAAGAATTATAAGGCTACGAAAACCAAACAAATTTTATTTTATAGGCTAGCGATTATACATTTATACAAATATATTCATGGGCTGTTTATTCAGATTTTTGCCAATAAACCTTGACAAATATTACACACTGGACCTTTAACTCACAAAATCATCTAACTCAACTAAAACTGTGGAAATATGGAGACATGGTGGACAGATGATGATGATGACACAAAACTCTTATTTTCTAAGTTAGCAGAGGCAGCAAAAATGAATAAGTGAGACAATGACAAGAATGACAGAGTCAAATGAAAGAACAAAAATTAAAGTGTTTCATTTCATTTCAGTTATTAACTGTACAAGCAACACAACACATCCCATGTTGTTGTTGTTTACCTGCCCATTCTTTTCTCTGCGTCAACGGTAATGATGATCAGTTCTTCATGACCTCACTGCTCTAATAAAACACTAGAAAGTTTGTTTTTTTTTCATTTTCATCAGCAGTTATTAAAAATGATTATCTGAGAAGGGGTTGAGGTTGTTGTACCGTCAGTAAAACCACAGCACTGACCACAGCCTGTCTGTCTGTCAGTGTCAGTGATGTATGGCTCCTGAACACACAGCACGACTCCTTGATGTGTCGCTGCCCTTTCACTGTGGCTCCTCCAAAGGCTGACTCGGAGTTGAGTCATGATGAGGAGGCGTCAGCCGGGCGTGGACATTCACTCACTGCATGTTTGAGTTTCAGGGGAAGAAAGTCAACATGTGTGAAAAGAAGTTTACTGAACCAGGACAGTCAATAAGAGACTTTGATCTGAGTTCAAATGCAACAATTTCACATAAATCACTATTTCATAAGCAGTCACACTTTTTATTCAGAGTGGGATTCCAGGTAAACCTTCACCTTCACAGACCTGTTATCATAGTGAGGGGGGCAAAGATTTGTGGTCAGACCCCTGTTGACCTCACTTTACGTCACTGTGATTATTTCACCACAAACAGAAGTGATTAGTTGATGACTTGAATCTATGATTGAAAGTTTTAATAACTGACTTATTAGGCGCGTTTCCACTGCAGGAACTTGGGGGTCATTTTACGGGGCCGGCCCCGTTGGTGTGTGTCTCCACTGCAGGAACCTCCCCCACAGGGCCGCTTACAGGAACCTTTACAGGGCTGAACGGAGTCCCTGCCTGGGGGTAGGTACTCGGATCGGCCCTGAAGAAGTCCTGGTGAGGCTTGAGATTTACTCTGTGCTGATTGGTCAGACTCAAAGCAGGATCATGTGACGCTAAGAGAAAGCCCCAAAATAAGATGCATTTTTACAGCCCAACGTTACTAAAAATGGAAAAACGGCCGGAAAAAAGAGAGAATAACTCAGTAAAAGACGAGAGTAGCAGTAGGCATGGTAAAAAAAAAAGAAAAAAGAGTGGTAAATAGGCGATCGCGGGATTACGTGACGATCGAGGCGGCATTTTTTTTTTAAGAAAGCATCTATACTGACAGAAAAAACAACAAGAGCAGTAAAAAAGAAAAAAAACCGAGAGGGCCGAGTGAGAGGACGGTTCCTGTAGAAGTTCCTACCCCCTCCTTTTACTAGGAACTCCTGCAGTGGAAACGCGGCTATTGTTATATCAACACTGAAAATTCAAAGAACCAGTTTCTCAAATGTTAATTTTCCTTCACTATGTTATGACATTGTTTTTCTTCTGCAAGAAATGTGAAGTCAGTCAACTTGATGCTGCAATGTCAAACTCAAAGTATGTAGATAACGTCATGTCTGGACCAGGAACTAAGAGACCACCACCTACTCAGTAACTTGACTATTTCAGATATAAACATTTTGGTGCTGTGCAGCACAGGCAGCTTCGCTCCCTTCATAACCTGCTGATTCTGGAGCCTGCAGCTTCCACTGGTCTGAACTAACATCACACTGTCTCAGTGATTAGGTTGTATAGTTCAGATCTTCTCTCTGTGAACTTGATGGATTCATTATCAAAATGTGTGTGTGGGTTCAGCCCTGAGTCCTTTTGTTTTCTCCACAGACGCATCTGTCAGTAAAGGAGAGGAGGATTCCAAGACTGCTGAGATAATTACATTCAACAACTGAAATTAATGGGAACCTGGTGTCATGCAAATCACTAGCACAGTGTCTGCCAGTTTGTTTTATAGGGATCAGAGGTAAGTCAAAGTATTTACCTTATATGTTATTCATGTTGAAAAATGCTCCAGAAGTTTGAGTTACATGGATCATATGGACGGCTTTATGTAAGTCTGACATTTAAATATGAGGCCCTCAATAGGTCATCGTAGGGAGAATGTTAGAATGCATTTCACAACAGATTTCGACCCCTCAAGAGATCTCTGTGGGGTCAGAACGAAACAGAACGGATAGTCACCAAATCCAGAATCTGATGTTGAACAAGACTTTGTGGAAAAACAAAGCAGCATTTGGCAAACGATTGTAATGAAGAGTCATTTTCAGATTTTTAACATTCCCCCAGCCTGTTGGAGCACATGCTCCTCAAACACAGAGACTACTGTAAGTATGCACTCAGTTTAGCTTGGCTGCTGGCCAACAGGCAGCTCATCAGGTTGCAGTTCATCCCTGTGTCTGCAGATGTGTCCACTGACTGCTGCTGCTGCTCTGTCAGACTGCTTCATTCATGTGTCCTGCAGCAGTGGGACTTCATATCCCACAGTAATAACTGGATCAGAGGAGCATTTCCTTCACACAATACAAGATAATGTACTGTATTGGAAACTGGCTTAAACAATTTTAACCTACTTTATTTTCTTTCCTTTTATGTTATGTAGTTTTATGACAATTTCATTGTATTCTGAATACAGAGACAAAAAAGGCATCGTATCGTATCGTATCGTATCGTATCGTATCGTATCATATCGTATCATCTGAAATCAGTCAGGGATATTGTTAAGTTATTTGTGTTTTTGCATAGAAACATCACTCTCACTGTGGAATTCTGCCACATAAACCACAATTCATTCATAATATTTTTGGAAATTGTTGTGAATTAAAAACGGGTCACACCACCACATGTGTGTCTTGGTTATATGCAGGGTTGGGGAGTAACGGATTACATGTAACGGCGTTACGTAATTAAAATACAAAATATGAGTAACTGTATTCCGTTATAGTTACAGTTTAAATTGATGTATTCTGATTACAGTTACTTTCTTTTTTTTAAAAGGATTACTTGGATTACTTTAGCCTACCGCACACGCAGGTTGCCGGACGCTTGTTGCACTGTGGCGAAGTTATAAGGGAGAGGGACGGACAAAACAGAGTACTAAACTCACTTAGTGACGCTATCGGTGCATGTTTAACAGCAACGTCAGTCACGCTGTTTCCAAAACCACACCGACTTCAGCAGTAAGTTTACAGTAGGCCTAGTTTTTGTGTCACACTCGCCCTGCTCATCAAGCTGTAACAGATCCGACCCGCAGTTGTTGAAGCCCGGACCGACACACTAGCATTATTACGAGGCGAGGCCGGCCAAAATAAAAAAATAAAAAAGGAGATGACGCCTGAGGCCCAGCCCGGCCTGACGAGTCAGATTTTCGGCACGAACCAGGGTCAAACCAGCGCGTCCGGTCGGGTTGGACCGTCCATCACCTAGCCCAAAAGAACCAGGCAGCCCAGACCAGAGAGCAGAGGAGAGAGACAGCAGAGTAACAGGTGTCTGTGTGTGTGTGTGTGTGTGTGTGTGTGTGTGTGTGTGTGTGCGCGCGCGCGTGTGTGTGTCTGCTGTGAAAGATAGGCTAATTCTAGGCTGAAATCAGGACACATCAGCTCTGTGAAGCTCAAGCAATATCTGACAGACAGATGAGAATAGGGCAGATGTGGTGGAAGAAGACAGTGTGGCCTGAAAGAGACACATGGTGAAGCAGAGGATGGATAGTTGATACTTGATGGATCGGTGAAATTATGGTCTGTATGCTTCAGATACATGCTCCGGTTGTGAGAAATGGGGCTATATGTCCAAAACAGAGGCATATCCCTTCTATTTGCTTGTTTTTATTGTAGGTTTTAAAAGATAATAAGTACATTTTGATTCTGCTCTACTGGGAGCGTGCCTATGTTCCCTCAGCCCTATGTTCCCTCTGGACTCTCTCTACCTATCTGGACTCTACCTATCTGGCCTGTCTAGCCTCTACCTGGTCTTTTTTACTAAACTTAACCAACTCCTTTCTTCATTGCCTAAACCCAACCAATGGTGGGACCAAAGGGCTGAGGGAACATAGGGCCTAATTTTCAGTGACGACAAAAGTTAGAAATGAGGGAACATATGGCTGAGGGAACATAGGGATGACCCCGCTCTACTAATGTAGCTTGATTGTTATTTATATCTATATGAGGGTTTTCTAATATTATAAAAATTAAATGGCACGACAGGTAATGTGTTTGGTGATTAAAAAAACATTTAAATGTGGCTGGATGATCAATAACAAATTAAACTGTGGTTTGACAAATTCAAACACATGTAGCCTATTAATGCTTTTGTTTAAAGCCACAGTAGCCTACAGTAAGATCATGTGTAAGATCATTCAAAGCAAATTCAGTGTCCCAGTCAAAGGCGCTTAGGCAGGCGATTTTAAAGTAATCTAAAAGTAATCCAGAAAGTAATGAAGTTACATTACTTTACTTGAGTAATCTAATTACATTACAGATTACATTTTGGGACATGTAATCAGTAATCTGTAGGGGAATACATTTTAAATGTAACCCTCCCAACACTGGTTATATGACTGATGACTATTCGTGGAGCGAAGGATTTGTCATTCAGCACGGTCTAGAACCAGAAATATTTAGTGAATAAGATGCAGATGGACCAACAGCACTTACTTAACGGACTGTTGTTAAACATGTGAGTGGGAGCCTCACATGTCTTGGTTGTATTGTGATAATTAGATTTTCAGGGATTTTCAGGGTGGAGAGATTCTGTGCAGCCTGTATGTTCTCAGGAACTGAGGATGTGACAAAGACAAATGGTAATACATGTCCACAAAGACTTGAGGTATATGTTGTTATCCACTGTTTCAGGGCAGCAGAGTCAGAGTAATGTTCTGACAGTCATCAGCTGTAGTGCCTGCAGGACCACTAAAGTCATACAGGAGATTCAAATCTCCAACAGTGTGTATTATTCAGTCTGTGAACACACACTCGCTCTTTGCTTGTTTAGCTCTCCAAGTGTCTCAGATGAAGACTAATTGGTTTTATAATGCAATGCATGTTTTCACTTGTGCTCCTGACGAGCTGTCATTATAGACAGCTGCAGCGAGATGCAGTGACGAGGTTCAGAACTTGTGCTTCTTCCTGTGAGATGTTCCCTCTCCCTGTGGGATGGGTCACAGGCCCGGCTCCTGTCATCTCAGCAGCTCTGTGGTGATAAATGAGACAGATAATGTGTATTAAGCATGTCCAGCTCTTCAGAGAGCTCTTTATAAGTAACCTCACTGTTCCTGCTCTTCATCACAGCCGTTCCCTCCGTTGTGAGCGCTGCCAGAGGCCGGTCAATGTCTCACTCCACTCTACATACAAGCCACTGATACAGTTACTCTGTTAAATGGCCTCACATCGGTTCACTGTTGCTTCACTGCATTAATGCTTGGGAAAGAATCAGAAGTCTCATTTAAATTGAAAATCATGAAACCTTTAACAGGTCTCCTGCCACAAAAGAGTAAGAAGTGGAAAACACACACATCGCAAAGAAACATTTAGTTGGGTGCTGGATCTGAAAAAAGCTATAAGTAAAAAATAGAAAAGAGATCAACACACCATGAAGCTCCCATCGCCATCTTTAAATAACCTTCACTGCTGTTAGAGTAAAGTGATACAGCTGTAGAAAAAGATTAGACAATCAAAGGGAAAAGATGTGTTGGTCTAACACATGTATAAAGAGTAACATCCAACATATACATACATAAGAGAAATATACATGTAGTAGATGTCCCTCTCCATACAAACCATTACTCCTTACATTACAACATAACATCAGTGCCCAAGTCTAACAAGAAAAGACAAAGGCCACACACAAATAACTTTACATTTGAAATTTTACATTCAAAATATAAATTTGGTTGGCACTCTCAGAAGCCATCATACTGTACTTAGTAATTAGAAAAAAGGCTCCTCTAATTGCAGTAAAGGATATTTAAAGATTGCGTCTCCATTTACAATGATGAAGTCTGAGGAAGAGCCTGTCGGCTCAAAACGTTACTTAATAAATATCCTAAATGGGAGCTCTATGGTGAGCTGATCTCTTCCTGACACAAAGGAACCAGAAACATGTGATCAGATTGGACCTTGGTCTCTCACACAACATAGAGATCCTCTCAAAGGAATTTTCTTTAAAAAATACTATGACCTGGACAAATGAGAATATGCACAGGCTCATAGAGACTCCTCTCTTCACCTGAGTCAAGAAAACTCCAAATACCTAGAGAGCACCTACAAAGGCAGAGAACACCGCAGCCATAACTGTGAACATTTCACTTTTAAAACAGAATGTACTCCAGCAAACAAGTCATTTTTATTTCCCTCTTCATGCTGTTTTAAACTGTATACTGTGTTTCTCCTGCAGATTGACATGTCATCCATCTTTACAGGCTTTGGCTGAAAAACTCGAAAAACAGTCGGCTAGGTTGTTACGGCCGCAGGTATGGTAACTATCGTTGTTTAGTATGCAGAACAGGATGTTTGGTCGCATCGTCCTGATTGGCTGGAGCGACAGGAGGCGGATCTCGGGCTCCACGGCTCCAGGTCCCATTGGTCCGGCGGGGTTCCTGACTGGAACTGGGCTGTTTGGCGGCAGCTGGCCTCGCTCCGCTGTTTAACTGTGTGTGGAATTGTGTGGTCTACTGATGGAGCAGTTCTCTTCTCTACTTCTTTATTCTGCCCTGTGCCACTCTTTTGGTTTGTTACCTTTGCCATTGTTGCCTCCACCGAATAAACTTCATTTACTATTTGTTACTGCTGTTTACATCTGGGTCATCCCCATCCCCTCCCAAACCAAGGTGGGTTGTAACAAAAATAAAATCTGAACAATGATATGAAGATGTCAGAAACAACAACAGAGAGCACCTGTTAACTTCCTCTTAGCTTTCTGCTGCCATCTCTTGTGTGAGGGTTTGACCTGAGTCTTAAATCTCTTAGTTACGTTGTTAAGGGGTGTTCACACCAAACGCGATGCTGCGTTGTCGCGCGTCGAGATTACATGTAAAGTCAATGCACAGACGCGATAAGAAGCGAAATCGCGCCGGGTGACGCGATACGCGCGTCACACGCGACGCGATGCCGCGAAAATCGCGTCTACGCGCGAGTTGAAAATATTGAACTTTTGTGGCGGCATCGCGTGACGCCGTGACGCGACAGCCTATCAGCGTTGAGATTCTGACACAACAATACACTGCTACCGACTGCTACTCACCGGGGACAGATGGACAGGCACTCCGCAGCTGAAATGAAGCGTCTGTAAAACTTTAACTTAGTTGGTGTCCTGCCTGGAGATCCTGGCACCAACCCTAGCTGCTAGCAAGTCCTCAAACTCAGCAACAGTCAGTCTGAAGTACCGTACAACGGCCTCGACGCGATACGTAAACGGGGCTGAGCGGAGTTTTTTTTACCTGCTACACCAGGACCAGGATGTCAAGGATCAGCTTCACCTCGTCCATTGTCAAGCCTACGGTAAAATGAGTGCACTTCATGTGTCTCAACACATTTTTACATCCGTCCTGTAGCTGGATTGACAGTAGAGGGGAGGGGAGGGGGGACACGATGACGCAAATTTACACAAAACGGTCACGCGTCAAAACACGAGCGATAGCGCGACGGATTCTCATTTGTCGCGCGAAAAAATCGCGTTCATCGCGTTTGGTGTGAACACAGCTTTAGGCTTCCTTATACATGAAAAAGTTGGTTTTGCACTTATAATTTCAGTTTTAACTGATTATTGTTCACATCATTAAAACCGGGTTGAAACCGACCCTAACAACGCAAATGTCGTAATTTTAATTTGTGTAAAAAAAAAAGAAGTTTTATTTTGTTTAAATATAGGTTCCTAGTCAAAAAGCCTTGATGCAATAAACAAATGTATGTGGTACTTTTATACATTAAAAATCTAAAAAGGGGTTAGTGGCGACTCTAACACAAGAGGAAGGTTAAACTTGAAGCTCAGGTTCTTCAGATGTTCACCACTACTGCAGATTTACTGCAGGAGCTGAGCGTGGAGAACACGTCAGGATCTAACCTCATCTAACCTACGGTCCAATCAAGGGGGCAGTTGTCGGTCTGAGAAGTGAAGTCACTTCCGCGTTAAAAAAAACTGCAATCCCCTGGGCTTCCTCTGGGGGCTGGTGTCAGAAAGCAGCATTCTCCATAGACCCCCATGTTAAAATCACCCACTTTACATCCTCAATAAACATGTTAAAAGCCTGGTGTCAGAACGTTTTTTGGTCTCAATCGATAGTTTCTACCCCCGCACACACTCTGAGGGGGGTGAATTTTTTTTTAACTCTACCGTTTTACTGTTATTAGGTTAAAACTCTGGCCAATTAGGGCGCGGAAACGTTGAGTGACAGGTCCGAGCAGCTCCGTGGACAGCTGCTTCGAGGCCAGTGGGCGGGTTCTCGGCCGGCCAATCCAACATGGCGCTGTTCAGGCCGCCATATTTGAGTCACAAAAACGACTCCCCAAAACCAATGGGTGACGTCACGGATGCTACGTCCATTCTTTTTACAGTCTATGGGTCCAATAGGATCCACGATCACTGCATTGAGAATGTTGTGGTGGTGGGGGATTCTGAAGATTACATCTTACATTTCTTGTCTATCATTGATCTGTGCTGTTTGTGGATCATTCTCTGGAGGTCATTTAGCTGATGATGATGATGATGATGATGATGTACAGCCTGCTTATGTGTCTCAGGCCACAGTGATAAATGTTGTGTTGTAGTTGTGTGTGCAGCCTCAGTAACACAGCACAGATGGACGTCTGTATGAGTCACCACTCCTACTTGTTAAGAACAGGGGGCCATCTTTGAACTGAGCGCCTTGTTTCATTGTTAAATGCTCTGGCTCCCTGATGTCTGTTTGTGTGCTAGTGCGCGCACACACACACACACACACACTCCTTTTTCCTCTGGAGTGGTGAAGCAGCAGTCTGAAGTATGTATGCTGGATTTGTCCCAACACACCTGTGTTTTCATTGTGCTTGGATTGTGTCCCCAGGAGCTGTAAGATCATTACTGCAGACACAACTGCATCATAAATAAATACACACATATTTAACTAATCCAACAAACAGCATGGATGGTAGACAAATCTCCGCAGGATCCCATGTTAGGAAAGAACACAGACTGGAGCAGCTTTAATCACATACAGTCCACAGCTCTTTTTATACACCTGCTGGAGAAGTCAGTACACAAAGTAGATGTTTCAGGAGGAGTCAGCACAAGTAAAGATACAAATAATAATAATAATGATAATAATAATAATACATTTTATTTATAGGCACCGTACAAAAGCCAAGATAAAAACAGTTTGTGAAGTGTAAAGATGATACTGTAGATGAGAAAGAGGAGACCCGTGACACCAGACTGAGACAGTGAAACTCCCTTCATTCTCTCTCCTGCTGCTGCTGCTAATGATGATATGACTTACACATTAGCTGATGTCTCATACTCTGCTCAATAGTGTATTTTATCAAGGCAGTTTACTTCAGTTTATCTTGGTGCAACTGGGTAGATTCACAGCTACACTTACAGAAGTGCTATGCATATTGGCTGAGGCTGTGTTGATTCTGAGTACCGTAATTTCCGGACTATAAACCGCTACTTTTTTCTCACGCTTTGAACCCTGCGGCCTATACAACGATGCGGCTAATTTATAGATTTTTACTGGCTAACGGCCTCCGGGGGGCGCTCTAGCAGGAAGCGCAAGTGAGACAGACATGTGAGGAAAGATTATGCGCCGAAGAAGACACTATTTTTGAGTGTTGGTGCAGTGTTTTGTTTTCTAACCAGGCATGTAACTGTCGTGTTGGTGCTGTGTTGATGCCGTGTTGGTGCCGTACTGCCGAATTTCAAGCACAGTTAGAAAAAAAAGCATGTCAGGAACTAAGCAGGATTTCCCCCGTGGCTCTGCTACATTTTTACCTTCATTAAAAAGCTGCGGAGTAATTGTGATGGTTAATTCACTACATGACTTGTGAGTTGTTACGAGTGAGAACGGAGGCTCTCTGCCTTCACCTGGCGTGTCACGGCTGAAAACCAACCTTGCAACATCACTACAGCTGCTGCTCGGTGTTCCAGCTCTCGTCTCTGCACACCACGCGCGCTCCGTAACCCGTAATATTTTGTTCTTGACGATTAAGACTACACAAACACACACGCCGTAACATCGTATATATTATGTAATGTTATCCACCGCTCCATTTATTGATTTTTCGCCGGCTTCTTTGTCAACAAATGCACATGGCTAGGAGCGTAACCAAAACAGCGGAAAAGCGAGCGGACTTGCATAGTTCCACACATTTTCCGTGCACTGTCTTTCTGTGTAAATATCTCATGTTACAACATGAAAAACCTGCGGCTTGTATTCAGGTGCGGCCTGTATATGTACAAAATCTATTTTCTTTTCAAATTTTGCTGGTGCGGCTTATATTCAGGTGCGCTCAATAGTCCGGAATTTACGGTACACGTCTCTTAAAATACCTCAAGATAATAAAGTAGATGGTATTAGTCCTTGAAAAAAATGAGGTGAACTCAGAGAAGGCACAGAGGACTCTGAAAATTCTCACAGCTCTTAGTTGACATGAGGGTGAGAGTGAAATTTGAATTTTGGGTAAACTATCCCTTTAAAGGTAGGAATACTTGGATCAGTTGATTGGACAAAGGTCAAGTTGAGTTTGGACATGCTCTGAGCAGATATTGAGACAACAAGGACAGACAGCAGACGGAGGTGCATGAACCATGCAGTTACAATCAGGTGATGATGTCCTCATGTGAAACTATTCCTGGGTTACTCTCAGTCTCTCCCACATCTGGACCACCACACACAGCCTCAACAGTGTCAGCAGGTGGACTGCTCAGGTCCCGGACACCTCCAGACCTCCAGACTTCCTGACAGACTGGATCTGGATCTTCACTGTGGTCTGTCATGTCTGAGGCATATTGTTCTCTGGTTGTCAGTCTGTAGGTAGCCCACATACGTTTCATGGTAGCCTAGTTACCACTTGCCATGACTCAAGGACAGTTTGGTCAGATGATGTAATTGATTGGTGGATAAAGGTCAATGTCACCATGACCCACCAGACACGGCCTTATCCTGCAGTATCTCAGAGCTTGTCAAGTGAACTTGGTTACAAACATTCACTTGAATGCAGGGATGAACCCATTGGACTCTGATGATCCAAGGTCAAGGTCAGCGTGACATCACAAATGTTTTTTTAGTCCTAACTCAAATTTTCACACAGGAGATGTAACAAAATGTTCACACTTTATATCGTTAATGCATATTGTATCTGTATTATCTCCATAAACAAAGATGTAACCTAGTCTGAATGGTTGATGCAGAAAACCAGAAGTTCCTCATTCTACTTTAAATGTGTGTGTTTAACTGTTTGATTGGCACTTATAACTCAACTTGGATTGATGCAAAAAACATTTAAAGTAAAAGTAATGCTGTAAAACCTTTGTCATGCCGGTGTAGTTTAGCAGACTGTAACAACCCTCAGGATCTGAAGGAAACAGCTACTGTTCATACATCAGGATTTGAACTGGTTCTGTCTAAGATCTTCAAACCATCAGACCTTTATGTTCTACCCTTGTTATTCCTGTGTAAGGAGTCAAAACAGACCGTGTTATAAACCATGATGATCACGCAAACACACAAACAGTGTGTGTGTGTGTTGTGGTGTGACAGCTCTCAGCAGGAGTACTGCTAAGTGCTGTACAAAGTCCAGTCTCTGTGTGTTTGTGTGAGAACAGTTCATTCATCTTAAAGTAAACTCATCTGTCAGCTGTTCAGACTGAAGCTGAAAAATGATCTGACCTTTGACCCTGAACTCACCTCATTCAGTGTTGGTCAGTGTGTTGTACTTTTCCACAGCTGTTCATGTGAGGAGGTGAATTCCAGTGTGTGTGTGTGTGTGTGTGTGTGTGTGTGTGTGTGGCTCAACATAAATGAAAACTATGTCTTTGAAATGTTAGCAAGGAGACCTGGAAAATTTCCACAATTTTTTCCACATTAATCAGTAATGAGATTTGAAATGTAGCAGAGAGACCAAGTGCATGCTGGGTGCATGTTGTTTCTTTGACTCATGTTGACCTGGTGGTTCCCTCTTCAGGAGGTGAAGGATATTTACAGGTCTACCAGTCATATGAAGACTTAGAAAGGATGGTTTTGATATCTGCTAAACCCAGCAACATTTGCTTTGTTTTATTTTTTAACATGACTGAAACTGCTTTGTTGACGTGTGTGTATTCTGATGCTAATACATGTGGCCTTTTAGTCCAGTTTGACAGGAGACGAATAACTTCATATCAAACTGCATGGTGGTTAAAGGGATAGTTCGCCCAAATTTGAAATTTCACTCATTATCTACTTACCCTCATGTGGACTAAGGGCTGGGAGAAGTTTCAGAGTCCTCCGTGGCTTCTCTGAGTTACAGGGGGTCTCGGTGTAGCAGTGCATGTCCATATAACGGTTGCAAATGGATACCAACTGTCTTCGTAACAAAAAGACACAAAAAAACATCCAAATACCTCCATGCTGCTCGTATGTAATGTGTCTTGTATTGAAGCCCCGAAATGCAAAATTGTCCCCAAAAAAAATTTAATAAGTCTATATTTCAAGCTTGTTTGTAGTTCAATAGAAAAAGACGGCCACCGCACACTGATAAGACTCTGCTGATATACTTTATTAATGAACAACGCGTTTCGCTTTCAGCGTCGTCAGGTTCGCCTCTGGCGTTGCTGGGTGTGTTCATATACCTTCGGCCACATGACCCAAACCATCAACAGAGGGCAAAAAAGTTTTAAAAAACACTTGTGGTTATCATATGATATGTACAATATAGCAACACGCAAATAAATCAAAAAGGGAAGCAATACACCCATCACATACAATACAATATAATAGAAAGCCAAGTTATGAGTAGCGCAACGTAATCACAATCACCCAGCGGGTACAATGTATCACACAACAACAATAAATGTAACAATCCAGTTCAAAGAAAACAGCTCAAGTCCTGAGAGTCATTCATACCATACGGCTCGACAGTGGAGAGTTCGTTTATCCAAAAAGCCTCTCTTCTCAGTAGTTGTTTTATAATGTTACCTCCTCTTGGGTTAGGTTTTATTTTTTCAATGCCAATGAACCTGAGGGAGGCAGCAGAGCCGTGATTTTTATCTTGGTAGTGTTTGGCGATAGCGTAATCCAGGTTGTTATTTCTGATGGCCGCTTTATGTTCTGCTATGCGCAATTTTAAGTTACGTTTAGTTTGGCCAACATACATAAGACCACAGGGGCAGATCAACACATAAACAACATGGGTGGAAAGGCAATTAATAAATTCTTTTATTTTGTATTTCTTTCCTGAGTGGGGGTGATTAAATGATTTAGTATCACATGTGTTGGCGCAATGCGCACATTTGCCACATCTATAGTTGCCATACACTTGCTGGGACAGCCAATTGGTTTGTGTTGGTTCCATGTACATAGAACTGACCACCATGTCCCTTATGTTTCTACCTCTCTTATAGCAGAAGCGAGGTCTGGACGAGGATAGATGATTCAAGCTGGGGTCACATTCAAGTACTTTCCAATGTTTAGTGATGATCTGTTTGACTTGTCTCGATACTGTGGAATACTCAGAAACATAGGTCGTGGTATTTACATTTACATTTTCATTTTCATACTGTTTCGTGGGAGGATTTAATAATTCTTCTCTATCTCTTCTGTTGGCTTTTGCCATAGCACTGTAAATCATAGATTTATCATATCCCCTCTGTAGAAATCGTTCAGCCATTTCTTGTGCCTTAGCGTGATAGTCCCCTTCGTTGTTACAGATTCTTCTCAACCTGATAAATTGTCCATAAGGGATGTTGTTGATGAGGTGATCAGGGTGGAAACTTTCAGCATGTAAAACTGTATTTCTGTCAGTGCTTTTACGATAGATCGATGTATCCAAACCCCTGTTCTCATTCACTGAGATGAGAAGATCCAAGAAATGAATAGTTTCACGACTGTATTCCATGGTAAATTTTAAGTTAGGATAAGTTTCATTCACAAAAACATTAAATGCCTCCAGCTCATCCTCACTACCTGTGAATACCATAATGATGTCATCAATAAATCTGCGAAAGAACAACATTTTATCCGCAAACGGGTTATCATTGAATATGTGCCTTTCCTCCCACAATCCCATGTACAAATTTGCATAGTTGGGAGCAAAAGGAGACCCCATGCTGGTTCCTTGAGACTGCACAAAATATTTTTTATCGAACATAAAATAATTTGATTTCAGTATAAACTTCGTCAACATCATGAGCAATTCAAAAGGGAGAACATCTTTTTTAGGTTCCAAATAGAAGTCCATGGCCTCTAATCCACCTTCATGTGGGATGTTGGTGTATAGGGCTTCAACATCAAAGGAGACCAAGAATGAGTTGTGAGGCATAGAGATGTTAGTCAAAAGGTTTAGGACATCCCTGGTATCTGCCACATATGATGGTAAAGTCTTTACAATGTCTTTAATAAAGAAATCCACAAATTGGCTTAGAGGTTCAGACAGCGAGTTCTTACTTGCTACAATAGGTCTGCCCGGAGGATTCAACAGTCGCTTGTGTATTTTGGGCAATAGATAGAAGACAGGAGTCATAGGGTGTTGTATTTGCAAAAACTCAAATTGTTTTTTAGTAATCCACTGGTCCTCCAGAGCTCTATTCAAGATAGAGTCTCTCTCCTCTATGAGGGTTTCCACTGGATTATGTGGTAACTGTCTGTAAAACGAAACATCTCCAAGTTGCCTAAAGGCCTCGGTTATATAGTCCTTGGTGTTTTGTACAACCACAGCCCCTCCCTTATCGGCTGGTTTAATCACAATTTTCGAATCATTTTGTAGTTCATTTAAGGCCTTTCTTTCCACAAAACTGATGTTGTAATTCTTGACATTGTTTTTCGATTTTACAACAGTTTCAATATCTCTTTCCACTAATTTACTAAATGTGGCTAGAGTGGGGTTAGGTGCACCCGGAGGGAGGAAAGTGGATTTTTTCTTAAATTTATTCAAAGGGTCAGGGGGGGCTCCCACAGTGGCATTCGTTTTGTTATGAAAAAAGTGTTTCAAATGAAGTTGTCTAAAGAATTTATATGAATCAACTTTCAAATTGAATGCATTAACTTTATTCGTGGGAACAAAAGATAAGCCCCGACTCAAAACATTAGTATGTAGGGTGGAGAGAGGATAATCAGATATATTGATTACCGAAAGTTCTGTCTCCGGGCCCGGCTGTTCCGCGTCTCCACGTTCCACTCCACATTTGGTGCCAGGCGTGCGCCTCGTCCTCTGCCCCCTCCTGGTTTTCTTCTGGGGGCCCGATCCCCTCCTAAAAAAGGCTCATCTCCGGAGGATGCACTGGTGTGGCCCTGGTCGCTCGTCCCCTCCTCGCTGGTCAGGAGAAGGTCCAGATGTTGCCCCCGCCGGCTGCCATCCTGTCGTCTCGGTGCGCCTCCATGCGCGCGAGGTCCTCCCCGTGCGCGCGGTCTCCAATTGCGCTGTGCGTTGGTAGTCCAGTCATAGACTGTCCCTTTTCGATAGTCCTCCGCATCTCGTTGGTATTTCTTTATTTTGTAGGCTTTCAGTTCATTTTCAAACTTCGTCAACTCATCCTTTAGTTCTTTTTCCATAGTTGTGAAATCAACTGTGTTCATATTGCTTTTCAGGATGGTTTTTATTTCTTGCAACTCAGTTTTCACTTTCTGAGTGTCTTGCTTCGTTTGTTCAATTATCAGCAGAGTCAAGTCTAATGAGCACTTATTAAGAATCTGATCCCACTTCTTTTTGAATTCGGGATCTTGGTTACCCAGTGTGGGCTTCTTATTAATTAATAGATGTGGCAAATGTGCGCATTGCGCCAACACATGTGATACTAAATCATTTAATCACCCCCACTCAGGAAAGAAATACAAAATAAAAGAATTTATTAATTGCCTTTCCACCCATGTTGTTTATGTGTTGATCTGCCCCTGTGGTCTTATGTATGTTGGCCAAACTAAACGTAACTTAAAATTGCGCATAGCAGAACATAAAGCGGCCATCAGAAATAACAACCTGGATTACGCTATCGCCAAACACTACCAAGATAAAAAATCACGGCTCTGCTGCCTCCCTCAGGTTCATTGGCATTGAAAAAATAAAACCTAACCCAAGAGGAGGTAACATTATAAAACAACTACTGAGAAGAGAGGCTTTTTGGATAAACGAACTCTCCACTGTCGAGCCGTATGGTATGAATGACTCTCAGGACTTGAGCTGTTTTCTTTGAACTGGATTGTTACATTTATTGTTGTTGTGTGATACATTGTACCCGCTGGGTGATTGTGATTACGTTGCGCTACTCATAACTTGGCTTTCTATTATATTGTATTGTATGTGTTGCTATATTGTACATATCATATGATAACCACAAGTGTTTTTTAAAACTTTTTTGCCATCTGTTGATGGTTTGGGTCATGTGGCCGAAGGTATATGAACACACCCAGCAACGCCAGAGGCGAACCTGACGACGCTGAAAGCGAAACGCGTTGTTCATTAATAAAGTATATCAGCAGAGTCTTATCAGTGTGCGGTGGCCGTCTTTTTCTATTGATTTAACGCACTCCTGCTACCCACCTGCACCTGAGGAACTGTGGCTGTGCAGGGAGATTTGCTTTTCTTGTTTGTAGTTCGTCCAAAAGCTTCGAGAAGCTTCGCTACAAAACAAGCTTGAAAAATAGACTTATTAAATTTTTTTGGGGACAATTTAGCATTTCGGAGCTTCAATACAAGACAGACATTACATACGAGCAGCATGGAGGTATCTGGATGTTTTTTGGTGTGTCTTTTTGTTATGAAGACAGTTGGTATCCATTTGCAACTGTTATATGGACATGCACTGCTACGCCGAGACCCCCTGTAACTCAGAGAAGCCACGGAGGACTCTGAAACTTCTCCCAGCCCTTAGTCCACATGAGGGTGAGTAGACAATGAGTGAAATTTCAATTTTGGGTGAACTATCCCTTTAATTGGGACAATTGCAAGTTCAAAACAAAGTCTTCCAGAGCATCAAAGCTGGTCCATGTGTTATTTGTTGCACCTGCTGACATCCAACACCTCCACAGTATAATATCACTCATCCATGCAGCGCTCTCACTACTACATTTGCTGATTTCCACACCTCATCTTATATTCGTCATTTGTTACAATAGATAGTTTGTTCTTGTCTATTGTCACATTCACTGAGCCAGTTAACGTCAAAATCCATGAGGCTATGATAAAAATCAGCTCTATGTGATGAAGAAATGAATCACTTGTTGATCCTCAGAGAAACATACGCTCCTGGCCTCTAGCATGAACAGCCAGATAAAGTGATCCAGCGTCTGGGAGAAGTGGATGCTGCCTCTGGACTTTATGTAATGGTGCCATGCTGACCTCCTCCTGCCCAGTTAACCAGCTGTGGTCTGCACAGCCAAAAGCCTGGGTGAAGGCAAACATCAGAGCCTGGGGAGCATTACTGCTCTGAGTGGTGATGACAAGCATGATTGGCTGTATCGTGGGTTATTCATTTAAAATTTCACATATTGTTAATTTAGCTCTGGCATGTAACAGCCAAGAAATGTTAACCATGTGAACGTCAACAATCCTGAGCTCAGCTTTGGCACACAGCATCAGAATGTGGAAATTAACCTACGCAAACATGGAGCTGTTTAGTTGCATATGTGAGGGTGAACTGGCCAAATGACTGTTTTCTTTATAATTTCTTCACTTAGCCGTGTCCCAGGCTTTGCAGACCCCCACCCCGCTCACACACACATTCAGACATTACTCAGTCAGTCATCAGTCACAGCGCTCAGCAGAAAACAATTATGATCAAACATGAAACAATTCCATGGTACACACGGGTTGATGTTGCTCTCCGCATGTTACACAACTCCTGTAACACTTGTAACATAAGGAGTGTGTGTGCGTGTGTGTGGAGGGGGTGGGGGTCGAAAAAACTTCACTCCACAACAATATTTCCAAATGCAGCTCACACTCACTCTGCTATAAGCTGCTCAGAAGGAAGTGTGAACACTAGGCCTGCACCATATCAGCAAAATGTGTGATGACACTAACCATGTTCTCATGTTTCCATTAAATGCATGATATCGATAAAAAGTTAATCCCGTCGATCTCATCAGATTTTCTCTTGATCGATACAAAGCTACTGCTGATGGAAACAGTTCTTTGCCAGATAAATGTGAGCTGCATCATGTTTTATGTCAATTCAGCTCCGTATTCCAGCTGTTCAAAGACACAGTGGAGTGAACAAAGAAAGATGCAGGTGAAGTGAACAGGACAGACTGGCTTCATGTGAAGAGTCACCACCTCCCAGAACAGTTTGAAGAGCTGCTGTTCACAACCCACCTCCGGTGTCTGTAGTAGCCTATTTAACATGTGGTGCATCTGCATCAAAGCAGCGTTTAGATGACAGGCATGTGGCATTTAGCCTCACGTCACCAGGCTCTTCAGAGTGGAGAAGAGCCTGGTGTCACCTTTGTCACCAAAGTAAAAGTGTTCACCAACATAAAACGTATAAAATAGACATTAAATTGTAATACAATAAAAGCCAAAGGTTATCTTAATGGCTTTCTTGTAAATTATATTCCTTGAATTAAAAAGTTTCAGCCATAGACTGTAAAAAGAATGGACGTAGCACCTGTGACGTCACCCATTGGTTTAGGGGAGTCTGTTTTGTGCCGCTACTACGGACATTTGAACTGCGCCATCTTGGATTTTAGGTGGAGTCTACTTTCCATATTTGGAGAGGTGCGGCGGTTAGCCGGCCGAGAACCCGCCCACTGAACTTGAAGCAAAAAATTAATGGCCAGTAACTGTCTGTGAACCTGTCACTCAACGTAACCAGGCCCCCATTTATATAAGAATTTGAAGCCTAAACAATACTAAAACTCCCCACAGTGTTCACGGAGGTGGAAACTATTGGTAGAGACCAAAAGCAAAAAATGTACCAGGCTGTAAATGTGTTTGTTTAAGCTGTAACGTCGGCTATTTTAACATGGAGGTCAATGGAGAATTGCTCACTTCTGGTCCCAGCCCCCAGAGGCAGCCAGAGAACTGCAGCTTTTTGAACACGGAAGTGGTTTTCACTTGTAGAACCCACAACTCCCCCCTTGGTTTCAGCACATTTATTTGGCTTGGTGCTTTTATTCTGAAAGGCCTGTCTCTCTCGCCCTGGATCCGGTTGCTTACCAAAACAGCGAGTCAGCGGCCGCAGACTATGTGGCATTCTAAACACCAGCCTACAGCCTAGAACTTCCCTATTTACCAACTTAACTTTGCTGGCGTGCGTATGGCTCAGTGGTTTCCAGGCAATGACTCCAGCAGCTCATCACACTTGGCCTGATAGTCGGTTAAAGATGAAGGATGGATGTCCTTCTATTTTGTGATTTTGTACAAAAATGAACACCTAAAATTGCAAGAAAACGATTTCATACACTATTATGATCGCAAAACAGCACATGACGTCATTACACGCAACTTTTTATTTGATTTAAAGCAGAAGTAAGTGATCCGGTGGTTTTGGCTAACTTCCTGTCAGCAGATGGAGTTAGCAGTCCCCGCCCTCGTCCCTACGTCACCACATTCACGCGCATCCCTTGGCTGCACACACAGAGAGGACCGCCCCTTTATGCCGTTGTCTCTCCTCATTGGATAAAGGTTGTAGGATACAAGGAAAGTTTTCTCCTGGGCTTACAGCAGAGCAGAGTGACTGACAGACCCGTGTTTCAGACCAAACACTCTATAGAAGTGATTGCTGTCGGAAGATACACCATTAACAAATAAGTACATTACAATATCACAGAAAGGCAATTTCCAGTAGTTCAACCCCAACCAAGTATTGAGTGCATATAGATAGACATAGTTTTCCAGAAGGTCAACATTTCTATATGCTTAAAAAAAAAAAAAAACACCTTTGCAATATTTCCATTTTGGAGATACTGATTTTTAGGTCTTCACTGAATGTTAGTCATAATTATTACTGTTAAAATAAACTGAATAAATAAAGACATGGGATGTGTCATTCAGTGTGTAATGGACATATAGGCCTATATAATGTGTTAGTTTCACTTTAATTGAACACATTCTACATCGCGGAGGCGGCGTCTTTAGGGCTTCCTTCACCTCTGAAACGGGGCAGAGCTCCGTGGAAACACCTGCCTGACATAGCAACGTAGGGAACCGTACATGTCCGCGGCGCACAGCTCCACATGCACGGGGGGAAAACGGCGTCGCACCGATGTACGCGGATATGCGCCGCTTTAATGAGCGCGCATGTCGCGCGTCTACATCGGAGGTAGGCTGTTATCAGTGTAATCAGAGACAACCATGAATGAGTTTGCCTCAGTTTCACGTGATTGTCACTGTCTCAGCCTGTTAGAAAAACATTTTACTGACCCCAGCTGATCGCTGAGACCCCCCCCCCCCCCTCTCAAAACAAAAACTCTTCGGATCTGAACGATTCACACAAGTCACCTAATTGGTCATGAAAAAAGCGAGTTTCGCTTTTCGGCGCGCTGTTTGCATCCATGTATTCAGAAAAAGGAAGGAAAATAATCAGACCTCTTTGGCAGCTGCAGGACTGACATTGACTGACACAGGACTGATTTTTAGCTGCTTTGGTTGTTCGTCACGTGACTGACGTCAAAGTTCAATCGTGCTGGTCATCGGGGAGCCGAAGGACGTCTCTATTCTGACTGGTTGCCGTTGAACTGCGTCCTAGCTTGTTACTCTAAAGTTAACCAACCTCAACTTCTTGTCTGGTGACGCTTTGGATGCGCAGCTGAGGGCAGTTGACGCTTTGGTCTCTCAGGTCGCCGGGCTCTCATTGAAAATGAATTAACTTTCAGCGTTTTTGACACTTTGGAAGCTTTTGGTGTGAACACACAGTTAATTTGACACTTTTATAACTCACTATTATAACTGATGATACACTGGCTATATAACTGAATACTGGTTTCAACACTACTTCTGACACCATGTCCTATTGTTTATCAGTACAATGATGAAACTGTATGAGGAGTATTACCACACATGACCACTTAATCCCCAGTCTCAAGGCAACCCCCCACATTACTGTCTGACCTGCAGCCACATAGTTCATCATAACACAGGGTCCTATCTGACATGCTGTAACCTATCAATAGACCTACACAGTTACTGAATCAGTTTCTGTTTCACAACACTGGTCAGAGTTACAGTTCACCTAAACAGAGCTCACACTAGATTTCAGTGAAATGAATTCATACATCCCTCCATATTATGGTATACATCCCCCCCGGGCCCAGGCCTGAACGCTTTAGAATCCCCCAGTGGGAGCTGGGAATCGTTGCTGGGGAGAGGGATGTGTGGAGCTGCTGTCATCTGCAAAGACAATAAAAATTGAGATGTAAAATGGAATTTATACAACGTTTTGTCATTGTACTTGTGTTGTGCCAGAAACCTGTGTCGTTATCATACACCAGCCTGCTTTTCTATGATGTCATTTTTCACCTGAAATGATGAAATCATCACCTGTTAGTCAATGTTTGACAGTTTGTACTACAGTCGTGTATGTGAAAACTCCACAGATGAAAGAAAAACAAGAAGTGGTTAATGTCCCCTGCCTGTCATTAAGGATCCAGTCCAACAGCAGAAGCAAATGTTTCTGCTCCAAAGAAACCCTCCTAAATTACGAGCATCAGTCAAAGTGTCGTTTAGCCTGTTAATGTTGGGTAATGACAGGAGCTGTGTACTGAGAAAGTTCAGAGAAAAGATCATGCCTCACCTTGGTGTGTTCACTGTGAGCTCAGCTAAAACGTCCGACAATTAGGAGAGCTGATTGCAGCCTCGGAGTCTGCCAAGCAGCAATTTCCATTGTTAATAACCAAAAGAAAACATTTATGTCTGATGCTGAAAATTGTCTTGCTCTCAGCGGCAATGGCCCTCAGCCATTTGTGGTATTTTATTATAATTGACTAGAAAAACAACGCAGTCTTGGACCAGAGATATCGAGAACTACACAGACATGTTTTTTCAATTAGGTTCCATTTTATGACCCCTTAGAAAAATGAATAACAACATCAACATACATACCATGTCAGACTGTGAACATACATGACCACTTCATGAGGAAAAAAAAACAGCACAGGATATCACCTGGGTAAACACACTCCACCACTGGCCTTTCATGTTCGTCTGAGAAATGTTCAACGGTATGAATATTAATACACTGAGGGAAGAGTCAGCTTTATACAAGAAACAAACAGAGGTTTGGATCCAGCAGGAAAACACATTTATGAAAAGACACAATGAAGGTGGTGAGGACTGCTTTTCTCACTGGTTAGCAGTTATTGATGCTTCAGAGGAGGAATAAGCGCCCTCCTCCTGCCTCTGTCAGGGAGGCTGGTGTTCATCACATCAACAACCCAACACACAATCTGGGGGCTGCAGAACTGGCCAATATTGATTTCAAAACAAATAGTTAAACGTCAGAAGTCATTATTGGTAATTGCGTCACTGGGCGGTGGTGGAGCAGGGGCTGATGGTCCTTCCAAGGCTCGCTGGATATTCTGTAACAGGAGACTGGTCAGAGCTGCGCTGCCAAGATCCTCTGGAGCTTGAGGTAAGAGCAGAGCAGCAGTAGAGTTAGAAATCACAGTCCATCTCAGTGCCAGTGGTCATCCAGCTACTCAGAAGAGGTCATGTAACATGATACAGTCAGCTTCAGAATCACACAAACTGCACAATCTACCTCCACAGTAGAGCCTGACTGAGCAGGAGAAATGTAAACTGTTCACTGAGATGAAAGCAGCATGTTTCCTTTCTCAGAAACACATGAGAAGGTTGGAGCTGCATTAAAAAAAATCAGCATTGTGTAGCAAGAGCAGTGACATGTTCATTTATCAGCTCAAAGCTCAACATCAGGGATATGTTTTAAAAAAAGATTGTCTTTCTCCTCTGTCAGCCCAGATTTATGACTCTCTGACTCATGGAGGCACATGTTGGACTCAGCATCAGTGACACCAGCGCTGCACAAGTCAACATGAAGCTGACAGACACATCACACAGACCTGCTCTGATCCCTGCTCAACCTTTGTTCCTATAGTAACGGCCTCAGGATGTCAGAGGCTGCGGAGGACGTGTCCTCCAGCCCCATCAACACATCAGCAGTAGGACACACTGCGTCAGACAGGACACAACAACAGCCACAGTTGTTTGTTTGTTTGTTTGGGGATGGGAGGGGACATGATCCATGGAAGAGCTCATCACAAACACTACAACATACAAAATACTATGTACTGTACCCAGTAGGTCTGTGCTTTACCAATGCCCATTCTAGTTCATTGAAGCCATAGACCTATAGTTGTGTGTACAATAAGGTACACAAAATTACTGTAGTTACTTAAGAACTAATGAGGAACTAATGAGTAGTTACTGAGGAACTAAGGAATAACTAATATGGAACTAATAAGTAGTTACTGAGGAATTAAGGTACACAAAATGAGAGTAGCTACTGAGGAACTAATCATTAGTTCCTCATTAGTTCCTCTCTAGTTCCTCAGTACTCTAATTTTGTGTAACTCAGTTCCTCACTAACTACTCTTTTGCTCCTCATTAGTTCCTCACTAACTACTCTTCTGTACCGTATTGTAAAGTGTTACCCTTCAAGGGATGAGCTTGTCTTAACAGTAGAAGGTCAGTAGGCTGCTGAGTTTTTAGTTCATTAAAAACCTTCATTTACAAACAATGTGGAATGGCCTCACTGTTGTGGAATGGTATTTAATAATATAATGTTAGTTGCCTGTAATAGTAAGAGTATTACATACAGTGTAGTGCTGCACCAGACCTCTTCTGTCTGACTCATTCTCTGATCACTGAACTACACAGACACTTCTCCACCGTTAGAGTCGAACTCTGTTCCCGTCTGTGTGTGCTGTTGAGGTTTAATCTGGATTATTGTTTAAAGGGACAATGAGGAGTTTCTATTTGGTACTCTCACGTTAATGTGGATGAATCTACGCTACCCACACTTGTTAAAGCAGAAGTAAGCGATCCGGTGGTTTTGGCTAACTTCCTGTCAGCAGATGGAGTTATCAGTCCCCGCCCTCGTCCGTACGTCACCACATTCACGCGCATCCCTTGGCTGCACACACAGAGAGGACCGCCCCTTTATGCCGTTCTCTCTCCTCATTGGATAAAGGTTGTAGGATACAAGGAAAGTTTTTTCCTCGGCTTACAGCAGAGCAGAGTGACTGACAGACCCGTGTTTCAGACCAAACACTCTATAGAAGTGATTGCTGATAAGACTTATGTAGCCCGGTGGAAATTCATGAAGAATAAAAAGGGCATATGTTTAAATAAATATGTTAATTGCATAATAAATAGCAGTTAAGATTTAAAAATGTCTAAGTTCATGGTTAATAAATGTCATTTAAGGTTAAAAAGTAAGTTAAAAACATTCAGTAAAAATAAGCATTCAGTAAAAAAGTAAATAGTGTAATGGTATTGGTGCATTGAACTATGCATTTAATATGTTAATTATTTGTTGTTATAAATGTCTGTAACTATGACTGAAGTACAGGAAGAAAGACACACAAATGGTTTTGAATGTATTTTATTTTGAAAGGTGTGCGAGTGAGCCTTGTACCTGTGAAAAAAAACAAACAGGAAGTGAGAACGAGAGAGAGAGAAGCCGAGGAAGAAGACGAAGCATGGACTGCTCGGTGTGAAGAGTGAGGAAAAAGAGACTGTCGAGTGAATCACCAGGGTCGAGGAGGTGTTCGACCAGGACTCTTCGGAAGACTTTGTGGTGACTTTACTGTCCGTTTGAGCGGACAGCTCAACTCAAGATAAGTGAAAGAAGTGAAGCTAGCGGCTAAACAAGTGGCTAGTAGTTTGCACGGACTTTGCTAACAGGCTAGCGGCTAGCGACCCGTACGGCAGAGCCTGTGTGACAACGCGTGTGGAGCTGCGGACAACGGAGCCGAGCCACAGCGAGATCGGCAGCGACGTGGACGACGGAGCCGAGCCACGGTGAAATCAACGGCGGTGTGTGTCTTCTTCTCCTCCTCTGGATCGTCTTTCTCCTCTCCTCCTCCTGCTTCGGCCATTCTCCAGCATGGGTGTGTGAGGCTTCAACACCTGTGGATTAAGGTACCTCTCCTCCTTTTTCTTTTGCCCTGTAGTGGTGAAGCAGCCATTTGTTTTGAGGCTACAACGTACCCGAGCTGCATTCAGGCCTGCATCGGTTGAACGGTATAATTTGAACAATTGAGTTTATTTTATTGCCGGCTATTTTATTTTCATGGGGCCCATTTAAATGTCATGGTGATAATTATTGTTTTTGAGAAGGTCTGAAAAAAGTGTGTGAACCTGCTGAACATAACTTGTGAGTAAACAATTCATTTTTTATTTACACTAAACAGTTGTGGTCACTGAGTTTAATATTTTAAGTTCATTAAGGTCAAGAGGAATAATTTTGTGCTTAAAAAGTGATTAAAAGGTACTGTGATTTTAAAAGTATTTAAGTTCATAAGAGAGTAAATTGAGGGTTAAAAACTTGATTTAAAGGGGAAGTCAAGACAACATTTAAAAATCGCTTTTCACACATACTGTTAGTGTATACATTTAAGTTTATTACAGAGACCCAATCTTATTGCTTGATAGCAAGAAAGAGCTCAGGTTAGCCACCTCTCACTATAGTAATACACTAGAGAGGCGCTACATAAAATGGAGGCACCGCTGGGATTTTAGTGTGGGTTTCTTGTGTTTTGTATATATTCTGGGAAGATTGAAGTTTAAAATAGTGCTAACTGCTAAGATAAAATGGCAACTCAAGCTGAGCTAGCATCAGAGTTAAAGGGATGGTGCCGTGGCGAAGCAGTAGATGAGGCTCATGCAGTTATGGTTATCATTAAAGAAGATGTGACCTCTGATGCCATTGAAGAGACAATGCAAACAGTGAAGAGTTTGGGACGTGTGCGTGTCAGAGGCCGAACCTTCAACCTACAGCACAATCGGTACCATGTTTTGTGTGAATGTAGGGAAACTGTTATAGGGGACATAGTTCCTCCGGAAGTGGCTCCTATTGACGGTGGAGGGCCATGGTCAATCATCCGAGCAGATCAAAATACTGAAGACAGTGAGCAAGTGTCTGGGTCACCGCCAACAGACGGTCAACACGCGGAAGACCTCCGCACATTGTTCCCGACTGAAGAGGCTGCAGCCAAGTCAACAGAGGCTATACTTCGGGCAGTGAGTGATTTGCTCGACAAGACATCCAAGTCATCAAGTGAACATGGAAGCTATCGCCGCCTACGAGTTTTCTCTGGGTTATCTCCCACGCCAGCTGGAGAAGAGCAGTTCGAACACTGGCTGGGTCAAGCACGGCTCATGGTGGAGGAGTGCGACTGCTCGCCAAAAGAGAAAAGGCGGAGACTGATGGAAAGTGTTAGAGGTCCTGCTCTAGACATTTTAAAAGCTGTGCGAGCTAGTGATCCTGACGTGAGCCCTGAAGACTGTTTAGAGGCGCTTGAGCATGCATTTGGGACAGCAGAGTCAGGTGAAGAGTTATACTTTGCTTTTCGGTTACTGCAGCAACAACCAGGTGAGAAGCTGTCTGACTTCCTTAGACGGTTAGAACAGTCGTTGGGCAGGGTTGTGCAGAGAGGCGGTCTTCCCTTTGGTTATGCAGATAGAGCAAGACTCGAGCAGTTGTTGCGTGGTGCCATAGCCTCTGATCTGATGCTCGTCAATCTTCGTCTGAGAGAGAGGAAGGAAAAGCCGCCAACCTTTCTCCAGCTGTTAAAAGAGATACGCACAGAAGAGGAATACGAGGCATCGAGAAAGCAGATTACACCTGTCGTGCACAGATCATACAAGCAAAATGTTGATGCAAAGCAAATTGAAATCCAGAACTTGAAGTCTGAGATCAAAGAACTCAAGACACTTGTCGCTGCTGTTGTGTCTAAACCAGCTCAAGATGGGCCAGCTAGTGATGAGAAAACTCCCCCAAAAGTTGCGCCCGATGAGTGTAGTTCTGACAGCGAGATAGTAGCTTTAAAAAAACAGTTAAGGCACCTACAGCAGAGGTTCACTAATAAAGTAGCTGAACCTCGAGCCTCTGTTTCAGCTGTAAATGCATCAAAGCCAGTTGCCAGCTCTCCCCAAAGATCCTTTAAAGTCCCAGAGGAACATTTTTGTTATCGATGTGGAGAGAATGGGCATTATGCTGGGAAGTGCCAAAACCCAGAAAATCAGGCTAAAGTTATCAAGAGGCTTATTCAGGCCCTGAAGCTGTCAAAAAACAACAAGCCGTCAAGTGATGCCACAGTTAGTAGAGTTAACTGCTTTGTGAAGAAAAGTGCTGCTGACATGTCAGACAAAGTTAGCCTTCCGGATGGTTTGGTTGGTCCGCCTAGCCTGGTGCCGTTGAAGGTTAATGGACAGCCCTGCACTGCTTTGTTAGATAGTGGCTCGCAGGTGACGATCATTTTTGAGCCCTGGTACCAAAAACACCTACCTGACGTCCCTATTCAGCCAGTGTCTGGTCTTTCCCTGTGGGGTTTGAGTGAGTCTGGAGTTAGCTACCCTTACCGTGGTTATGTGGTGGTTGATTTGGAGTATCCAGCTGAGGTGGTAGGGACCAGTCAGACGGTTACTGTCCTCGCCCTCATTTGTCCTAATCCAAAGACAGGAGATGAGACGTCTGTTGTTGTGGGTACCAACGCTAGCCATGTGAGACGCTTGGTGAACCAATGCAAGGAAAATGGTGTTGATGTCACGAAAACACTTGGGTTTCGAGTTGGTGTCCAGGAGGGTCAGCCTGCCCTCAATGGGACTGCTGTCCCCACCAGTGAAGATGAGGCTGGCTGGGTCAGATGGATGGGTCCAGGCCCTTTGATCTTACCATCAGATGGTGGCACTCATGTGGTGTGCAAAGTTGAGTTGAAAAAACCAGTTGGACCAGAAATCCTGATGGTAGATTCGGCACCAGCAGCTGCCTTACCTGCTGATGTGTTTCTCCATCCCATGGTTGTGCCCAGTGGGGCTTTGGATGTTAACAGCTTGCGAGTGTTAGTCAAGAATGAATCTTTGAGAGAGACTTCCATACCTCCGGGAACAGTGATTGGAGGCATGTACCTCATTGATTCGGTTGCTACTATCCCCCCCAAAGAGACTGTTTCCCCGGAGTTTGATGAGAGTGTGATAAACTTTGGAGACTCTCCTATCTCTGAGCAATGGAAAAACAGACTACGAAGGAAGTTGGCTCAGAAGTCTCATGTGTTCTCCATGTGTGAGTGGGACGTGGGTTTGGCCAAGGGGGTGGAGCACCAAATCCGGCTCTCTGACTCCCGGCCTTTCCGTCAACGATCGCGCCGGCTGGCCCCTGCAGACATCGAAGATGTTAGGAAGCATTTACAAGAGTTGTTGCAAGCGGGGATAATAACTGAGTCGCGAAGCCCCTATGCTTCCCCTATAGTTGTTGTCCGAAAAAAGACTGGAGCTATTAGGATGTGCATAGATTACAGGCTGTTGAATAGCAGAACCATACCTGACCAATATACCACCCCCTGCATTGAGGATGCACTAAATGCTCTCACAGGGAGTCAGTGGTTCTCTGTTTTGGATTTGCGTTCAGGCTATTACCAGATAGCTATGTCCGAAGAGGACAAAGAAAAAACGGCATTTATTTGCCCGTTAGGATTTTTTCAGTTTGAGCGCATGCCACAGGGCATTACAGGGGCTCCAGCAACCTTTCAGAGGTTGATGGAGAGGGCAGTAGGAGACATGAACCTCTTGCAAGTGCTGGTGTACCTCAACGATTTGATCGTGTTCGGAAAGACGCTTGAGGAACACGAAGAGAGACTGCTCAAGGTTTTGGATCGTCTTGGAGAAGTTGGGCTGAAACTTTCAGTGGACAAGTGTCAGATCTGTTTGCCGAAGGTCAAGTACCTAGGTCATATTGTTTCTGCCGAAGGTGTCGCGCCCGATCCCGACAAGATTGAGGCCGTTACCACCTGGCCTAAGCCAACAAACCTGAAGACGTTGCAGTCTTTCCTTGGATTTTGCGGATATTACCGTAGATTCATACAGAATTACTCTGCAATCGTTAGACCACTGACTGAGCTCACCAAGGGCTATGCTCCGACTCAGAAGAGAAACAAGCATGCCCCAGATGTAGACAAAGTCTACTTGAAGGAATCAGAGCCCTTTGGAGATAGATGGGACAAATCCTGTACAGATGCGTTTCACCAGATCATCTACTGTCTGACTCACGCACCTGTTCTGGCGTTCGCTAATCCACAAAAGCCGTACATTCTTCATGTCGATGCAAGCTTCAAGGGTCTTGGGGCTGTATTGAACCAAGAGCACCCTGAAGGCCTGAGACCGGTTGCGTTTGCAAGCCGAAAGCTGAGTTCTGCTGAGAAAAATTACCCCATACATCAGTTGGAATTCTTGTCACTCAAGTGGGCTGTAGTCGACAAATTCCACGACTACTTGTACGGGGCAAGATTTACAGTACGCACTGATAACAATCCGCTGACGTACGTGTTGAGCACAGCCAAGCTCAATGCGGTAGGGCATCGCTGGCTTGCTGCTCTATCAACATATGAGTTTGATGTTCAGTATCGTCCTGGGCGACAGAACATTGACGCTGACCTGTTGTCAAGAAACATGCCAGGTGCAGATGGTGATGGTTGGGTGACTATCCCGCAGTCTGGGGTCAAGACGATCTGCCAGAAGGTCTGCGTTTCAGTAGCTGACTGCAGTACGCCTGTTTATGTTGCACAGCTTGGGGCGTCCTCCCACTGTGTGCCTGACATGTATGCGTTTCCAACGCACATGGAGTTAAAGTCACTTGAACTCATGAGTAAGTCAAGTCTGAAAAATGCTCAAGAAAATGATGAGGCCATTGGACCAGCCATCAAGGCTCTTAAAAATGGATGCTGGCCAGAGGAGGCCAACATGAGTCCAGAGTTGTCGAGGTTGAAAAGAGAGTCTGGAAAGCTGTCCATGAAAGATGGACTACTGTACCGTTACAGTAAAAGACCCTCCGGGGAAGTGGTCAGTCAGTTGGTCCTCCCCAAGGAGTTCCGGGAGATTGTCTTGAGGGCCATGCATGATGACCTTGGGCACCTTGGGCAGGAGAGAACGGTTGACCTGCTCCGCAGTAGATTCTTTTGGCCTAGGATGTTGGTGGATGTCGAAGAGTACATCAGGAATTGTGTTGAGTGCATCACTCACAAGACCCCGGTACAGAGAGCTGCTCCATTGCACCAGATCGTTAGCCATGGGCCTATGGATTTAGTGTGCATGGACTTCCTTTCCATGGAGCCTGACTCCAAAGGTATCAGCAATGTGTTGGTGGTCACAGACCATTTTACGCGATACGCGCAGGCTTTCCCAACAAAAAGTCAGAAGGCACCAGTTGTGGCAAAAGTCCTGATGGAGAAATACTTTGTACACTATGGACTGCCCTCGAGGATCCATTCGGATCAAGGAAGGGATTTCGAGAGCCGGTTGATCAGGGAACTGTTGACTTTGATGGGGATACGCAAGTCGCGGACAACACCTTATCATCCGCAGGGAGACCCTCAGCCGGAAAGATTCAATCGGACGTTGCTCTCCATGCTGGGTACGCTAGGCCGGGAAAAGAAGCGTTCATGGAGCCAACATGTTCCTTACTTGGTCCATGCGTACAATAGTACAAAGTGTGACGCCACGGGGTACTCCCCATACCACCTAATGTTTGGCCGAGAAGCGAGGCTTCCTGCGGATGTATGCTTTGGGACGTCCCCAGATGGCATTGAGGAGGCATGCCACACCCAATATGTCACAAAACTGAAAGAAGACTTGAAACAGGCCTACCAGCTAGCCTCAGAGGCTGCAAACAAAAGGCATCAGAGAAACCGGAGGTTGTATGACCGCAAAGTTACCTTTCAGTCCATAGAGATTGGCGATCGAGTTCTGCTCCGGAACTTGGGCCTAAGAGGCAAGCACAAGCTGGAGAGTAAGTGGAATCCTGCCCCCTATGTTGTAATGGGAAAAATGCCAAACCTACCTGTGTTCAAGATCAGAAGGGAGGATGGAACGCCAGGGACAAAGACCATCCACAGGGACCACCTTCTTCCTATAGGGCAGCTTGTGAGAATACCACCCCCCAATCAGGATGAAGATCCACCTGCTAGGCCCAAGACCAGAGCTGTCACTCATAGGCATCGTCAAAGAGAACCAAGACCAGAGACTCAGGAGTTTCAGGAGTTTTCTGACTCGTCCTCTGACATGGAGTATTATGTCACTCATCCTGCCAAATGGAGAGACTTAGTCCCGAGAGCGACACCTGCCTCCAAGTCAGTAGTTGACGCAGAACCTGACCCCGAACCCGAACCGGACGATGACTCTGAAAACGAAAATGACCATGAATCTGCACCTGCCAATGAGAATGTGTCTGACCCCGAAGAGGATGATCACCAATCTGGACTCGAACCTGAGGGTGAGAAGAATGAGAAGCGTGAAAGAGAAATAACATTGGAAGAGATCAGTGAAACTGGATCTGGGTCAGACCAAGAAGAGGAAGTGACTGAGGATCAGAACAGAAAAGTGATAACCAAACCTGAGCCTAGACCTAGATCAAAGAGAACTGCTAAGCCGACTATTAGACTTACCTATGATGAACCTGGTAGATCCAGAGATCAGCCACTGACTATTGTTCACAGAGGTATAGTCATTAAAATAGGAAAACACTAGTCATACTGAGTTATTACACTCTTAATACTCCTTAGTTAAGTTCATTAGAGTCTGATGAGGACACACAGACATTTAAAAAGGGGGAGAGTGTAGCCCGGTGGAAATTCATGAAGAATAAAAAGGGCATATGTTTAAATAAATATGTTAATTGCATAATAAATAGCAGTTAAGATTTAAAAATGTCTAAGTTCATGGTTAATAAATGTCATTTAAGGTTAAAAAGTAAGTTAAAAACATTCAGTAAAAATAAGCATTCAGTAAAAAAGTAAATAGTGTAATGGTATTGGTGCATTGAACTATGCATTTAATATGTTAATTATTTGTTGTTATAAATGTCTGTAACTATGACTGAAGTACAGGAAGAAAGACACACAAATGGTTTTGAATGTATTTTATTTTGAAAGGTGTGCGAGTGAGCCTTGTACCTGTGAAAAAAAACAAACAGGAAGTGAGAACGAGCGAGAGAGAGAGAAGCCGAGGAAGAAGACGAAGCATGGACTGCTCGGTGTGAAGAGTGAGGAAAAAGAGACTGTCGAGTGAATCACCAGGGTCGAGGAGGTGTTCGACCAGGACTCTTCGGAAGACTTTGTGGTGACTTTACTGTCCGTTTGAGCGGACAGCTCAACTCAAGATAAGTGAAAGAAGTGAAGCTAGCGGCTAAACAAGTGGCTAGTAGTTTGCACGGACTTTGCTAACAGGCTAGCGGCTAGCGACCCGTACGGCAGAGCCTGTGTGACAACGCGTGTGGAGCTGCGGACAACGGAGCCGAGCCACAGCGAGATCGGCAGCGACGTGGACGACGGAGCCGAGCCACGGTGAAATCAACGGCGGTGTGTGTCTTCTTCTCCTCCTCTGGATCGTCTTTCTCCTCTCCTCCTCCTGCTTCGG
This sequence comes from Trachurus trachurus, assembly GCF_905171665.1. Lineage (NCBI taxonomy): Eukaryota > Metazoa > Chordata > Actinopteri > Carangiformes > Carangidae > Trachurus > Trachurus trachurus. The sequence goes on from NC_139907.1 coordinate 30,019,064, forward strand.
CCATTCTCCAGCATGGGTGTGTGAGGCTTCAACACCTGTGGATTAAGGTACCTCTCCTCCTTTTTCTTTTGCCCTGTAGTGGTGAAGCAGCCATTTGTTTTGAGGCTACAACGTACCCGAGCTGCATTCAGGCCTGCATCGGTTGAACGGTATAATTTGAACAATTGAGTTTATTTTATTGCCGGCTATTTTATTTTCATGGGGCCCATTTAAATGTCATGGTGATAATTATTGTTTTTGAGAAGGTCTGAAAAAAGTGTGTGAACCTGCTGAACATAACTTGTGAGTAAACAATTCATTTTTTATTTACACTAAACAGTTGTGGTCACTGAGTTTAATATTTTAAGTTCATTAAGGTCAAGAGGAATAATTTTGTGCTTAAAAAGTGATTAAAAGGTACTGTGATTTTAAAAGTATTTAAGTTCATAAGAGAGTAAATTGAGGGTTAAAAACTTGATTTAAAGGGGAAGTCAAGACAACATTTAAAAATCGCTTTTCACACATACTGTTAGTGTATACATTTAAGTTTATTACAGAGACCCAATCTTATTGCTTGATAGCAAGAAAGAGCTCAGGTTAGCCACCTCTCACTATAGTAATACACTAGAGAGGCGCTACACTTATATTAACACAAATATTCCGCTTACTTCTGCTTTAATGGGCCCATTTTCGATAAGATTTTGTCTCTATCGTTATTTTGTTATTATTAGTGGTGGTGGAAATGCTGGGCGAGCCGACCAGCGTTTCTTTACTTTCGGTTTTGTGGCGAGTCATGAGAATAACGCCGCCGAATCGCCGTTTATGGTGGGAACTACGACGGTATGTGATCGTCTTCCAACCTCTGACTTTAATTCTTGATGAATGAAAACATGAGTCTGTCTTGCGCCGGTCAAAGAATTTCACGGTGCGCGGAGGCTCATAAATGTAGTGTGAAAACACTTCGCTTTTCCAAAACTCCTCGTTGTCCCTTTAATGATATCACTTCTGTTTTGTACTGGGTTCACCCGCTTAAAAGCTTCACTATTGGTTAACCCCTTCTTTGACAAAAGATTGTAATAAGACCACACACCAAAGTCAGGCCACTGTTGAGACCAAGGTTGAGAGTGTGACCTGTGGAGTGTGTGGGGTCTTGTAGCCCGCCCCTGCCTGACAGATGGGGGAGATGTGTGAAAGGAGGAGGGGGAGGGCTGCAGTCTCCCTGAGCTAGCCATGTCTCTGTAATAATACATTTATTGAAAGTAATAAAAACATTACATCAAAAACTCAGACTGCCATCACAGAGTGGCAAGAGTCAATGACTCACCCAAATGAAGAGTCTCTCTTCACACTGGTGTTTCTCTTGGCTGTGAACAGGAATGATGATGGACGTCTGTGATGAAAACATCCTGCATACAGTCACTGCAAGAGACACAGAGGCTGATACACTGTCCTGTCATCCATCTGACAATATTTGACTGTGTCTGAGCGTTTTTCACTTTAACTCTAATTAGACACAAGTTAAAACCCTGAAATGAGTGTTGGGATGCATGGCGACTGCACCGAGAGACCAGTGGTGATGTGAAGGCAGGAGCATGGCAGGCATATAACTCATAAAACTAAAACAAAACACAGTCATCAAACAACCTGTAGAAGAACAGTGTAACATTTGAGCCTGAGGAGAAAGGTAAACAGTCAGGTAAACACTCATAGACATTCATCAAAAGGGAGTTGTTCATCAAAACTGATCAAACCTTTTAAACAGCAGTGTTTTATATGTTGCTTTGTTGTAGCTGCAGCTACTGAGTCTCGTCCTGGAGTTCACTGCTTCAATCAAAGAGCAGTTCAAGTCTCACTCTCCTCCTCTACCTCAGTGGATTCATTTCTGATCACAGTTCACACGTGTCCTTCTTCACCAGCTCAGTTTTTTCATTTCTTAACTTGAAATGTTGAGTTAAAACATGAACTTATTGTGACTCTTGGGGTTTCCTCTGGACGAGGTGTGTGCTGATCGTCCAGGATCCATAAAATACAGGTTTCATGTGTTTCATGTTTCTCACAGAACAATCAGCAGTTAGTTTTATTCACTGCTCTACACTTTTTTTTAATGCACATGCTGTGGATCAGGTCTTGTAAGAAGCGTTATTTCTATCATTTGATTTTTTTTCTATTGTTTCATTAATATATTTATTAATTCATTTTGACTGTTTTACATAGACATACGTACATAGACAGATGGGTTGTGGTCATTATCCTGGTCCATCTGATAACTGATCAACAGTAAACTACAGGAGTAGCAGAGTTCACTGTCCCCTAGCAACAGAGCTCATTCTCTACAACACAGTTTGGATCACAACACAACATTCAGTGCTGATTTCAACTCTGATACAGTTACAGTGTCACTCTTCACTGTGGACAGAGACAGAACTGAAGCACTGTTTCAGCTCTATTCCAATGCAGCCTTCAAAATATGGGAAAGGCTGCCATCAGCTGTTTGAACGTCTCCACATGATGAACCATCACTACAAGCCAATGTGATAATAATAATATGATGATTATTATGATGATTATGCTTGTGATTATTATGATTATGCATGTGATTATTATTATTATCATCATCATTATAATTATTATCATTGTTGTTGTTATTTTTTTTTCTCATGATACAGATTACATTATAACTTATGTAGTATATGTAGTATATAATAATAACATAAAGGATTTAAAGTAGTCCAGTGATCAGTGTTTTTCTTCTCTCAACATGTTCAAACTCAGACCACAAATCACTTCTTTAGGTGCGTGTTTCCACTGCAGGAACTTGCGGGTCATTTTACGGGGCCGGCTCCGTTGGTGTGTGTCTCCACTGCAGGAACCTCCCCCACAGGGCGGCTTACAGGAACCTTTACAGGGCTGAACGGAGTCCCTGCCTGGGGGTATAGGTACTCAGATCGGCCCTGAAGAAGTCCTGGTGAGGCTTGAGATTTACTCTGTGCTGATTGGTCAGACTCAAAGCAGGATCATGTGACACTAAGAGAAAGCCCCAAAATAAGATGCATTTTTACAGCCCAACGTTATTAAAAACTGAAAAACGGCCGGAAAAAAGAGAGAATAACTCAGTAAAAGACGAGAGTAGCAGTAGGCCTGGTAAAAAAAAAAAAGAGTGGTAAATAGGCGATCGCGGGATTACGTGACAATCGAGACGGCATTGCTGCACAACGACCACGCAATGATCGAAACTGTTGCACCTCCTTTTACCAGGAACTCCTGTAGTGGAAACGCGGCTTTTCTCACACAGTCACCTTGTCATTGTTCCCAGAAACTACTGAGTCAGACATACACACAACCCTCCATCACAATGAACACACAAACACACACACTGTCCTGCTGCTCAGATACTCTCACATTAAATGTGTCGGTCTGCTGTTGAAAAGATGGACTGTTTCCTGTTCCTGTTGATGTGCTTGGTAAAGTGACAGGGTGCAGCTGACAGCAACCCTTCAGATTACTGCCTTTCTACAGCGGCATCAGTAATAATCATCATCATCATCACCCTCTGAGCAACAACAACAACAACAACAAAAAACAGCTCCAGTGTTCAAGCTGCACACCAGAATCCACATGGACCATAGTAGCATACCTCCATGTAGGTGAAGCCCACTGTACTGTCACATGGAAACACCTCTGAGGCTGAGTGAGAGCATTTGTGTGCAAACTGATCACAGCTCTACCCAAAGGTTTATATTGCACAAGGTCTCCTCCTGCTGTCAGTAGCAGTCTGTTACCAGTATGACTGTCAGTCTGTCGGCTGCCAATAGGACTGTTTATCCTATTAGTATTGATCGCCATGGCCACAATATTAGTGAATTAATCCTTTAATGAGCTGGATCAGCCTCAGATCTGTGTGTGTGTGTGTGTGTGTGTGTGTGTGTGTGTGTGTGTGTGTGTGTGTGTGTGTGTGTGTGTGTGTGTGTGTGTGTGTGTGTGTGTGTGTGTGTGTGTGTGTGTGTGTGTTGTTGGAGCCTCTTCATGTGGCCCTCAGGAACAAACAGAATGAAAACACAGCTGTGGTGCTGTGGTCTCCTGACAGACAGACCTCTACCATGGAGGCAGAGCATCCGTCTGCCCGAGGGGTCTGAAGCCCACTCTGCATCCCCGCCTCATGCCGCTTGCTTTATTTACTCTGTGCTCACATGATTCCCGCTCAGTCTCAGCGGCTCAGGCAGAAGCAGTTGCCCCCCCCCCCTCTCTTTCTCCATCTGCAGATGTTACTTAAGTTTATTTGTGTTTAGAGGCCTTTGTTTTCTTCAGTTGCATCAGTAAGCTGCTCCTCCCATGGGGGGGCCACATGCCTTTGTGTCAGACTGTGTCCAGCAGTCGACAGCTGAATCCTCTGGGGCGCATGTGCTCCAGCCAAACCCCCCGGGGGGGGGGGGCGCTCTGAGTCCAGCTCAGTGGTGAACACAGAAAAACAAGTCCACAGTGAAGGGAGACGAAGCAGCGACACTCCAACTGTTGTTCACCTTCTCTGGCCTCTGATTGGTCCTAATTAATACACATGTCCCTGAACAAGCAAACAGGTAAGACATGTTAAGACAGCACTGCTGTCCCTGAGCCTGCTGCAGGTCACATGATCACTCCCCCCTCAAGGATGAAATTAGGCTATTCCATTTTTGAGTTCAACAGTCAATGGTCAATGTCTGTCACAAACATTCACCCGAACTCCATAATTAAATAATTATTACATTCTGATTGGCAAAGGTCAAAGTTCAAGGCAACACAGTGGTCGCCGCCTTCACACTAACTTGTAAGGATCAGGATATTTGAAATGCACTGATCAACATGTATGTGGGTGTAGGGCCTCCCTGCATTCCTCCAATCAGAAGCTGCCTCCTTCAGCTGTTGTTAACATTTCCATGTTCTCCACATTCTGTGTTAGAAACTGTTTTCTTGTCTGTAACAACATCTATGTCCCGTCTGTCCGTCCTGGGTGAGGGATTCCTCCTCTGTTGCTCACCCTGAGCTTTCTCTGATTTTTCCCTGTTAAAAGGGTTTTTTATGGAGTTTTTCCTCAGTGGATGTGAGGGTCTAAGGACAGAGGATGTTGTTATGATGCCATGTAAAGCCCTTTCAGACAAACTGGTGGTAAAAACGGGCTATACAAATAAAATTGCCTTGCCTTGCCTAGGGGGTGATGGTGTACATGTGTGTTTGGGTGTGACCTCCACTTTGCAGTATTTAATCAGCCAGATGCACACACACATACACCACACACACACAGTGTGTACAGTGTGTGACTGTGCTGTAGGTTTCCAGGACCAACTGGCCGGTGGTCAGAGTTGTGTGTTGGGACACAGTGACCATCAGCAACACAAGAGTCTGTAGTGTGGTAGTTCTGCCTTCGTCACACACAGAGAAGAGAAGATGAGACACATGAAAACCCTCACAAGCCTCTGAACTCCTCAGCTTCTGTCTTGTTACACCTTCATTCATTTATTCTTTTTTTATATCTGTGGAATGGTATTTAATAATATAATGTTTCAGTTGCCTGTAATAGTAACAGTATCACATACAGTGCACTGGTGCATCTTTTATATATATACTGTAATTCATGGTCAATAAAGCATTGAGATTTCTTTAACTAGCCTGTTTCCCTTTGACTATCTTCCTGTTCAACTGGTCGGTCACTTCTGAACTCATCATCCCACTCTCCCACATTCTCACATAAGATGCAATCATGATTAAGCACTTTATCACACACAGCTCAGTGTGTGTGTGTGTGTGTGTGTTCTGTGTGTCCACTCCGTTTGTCCCAGCCGTCGTGTGTGTCCTCTCAGACCAACTCAGCTGGCAGTGTAATACTGTAAGAGTCACTCACCTCTTTCAGCAGGTCTATAACCTGCTTGTACCTGCTGATTTTAGTTATTGATCATTCTCAAAGTAGATTATTATTCATGTTCATTTCACCTATTCTATTCCAAATAAATCTAAAAAAATAAATAAATAAATTCTTCTTCTGTCTGTGTCATGATAAAATAAATAAATCTGCTTTTAAAAATGTTAAATGTATTAGAACTGAGCAAAGAATCCCAGGGAAGATGCAAAGAACCTAAAAGGATTACGGTGTGATTTTTATTATATACATTTTTTCAGTATCATCCATCCATCCATCCATCCATCCATCCATCCATCCATCCATCCATCCATCCATCCATCCATCCATCCATCCATCCATCCATCCATCCATCCATCCATCCATCCATCCATTGTCTACCACTTCATCTGGAGTCGGGTTGCGGGGGCAGCAGTCGGAGCAGGGATCCCCAGCCTTCCCTGTCCCCGGACACTTCCTCCAGCTGTTCCGGGGGGACCCCAAGGCGTTTCAGTATCAATATCTGTCAAAATGATCACAATATGCTTATTACATCATGTTCAGCCCTTACATGCCTTTCTTTTAATGTGGATATAGGGTTGTTCTTTAATCCAGTCTCTGTCAGTGTTTCAGTGTCAGAGACAGCACAGTTACTGATGTACAGAGTCATCACACACACACACACACACACACACACACACACACACACACACACACACACACACACACACACACACACACACACACACACACACACACACACACAGCAGATCTGTGTTCGTTGTGGCAGCTGATCACACTTGTACGTCAGCAGAGCCAGGGCAGACAGTTAGGGTTGACTGACTGGACTACAGGAGTCGTGCCTCGTGGAGAATATACACAAACACTCCAGTCCCCCCTCCCCCTCCCCCAGTGTCTCTGTGGGGCATCATGTCACTTCCTCCTGGGAGCTGAGAGTCATACAAGTTGTTCCACCTGCTCCTCTGCCTCTGGTGTTAGGAAACTGACAGGAGTCACAGCCTCCATGTTGACTCAGCTTCCTCTCATCCAAAGCATTCCCTGAGGACCGTATCCTGTGTGTGAGGCGGGGGGCATGGCCCGGAGAGATCCAGGTGACATGTGGAAGTTCATAGAGAACTGGTGCTGTTGTTTAAGTAAGTCAAGTGAGTTAAGTGTAAACCTAAAAGTGGAGTCACACAGGCACATGCATCCTGTCAGCCCCTGTGGTCTCTGCACCAGGTCCACAGACCAGAATCTGACTTGAGACCATGCCCTCTGCAAAGGGAGAGGGTTCAAAAAAAATACACTCTTACTTTGATGTCCACTGTTTCCTCTCCTATATATAACCACAAAGACAGGAAAACACTGCTTGATCCAAAAATGGACAGAGGTCACGTGGAGACTCCCCCTGTCAGAATGAGCCGGGTCAGGATGACGCTGGAATGTGAGGTGAGGTGAAAGGAAGTCAGGTGATGAAGTGTAAATGTGACAGTTGACGGTCCTGTCACTATGCCTCCAATTGATCATGTGCCCTGGCTACATGACTCTGACCCTGGAGACTGGGGTTCAAAGATCTCTGTAGGTGCAGGTCTCTGTCTGTAGGTGCAGGACTCTGTAGGTGCAGGTCTCTGTGGGTACAAGAGAGTCTGGTTGTGATTAATACAAGAAGAAGGCTGAACAACGATAAATCAGCCTAAACTGACCTGCAGAAAAATGTGAGCGTGAGTGAAGAGACGGGGACTTTGAAAGAAGAACAGTGAAGAGCATGTGTTTCAGGAACAAAGATGAAGAGGAGCTTGAGCTGCAGACTCGGTGGGCACTGGGGGGGCCGGGGGGCCGTGCTCCCCCACTGAGTCAGCTGTGCTCGCCCCGGAGCACAAGCCACTGTGCCGCTGTCCAGGCTGAAGCAAATTAAACAGGGCTGCAGACTGTTAGCAAAATGGTTGCACACGCTATGCAACTATTTCTAATGAGTGTTCGAGTTCCTCTAACTCCTCGTGTTAGTTACATGATGTTAGGTGCATGATCATAATTCATTAGATTTCCGCCTCCACTGAGTTGTAGTAAAATGTTATTTTTCTTTCACTGGTTCAGTCGGTCTGGTCCCTGTGCTTTATCAGAGCACATCTGCAAAGACACACTAAGCTCACCCACTATTCATGGTTGTGTATGAGGGAAGTGTTATGACGCTGTCGGCAAAGTGGCTCGTTCAATGCAGACAACTCTGAACGTGTTACCAAGTTAATGCAATTTAATCTGTAAATCCAGCAAAAAACCTGCAGGAGGTGCATCGGTCAACAGACTGAATCCCTCAGCTCATCTTTTCAGGTGAGGAAGAAATGGTCAGATTCAACTCTGTCTGTAACAGAGCCAGAGCGGGTGTTGGTGCAACAAGCACAACAAAGCTCTGTGAAATTAGTCTGTTAATGCTCCACCTCTAATCGGTCTCTGCAGCCAGGTCTGCCGCACTGTTGACCATCTTGAAAAGCTACTACACCTGTCCGTGCTCTATGACTGGATAGACCCGACTGTAATTTATATTTTGGGACAATGCAACACTAATTGACAGTATTAAAAAAAAAACTGCATGTGAGCCAGTGTTGGCTGATTTTCATCCGTTGTCCCTAGCCAGATGTTAAAGGAACATTGCCTTTAAGATTGAAGTGTCAGAGTTTACAACTTGGCTCCTGTAGAAGGAGTACCCACAAGAGTTATGGTTAACCAACACACATGCTCTATTGTCATGCAAAATAAAGGGTTAACATTGTTCTTAGTGTGATACATGGGGAGATAATGCAAGTTTATGAACAGGTATATCCATATCCATACTTGTGTTGTGACCTCTCTTTACCTCACTTTTACACAAATCAAGCGTAGCGTCAGTTCTGGCAGGCCATGACGTCAAGCTCTAATCAGCACAGCGTAACTGTCTTCACCTGTGCAGATCAGCTGATGGCTCAGCTGACTCTCCGTGGCTGCCTCCTATTGGAGAATTGCATTCAGAGCGCGCTATTTAAACTGCTCTAGTCCGACGTCACCTCCCTTGCTGCTGCTTCCTCTGCCGGCTTTTTTGCAACCCACCTCCACCCCAGCTCCTCCTGTCATTGTATCTTGTTGGTTGCTCTGCTCTGTCTGGGTTTTCTTGGCTGCTGCGCTCCCTGCGTATGCCGTTCATGATGGCTCGTGAAGGGCAGGGAGGTGCTCTTCCTGCCTCAGGCTTTCCACGCAAGCGCGTGGAAGAGCAGGGGGTCCCAGAACAGTACCATACCACCAAATTAAACTGTGCAAGTAAATAAATATTATTTTTGACATAGTGGTCCTGACAGAAGTATGGTTCATGGTTGCATCAGGACTAACTGGTGTTGGTAAATGATGAGCTGGTTTTACCTGGTTAACTCTCCATCAGATACAGAACAGCACACAGAGCTGACACTGTCTGTAGTGTCTCTCAGTCAGTGGAGGTGGTGGTGAAGGTAGGAAGGAGCTCTGTCCGTCGTTCATCTGAAAGTGAAGCAAACAGCAGGCAGCTCCTCTCACACATGAGCCACTCTCTCATCTCAGTGGGCCATCTGATGTTGACACAGAGCTGCTGAGCTGCTGTGTTTGTCCAGTCACCTACTGATCACATAGACGCCCCCCCCCCCCCCTCACCACCACCTTTACCACTAAGACCATGTATCTGATGGAGACTCATCAGCCTCCCTGAAGGTAAAGAACTACATTCAGCTGTGCTGGACTCTGGGTGTAACTCTTGAGGTATGACGATGATGAGCTTGTTTCATTACACACAAAATATGAACAGCTTTTTGGAACCAACAACTGTGTCATTCTTCTTCTGTCCCTGGTCAATGAAAAGGGAGGATATGTTTATCACTTGGTCAAAGACAGAGTGTAAAGTATCATCACCAGACTGTTCTAGTGCAAAATCTTCCATGGAGGGTAGCGTGAGAACCTGCACTGTCTCCTGAGAAGGCAACACTGGTTCCTCCTCACGCATCACCACTTCACAGCAAACACTTCCCATGCTGCTAAAGTCTGTGTTTGCGGCCCCCACCAAACAAATAAACTCAGGCTAATCTGTGCCCAAAAATTAAGTTCTGCGAGTGTGTTAGGTAGGAGTTTACCACTAATGGCACAATAGGATATCTGTGCACATTCCAATGCACACACCTAACATCCACCATGACACCTCAACCAAGGCTGGGTGGGGCCCAGCTTGGTGGAATGGAACTGGCAATGGTGGTCCTTCATTCAGCACCAGCATTCAATTCCTGCTGACATGGTGAATCTATGTCACAGCCAACTGCTGTAGATACTCTGGTAACATGAAGTCAACAACCTGTTACCTGTCCAAGTGAAGAACAGCAGCCTCCCCTCATCTCTGAGACAGATATCAATCGTCCATCTTAAAGGGATAGTTCAACATTTTGGCAAATTGGCCCATTGCCATAATCCCTATAGTCATAGCAGTAGGTTTGTTACCTTTAATAGGCTTTATGCACAGCTCTACTACTTCCTGAATTATTAAGCCAGCTCCTTTATTTCTTGTTTTACATTATTGGACCGACTGATTAATCCAGGTGTGTCTGACCATTGTTGGCAGGTCAGACACACCTGGATTAATCAGTTGGTCCAGGAAATAAAGGAGCTGGCTTAATTCAGGAAGTAGTAGAGCTGTGCATAAAGCCTATTGTCGGTGCAAGCTATTTTTAGAATGTCCGAGCCGAGCGGCAAGCTGCTCAGAGCTACGCTACGGAGACTAATGGGAGTTTCCCTCATCAAACTCATCAAATACACAATCCAACAACTCCACAACGCTCTGGTGGACAAGTTGTGACCTGCACATTCACCACGCTATGAGAGAATAACAGAACGTTACCAGACAGAGTTGTTTTAGAGGTAAATTCATGCAAAACAGCTGATGCGTGTTGCCTTCAGGGACAGTTTTTCATCAATCAGTCTCTGTATTTACCTCAGAAACAACTCCATCTCGTAATGTTCCATTATTATCTCATAGCGTGGTGAATGTGCAGGTCACAACTTGTCCACCAGAGTGTTTTGGATTTGTTGGATTGTGTATTTGATGAGTTTGAAATCCCATTAGCCTCCGTAGCATAGCTCTGAGCAGCTCACGGCTCTGCTCCGCCGTTCTAAAAATAGCTTGCACCAACAATTAAAGGTAACAAACCTACTGCTATGACTATAGGTATTATGGCAATGGGCCAGTTTGCCAGATGTTGTACTACCCTTTTAAGGGATGTCCACAAACATCTACATCTGTCCAACAGTCTCCCTCTCTCGGCCAGATTCTCTGAAGTCATTCTACTCACAGAGGAACTGCTGAGGCCAACAGCCTGACAAAACTAAACCTGAAGCCAAACACACAGAGTCAGCCCAGTGGGGAAATGTCTCACTGGGGTTTATAATGGGACATGACTGATGAAAAGTTATGTAAAATGTGATGTAGGGGCAGATTCACAATTTACCTTCATGTCTGAAGCAGTGGAAGTTTCCCCATCAAATGAGTGTATATTGTGGGGTCTCCACACTCCACATCACTCTGCCATGTTGTCACCCTCTACTTGTTATTACATCAGATATGTTGGTGCAAACACTTGGCATGGTAACATGGGAAACAAGGGTGAGGAAATGGTGCGTTCCAGCTCTATTAGACTGAGGGAGACCTCCATCTAAGAATCAGATACGACTTATCTGTTGCAAATGACTTAAGTGCCTCCTTATAAAGGCCTTTTTCTATATGAATGCTTTTCTGCACACCACTGCACAACTCAAGGTATTTTGCAAATGTCAGATTTCAGACTGACAAAAAGAAAACGCTGTTAGTTGTGTTTACCAAGACTGAAACTAGATATCTGCTGGAGCCCGAGAAAGTTTATGACATGTTCATGAAATCTGGTTATTTCCATATCGACTTTCAGCCACATCTGATCTCCGCATCATTGCACAGAGAAGTGGGAACATGGTTAAACTGTCACATCAGATACGTATTTGACATTTCACTGTACATTAATGAAATTACATGCTAACACTAGGAATAATAGGACATGCTCCTGGCAGCTAACAGATTATTTTGCAAAATTGTACATTATGGGAAGACACCACATTGGAGCCTCATTCTTCAGAGCCTACATTAGCATGACAGCAGCATCTACACTGTCCCATATCAAAGGCTCCTTCAAACTTTCCTGAGCAAAGGAAACAAAGAATCCAAAGTGGATCCTTCAGGGTCCAAACTGAGCTGTCAGGTTTATTGTTAATGACACAGTTAATCAGGTTTTTATTGGCTCACAGCTCTAAATGAGCATCAGATGTCTGCTCAGGTTGATAGGGTTGTTAATCAATAGCGATGATTCATCTATTTATTGGCTATGTGCTGGAGCGGCCACCCACAGGATTTTCAACACCTCAACCTCAGTTCCCAGAGACCCTGTTGGTATGTTGAGCCGCTCGGCTGTGGACGACGCTCAGATGAGTGAAGGAACTGAGTTACAACACTTTGAGTTACAAGCCCTTGTTCTGCAGCCAAGAGAGCAGCCAGATGACTCCACTGCTGCCTCATGTGTTAGCTCTGATAGAGGTTACAGTGTACTTTAAGTGTAGATGTCTAATCTATGATATGACTCCTCTGAGAGAAATACACCAGTTGGACTGAACTCTGCTTTGATTTGGGTTTAATCCAAATTCAATGATAGATGCTTATATAATACCCTGGGCTCCAATTTTAAAAGAATGTATTTCCAAGGCTACTGAAGCCACAGGACTAAACATAAAAATGTTTTACTACACATTGTAATCCAAACATAACCATTAAAGCTGCGCCTTCCACTTTCTATAAAATCCTTTGTAACAAAGAAAAAAAGAAGTCAATATTTTAATTATTCTGAAAAACTCAGAAATTAGAGTATAAACCACAGGTGTTCCATTAGTATTTAATCCACTGCCATGATTAGTGCAATAGAGGACAGCCACCGTTACACTCAAGTTGATGACCTTCATTGTGCTGCAGCCTCACTGCACAACCCTCTCAGAAAGAGAAGGATAGATTCTGTGATACAACTTGCAAACAAAAGCTAAAAAGGCATTCAGACCATTCAACGGATCTACTAATCTGACAGACTTTCATCAGCCTTCATTAGAGTCAATGATTTCATCCAGGGGAAACTATTGTTTGATTTTGCTGCTGTTAGAGCTTGTGGTAATGCCAACTGTCACTCCTTTAGGTTTATTTACAGCACCCCCTAGTGGGAAATGGATTATGTTCCTCAGGTTTGTGACATATGAAACCCTGAATCTTTGTTTATGTGACTATAAGTCATTGGTTCAATAGAGTTCACAGTTGTGGTATTGACAGATTATTTCACTCATGGCATTGATTGTATTTTATATATATAAAAAAAAACACATGGATAATGTTTAACACTCTACTTTCATTGGTGTGGTCTTTGAGTGTTATGTCTCAGTAAGTGTTGCTGCACACCTGATGATTAATGTGCTCTAACTCACAGCACCAGGAGCTCTGCCTGCTGCACGGCTCACACTGACACTCATCTGTCTTCAGTTCTGTATGAAGAGCCATGATACAGTCTGATGTTTGTGTTGCAGCAGATGGCACATGCCAGTCTGACAGCAGCACTGGTTACATGAGGGAGTTGAAAATCAAGTGGGTGAGCTCCAGAGAGAAAATATAAGACATTATAATTCATTGCTTAAGCCACTGGCTGTGCCAAAACAACCAAGTTTAGAGTGCTATAAACAGAGCTGGACATGCAGCACTGAGGGAGTCGACACAGAGTTCAGGGGAGCCTGCCAGTATCCCAGTATTTCACCCTGTACTGTTTCATCCAACCACAGAGCTGTGAATCATGATGTGATCTCCTCACTGCGTGTGGAGACTTCCATCAAACACCACACAGTCTGCACTCTCCTGGACTCCCACACCCTCCCTCCCCTTTTCTCTCCTTGGCCTATTTACCTGATTAACATCAGAACCAACAGTGAGCATGTGGGTCAGAGTGCTAATGCAGAAAATGCCTACCACACTTTCCACTGGGTCGCACTTCCCCACCAACGAGCTGGAGAGGGGAGGGTGGGAGCTCGTAGAGTCCATCGGGGACGGGTTCCAGCGGAGCATGGCAACGTGTGTTGCATGAAAGTCAGTCAAGCGTAATCAGTCATCCCACACAGTACAGAAACATGCCCGCCGTTAAGTTGTTTACATATCCCCACAATGACTCTGGAGTGGGGTAATAAGTGCAAATCAATGAGAGCAGAGGGAGAGATCTGGGTGAATGCTGCAGCTCATGATGTAGACCAGGCTGACAGTACGTACCCAGAAGATGGATTAGTGCACCTGGCAAATTACATTGCTCTAATTGTGCACTGCAAAGTGCATGACAATGTATCACTGTAGCTTTAATCTCAGATAAACACAGGGCTGATGTTTGATGAGGGAAACAGAGGGAGGACTTGCCTTAAGTTTAACTCTGGGAATTAATTTCTTATTCAATTTAAGTGTGATGAAACGTACGGAGGCATCAGTCCTGCCACAACTTGGGTCATATAAGTTTGTAAATTTGCCATCAGAGCAAGATCATGCCTGAGTTTACAGCATTTAAGAGACACGAGTAGTCAGATGATGCAGTGTTTGAATGAATCCTGATTGAGACCCTCTGTTATGGGTGGTATCAAAGGTTAGTCAAACCTATTGGTAGAGAAAACAAAGACAAAAGTGAATTATTTCACAACGTCACTGCACAGTCCCACAGAGTTTAACGCTTCTAACAAACTGGGTAAAGTGATACATCTGTTCCTCTCACTCCCTCTCTCTTTTTACACTGAATGTCTTGTCTATATTTACTTTTGGTTTAGAAATAAAGTGAAAATGCAAAAAAAACAAAACACCGATTACATTCCTGGTGAATTTTTTTGTCATATGTTTCAGTCACCAGCTGCCCAGGAGAAAGAATTTCCCAAGATCCTTTGTTATCAAGAGGATCAACAGGGGGAAACAAGTGGACCTGGCCAAGGAGAAGTTCACTAGGGGGTAATGACTGATGTAACATTTATTACCTCTTGATGCATCATGTAGTAGGCTGTGTGTGTTCATATGTATGTATTTGTTCATTATTAGGAAGCATAAAAGCTTTGTAGTGATCATGAGATGTGACAAGAGTAAAAACTCCAGTTGTCATTAAGATATGTTTTACTGTGATCATGATTTTCTGTTCAATCGTATTTATAATAATTTATTATAAATAAATATGTAATTGATAATAAATTAGAATAATAATACACTTTTTTTTTAATAGCACACAAGTTTGGTAACTCTTTACACAATGTAGGTGGGAGAACAGTGTCAGTCTGAGAGTATCAAAGACATGTCTGTTGCACTTGTGGTGCTTTAGTGGGAGCAGGGAGAACTGGCTGGATCCTCTATCTCTACACTATTTATTATCTGGAACATGCACAAAACAGAAGACAAAGAGGATTGAATTGTGTTTGATGAGAGCTATGAAATGCACAGGGGCAGACATCAGAAACCTTGTAGTCAACAATGTAACAGACAAACAAACAGAGTGATTCTCTTTAAACAGTGAACACAAACCCAGCGCCCTCGCTAACATCAGCCTAATCTTCCTCTCTCTGAGTCCTCAGCATACAGTGGGCTCTCAGGTTTCTGGGGCCTCTTCCTACTGCATGGTAATCACAGCAGGGTCAGCCGAGGTCAGGACTGTCAGCGTGGCTCCCAGGAGAAGTTCTGAGGGCCAAGAATCCAAAGTATTTCTGAGTCCTACTGGGGCTAAGTCTGAGACCAATTTGAGAAGAACTGTAGCACAGGAAACTAATCAGCTAAATGCATGGAGGTGGAATTAGTTTGGTTTAACTACTTCACATCAAGAGGGTTATTTTTTAAAGAACAGCATACTTCGCTGTTGTCTCATGTGAGTGCATGAACACAAATATGGTGCATGTGCTGGAGCGTTGGAGGGTGATATTGCCCTCACATGGACTGTGCATGTATATCACACTGTAGATGTGAGGAGAGAGGAGGACATGTACATCTATGCAGGGGTAATCCAGAACCACCGATGATTCAAGTTTGGACTAACAAAGCTTCATGTGAACATTTTGTTTATACCAGAAAATTCAAGGAGATACATATCGTTTTCTTCCAAATACAAATGAATAACAAATGCTAACATTGATCTTGGTATCAGTGTTAGTGTTTGACAACAATGCATTGGCGTTTGCAGCACCAACTTATTGTATGCTATGCACAATGTTCTGTGTACACAGCTATTAGCAACAACATGTTGTCAGCTCAGGGCTCTGCAGCCCCTGCCTCTATCTACCTTATTATAGGACAGCAACAACAACACAACCCAAATAAGTTGATACAACAGTCTTAGTCATCTAATACATGATAAATGATACATATATGATAAGTGATTTATGTTCAAGGGATAGTTCACCCAAAATTGAAATTTCACTCATTATCTACTCACCCTGGACTAAGGGCTGGGAGAAGTTTCAGAGTCCTCCGTGGCTTCTCTGAGTTACAGGGGGTCTCGGCGTAGCAGTGCATGTCCACATAACGGTTGCAAATGGATACCAACTGTCTTCGTAACAAAAAGACACACCAAAAAACATCCAAATACCTCCATGCTGCTTGTATGTAATGTGTCTTGTATTGAAGCCCCAAAATGCGAAATTGTCCCGAAAAAAATTAAATAAGTCTATATTTCAAGCTTGTTTTGTAGCGGAAGCTCCTCTTCCCAGTTCGTCAAATTTGGAGGAACCAGGGTCTGTCCTCTTCCCAGTTCATCCAAATTTGACAAACCGGGAAGAGGAGCTTCGAGAAGCTTCCGCTACAAACAAGCTTGAAACATAGACTTATTTAATTTTTTTCGGGACAATTACGCATTTCGGGGCTTCAATACAAGACGGACATTACATACGAGCAGCATGGAGGTATTTGGATGTTTTTTGGTGTGTCTTTTTGTTACGAAGACAGTTGGTATCCATTTGCAACCGTTATATGGACATGCACTGCTACGCCGAGACCCCCTGTAACTCAGAGAAGCCACGGAGGACTCTGAAACTTCTCCCAGCCCTTAGTCCACATGAGGGGGAGTAGACAATGAGTGAAATTTCAATTTTGGGTGAACTATCCCTTTCATTCTGATGGTAATCATCAGTGGTCTGTGTGTCAGTGTCCTGGGAGCACTCAGCTCTGAGTGTTGAGCTCCACAGTTCAGACAGACCTGTACCTATGTACTGAGCTCCGACCTCCATTCATCACAGCTGAGTGTTGGCCTGTGTTGGTGACACATTGGGACTGGAGCTGTCGTCTAGATCATACATTATGTCAGTTAAAGCTATTTCTTATGAGCTGGATGACAGATAGTCCTTTAATTGTCTTGTTATTTTTCTCTCCTCATGTGAGAAAACATGAGCCTGAACATGGGAACGGAGACCGTTGCTGTGTTTGGACGAAACAATGTGAACGTCTCAGAGCATGTGTGTGTGTGTGCACTGTTAATGTGGTGATATACAGGAAGCTGACAGCACACTGATGTGGATCCAGGTCATGAACATAGACAGCTTCATGATAAATAAACTGCTTCATCATCAGTGTGTGGCACCGAGTCTCTCAGGACTGTGGTGCTGTGAGCTCTGACTCAGGCAGAGGGTCAGAAGTCACCATCAGGATGTTTCAGTGTAAACCTTCATAATCTAGTCTGTTCTAATCTTGGTAATGATGATCTTAAACACTAAGACCATCTATCTGATTGTCCATCAATTAAAATGGCAAAATATCTCATGTCACCAGGTCTTTCCTCTGAGGTTCCAGCCATGACAGAGGCTGTGTCCCAGTCTGGGGCCAGTCATTCAGAGGCAGCATTTGAGGACCAGTTGCTTCACAAAGAGGTGACCAGGCTGTCCTTTCAACGGTCCTTTAAATACAAGAAAAGCAGCCTATATTTTCCCTGATCAGCAATGGATCTAATATATGGTTCTTTCATGAACCAACCTTTCCCAAGATCCATTGCACACATCTGTCTCTGTCATTTGTGATAAGTGCAAGTCTAGATCATCTTTTTTTGTCCTATTCTCTCCTGCTTATTGCAAAAAGCCATCATGTTTGGTATATGGTCACAGCAAAATTGTCTAAAAGCCAGGGAACAGAAATTCACCTGGTCACTGTTTCGTAGATTCTATTACTGAACCTTAATCTACCTGTGGACATTTCACTGGGCTGATCTAGAGATGCACCTTTTCTGGCCATTTTATGTTTCTGTTTTGTCATGACACAAAAAAGTAAGAAACTAGGTTGCAATGGACTCAGCAGTAAGTGGAGACACAGCAGCAATTCACCATAGACCGTCTCATTTTAGTTTAGTCTTCATGATCTGTAACAGCTATGAAGACCCAGACTTCTGTGGTCAGTTTGGACCTATTACAGAGAGCAGCATGAATAAGACCAGGGCTCTGGTCCTGGAGCAGTTTAGGGGAATAAAGACTTCAGTCACCGTTTGCACCTGTGTTTGCACTTTTAAACGGAGAGCAATATCTTTATTACAACATGTTATTCACAAGATCCCTCCTGTGTTCAGGCCTGAGATAGGCTCCTATAGAGCTGACATGGACGTCGCTGATCATCTGAGTCTGGGTTTTGCAAAAGGTTGGACTGCTCCTTTTGTAATTCTGTGCTATAGACATGATTGTGTTTTATAACTGTTGGAGTGAGGATGTAGAGTTTAGATTTGTCTCTGTAGGCAGCAGCAGCTACTGGTGTGAAGCTGCAGAGTTGGACCCAGGTTCACTTGTCATTTACAAAATCAGCTTTAACTCCAATGTTTTCCAGATGTTACAGATGTTATTGCCACATTATTGCTGCTGGTTGAGCCCCAGCTGTGAAGTGAACCACAGCGGCCCAGCCTCAGTACTGGTGGTGATGGAGCTGTTTCTACTGGCTGCAGGCCACAGGCCACTAGGTCTATCTAGCTATGTATCTTTATTTATATATTATTATTAGTATTATTATTATACATTAGCATTCATTATATATATATATGTGTGTGTGTGTGTGTGTGTGTGTGTGTGTGTGTGTGTGTGTGTGTGTGTGTGTGTGTGTGTGTGTGTGTGTGTGTGTGTGTGTGTGTGTGTGTGTGTGGGTAACTCACACTCATACTGTTTAAAAGCAAGCTATAAAAAATACTATACTTTTCTTTAATTGAGCTATTTCTTTTTCACATCTGACCTAATTATTGATGAATTACTAATCAATTATTTAAAATGTTCACCTTTTGAATGCCAGGTTTTTGTCAGGGGGCCACCATATTCAGATGAAAACAAACAGAAAACACATCCAGGTCACTGTCTTTTTGAGCTACTGCCATGCAGCTACAGGAGATACAGGACAATCAAAGTCAGTACAAAAACAGCCACACTTAATGCTGAGTGAGGCTGTGGATGGTTACTACTATATATATTATATTAATTTACATAACATATACAACATACACATGATCCTATATTGCATTTCACATATTATTATTATTATTATTATTATTATTATTGTTATTATTATTATTATTATTATTATTATTATTATTATTGTTATTATTATTATTATTATTATTATTATTATTATTATTATTGTTATTATTATTATTAGTATTATTATTAGTATTATTATTATACATCTATTATGTATTACCATCTACATACATCTATCTATCTTGTTTTTAGGCTTAAACCAATATAATCATATACATCAAGTGTTTACTAATGTTGGAAGATTTTAACCCTTTGAATGCCAGATTTCTCAGTGCCAAAACTTCTCTCTGCACCACATTAGTAGGCCTATTGTTCTTTACTAGGAGTGAGATGAAAAAAAAAAAGTTTGAATGGGTTTGAGCTATAGGACTGGTTTGTACACTCTTGCTAAAATTCGTAATATGCATGAACACAGCCAGAATGACCAAAAAACAAGAATAAAAGGCGCACACAGGTGGAAAGTTTGTTCTACGAGCAGGCACAAAGGGAGCCGTGAGCCGCTGTGAATTGTGGGTAATGAAGTGTTTGAGTGTTGTTGTGCTGTCATGTAGCGGGTTAGCCTCTAAGCAGCAGCGGTACACCAACAGTGAAGATGATGAAGGGAAAGACGGTGATCGTGACCGGAGCCAACAGCGGGATCGGGAAGGCCACCACCGGGGGTCTGGTCCGGCTCCAGGCCCGGGTCATCATGGCCTGCAGAGACCCGGGGAGGGCCCAGGAGGCGGCCCGGGAGATCCAGCAGGAGACCGGGGCACACAGCTCCCTGCTGGTCCTCAAACAGCTGGACCTGGCCTCGCTCACATCTGTACGCACCTTCTGCCAGGACATAGTGGAGGTAACTGACTGACTGACTGACGGCTGTGTGTTGTGTTGTGTTGTGTTGTGTTGTGTTGTGAGTCTATTAGCAGCGTTGACGGAGTTTACAACGTCAGACCAGACGTCGTTTTGAAAGTGTACATTTTAATAAATCTGACCTGTGTAATCCATGAATGTACACGCTATAGAAACACATGATATATTTTCATAATGAAGAAACTCCGCTCTTTGATTCGGCCTAGGTTTTAGTTCACAAATATTTGTGTAGGCAATATTATAGTTAGTTCACAAATATAATAGCTATAATTGTGAACTATGTCCGTCTGCTGTTCCTGTCCTCAGCTTTCTCATAGGGTTTTTGTTGTTGTTGTTGTTGTTGTTGTTGTTGTTTTTTAACTATGTGCTATGGTGACCAACACGCATCAGTTTACACAAGTGGCTTTAACTTTGATCTCATCTGTTCCTTGATTTATTTGGAGGGGCAGGTTTAAGGAGTTCTCATTTAATGTCAAACTCCAGTTAAATGAACTTCTTAAAGTTTGTGCATATGCAGACAGTAATAGACTCATTGTGCCATTCCATCTATTCACCATTGCAGTTGTTGTATTGTTTATTAGGCTACTTGTGTAGTTTTTACCCAGATCTCCACCATGACAGAATAAGACCAGTGTAGTGTCCCTGTGGTCACAGAGAGAGGATAGGCTCATGTTTAGTTGGCAGAATACACCAGTCCTCTAGTGCATAAGGCCCTCCAAATAGCATCAGTTTCTGGCCTGGGACCCTTTTTGCAAACCCACCGAGACTGAGGCTTGATGGCACAAACTGCCAGGTCAACACAGTTTATGATGTCATCAATTATATTTTGACTGGCAGGCAATTAGAAAGGGTTAGGGAGCACGATGGCAAATAAGGTTTCAATAAGTTATTACTATAATTTATATTTCATTATAATTCTCAAAATATAATTATTGTATTTTATTTTGTTATTTGCATTTTTTCTCATCTTCACTCCAATTTGCTGAGGACCCCCTAGCAAACCCAGGCGCCCCCCCAGGGGGCCCCGACCCCCACTTTGAAAACCACTGCTCTAGTGAACAGCTGTACTGTTAAAGCTCAAGTATTAATTGCTAATTCTAACCTATATCCATATATTCTGTTTTATAATTTCATGGAAAGCAAACTGTTACCTCTTGGAGGTAACAGTTTGGATCTTTGTAGGACACTGCCTTTATTAACGGACCTAATAAACCACACTCATAAGTTTTGTCTCTAACTATGTGTGATGTCCTCCTCCTTGCTGCTGGACAGGAGGAGCCTCGGCTGGACGTCCTGATCAACAACGCTGGGATCTACCAGTGTCCTTACAGCAGGACAGAGGACGGCTTCGAGATGCAGTTTGGAGTCAACCACCTGGGTCACTTCCTGCTCACACACCTGCTGCTGGACCTCCTGAAACGATCCGCCCCCAGCCGCGTGCTGGTGGTCTCCTCCAAGCTCTATAAGCACGGACACATTGACTTTGAGGACCTGAACAGTGACCACAGCTACGACAAGGCCTTGGCCTACAGCCGCAGCAAACTGGCCAACCTGTTGTTCAGCTGCGAGCTGGCCCAGCGGCTGCAGGGCAGCGGGGTGACGGTCAACGCTCTGACTCCAGGTATAGTGAGGACTAACCTGGGGAGACATGTCCATGTCCCAGTGCTGGCTAAGCCCCTCTTCAACCTGCTGTCCTGGGGTCTGTTTAAGAGCCCAGAGGAAGGAGCTCGGACCTCAGTGTATCTGGCCTCCAGCTCCGAGGTGGACGGGGTGCAGGGACAGTGCTTCGCAGACTGTCGGCCTCAGGTCCTGCTGGACAAGGCTACAGACCGGGACGTGGCCACTAAACTCTGGGACATCAGTGAAGTCATGGTGGGCATCACCACATGAGAATCAGATCAACCTCCAGTGGTGGTTTACTACAGTCACACACTGGAATGCAGCTTCTGATTCAGCCTTAGTCTTGCACTGACTGCTAATGGTCCCGTCCAAAGATGAACTTTTTTTTTGTCAGTTTCAAATTTGAGATCTAGTAAATTTTATTTTTTAAAGTGATTCAAAGTTTTTCTGTGTCATTTCTGTAAACCACTGCACCCCTGTATCGACCTGAATCTAGGTTCTTTGTGCAACTGATCTCAGGTTCTCAGACCGTCTATGATAAAGAATCATTTACAGTAAAGTGATCTAGCACTGGTGTTATTTCCCCTGAAGTTGGTTGCTGGGGACTGGGGCCAATCCCTGCCATCCCATAGGGCGCTGGCAGGGCAGGGCGTCTGGCTGGGCTAACACACTGAAATTCACACCTACAGACAAATAAGACTGGCCTCAGGCCAGGCTCGGGAATCGAACCCAGAAGGGAGGCAGCAGTGCAAATCAGCATACTACTGAACCACTGAACCCCTGAATCTAATCAGTTGGTCCGGGGTTGGTTAGGCCTCAATCAGCCATGCTGGTTGCTCTGAAAGAGGTCATTAGCTGGCAGTGTTTTTTTTCCCAGTCACCCACAAACAGAGCACCTCTCCTTACATGAAGTGGTAGTGAGACTCCCGGGACACATAATGATTTTCCCACCTGTATTCTTCATTAGGACATTTTCTGGATCATTAATGGAGAGCTGGAAAAACAGAGGCTGCTTCTTTATCAAATCCATCTCACACTTAATGCTCCTGGGGCGTTTTAATGGCAGCTCCATACTATTTGTTTTACAAATAACTCCAATTAGTGCAATTACAGAGTTTAATGTTGTTTATCTGCACAGTAATATTGATACTGCTAATGTAGAAGTGAGGCCCTCAGTCGGGCTGCTTCCCTTCAACACATGATGGTTCCATTAAAACAGTATCAGTCTGTCGTCTCTCAGCTTCTGTTAGGCCTGCTGAATGAACGGCCACGGTAAACTGCTCCTGATGTGTAGACCTGACAGCATCACCCCTTGTGGTCTAGCCTGACATATCCAGCTAGCTTTGGATGGGTGGCCGTGATGTTGGGAACAGACATTCATATTCAGTAGTAACTCTGGTAATCATTTGTGGTGATGTTCACAAGGGCCTGGCTCTATGGGCAGGGGGAGTAAAATAACAGAAAAGTAGATGTTAGTTTGGTCAATCACAAGCATGCAGCATTCAAATGATTAAAGGGATAGTTCAGCTTTTTTGAAGTTGGGTTGTATGAGCTACAAATTCCCATTAAGTACACCACCTCTTCCACACGCCGCTGATCCAAACAGCTGAGAGGCGGAGTGATACAGCACGTCACAGAGCCTGCCTGTGTGGAGGAGTACTGAGTGAGTTGGCTAGTTCCAGATAAACTAACTCTTTTCCGACCAGCTGAGCTGAGATTTGAAGTTATCAGGAGGTTATTTTGTGATTTTTTTTCCTGTCAAAAATTGAACATGACAGATGTAATGATGAACATCATACAACAGTATCATATAAATAAAACAGATGTTAGTATAGTAGCTTGCCTGGGTCTGTGTTCAGGTCGGCAAAGTTGAACTTTACGCCGGAGTGCAGTGCGTTTGTGTCGGTCGCTCTGGGCTGAGCAGCAGCAGCAGCAGCAGCAGCAGCAGAGCAGCCGCACCGTGACCGCGTCCGTGTTGGGTGAACGCGGCCAGACGTCGCTCTGGCTCCAACTGTCTGGCGTCTCCATTGTGAAAGTTTAGCGTTACTTCAGAGTTTCAATTGGATCATGTAAACATGACACCACGCATCTTTTCACGGTCAGCCATCCGAGTTTTCCTTGACTCCTTCACATTTTCTTCCGAGGCAAAACTCTTTTTTAAATTTTTTCTATTTTTTACCGGCGGTGTTCCTCTGCTGACGTGCACAGCTGTAGCAGCCCAAACATTAGCACGTGTTGACATGTTGTGGCTGGGCTCTTTTCCAGCCACATGATTGGTTCGGCGGGTGGGGGGTGTTTGATGAAGTCACCTGGTTGGCCGGTGATAGATTGGTCATCAAACTGTTGTTATAGCCGCCCGAGCGGTTTATGCCAGGCTCGAATCAAACCCACCCCTGACGATGCTGCCAGAATGGCATCAGAATCCGCATTGTTCTTTCTTCAAAGACGCAGGTGTCAAAGACGTGTTGATAGGAAAGAGGCAAAGGAGAAAACCGCAAAACCAACCGGGGCCACTGTGGCCTTAGGGCAGATATATTTTTCAAGGGCACAAGGCCAAATCGGACGGGCACGAGGGCCGGCCCTCGTGAAATTCCTGCGCTGGCGACACCACATGGCAGCCAGCACCGAGCTTACCCGCTCCATGTAGATATGAATGATATGGAAGGAACACTTCAGTTTGGTGATGGGGGGATTACTGGTTAATGAAAAACAGACTTTTGAACCAAATAATCGATTTTCGTGAATAGATAACAGGAGAAGTTACACGATGTCCCTTTAATATATGACCAATTCTTAATCCCCAGGGGAAATGTATGAAATATTGTTATCCAAATGTATACCAAATGTTTGTCTTTATCTTAATCGTTTTTTGTTTTGTTTTGCTTTTTTTTAAATTAAAAATTACATGCTAACATTTAAATTCCTACCAATTCAATGTTACGTTAGATAAATGGACCAATATCTGTGCATTTACCTTTATTTTTGCGCACATCTGCCGATAAGGTTCCAACATAATCTTTTTGGGAAAGTGACGGTATTTAGGAACCTTTATGATTAATTAATTGTGGCGTTTAATTGTGAAACCAAGTAGGCTAATAGTGACATCCCTATTACTTCCCATCTGCAAATTGATGTTGGGATTATAAAGTGTCATTCATGTGCAGTTACCTTGTAGATGCTGTGGGTATGTGTTGCTTTACAGATGATTTACTTCCATCATACAACTGATGGTGGTGAGTGAGCACACTCCTATGTCCTATGTTTCCCACTGTTGCCAGGGAACATAGGACCTTTTTTCAAAAAAAGGGTCCTATGTTCCCCACTGTTGCTGGTCGATGGACTCTCTCTATCTATCTAGCCTGTCTAGCCTCTACCTGGTCTTTTTACAAAACTTAACCAACTCCTTTCTTCATTGCCTAAACCCAACCAATAGGACAATTACACTTCTCATTCAAAGTCACAACTCAACTCTCATTAAAAAATAGGCAAAAATCTGCAAAGTCACAACTCCACTTCCAGGTATGGGTACAAAAAAGGGTTCTATGTTCCCCGGTCTGGACACAGAGGGAAACATAGAACCCTTTTGGGGAAAAGCAGGGAACATACTGTATGTCCTATGTTCCCCGGTCCCATACAAAGTGGGGAACATAGGACCCGGGGAACATGATCCCCTTACGGTAAAGGTCTTTTTCTCATAGGACTCTTCACAACTCTCCTCCTATGACACTGTCACTTCAACCAGGTTTCTTCTCCGTGTGTGCAAAGTGTTGTGTGCCCCACCTGTAGAAACGGTTGCCTTCTTCCCACATCTGCCGTCTTGTTCCAGGATCTGGTGGTTTGCATCAGGCTGGGCTTTAGCTTCCTACCTCATCAAGCTGATGACTTTCTCCAAGTCCACAGCAGCTCCCCTCCAGCTGTCATGGTGTAGAGGAGAGAGGGTTTTACAGTGTGGACGCCACAGCCTCTTCTACTAGTACAGATGATCAGGTTTTCAGCTGCTCCTGTTTGATGATGTGAATTGTCTCAGGTCTCGGCTCTTGTCTTCTCTATTTTCAATAGGACTTCTTTATCTTTCACCTTGTTTCCTAACAGCAGCTGGAGCAGCACCAGGCTGAAGGAAAACAGCTGACTGTTTAGTTTGGCTCAGTTCATCCAAATGTGTTCAGTGCTGCTGTGGCCTCGGAGCACGACGCCGAACTCCCCCTCTCTTCAAAATACACAACAGATTAATGTGAGCTGGCTTTTATCATACAAGTAGAAAGCCTGTGTTTGGTCAGTGATAATGTGCATTTACACACAGAGACATGGTTTGTTGTAGTAGGATGCAGTCCCCATTTTATCTTTTTAAGTTAAATCTATATTTGAGTTAGTGTAGCTGTGTGAGTAGTCTCACAGTAATATTTATTTTTTTTAACTATCAAGATTCCAGTTCTACATAGAACAAATGAACATGAGACTGATATCTATAATCTGATCTCACCTTCACCGTCTCCTCAAAATACTGAACTAATCCTACAAATGTTCTTGCCCGAGGCCTTGCAGCTCCCTGTGCATCAGGGAAGTATCATGGTGTCCTGTGACCAGACTTTCTTCATGTTCTATTTCTGTTCATTTCCTCTTTCACTTTGCATTCTCTCTCCTTGAGTAATAATCCCCACCTCACCTGTCTATAGGCAGCCTTTTCTCCCTGCTTGGCCTCATCCTCATCCTCACTCATCCCCGATTGTTGAGCTGTATATTTGTGAGTTGTCCATTTCTGTTCCACACTCTCTTACTATATTTAACAGTTAAATGAAGATTAAAGATGCTAATTTCTACCCTTAATTAAGTTTGAGCTGTGTTTGCTTAGATTACATATTTTTTGTTCAATTGTTAGTTGATCTTTATGTTTAAAGGGACAACGAGGAGTTTCTATAAAAAGTCTCATGTTAATGTGGATGAATCTCCGCTACCCACACTTGTTAATGGGCCCATTTTCGATAAATATATGGTTTTGTCTCTATCGTTATTTTGTTATTATTAGTGGTGGTGGAAATGCTGGTCGAGCCGACCAGCGTTTCTTTACTTTCGGTTTCATGGCGAGTCATGAGAATAACGCCGCCGAATCACCGTTTATGGTGGGAACTACGACGGTATGTGATCGTCTTCCAACCTCTGACTTTAATTACTGATGAATGAAAACATGAGTCTGTCTTGCACCAGTCAAAGAATTTCACGGTGCGGAGGCTCATAAATGTAGTGTGAAAACACTTCGCTTTTCCAAAACTCCTCGTTGTCCCTTTAAATTGTGTGGATTAATATTTTGCTGTTCTTTAATTTTTTCTCATTTTTCATCACAACACAACCAGCTTAAACAATAAATGATGATGAACTGGATCCTCTGTGTTTGTGCCTTGTTTTAACCAACAACCCATTGCGTTGGTCCACCATAACTATAGGAACCAGTCTCTTCACCACACCAAGTCAATATTTTACATAACCTCTTACTTCTTCTCCTAGTCCATTTTCATCAGTTTGGGTTTTCTGCTCCGCCCTGATGCACCTGCTCCCTTTAGTGTAGTCTCTTTGCTCCCAGTCGTCTTTGTCAGTTGATCTGTTTTTGTCTCTCTTTTTTGTTTTTTCTTTGTATGATGTTGTTTTTATGCCTCCACCTCTGTCCATCCCATTCTCATGGACATTATACCACACTGACACCTTGGTGGAAGCTTTGCACAAACACCAGTGGTGGACAGTAACAGAGTAAATTTACTTGAGTACTGTACCTAAGTACATATCTAGAGGATTTGTACTTTACTTGAGTATTAGATTTCTTTGGTACTTATTACTCTTACTTGAATACATTTCCAAGGCAAATATTTTTACTTTTACTTGAGTTAATTTCTAGAAAGGCTGAAAAGTAAGAGTAAGAGTTAGTTGGACGGTGCAGGTTCATTCGGTTACAGTTTTCACGCAAGAGTTAAATGATTGTTAATAAACATCTGCATCACTTAATTAAAGAATTGTTATTTTTATCAACGTTTGCCTGTAATCTCCTGTGGTACCACATAAATACAGCATTGAAATACAGCATTGAATTGTGGACAAAGTCATGTCCCCTCAGTGAGGGGGAGATAGAAAACGCCTTGCCTGATGTGTGTTAGGGGCTGGGGGGTGTAAAACGTGAAAATGACAATTGCTGTCCTCTTATGATCCCATTCATTTAATTTGTTTTTATAGGTGTTTGTGCCGGTTTTATATAACATTGTGGTTCTAAAAGCAGCACATCAGTGCAGCTGGTTTCAAAGAGGTAATTCTCAGAAACAAGAGTTAAAAGCTCCTTAAATTCATTTAGAAAAAATGATAGTATTTCATTGATGTGAAAAAAAAGAAATTTACTCTTACTCTTACTTTTACTTAAAGTAAATTTAAAAGCATGTACTTTTGGATACTTAAGTATCTTTAAAAGCAAGTACTTTTTTACTCTTACTGGAGTAACATGTTGAATTCTGACCAATAGTATTTGTACTCTTACTCAAGTACTGGGGTGGAGTACTCTGTCCATCTCTGACAAACACTCATATGGACTGTGGAGACAAGGACAAACTGATTTGATTGTATGGGTCAAACTTCATGTGAACCGACAACACATCATCATAGCCTTGTGAAGGTGATATCTCAGTTACTCCTTAAAATAACTTCTCCACATGTTGTGCCCACTTGGACTCAAGGATGAACTATAAGATTTTGGTGGTCAAAGTTCAAAGGTCACACAAAACATTTGCAGATGCAAAACTCAGGTCTCCGTGCAGCAATGATGACAAACGGTCACTAATGGACAGGTCTACGATACATTCATGCCTATGGACAAGTCCACGTAGTGTGGGAGGAAGTCTGGAGAGAACCAAAACAGAACTATCAGAATTCACCCAGACAGGCCCCAGGCTGGAGAATCAAACCCAGAGAGGCTAACCACTGCACCACTGTGCCACCTCTTATACAGAGATGTGGTTGAGTTATTCAGCCTCCCCTCATTGATAAAGGAAATGATGTAAATGATATAGAACAACTGTAGGGTCTGACATTCTGCAGCTGTAGATACGGTGCTGACAGAGTCATTGTTTATCAGCCACACCACTGGTCTAAGGCCATCACTAATGGTCTGGTTCCTAAATCCTGCCCACTGTGTACATGAAGACAGTAGAAGTAAGTTAATCCCAGTTTAACTTCCTCCTTAACAAAATGAACATTAGTGTGTATGGAGCTGATGCAGAGGCCACAGTGGAAAGAAGAAGCTGTAACCTGCAGCACACTGTGTGGGTGTCACAGGGAGAGTCCTGGCTGATGATGGTTCACAGTCAGTCTGCTGAACCAACAGTGAGAGTGGAGAGTCTCTGGGAGCACAGAGCCATTAATCATCTGGAAGAGTTTAAAGTAGCAGCAGAGCCTCATGGGGCCCAGGAGGAGTCTGTCTTCAGAGGACCGTTCAGCTAGAGGATCTGTTTGCTTTAACCACTCAAGTCATGAGACGGACTGGACCTGGTCCCTCTGTGGATCTGTCCTTTCACTCCCCTCCCCCTCTGTCAAACACACATATATTCCCTCCGTACAGTCTGCTCAGTATAACGAAGGCATCGCATCGAACTTAAACCAAAACAGTAAATGTGATGTGAGGAGATGCACTGGGAAAGAAAGTGAATGGTTCTAGTTTAAGGATGACAAGGTGAAGAAGGAGCAGTTTACAAAGTGAAGCTCTGAAAGGACTACAGGTGCTGCTGATGGAGCTTCCCTGTTCCCAACACCTCCACCTAGACTCTGTGATGTCAGACTGGTGCCCTTTGGCTTTTCTCTCACATTCATGTTCACCTGTTTAGAAACAAACATTACAGGTTCTCTCTTCCTCCCAGCTTGCACCCTCATTAGTGTATCACACTCTTTGTAAGATCCTGTGTCTCCACTTCCTGGTCACTGATTGGTCTCTTGGGGAATCTGTTTTAAAACACTCCGCTGAAAATATACCTGCTTCTAATTGGCTGTTCTGTCAGTCCTTCAATTTAGTCAGATTAAAGATCCTGTGAAGCATTTTGCAGTTTTGTTTACAAAAACATGATATATTACAGAGCTATTCCTGGAAAAAAAGGCCTTAAACTATGTGGTTCTAAATTTGATTGTTAAACTGTAACAATTCTGAGTTTAGGATTTGATGAGCACTGCAGGTCCCAAAAAAGGGGTGTGTACGAGGTCCCCTCCTCTGACAACGGTACGGCACTTCTGCCTAGCTTGTTAGTTTGCTACGGGGGGCATACATCAGTCCGACTGCCCAAAAGTCCGACGGCTCATTTCTCCGACTACCCATTCAACAGTGTTAAGGTTAGGTTTAGGGTAAGGTTAAGGGTTAGGGCTACTTAAGTCGGAGAAATGGGAGGTCGGACTAATGGACGCAAAAATAAAGAATTGTATGGTCGGAGAAATGGGTAGTCGGACAGACCTCATGCGCCCGTTTGCTACTCAGATTGTTAGTCATCTATGCTAGCCAAAATGCATCTGGATGTGACAGTAGGCCTACTAACAGGGATTGGTTTTTAAATATCATAAAAATGCTGCGGAGCTTTAAACCAAATCACAATTTTTCTTTCTTATTCTTTCTTTCAAATGGCTCCAAAAACAACTAGCTTCACTGATGATAGGCTGAAGAACAGAGTTGAAGCGATTGGAGTATTCACCTGTGCTGGGTGCCACAAGCATTCTGTTGCAAAGTCGGAGAAACACGGTTGCTGGTCCCTGTGGTTCAGGATATTCCAGAGACTCTGGTTCTGGTGGCTTGAATATGTCTGGATGTATTTTGCTGATATGGCTTCTGGATGAAGTCATATTTGCTTTTGGCATGAAGTTCACTGACAGGGCTGTGGAACCATTCCCAACACCAGGTGTTGTTCCAGTACCTTCAGTGGAGCTGTTTATATTTTATACGTTTGACAATGTTTTTGTGACAGTTGAGGGTCCTGTCACTATGCCTCCATTTGATCATGCGCCCTGGCTACTTGGCCAAGGGGATGTCCCTTTGGCCAAGTGGTTAGCGCACATGACTCTTACCCGGGAGTCTGGTGTTTGAAGCCCGCCTGGGCCCTCTACACTTTGCCACATTTTCATATATTTTAATTTGACATGGTGTTTTATGGCCCATTTTTCTGTGTTGTGACAAACTCAAAAGTTACATATTTTTCCGCTTTACAGAATTTAGTCCACCCTGTTGTTCGCTCCAGTCGTACATAATGGCAGTAAACTGAACTGCAAAACACAACAGAGCTACACAGTCCAAATTTCAAATAGAGACGGATCACTGTCAGACTAAAGGTCAAAGTAAATGTAGTGGGGCACACAGACAGCTTTACAGTGGGTCAAAGTCAAAGCAGGAAGTAGGTCTGTAAACTGTGCCGCATCATTTTATTATGTCAGAGCTTACGGTGTACTGATATCAGTCATGTGTCCATCTGTCCCCTTCTCATGGACACAATAACACCTTGACATTACTTCTTCAAATTTGGCACAAACTTCACAAGAACCATAGGATGAATTAATTAGATTTTAGTGGTGTGACCTCACCAATAACTCACCAATTCATAATGACACTAATGAACTCAAATGTTATAAAATGAAATGAAGGGTCAGCTTCACAGTGACATCATAATATTCTGTTCTCCATGGCCTTTGATCCCGTTTAAATTGATGTCTTTTAATCTGCTATTTTTTTATGTATTTATTCATTTTTTACTAATTATTTTACTTATGAGCTATGTTTTAAATAGTTTTATTGGTTTTATATCGTGTTATTTTAATGCATTTTTATTGTTTTTATTCTGTTTCGTTTTATAGGCCTACATTTTGTGTTTTATGCCGATTGTATATTTGTGTAATTTTGTACAGCACTTTGGTCTGGAGTTTTTATAAATAAAGTTGGTATGGTATGGTATTCTGCAGAAACACCTCTTATTCAGTCCTGTAGGAATGAGAGACTATATCTTTAGTGGTTGGAGGAGGAAACAACAAGAGCAACCCTAGTTTTTTGTGCACTCTTAATTTCTCTCTTGTCTCTGTCACACAGGTTTGTTTCCAACCTGTAAGAATCTATCTCGTGGATTAAAGAAGGATCAGTGAAGGACTGTCCACTGTCTGCAGACTGAAGTGATAAAACAACGCTGTTAGCACACAGCAGTGATAATAATATTGATGATATAAATACTGTGTTTGTGCACAGAGATCATGGCCTCAGACTCTGTCAGCCCCTGAGGGACTAGATCCACCTGACTGACTGGACCAGAACCTTAGAAGTGAGCTGTTGTTAATGTCACTCTGCTCTTTGTTGACATGCCCCCCTCCCTCCTGCCCCTGTCCTTCTTAAAGCAGGCAGTCTGCACAGTATCACTGAGTGTACTGGTGTCACACTCTGCTCAGACCCTCATACATCATGGAGACTGTGTGAGGAAAGAGTTGACTGCTGCACAGCTCTGCGTTCACACACTGCTCTGTTCACATAGTCTGTTTTCATTCAATACTTATTAGTGCATCATAATAATAGACCTGAAAACTAGTCAAATGGGACAGGTGAGTGCATTAGTAACACAGAGGAGAGAACTAGTACCAGAAACAACTTCCTGTCAGCTTTATTCACCCAGGTCAGTGGATCAGTTCTTATTCCAGACCGTGATGCTGTGGCTCCCTCTACTGGTGAGACAGAAGTGGGTGAAAGATGACACTATCATTGCTTTAACTTATACCTGTGTGTTGTGTCCAGCATGTGGGCTCTTCATCTGTCCCACATCACATCAAATTCGCCTGCTGGAACAAACTGTAAAACACACAACACAGAACTTTGAGACCTGTTTCACAGAGTCTGAACCCTGACGACTCAGACCCCACCCTGGACCTCATCCACATCTCATCACTGATTAATGGTTGCCTAAATACAACTAGACCACTTCTGTGTTGAGTTATTGTCCCAATCACTAGCTCCTAGCTGGTGGGTTCAGCTGAAAAATGTTGGTGAATCTCAGATTTTTTAATTAAAACTCCCTTTATGAATGTTATGGGGTCTCATTACAAACCTTTGGGATATCTGGTTTGTAAATGATCAAAGAAAGTTTGAAAACAAAGTTTTGCAGCAATTTAATCAGACTCCATTTAATTTTCTGAACCACTGACACTGAAGGAATCCAAACTGAGAGAAAATAATAAACCATATCATGAATTTATTCCAGGACTGTCCATAAAAGAGAGGAGAGTTAGATATCAGTAAATCAAATCATATGCCAAATATTAAAACAAGCTCAGTGCCAAAAACATGAGGACAACATGTTTCACAACCAACTGATAGCCGGAAATCTATGAAGCAAATCTGGATGAACTGATTTAGACTATTTAAAGCAGAAGTAAGCGATCCGGTCGTTTTGGCTAACTTCTTGTCAGCCGATGGAGTTAGCAGTCCCCGCCCTCGTCATGGATCATTGGTCCTCGTCCCTACGTCACACACAGAGAGGACCGCCCCTTTATGCCGTTCTCTCTCCTCATTGGATAAAGGTTGTAGGATACAAGGAAAGTTTTCTCCTCGGCTTACAGCAGAGCAGAGTGACTGACAGACCCGTGTTTCAGACCAAACACTCTATGTAAGTGATTGCTGTCGGAAGATAGAACTATTTAAGACTTATATTAACACAAATATTCTGCTTATTTCTGCTTTAACTATAATGAACACATGTTACTACCTGGGTCGGTTTGGGAGGGGATGGGGGAAGTAACATCAAACCCAGACGTAAACAGCAGTAGTAATAGTAGGCCTAAATAATAGTTTATTTGGTGGAGGCAACAGTAGCAAAGGTAACAACAGGTAAACCAAAAGAGTGACACAGGGTAGAATGAAGAACTAGGGAACAGAATGTACTGCTCCATCAGTAGCCCACACAATAACACACAAAATGCAATGTTCCTGTTTGAAACCCTACTGAAAATAAAATACACCAAAGAAAACTGTTCTGTATTGCTCATGTAAAATCTCTTCCAATGGAAAACAGAGTGAACTCCAACACCGTAGCCTCCACCTGCTGGTTACTGCAGCTTTCTGTACTGAACATGCGTGTGAGCGCGGCCGCTGCGTAGCACTGCGCAGCTCTGACCTTTTAAAAAAAATTGTTTTAAATAATATTTATTTATCATTAAATAACATCACCAATTGAACAAGGAACAAAAAAACAAAGCGACAGACATTCCAAGACATGACAAAGGCAAACATTATCAAAACATTTAAAGAACTAATATATAGTAGATAAATAATATAAGAAATATAGAGATGATAAAATAATAAGTAAATAAATTAAATAAATAAATAAATAAATATAAGCGCAGCTCTGACCTGCGTAGCACTGCGCAGCTCTGACCTGCGTCAGCACTGCGCAGCTCTGATCTTCCTGAGCGCTTCAACAGGAGCCGGAAACAAAACAAGCGTCATGTGATTTCTGCTTTTGTCTGCTGTGTAGCAGCTGGCTGTGAGGTTGAGTAAAGGGATTTAAAGAAGGTAAATAGAGCTGTTTGTGATTTTCACGTCATGTTTTTGTTTTATTATTTTCTTTAGAAATGTTATGTTAATGTTTCTCTGTAGCTTAAGTCGAATGTCGACGATCGAATCATGAGGAAGTAGCTAAATCTTGTTTTGCTAAGTAGCTAACGCGTTAGCATGTTGTCCTTTAAAATGGCATAAGTTACATTAACACAAAGTATGAGACACTTTGTCGATCAACAAGTTTGTATTTTGTCTCCGCAGCTGCAGAGAGTGTGGGTGAGCAACACCAGCCGCCATGGCTGATGTGAGTACAGGTCACACCCCGCTATCTGCTCTTTCCTATGGGAGACTACTTTCATACCCCCGGAACTTTTCACATTTTGTCACGTTACAACCACAAACTTAAATGTGTTTTATTGGGAATTTATGTGATAGACCAACACAATGTACTGGGAGCAGGTGAGTGTCTGTGAACAGCTGTTTTCAAACCGCAGTGAAGTTAGTTTTAAGTTGGATATTTGACAGACATTCGCTCCTTCTCAATACATTAAAAAATCATATAAAATATTACATGTGTTTAAATGCAATAAAAAAGGTGTGTGTCATAGAGGAGGCTTAGCTCTACCATCCTGTGTTGATTTTGAGTCAACAGGTCACATGACCTGGGAGTTACTGAGCTCTAATGCTCATATTTACTGTATAAAATATATACAGGACAGAAGATCAACACAGGACAGAAGATCTAAGTCTCCTCTATGACACACACCTGTTTTTATTGCATTTAAACACATGTAATATTTTAGATTAATTTTTAATGTATTGAGAATGATCGAATGTCTGTCACATATCCAACTTAAAACTAACTTCACTGAGGTAGATTTCAAGTCTTACCACAGACTCTCAGTAGGATTTAGGTCTGAACTTTGACTGGTCCGTTCTAACACATGGATCTGCTTTGATGTAAACCAGTCCATTGTAGCTCTAGCTGTGTGTTTAGGGTGGTTATCCTGCTGGAAAGTGAACTTCCATCACAGTCTCAAGTCTTTTGTTGCCTCTAACAGCTTTTCCTCCAGGATTGCCCTGGATTTAGCTCCATTCATCTTCCCATCAACTCTGTCCGTGAAAAGCCTGGACAGCATGGACAGCATGGTGCTGCCACCACCATGTTTCACACTGGGGATGGTGTGTTCAGGTTCATGTTGAAGTGTTTCCACCACACATAGTGTTTTGGATGTTGGCCAAAAACTTCAATTTTGGTCTTTAATATGTAAAAACCTTGAACACCTTATCATTTTCCTTCCACTTCATAATGATACTCTACAGTGTGTTCATTCTAGAGTAGACAAACTGAATCAAAATGAGCGATTTTCTTTTATAAAAAGTGGGTGCCTGATCAATTGCTGCTCTCCTCCCCAGGGAGAATCTTGACATGCAAGTTGTCAAATATTCAATACAAAAATGACAATGACTTTGTGTTGGTCTATCACATAAAATCCCAATAAAAGACATTTAAGGTTGTGGTTGTAACATGATGTGTTAATAGAAATAGTAGCAAATAGTTGAATAGTTACGTTAAGACTCATGATGTCCAGCTTTGTCTCTGTCAGTCCTAACCTCACTCTTCTACCTGCTGTCATGTCTCTGTAGGACCTGAAGAGATACCTGTACAAACAGCTGCAAAGGTGAATATGACTGCAGTTCCAGTTAGAAGGTTAAAGGAGGTTATATGTGACAGTGGAACCATGTGAATGACGTCTTTTGTCTCCTGTCCCTCAGTGTGGAAGGTCTTCATGCTATAGTTGTGACAGATAGGGACGGTGTCCCAGTTATTAAAGGTGAGAGTCCTATTAACCCCTGAAGTCCTTCCTGCTGTAGTTTGTGCTCACAATACAACTTCACTCAGCCATTCATTTTCCACTTGTTCTGTTATGTGTTTGCAGTTGCCAATGACAACGCCCCGGTCCACGCTCTGAGACCCGGTTTCTTGTCC
The DNA here is from genome assembly GCF_905171665.1 of Trachurus trachurus. Taxonomy (NCBI): domain Eukaryota; kingdom Metazoa; phylum Chordata; class Actinopteri; order Carangiformes; family Carangidae; genus Trachurus; species Trachurus trachurus. The sequence continues at coordinate 30,055,481 of NC_139907.1, forward strand.
ACGTTTGCTTTGGCCACAGATCAGGGGAGTAAGCTGGGTCTCTCCAAGAACAAGAGCATCATCTGCTACTACAACACTTACCAGGTCAGACACATACGACTGAGTCCATGCATCATGAGTCACAACAGAAGCACAGAAATGTCCAAGTGAAACTATATTCAACAGCTCTAAACAGACTAAACTCCCCAGATCAGCGGACAGCATGTGTTGACCGTTCCCTCACTGACGTCACTGAACAAGCTATGCCTTAAAGGGATAGTTCACCCAAAATTCAAATTTCACTCATTATCTACTCACCCTCATGTCGACTAAGAGCTGTGAGAAGTTTCAGAGTCCTCCGTGGCTTCTCTGAGTTACGGGGGGTCCGTGCAGCAGTATTTGTCCATATAATGTTGTCAATGGATACCAACTTTCTTCGTCCAAAAAGACACACCAAAAAACATCCAAATACCTCCATAGTGCTCGTCTGTAATGTCCCTCTGGTATTGAAGCCCCAACATGAGAAATTGTTCCGCCGGTCAGTGCAAAAGAGCAGTGAACCGAGAAACTGGGAGCTTCGACTACAAACAAGCTTAAAATATAGACTTATTTAATTTTTTTTTGAATAATTTCTCATGTCGGGGCTTCAATACAAGAGGGACATTACAGACGAGCACTATGGAGGTATTTGGATGTTTTTTGGTGTGTCTTTTTGGACGAAGAAAGTTGGTATCCATTGACAACCATTATATGGACAAATACTGCTGCGCGGACCCCCCCGTAACTCAGAGAAGGAACGGAGGGCTCTGAAAATTCTCCCAGCTCTTAGTCGACATGAGGGTGAGTTGATAATGAGTGAGATTTGAATTTTGGGTGAACTATCCCTTTAATGTGTCTTTGAAAACTTTCAGGGACCTCATTTCCCATGAGTCCATCTGGTTGTGGGCCTCACCCATTTGTTGTCTCCCTGTCTTGAACAGATTGTGCAGTTCAATCGGCTACCACTGGTCATCAGCTTCATTGCAAGCAGCAACGCTAACACAGGTAAAACCTCTTCACCTGGCTCCACTGTAACAGCTGTAGATCACCAACATCCCTCAAATGTTACAACATTGAAACTGAGGATTTATAATAGATCACTTCTGATATGTAATCTATTGTGAGGTGGGAATCAGAAACCATGTTTCCGTCCACACATTTTTATTCACATTGAGCCATATTGAATTAAAAATTCCTTATGGAAACAGTACAATTTGATTAAATATCATGAATATCGATAAAAAGTTAATCCGGTTGGATTCTCTCTTGATCGATACCAAGTTACTGCTGATGGAAACAGTTCTTTGTGGGATAAATGTGAGCTGCATCATGTTTTATTTCAGTCCAGCTCTGTATTCCAGCTGTTCAAAGACACAGTGGAGTAAACAAAGAAATATGCAGGTGTACAGGACAGACTGGCTGCAAGCGCTGCTGTTCACAAACCTGTAGTATTTGACATGCTGTGTTTAGATGACAGGCATGTTGCATTCTAAGCATCAGACTATAGCCTAAAACTTAAAGGGACAACGAGGAGTTTTGGAAAAGCGAAGTGTTTTCACACTACATTTATGAGCCTCCGCGCACCGTGAAATTCTTTGACCGGCGCAAGACAGACTCATGTTTTCATTCATCAAGAATTAAAGTCAGAGGTTGGAAGACGATCACATACCGTCGTAGTTCCGACCATAAACGGAGATTCGGCTGCGTTATTCTCATGACTCGCCACGAAACCGAAAGTAAAGAAACGCTGGTCGGCTCGACCAGCATTTCCACCACCACTAATAATAACAAAATAACCATAGAGACAAAACGATAGATTTATCGTAAATGGGCCCATTAACAAGTGTGGGTAGCGTAGATTCATCCAAATATGAGACTTTTTATAACCAAATAGAAACTCCTTGTTGTCCCTTTAATATAATAATATAGTAGCATGCATATGGCTCAGTGGTTTCCAGCCAACGACTCCAGCAGTCCGTCACACTTGGCCTGTTCGCAGCCCGACCTCAGATAGTCGGTTAAAGATGAAGGATGGATGTCCTTCTGTTTTGAGATTTAGTTAAACTAGAAATCTATCTGCACCCTAGCAGCAGCCAATCTCTTTGCTCCGTAGGTGGGTCTAGAAACGAGCCATAGGAACTTTTTGAGTCTGGAACACCGTTTGTGTTCACCAATCACAGCGCTCTATCTGTTTAGAGAGTCGTTGGGCGGCTTAACGCCATGACGACATACATTTTAATTGGCTCGTCAGGCTAACGTCATCCTGCTCTTTGCTCTGATTGGTCGTAGCGCTACCCTATTGGTGCAGAGGCAGTTTGAAAGACAGCCTTCATCCTGCCCCCTGGATTGAGCCGAGGTCTACCGCTCGTTGCCAGACTAGACATGTTAATGATATAGTCTGGCTTGTCAGGCTAAGATTTAGTGCTAAATGAATGGAAACATCTTAAATTGCAAGAAAACAATTTGATACACTAATATGATCACAAAACAGCACATGACGTCATTACACACAACTTTTTATTGGGTTTAAAGGTCTGAGATGGAAACGCACTTGAACCGGCGTTGTTCACATTGATATTTTTATTGATCTTCAGATAATTAAATCGACAAGTGGATGGAAACATGGTCAGCAAGTACTGAAACCAAGAACTTGGTGCAGAATTTCAACCCGTTTAAATAATTCTTTTAGAGACATGTGAGGCCAGAGGTGTAAAGAGACAGCTTGGTGTAGGTCTAGTAAGGAGCAGAGCACCTGTCCACTCTATGTGAATGTGCCTCCTCTAGCAGTGAGGTGTCTGCATGCAGGGTCGTCATGTGTTCTCCTGAGTCCTGTCAGTAACTGCACTGTGTGTGTCTGTAGCAGAGATGGGGACTCGAGTCACTGTGACTTGGACTCGAGTCGACTCGAGTCGCTATTTTGATGCGACTTGACTTGACTTGACAAAAAATAAAAGACTTGCGACTTGACTCGGACTTGAGGGTTAAAGACTCGGGACTTGACTTGACTTGAGACACGATGACTTGAATGACTTGAATGACCAGCCGCCACCGCTGAATTTTTCACCGGCACGGCACCAGCTCTGTTGGTGTTTTTTTTTTCTTCCTTTTTATGCACTTATTTTGAAAGGACCGCTGGAGAGAGAGAGGGAGGGGGAGAGAGTGAGAGGCGGGTTTGGTACGGAGGGGCCTCCAGGGTCGCTGCAGCGGGCGTGCTACATGGATCTGTTAGGCTATAATATAATACATCCATGGCACGCTATGACGCTCGCAGCTCAGTGTTTTTAAACGGAGATTTCATCCGGAGTTTCAGTGACGGTGAGCGGCCTGACGCTGCTTCATTAACGCTGCGTCGCCGCCGCTGTTCAGAGTCGGGACAAACGCACAGTAACCAATAGACTTAACAGTCACCTGTTACCAGCGTTACCATAGCGAGAAGCTAACGTGTCCTTTTTAAAAAATAAAAAAAACTCCTCTCCTTCAGCCTCACGTTCTCACTGCTGCAGAATCTGCAGTGAGTACACAGCTGTTTGCCTGTCACTCATAGCATCCAGGAATGTTTCAATGTTACACATTCTTTGACTTTTGAATATAAAATATCAAATTAATTTCTAACTACTTGGTATGAGTGCAGGCTGAGAATACTGTTGTCATGATAGAATATAGCTAATAGATTTTCTATTCTATTCTATTGATGTAGTAGGAGTTAACCTTTTGTGATCAGATCAGGTATGAAGAGGCTCATTAATGCATTATAAGACATGATAAGACATAATAGATGTTCTATTCTATTCTAATATATTGTCTTCACTTTATTTAGATTAGATTCTGCGGGTGAAATTGCAATAATAAGGTGACTTGACTTGGACTTGACTTGACCTATGCAGGACTTGACTTGGACTTGACTTGACATAACCTGTGACTTGACTTGACTTGACTTGCCCAAAGAAAAATGACTTGGGACTTACTTGAGACTTGAAGGTTAAGACTTGAGACTTACTTGAGACTTGCACATGTGTGACTTGGTCCCATCTCTGGTCTGTAGGCATCATCATGAGTCTGGAGAAGGAGCTGGCTCCACTAATAGAGGAGCTGCGGCAGGTGGTGGAGGTGACATAAGCTCCAGGATAGCAGACCATCCCCAGGAAGGCCACCAGTCTGAACCATGTCTGGATCATCTCACTGTCTTAGCCAGCCTTAGTGGTGCATTCGAGTTCCATGGGGAAACCTGTCAGTTCAATGTGATGAGTGGAATTGTCGACATCTTTCAGAGCTGTTGTCGTCACGGCTGAACTTCATGCTCTCTGTCTGATGATGTTTCTTCCTGCGGTTTTCTGTAGACTTCAGGCGCTCTTCGTCATTGCTCATCTTCACTGCTAAGACAGTTTGTCTCAATAAATATTTAATTGTAGCACCTGAACTGATGTCCCTGTGTTTTTCATTGTTTTAATGTAAAACACATTGTTAGGTCTTCCTCTTCTTAGGACAAATGAATTGCTTTTTTGATGGCTAAAGGTGCTCAAAGACTCATGAAACTTTGCACATGTCCCACCTGGTGAAGTGTGTATATTTCTAGGTCTAACACATGGTCAGGGGCAATATGGCTTTATAGCACTATAAGTGGTCAAGTAAGGCAATGGCAAGGCAATTTTATTTGTATAGCCCGTTTTTACAAACAGTTTGTCTCAAAGGGCTTTACATGGCATCATAACAACATCCTCTGTCCTTAGACCCTCACATCCACTGAGGAAAAACTCCATAGAAAAGGAGGAGAGGAGAGGCTCAAGGTTTTACCTACAGGTGCAAAAAATGGTGAGCTAATCGACCACATCAAGATGGACCAAAGAAAAGCCTCCCACAGCCTCGGTCTACAACAAATAAGAAGTTGACCATTTTGATTAGAATGTGCAATTTTGGTGCTGTCATGTGACCTCATGCTGAAACCAACTCCTCCAACAGAACTGATCTGATCAACTTCCTCTGTTCAGCCTCATCTTCAGACCTTTGTGGTGAAAAGCTTCACAGAACACTGACGGCTGTGGACGTGGTTATTGTGCTGCCAGGTTTGATCATTTGCCATAAAAATTCAGTTTTATGGGGAGTGATAAATTGAGTGTAACTCTTGCTCTCACCTGCAGCTGTAGAATATGAAGGACACAATAGCAGTGATCCAGGAGGTTTAATAACACATTGTGCACTAGGCAGGTACACAAACCTGGCTGCTGGACTGACTATCCTGTCAGATGGAACACAAGTGAACGACACTCTTGACTAAATAATTCATTCATTCATTCATTCATCTAATACACATATTAAATGATCAAACTGTAAAACAATTGCTGTGTCTGATATCCTCTTCTTCTGAGCCATAGAGCTTCATCATTGTCCAAACAAAAAACAAGAGGCTGTTGCAGTGGGTGACATGTTTCTTAACTATTAACACACACACACACACACGCACACACACACACACACACACCAGAAACACACCACGGCACCAGATATGACTTAATCTGTGACTGAAGGTAGCCCCCAACATTTGCTGTTTCCTGCTGTTTTAAGTGATATTTGTGAAACTCCAGTGTAGTAAGATGTGGCAGGAACTTACTGCAGCTTCACAAACCAACCTACACTAAACCTGCTGTGTTTAGGATTTGAAAACAGAAGCTCCACATACATTCAGAAGGAGTACGTTTTCTCCTGTATCACAGTGATCATCCAGTGATGCACAGCAAACTGGAACTTACTATTCTCTGTGCTCAAATTCTAAAAATGTAAATAACATTAAAAGTTGTCTGCCTTAGCATAGCTCATTTTATCTTTACTTTAAACGTCACAATGTCCCCAGTAGCTGCTGGTAGCCAACAGAACACTGAAACACAGCTGACAGCTACTGGCTGGAAACAGTGAAGTGAGGTGGTCGTCCAAGGTTAGAATGTACCGTCTGAGCCGCTGGTGGTGTTGGAGAGCCACGATGAAGCAGACTGCAGTCATATGTACAATGTTCTCCTTCAGTCCGTAATCTGGGTGTCTGTCAAGTTTCCTCCATTGTTCCTGATGTGAGCTCCTGCAGGCAGGTGGGCCTCCTCCAGCTCCTGTATCCTCTGACTCATCGACCTTTTCTCATCTGTGACTGGAAACAAACACACACACAACTGAATAAAAGCACTTCTTTCTCTGTCCGTTTGTTTGTTTGTTTATTTCACATAACAAAAAGTTAAAAAAGATATAACATATAAAATCCAAGACAATGTGAAGGAGAAATGCAAAAAAAAAAAACCTCCAGGGGCTTGTGGGGTGGCATTCTCCGACTACAGTTATGAGCATACATTTGTGAAGTACAAAAACCGTTCATACATAATAAATACACACTGCAAAAACTCCAAATCTGTCCAAGAATATTTGTCTTATTTCTTGTCAAAATGTCTAATTTCTAGTCAAAACTAATCTCTTTCCACTAAGATAAGACTCATCACCTAAAACTTTACTTGTTTTTAGATCATTTTCACTTAATTCAAACTAAATTTCACTTGAAATAAGTAGAAAAATCTGCCAGTGAAAGCAGGTTTTTTTGTGCTTGTAATAAGAAAGAAAAACTTGCTCCACTATGAGATTATTTTAAGTGAAAATCTGCTTGAAAGATGAAAAAATTGTCTAAAAACAAGCTACTTTTTTATGTGATGAGTCTTATTTTAAGTATAATGAGACTTGTTTTGACTAAAAATTACAGTTTTGACTAGAAATGAGACAAATATTCTTGGTAAGATTTTGAGTTTTTGCAGTGCAAACTTGGTTTAACATGATTTAACATTGTAGTACAATGCAATACAAAAGCTTGATAAACATATGATAAAAAATATAAAGTAATCCCAGTTTAGATAGGCAGACCATGTGGAAAGTATTGACTGGTTAGCAGGAGTGACTTTAGTGATCTCCTAAATTGTTGTAAAGATAAGTTTTAAAAAAAATGTACAGGTAATAAATTCCATATTCTAGGCCCACGAAAAAGTATACAGACCTGTGATTGGTAGGTGCAACAATATTGGGTTCTAAGGTGGCAAGAGTTACGTGTGGAATAGGTGTGAAATTGATAGTTGTATGCAAATATATTATGAAAAAAATGTGGGTGGATTTTTTTTAGGGAACTGTAAAGAAATAAACCAATCTGTGTTCACTTGATAAACACTGAGGATACCAGACTGAAGGAATAGAGGCTGTGAAGAACGTCTTTGATGAGCACAGCTTATTATTCTTACTGCTCTTTTCTGAAGCTGGTATCTGGGCTTGAGCTTAGTTTGGTAAGTGCTGCCCCAGGTGATATTACAATAATGTATATATGGATAAACCATTGCATAATATAACATAATGGCAACCTCAGTGTTGATCAGGTGACGCATTTTACCAAGTATTCCAATGCTTTTGGCCATCTTGGTGGTTATGGCCCTAAGAGGTTTCCAGGACAGAGATTCATCAAGGAGTATGCTAAGAAAACGGGTACAATGCACATTAGTTAAAGGTATTGTATCAATTTCAATTTTAAGAGAAGAATTGGGTATCCCTGGTTTTAACCCAAAGCAGATGAAACAAGACTTTTTGATATTAAGTGATAGTTTGTTGGATTTAAACCAAATAGATATTTGACCAAGTTCTTCATTCAATACATCTGTGATGGTATTGAGATCTTTATGAGAATAGAATAGGCTTGTATCATCTGCAAATAGAATTTTGGATAATTTATCTGAAACATTCGGTAGGTCATTAATGTATATCAAAAATAGCAGGGGCCCAATAATTGAGCCTTGTGGCTCAAGTCAAACTTCTGTTCAAGTTACTGGCAAGAAAAAGTGTGATCCCTTTGGAATTTCCTAGTTTTCCGCATTAATTGCTTTGTTTTTCATTGCAGGCCTGAAGTTTTCCACTCCACAACACTAATGGGAAAATGTTTTGTGGACTGATGAAACTAAGATTTTTTAAATGTTTTAAATTAATTAATACATTTTTTGTACGTATGGTTTAATAACAAATTTCATTTATAACGCGCTTTTGCAAGTGCTCAAAGACGTTCAAATAAATACATAAACATCATCTGAAAGGTGAAGTACGGTGGAGGAGCATCATGGTTTGGGGCTCTGCTGCCTCAGGGTTAGGGTTAGACCTGGACAGTTTGCCATCATCGAGGGCAAAATGACTTCCAGAGTTTCTAATGTCGGGGTGGCTCCACCAGCTGAAACTCAGCAGGACAATGAGCCTAAACATTGAAGTAAATCTACTATCTAGATCATCTAGAGTAGCTTCAAAAAAGAAATTCCACCTTTGGGAGTGGTCCAGTCAGAGCCCAGACCTGAATCCAATAGGGATGCTATGTAATGACCTCCAGAGAGCCGTTCACACCAGACATCCCATAATAACATGGCTGAGCTGAAGCAGTTCTGTGAGGACCAATGGTCCAGAATTCATTCTGAGTGTTATTAAATCCAAGGGTTCACTGACTTTTTCCACCTGGCTGCACTGTGAATGTTTAATGGATAATTATGTTCAATAAAGACATGAAATATTATAACTGTTTGTGTGGTACTAGGTTAAGCACATTGTGTTTATACTTGTGACTTAGATGTAGATCAGATCACATTAAATGGCCAATTAATGCAGAAAACTAAGAAATTCCAAAGGGTTCACATACTTTTCCTTGCCACTGTAGCTAATCGACTAGAATATTTCTGCACATTTGCCACAAATGTCAAATGGTTGTAAGGGTAAAAATAAAGCCATGAGATCTGATCATGTAGGTGACAACAGTTAAAGTGATGGACAGCTATGTAGCAGGTGTCTTCCCTTAGTATAGACACAGATTAATTTTCTGTTTCTGAGTCATGACTTTTCATCAACTTGCCTCAACTAAACCTGTTTCCCAGAATGCTTTTCAACAGTCATGCCTCTATCATACAGAGTTTCAGTGAAGAGCCACAGAGCCTCTGAACCACTGGTGAAAACAAACTCACCAGTTTCCACCTCAGGATCTTGATCCACTCATCAGCCTCCACCCCCGTCTTTGCACAAAGATAAAACGTCCTCTCAGGAAACACGAGGCTGTGGACGCAGACAGATACGGAGTCAGTGGAGAGACAGGAAAGGATGAACTTCATGTGTGATCATTTTAGAACGTTGACATTTGCGTTGTTGTTTGCCTTTAGACACTGAAGAACAGGACCGTGACTGTATGGTTTCAGAGGACGCTGTGTTTGTGGACTCCCTGTCAGCAGACTAACACAGCACAGCTGAACTGGAAGATGAGGTCTTCCAAAACTGTTTCATTTACATCAGAACAACATCTGATTTCCACTGACTGAAAAGTCTGAATGTAGAGCTACAGCTGATGCTGTGTGTGCACTTTTTATCACTATAACATGACAAAACATTTCTCATAAGTAGAACAGATTCCAGCCTCCATCCATCAAAGAAGAATTTCCACTGCTTTTTGCAGGGGACAATAAAGGTTTTCTGATGATACTTAGAAGTTACAACAGGAAAGAGCAGAGGCGATAGAGCTCAGGACTCTGTTCCTGAGAATGATGAGAAGAAGAGGAGGAGAATCCTCCACTTCCTGCTGCCTGGGTGGATAACTGACTAATCAGAATTAGATGTTGCGTAAACGTGATGCGGGGGGGTCAGTGCTGCCCTACAAGTGCAGTACTATCTGTAAAAATGCCAAACGAGAAAAACAGCTTTTTGTGTTTTTCATTGTCAGGTTTAAGCATTATGAATAACCAAGTCTATAATTAGATAAAGGTGGACTGAATTTAATGTATTTTGTAGTTTGTCTTTCTGACCAATTTTGACCGTTTTATGGCAGATACTGCACTTTGCCTTGGTATTAGCTACAGATACTGCACTTTGCCTTGGTTTCACTGTGCTTTTTTGGATGGACAGCAAAATAAAAACCCCAATAACTCTGGAAATTTTAGCAGTACCAATATCAAATTCTACCAGATTGAAGAGAATATGCCACACTTTTGATTGGTCAAAAAAAACATTTTTTGGGGAAAAAATGCAGATACTGCACTCTGCCTTTGTAGGGCAGAGTGGTGATGATCACATAGAAGCACGACTGCACTCAGCACATGTGCACTTCTTCCCCCCTCGCCCTTCTCACACTTCCTCCTTTTCAAACTACTCAAATGTCAGATTTTGCTGCCATGAGGAAGTAGAGCTAAAAACACACAGCAGAGCAGCTGCTTATCTGGTACAGACGCTTTCTTCATGTTTACACATGTTGCTGCCAACATTACATTCATACTGGCTCTTTATTACATAACAACCATGTTTCAGTGGTTGCTTGTTCTCTCTTTCTTTCTGAAGATGTGATTCTCAAGAGCCGTAATATTCATTGTTTTTCATCAATCATTTTGTCTATAAAATGTCATAAAATGCCCAACAACATCTTCTACAGAGTTTCAGGTTACTATGACAGAACCTGAAGACAGAGTGGATAGTGAAATGTTTATATCTCATGTTCTGTTTGTTGGAACAAATAACTACTGGCAGTCTTCTTCTAAATGACCAAGGGAGTTTACTGAGTATTTAAATATTTGCCTTTAAAACATATACAGTCTGATGTGTGTTGTGAACTCTCAGCTTCAGTTGATGGGACTCAACACACAGTTTCATTCTGACCCATGGAGTCACTCAGCTCTTCAAGCAGACCTCATCGTCTAGAGATAGCTCAGGTCTCATCACACAAACAAAGTGTGGAATAAATACCACCAGCTGAAAATGAAAGCTCATGGTAAGACAGTAAGTTGTCCACGAGTTAGGACAGTTGGGACATTTGGGTAAGTTGGGACTGTTTGGACTTCACAAAGTTTTACACCATCCTGTGACACCGTGTGTTGTTGTACAACTGACAATATCCAGATAATACAAAGATATAAATCTGTCTCTGAACATAACCACCCTTCTTGTATTTGGACAAGCACAAAGTCAGGTTTGTGATTTATTAAGTCTAGATCACTGAGTCTCTCGTGAGTGCGTTAGCTGTTAGCAAACACAAGCTGTGTCTCAATCCAGGGACCACATCCTTCACAGGCTGCATCTGGAGAGTGGTTGTGTCACAGCAGTGAAACACGGCTGTCTCAGTTTAAAAAGTGTGTTTTGTTTCCTAGGTACTGAAGGATCCAATGAGAACCTCCTTCATCTGCAAGATTCACTGTGCGTCAGTGATGATTACTCCACCAATGAAACGGCAGCTGAGGATCAGAGGAAATCCTCTTTAGTAACATAGTCTCACGGTCATGTGATCCTCACGGATTGTGTCAATCATAACATTTCAAATGGCTAGTTAAGTTCAGTTATTGAGTTGAGTTGAGTTGAGCTTCCCAGTTCTCTGTGTGTTTTATGTGTATTTATGGCTATTGGATGTCTTTATGTGTTTTAGACCTCCTGGCTGCAAATCAATTTCCCAACAGGGACAATAAAGATAACTTTGAACTTTGAACATAAAACCAAAAGTCCTAGTGTGTTTGAACATAACATAGTGTCTTCATATGATGGGGCATGGAGATTCATGACAGATGTCCTCTATTCTGCTGAAACACTACCATGGTGTGTAGGTCTGAGCCACAACTCAGTATCACCTTAATCATTAAAGGGATAGTTCACCCAAAATTGAAATTTCACTCAGTATCTACTCCCCCTCATGTGGACTAAGGGCTGGGAGAAGTTTCAGAGTCCTCCGTGGCTTCTCTGAGTTACAGGGGGTCTCGGCGTAGCAGTGCATGTCCATATAACGGTTGCATATGGATACCAACTGTCTTCGTAACAAAAAGACACACCAAAAAACATCCAAATACCTCCATGCTGCTCGTATGTAATGTTGTCTTGTATTGAAGCCCCGAAATGCAAAATTGTCCCGAAAAAAATTAAATAAGTCTATATTTCAAGCTTGTTTTGTAGCGGAAGCTTCTCGAAGCTCCTCTTCCCGGTTTGTCGAATTTGGATGAACTGGGAAGAGGACAGACCCTGGTTCCTCCAAATTTGACGAACTGGAAAGAGAAGCTTCTGCTACAAACAAGCTTGAAATATAGACTTATTTAATTTTTTTCAGGACAATTTCGCATTTACATTACAAGACGGACATTACATACGAGCAGCATGGAGGTATTTGGATGTTTTTTGGTGTGTCTTTTTGTTACGAAGACAGTTGGTATCCATTTGCAACCGTTATGTGGACATGCACTGCTACGCCGAGACCCCCTGTAACTCAGAGAAGCCACGGAGGACTCTGAAACTTCTCCCAGCCCTTAGTCCACATGAGGGGGAGTAGATTTCAATTTCAATTTTGGGTGAACTATCCCTTTAATCATTAAACTTTCACGTACGGTTAGTTTTAACATTTCACATATGAAATGCTCCCAGCTTTAGAGGATACACCTACGTCTGTCTCCTCAGCTCTGATCAGTGTTTGACCATCACTCACCAGAAGCAGTTGACTCTGTCCTGTGAGTAGTCAAACTGGACTGCAGAGCAGGCTCTCAGGTCCAGGGTCCGGATGGGATCCTCGGTCTAGACAACACAGACACACAACAGCTGACAACATGTGGTCAGAGGCTGCTGAGCCTTACCACAGCAGATTAAGCTCTCACCGTGTTGTCCTTGAAGTATTTGAGCTCATATCTGTTGAGCGTGAACCACCTCTGCTTCCAGTTCTGTAAGAATGTAGAAAAGCGTGTTAGAGTCAGTGCGCTCCTCTGCAGTTAGACAACATTTCCCTTGCAGACACAAGTTAAATCAGGCGTGTGTACCTTCACAAAGGCTCCTTGTTTCACCAGATAGCCCTCCTTAGTGCCCAGCTGAAAACACAGTAGTCTTAGTACAAACATCATAGTGTCCACTTTCAAAGATCATTCTGCTCTACTACAACTTGGATCTGGGGCAAAATCAAGTCCAGCTCTTTGGAGCTTTCAGCCACATCTCGCAGGTCTTCCTCAGTCAATGAAGCTGCCGGTTCATCTATGATCAGGTTGCTTCTTTCCAGTCCTCCCATAAAAAAAACTATGTGGTAATCTCTGTTGTTAGAGTGAAGATCCTCCTGTTTTCTTGATGCATCACTGGTGTACAGTAGTCTTCACTGTTGCTACCCTATTCGATGTTATGTTGATGCAATATACCAACACAGTCTTCCTCTCAGGGCAAGGATAACAGATAACAAGCATCTAAACCTTCGTCTTGTGTTAGCTTTTTTAGCTTTTTATTTTTTTATTTTTGACCCGTGTTTTAAATCAGCTATAAAACACACTAAAAACATTTTCTTGATCCAATTTGTTTCTCATCTCTTGGTTATGTTGTTAGGCTTCCTTATCCACGAAAAGGATGGTTTTGCACTTATGATTTCAGTTTTAACTCTCATTATTGTTCTGATGTAACCGACCCTAACAACACAAATGTCATAATTGTAACCAGAGAATTCTAGAATTTTGTGAAAAAAAAAAAAAAAAAGATTTTAGGTTCCTGACAATGTCAAAAAGCCATGATGCAATAAACAAATTCATGTGGTACTTTTACGCATACAACACAAGAGGAAGGTTAAGGTGTTACTGTATGTTAATGATGGAACCTGTGGAGTTAGTTCTATTGTTCTCCTAGGTCAGGTTGCAGTTCCAGTTGGCTCAGTGTCCCCCCCTCATATGACACAGCCTTGTTATTTTCTTTCCTATTCTGTGTTATAAACTGTTTTCTTGTCTATGAACAACATCTATGTCAGGTCTGTCCGTCCTGGGTGAGGGATCCTCCTCTGTCTCTCTCTCTGAGCTTTCTCCTGGTTTTTCTCTGGAGTTTTTCCTCAGTGGATGTGAGGGTCTAAGGACAGAGGATGTTGTTATGATGCTGTGTAAAGCCCTTTGAGACAAACTGTTTGTAAAATTGGGTTATACTAATAAAGTTGCCTTGCCTTGTCCTCCATCCCCCTCCTCACTCATGAGGGAGTGGAGACGAGCGCCTCAGTTCCAGCGCCTGGTCAGGACTGCCAGATGTGGTTGAAAACTGAGCTTTGGGTTGTGGTGCCCCTACAGCCCCATGGCAAACATGCATCATGTAGGACTGCTACATGTGAAGTCAAAACTACAACCACACTCATATTGTAGACACATGATGCAGTAGATAGGCTCCTATGAGTTCCACTGAGGTATCAGTAGCTGACAGGCGTGTGCAGTAGATCTCTTACCGATGGCGCATTGGCCACCAGATCGTTCTCTGTGCGTCCTGTCTGTATGGCTGTGTGAACTCGCACTGACTCGTAGATGGATGGCTCCTCTACGCGCCACGGGTACGGACACTTGAGCACAATCAAGGTTCCTGTTCAAAGGCAGAGCAGAGGGACTGGGGGTTACAGGACTGACATTGTACACCCAACAACAACACTGTGAGTAGTTTCTCTCGGTAAAATGTACTTTTACTGGCTGTAAAGGAAAGTGGGCGGAGTCGTAACTGAGCGTGGGGACTAAAATTAAAAAGTAGGCGGGGCTATATCTGAAAGTAGGCGGGGCTATAACAGGAAGTGGGCGGGACTATAACTGTGTGGCGCTATAATTATAAGTGGGCGTGGCTATATCATAAAGTGGGCGTGGTTATAATGGAAATAGGCGGGCTATCCACCTTTTTCCGAACGTCAAAAACGTGTGCCGGTTTTGCTCTTCCAGTGGAATTTTTTGTTTACGTTTCCATGATTTCAGTAGTTGCGGTAAATGCATGTTTTTTTTTTTTTTTTTTCAATGAAATCTGTAAAACACATGGATCATCACACCAGCTTTCAACAATGGATATCACACAAATTGACACCAGCGTTAATAGATCCATACGTTTATCTCAACTATGACAATGACTGAAAACCATGGAAATTACACTGGAAATGCAAAACCGGCTTCTGGTTTTGACCATAGATGACTTTCGGAATCTTGTGGACAATGAGAAGCAGGCAGGGAACATTGTGATGAATAAGAGCTTGTTAGAGTCAAGAGGAAACAGCTCATAATTGTTGAGAAAGCTCCACTGCTAAAGCTTTAAACCTGACACTTGTTATTTATTGACAGTTCACAGTCCAGTCGCTGCTGAAGCCTCAGTCCCTCATGTGGGCATACCGGGAGAACCAGTTCCAGGTCTTATCCACCAAAATGGAATGAACAGCATAATGGCCTTGGACTTCTTCCAAAATAAAATATAATACTTGTGATTGAAACACTGAAGGTCTGCATACCTGTGTCACTGCCCAGCAGAGGCTGGTTAGCAAAGTGGTTCACAAAGTCCTGAAGCGTTGTGAATTCATTAAAGCCAAACGCGTAGCCGTGGTCTCTGCGTGTCACATGGAAATGCTTCACTGAATCCTTGGCCCTGGCAAACAAACCACATTTTATCTTGTCAATGTAACATGTTAGCCTGCACAGTAATCTACAGTGGGACATTTCCCCTAGGGGGCAGGGCCTATAGACTGTAAATAAAGATGAATGCTGTTGTCAGGGTTTTGAAGCTCAGACTGAGCTGGCTCCACCCCTACCTCCCAGCTAATGTCAGCAGAAAAATGAATTTTATTAACTATTCTTTACAAATTGAAGTTGGGAAATTTTATTAATTACAGAATTTATTCTGTTGAGTATGTGTGATTTTAATTTTTAATTTTTTTTAATTTATATTTATGTTTCCTGGGCAGACTAGCTTTATTGGACGTCACGTTTTCTGCACCTCTCCTGTCTGGTGGCTCCTCGCCCCAGCCTCACACTGCTGGGTTACACTGATGAGAGGAAGTTGTGTGGAGAAATGCTGCAACGCTCTTCAAATGTGTGAATTAAAAGTTCTGTCTTGTAATTTTTGGCATATTGCTGACTTTGCATTTGCGAGGTTTTATCTGTTTAAGTTTTAGAGATGTTTTCATTTTACCACAGCATCATGTAAATCTAAATGTTGTTTCTCATTGTTCTGAGACTGGCAGGTTAAGATGTCTTAATAGCTTTTGGCTAGTAATGTGCATGACTGTGTGATGTGGATGAAAAAGAATGAAATCACACAGTGCTGTGTTGCATTTATGGGAGGGCAGAGGTGCAGAAAGAGAGCCCAGAGTAGGCCGATGTAGTCAAGACTTACTGTAGCATAAAGGTAAAGAAAGGTCTGCAACACCAAAGGAGCTCCAATGCAATCATTTATTAAAGCTACATGACGTTTGGAGCACCACCTCCTCAGATGTTAGACAGAAGAGCTGGTGGTGCTCCAAACGTCATGTAGCTCTAATAAATGATTGCATTGTAGCTGCTTTGGTGTTGCAGACTTTTCTTTACCTTTATGTTACTTTTTTTGGTAACACTTTATACAATAAGGGTCCCAATTAACGTTAGTTAGTACATTATTAAGCATAAACTAATGTGTTAATTAATGCTGAGTAATGCATACATAATGATAACTAATTACATTATTCAACTTTTAAATGTATTAACTAGCTTTGAGTAGTAAACATTAATTAACTGCTTACGCTACATTAATTAATGTGTTTCCTAATCCTAAGTAATACATAATAATGATTGTTAATATAGCTGTGAACAGTTAATTAATGCTTAATAATGTACTAACTAACGTTAATTAAGGGACCCTTATTGTAAAGTGTTGGTGTTTGGTCCAGCACCACCCAACATTTGATAACTAGGGTGTGTGTGCTGTTTTTTTACTTCTATTTTGGGTCTAGATTTAGGGCATGACGGTTTGTGACGAACATATGCACAGTTTCAAAGAGACCACACCCTCAATCAGACATAACTTTAAACATGAATCAAATGTAACGTACAGGAACTCCAGTCTTTAGCACTTTACTCAGAGGTTGATAGTTAGAGAACAGGGCTGTTCATCCAAAAACATATATAGATCATGATTTGTTTTTATATTTAACAAAAGAAGATAAAGGTTTCAATAAAGGTTTTCTACATGTTTCCTGACAGAAGCTATATATAAACATTTGCATCAAAAATGACCTATAACTGGTGATTGAAGATTACGTTTATATTGCAACATAAATGTTTTATGTACTACTAACCACATCCCCTGCAGACCAAGTGACTGACCTGACAGACAGAGCGAAGCAGTCTGGGCCTTCATTACTGTTCCTCAGCAGGTAACTTCCATCAGTCCCATTGGATAAGAGAAGGGCCTCTGCAGCATGGCGGGACAGGTCATAGTGGTACCACCTTCAACAAAGGAGAAACAAGCTGATCATTCACCATCATGACCTGCTAGTCTGGTGGCCAATGGCCCTGTCCAGTTATGCACACTTGCATGCTTGGGTCATATACACTTGTACACTATAAACAAATGTCCGTTCCACATGGCAAAACATCACAAAAGTGTGTGTGTAGCCAAGTGCACAAGTGTGGCGAAATGGGACAGGCCCAGTGTCTCTAAAGCCTGAAGAAACACCGGTTTGAAGAAGCATCAAAAGAAACAAGGACCAGGAGTTAATAAATATCTAAGTGAAAACCAGACCTGACTGCACTGAGATGACATTTCAATTTGTCATGTTTATGGAAAGTGTTTCTCTTTTGGTATACATTTATCTTTTACAAAAAGAAAAATACTGAAAATGACTAAATGAGGGTGAGTTAAACTGCTCTTAATCAGCTGAAAAGCTCTGCTTCACAGTTTGCTCTAAAATATTAGTCTGGACAAGACAATCAACATGTATGATTATATCATTATATCATATTGGTTTACTGTATTTCCCTGCAGGATGGATCTGCTGCTTGACACTCAACTCAAGGCATCCAGGGGCTGCATGTCTAAAGACTGGCCAGAAAGAACAAACCTGAGCAGATAGATGGATGATATTTCTGTCAAACTAACCACAGACTTTGAGACAGATGCAAAGGAAACCAGGAAGCTGATGTGAAAGTTACATATTTGCATTAATAGTAACTGAGGATGTGAAAGACTCAAACTCAATCAAATGTATCCGTTAACACCCGTTTGTCAGAACAGATGACCTACTGTTCTGAACCTCACCTACAGACTAAAGTTGAAGTGAGCAACAGTTGAATGAAACAAATGTATGTCCTATATATTTTTTATTGCTACTGACAAACAGCTGATTTTAGTTGTACAAATAGTTCAATCACAGCTGGCTCTCATAAGAAACACACTTAGGTGTTGAGGTTCTCTGGAAAAAGAACAATAAAGAGCAAGGAGAGGAAGATGAAAGACAGGACAATGAGGCATGCCAAACCATGGTGCTGTCATAAGATAACACAGCTTATATTCTTGACACAGATACAAAGTGTGATTTTGAGCATATATTTGTGTTTTGTAAAGGTATATTAACAGTTCAGGTAAAGTGTCAAAAGTATTCAAACAGTTCATAACATAAAGGAGCCACATTCATTTGAAGATGGTCCTGAAACAGATCATAGACCATGGAACACTGAACCACTGACCTATGGAGGTGCCCTGGTGATCACAAAACATCCCTGGTTCAGGTATGGACTAGGGGGAAATTAATTAAATACCTTGATAAAAACTCACAGACTGATTTCCACCTGCCTCACAGATTCAGTCCAGTCTGTAACAGACGGTGGAGATGCTCTGACACATCTGGACAGTCCACATCACAGAGCTACACTTCTATCCTCGGTGTAGGTAGGCTAATGTGGTCCTTGATCTTGACCAAAGCAAGGACACGGCTCTTTTATTGTGAAGAACTGTAGATTCTGTATAAAAAATAAACCTCATGAAGGTAAAATCCAGATGTGCCTCTCACAGAGATCTCAGTGACCAGATGGTCCAACAGTCAGTTTCCCACCTTCTCCTTTGCTTTCATTATATTTGACTGTAAAAAGTAAATGGCCTTCAACTGGTCATCTGAGCAGCGCAGTAAATGGAGATGGATGGTTCTGATTCACACACTGACAATCTGCTGTTTAATGAACACTACCGATACTCCCGGTCTAAGCACTGAGTGTGGCGTCAGAAGCCCTCACCTGTGTCTCACCTGTGTGTCACAGCAGGTGAGGCTGACGTCACAGTGTCTCGGTCTTACCCCAGAGTCTCCAGCTCGTCGCTCGGGTCCTCGACAGACGAGGTACTGAACAAACTCATGTCCGCAGGTCCAGAGTCAGTGTCGGTGTCGGTGTCCGCGTCCGTCTGAGCTGCAGCGGAGCGGAGGGAAGTGAAAGCTGCTGACACGCCCAGGAAGAGTCAGCTGTCACGCTGCAAGAGCTGCTGTGTTTTCCTCTTTCTGAGGGTGCATAAGCCATATGATCATTTATTGTCTGTACTTTTCAAATGTTGAATAAAGAGTCTAGTTTGCACCGTTGTGGTGGAGGGCTGAGGTAATGTAACCTGGTACACTTTACATTTGCACATTTCTCTTTAACCTTCCTCTTTTGTGTTAGAGTCGCCACGGGCCCGTTTTTAAGTTTTTAATACATAAAAGTACCACATAAATTTGTTTATTGCATCAAGGCTTTTTGACTTTGCCAAGAACTTGTAGTAAACACAAGGGCATCAGTTTACTTTGAACCCTCTCACCCTTATAAGGTCTAAAGTATCTGGTGTAAAATGCCCAGAGTTCAAAGGTAATCCGATCGGATTTTGGATAATGGATTGGATCAAATTTTGAAAATGGGTTGTTCAAAACCAAAAACGGATTCTGAGATCGGATTAGATCACGTAATCCAATCTTGGTTTTGATCTGGATAAAACCCTCAGTTTGTGTTGTTCAAAACTTTTCAGTAGGATTGGGATAACTTTGATCCAAAAAAACAGGATTATTCTGATCCCAGCAGTAGCGTGGATTCAGGGGGGATTACAGGAACAAAATGTGATTTAAATTAAATTCAAACTGGTCAAATAAACAATGTTCATAATGTAGTATTGATTTATATTTTGCACCTAATTTTAAACCACAACAGTGATTAGTAAATAATGT
Organism: Trachurus trachurus; assembly: GCF_905171665.1. Classification (NCBI taxonomy): domain Eukaryota; kingdom Metazoa; phylum Chordata; class Actinopteri; order Carangiformes; family Carangidae; genus Trachurus; species Trachurus trachurus. The sequence goes on from NC_139907.1 coordinate 30,075,441, forward strand.
TAACTTTTGAATATTCTACAACTGAAAAACTTTTCCCCAAACTGAATTTAATGAAATTTGAAGTTTGAATTTTGAAATTTGAAGTTTGAATTTGAAACACATGGAAATATTCACAATTTCACGAGTGTACTGTAGGCTATATTTGCTTTTTTCAATTTATTTTAACAACCCGACCAGATGGAGTCTGGCTGTTTAAAAGACATTGAAGGAACAACAAAGAGCACAGAAACAATACATACACTCCGTTTTCAAATAAACACACTTTGAGAGACCTCATGCTGTTGTTCTACCTGTTGTTTACAGACCAATCAGCCTTCAGTGTGATGCACAGTCCCATCTAGAGCATCAGTATCCGGATTTGGTAATCTTGAAAATTTGGATTTGGATCAGACTGATCCAATCCAACTTTGCTTTGAACAACTGGGATAAAAGTAAAACAGATTACGTGATCCTGGATAGCAAAAAAGGGGATTTCAAAATCCGGATAATTTTTATGCAGATTACACCTTTTGAACAACTGGGCCAGTTCAAACCCAACACAATGACTTCATTACACATCTCAGACAGGAACAGCAGTTTTACTGCTATTCTTTCTGGCCCAGTATACACCTGGTTCCACAGTCTGAGTCTGGCCCAGGTCCAGATGTAAAACCAGACCATCAGATGCTTCTTCTAGTAGTAAAGTGGTAGAGGAGGTAAATGGACACAGGTCAGTCGGCACACACTACACAGATCACACAAAGTCTGAACAAGGTTTTATTTCATTGTTGCAAAGTCTGACACAAACATTTGTACAAACTGGTCCCAGAGTTTTGATGCATCATACATCCAACAAATCATCTGAATCATAAACATGCTCATCAGTGGCTTGTGGACACATCTTCTGTGGAAAGATCTTGAGGGTTCTGGTCAAAGTTACGGTTTAGTTTCCTCCCCTGGTTCACTGAGACTCAGAGACAGAGGGAGTAAGGTCACTTCTCTAAACTGGCTGACCTCAAGTGCTCAGGTTTTCTGTCCCATCATCAGTAGACCTGTTTCTCACTGATCTAGTTTCAGTCACCAATGGTGACGACTGTGTCACATGACAACAGTCTGTAAACATGAGTGGTGATGGAGGGTGGGACAGTGATGACTGGATGTGTGGGTGAGTGACGTGTTGCAGGTTAAACTGCAGAATAAATAATGAACCACACTCCACTTTCATTTGGTTCCATCCAGCGTTAAAATATTAAAAACACAAACACAATCAGTAGGACCATATTACAAATTCATTTTCTCTGGTATAAACACAACAATCGGCAGATGAACAGACTGTTCCAGGATCAGCTCAGTGGTAACACCTGGATCCCACACAGCAGTGATACTACAGCCCTGTTTTGTCTCAGAGCAGCAGCTTCTACATCCAGTCCAGAAGGCCACGGGAGGCAGATGAAGGCTAAGACGTAACATCCAAATTGATTCCATTCAGCTGTAGTGTGACTGACGTGGACCCACAGGACAGTCACACACTGTGAGCCGGTGTTAACACCTGCTATCATACTTCACCTAGCAAAACATGGCTTTCTTAGATGAAGATTGCCACGAGTCCCTTTGCTGTTGACCTGTTGCAGACCGTGTGTGTTCACAGAGGAACAGTACAACACAGACTGAATGTAGAGACTTTTTTATTGCACCATAGAATATTGCTAAATCCAGCTTCTTCTGAACTGTCAGGTCAAGATGCATGTGTGTGTGTGGTCAGGACAGTACTGAGGCCGTGCTGCTCTCCAGACCCGGGTTGTCTGCACACACCGCCAGCCTGTTGTTGGCTCTAGAGTGCTTCAGGTTCCAGCGCCTCATCCTCCTGTGGTACTCCTCTGAGTCCACCTCGTCCCTCTGAGCCGACGCCGGAGCAGCCGAGTAGTGGACGGTGTTGTAGACGGCTCGATACAACATCCTGCAGGACAGAGAGTGTGTCACAAACCACAAAGAGGACACGTCCAACATACACAGTTGATTCTGATTCCGTTTCTAAAGCTGTGGAACGACACACACACATTATCATCTACCAGTCTAAATAAATTGAGCAGATAAAATGATTTAGTAATGTTCTGCTGCTCTGATGCTGCAGTGTAAGGTTTTTGTCATCTTCAGAAAACATCTTCATCAATGCTGTAAATACTCAAACTGACACACAGGTTGTTACAGGTTGATTTATCTCTCTATATAGTCATATGTATATGACTATATAGAGAGATAAAGATTAGTAATCATATGTTAGAATACATCTATATGTATATGAATTAGAATAAATCCAGTTAAATAACTCTTAAAGTAATTTATTGTATAGACTATAATGACTAGATAACTTGATAGATAATTTATGAATAAGGGGTGGGAGTAAATAAGTTTGACTTCTTCCCACTCCTTTTCGGATATGAAAAAAAACAAACAAACAAAAAAATCAAATCATCTTTATTTTCAATTTATTTTTTTTTATTTTTTTTGTTCATATGTTGTCTTTGCAAAGTTTTTATTTATGTCTGTCCATTTCTGTATTATGTTTTATTTCTTTTTACATGTCCGAAATAAACTTAAACTAAACTAAACTAAAACAGGTACATGATTCATTGAAGTGCTTCCCACCCCGCTCCACTGTCTCCTGAGGACTCTTCCACTGTGGTGTGTGTGTGTGTGTGTGTGTGTGTGTGTGTGTGTGTGTGTGTGTGTGTGTGTGTGTGTGTGTGTGTGTGTGTGTGTGTGTGTGTGTGTGTGTGTGTGTGTGTGTGTGTGTGTGTTGCTGCTGTCACATGAAGATGTTTTCTGAAGGCTGCACAGTGTTGAGTTCTCAGGGCTGCCGTGCAACTCTGATGACAGAGACTACAGAATCAAACCACAACTCAAACTGGAATAAATAGTTACATAGTGTGGTTACTCCGTGGTTTGTCCTCCAGAGGGACAACACTCTGTGTTTGTCCTTTGAGATTGTCCACCACTTGAAGCACCATCACCTGAGCCTCATGTGCATTACTTTATTATTATTTGGTGAAGTGCTCTTGTCTTGTCTCTTCTGTTACAGTGAACAGATCTCTCATAGTGCTGGTGTTTAGCAGTGTAAATCACAGGTTTCACCATGATATGATATGTAGTGGTGGACAAAAGTTTTCTGCAGAGTGAAGGACTGCATCTGTACTTCCTGGCTCTCTGGAGGCAGCTGGACCTTCCCTCCCTGGCTGAGAACCTGGATCTTCAGGCTGTTTTGTCCCTGAAGAACTTTCAAATGTGCTGGCTTTATACAGACACCAAGCACGGCAACAAAAACTGTGTCTTTTAATAAAAAGCATGACGTTCATTAGTGGATCACTGGAACCAAAATGAGCCAATACTCAAAGTTTCTTATGTAATTTTATGGAACCAATCAATTTGAAGTTTTTAATGGCTCTTTTAGGATTTGTTTAGTATTCTAGTATTTAGTCGCTCGTCGCTCAGCGCTGATTGGCTGCCGTAATCCCGGTGGTGCCGGTGTAAACAGAGGCACATGGCAGTGGGCATGACGCCATCGAAGCGAAAATGCGAGTCTGTGCCAAATTGACAAGCGAATGCAGCCGAGCGACGGAGCGATTGTTTTGGAGCGATACGAGCGACAGAGACAAAAATAAAAAGGTCCGGTGTGAACGCAGCTTAAGCAGTGTTTCCACTGGGATCTTTTTAAGGAATGGCGGCCCGCCACTCCTAAATGAATGTAGAGGAAACACTGCTAAGTGATTCTTGATGCATGGGGTGCCAAAAAACTGTTTTCCAATTTCAATGGATTTGATGTTTGTCAAGATCAGTCTGTCTGTCATGATGTGATTTCAATTCAGTTCTGCTTCAGTTCCTCAGGCTGTTTGTTGCTGGTGTTGGGCCCTGGTACCGGCATGTTGTCTCATCATCTCATGCACTGATAAACACAGAGGACACGTGCGTGTGTGTGAGTGTGTGTGTGTGTGTGTGTGTGTGTGTGTGTGTGTGTGTGTGTGTGTGTGTGTGTGTGTGTGTGTGTGTGTGTGTGTGTGTGTGTGTGTGTGTGTGTGTGTGTGTGTGTGAGGCAGCAGCTGCATGAGGCCGATGTTTTGGAAACAGACCTGGTGAGCTGTGACACATTCCTCACACCAGGGAGCAGTGGTGTGTGTGTGTGTGTGTGTGTGTGTGTGGGAGGGCGGGTTAATATGTGTGTGTGTGGTTGTATGCACATTTACAGTTGTGTATCTGAGGGTGTGTGTGTGCGTGTGTGTGTACCTGGGTAACAGAGCTGTCACCGTGGTGACAGCACATATGATGTAAAAGAGTGGCTGGGACATCTGGAGCGTCTCCACCCCCACAGGGTTGGTGGGGGGGCTGCAGGTCACGCATCTGAACAGCAGCACAAAGCCAAAGTAGGAACCAGCACTGAGGACCAGCACCAGCGTGTGGATCCAGGTCTGCAAGACAAGACAGAGGATCACACTGTGCTCCACCACACACTCCGGGACACACAGTCACACAGGTTGTGGTGCAGATGCAGATGTGTGTGTGTCTGACCAGAGTGTGACTCTCCAGGACTTGGTGCAGCAGGATGATGAACAGAGCTGAGGCGTTGATGGGAGAACCGAAGGCCAGCTCCCCGACGTCTGAACCCGCCAGAGCCTGAAACAAACAACACTGCATTAGACTGTGTGAGGTGAAGATGGGCTGTCAGTGTGTCTTCAGACAGCTACATCAGCTGATCTGCACATGGAATAAAGGACGACTGATCAGACACTTACAAAGTATGGGACAAAGAAACAGACGAGACTCTGGTAAAACGCATCCAGGACTGTGATCCAGAACATGCGGGGGATGTAGACCTGCACAAACACAGGATCCATCTGTTAGTGTCAACACAAGCCAAGTGACGTTCTGTCTAATGCTCCACTCTACTCTACAGAGTGCAGCACCTACACACAACAAAGAGTCCTACAATGACAGTCAGCCGCTCCCAGCTCACTGCTTACATGCAGGAGACACTGATGTTAAAGCAGAAGTAAGCAGAATATTTGTGTTAATATAAGTCTTAAATAGTTATATCTTCTGACAGCAATCACTTCTATAGAGTGTTTGGTCTGAAACACGGGTCTGTCAGTCACTCTGCTCTGCTGTAAGCCCAGGAGAAAACTTTCCTTGTATCCTACAACCTTTATCCAATGAGGAGAGAGAACGGCATAAAGGGGCGGTCCTCTCTGTGTGTGCAGCCAAGGGATGCGCGTGAATGTGGTGACGTAGGGACGAGGGCGGGGACTGCTAACTCCATCGGCTGACAGGAAGTTAGCCAATAATAATAATACGTTTATTTGAAAACAGGGACAGTGCACATTAATAACATCACTGTAAATGCGCCAGAATTAGCCAAGAGGCTATTTTTCATCTGTAGTCCCCAGACGGATGTTAAAAAGTCACCCTAAAAACAGAATATGAATATGATTAAAATTACAAAGTTATTAGCCAAGGCAATCTACAAACATGCACAGCAATTAACAACTTGACAAAAGAACATATATAACATCAATCAGAAAACATAATCAATACATCCCCATGCAGCAAAGACACATGACGCAATACACATCACACCACAGCATGCAAAGCAGAAGCACAGACACAAACTGCATGCATACACAATATAACGACACGACAAAAAGACATGCATGCCGACACAGGCAGACAGACAACAACAAGATGGCTACAGGTTCAGCACAGACGGACCGGAGAGAGGAAGGAAGGTGTAAAAATAAAAAACTAGTGCTGACAGAGCTGGGCACCAATCAACCATCTCTTCAAACGAGCTCTGAATAGATTGTAAGTATTCAGGTCTCTAATAGTAGCTGGGATGGAATTCCACTCTAGTGCAGCTCTAACAGAGAATGCAGACTGACTAAACGAACTTTTCCTAAATGGAATAATACAGTCTCCTCTTGCTGCACCTCTTGTGAACCCATATGCAGTTGTTCTTATGTTGACAAACTGACTAAGCGGAGGCGTGGTGGAACCATATATAATCTTGTGCATAAGACAGGCATTTACATATTTAATCAAATTGTCCCAACTCAACAGATTATATTTTCTTAATATTGGACAATGATGAGAATGTACCGGTTTCTTGTCAAGGATTTTAACTGTTCGTTTATACAAAACCACCGGATCACTTACTTCTGCTTTAAATGGTGAAAAGATTAAAGCCTCTACAAAGAACTTTCATTTTGTGTTGATTTTAGCGACAAAAGCAGTAGTGTTTTACCAGAATGAAGACTAAAGTTCCCATGAGCTCTAGCGCGTAAGACGTTTATCTGGCTCACGTGTCAGGGCTCCAGACTAACGTTTTTTTGTCGGCAGTTTTAGGCAAATTACTTTAGAAAAGTATTTAAAATACTTTAGAACAGCCCCTAGCAGGACAGGGAGCGGGCTGAGCGAGAGACTCGGCTGAGCTGGAGCAGGAACCAGCCGCCAGCTGTTTGCAACTGGAGGCCGATGAGGAGAACCGAGGAGGTCGGCCTGGTCCTCAGGTCACACAAAACACTGTGTGGTCTAACGGAGTGTGAGGTCAGACAGACGGGGTCTGTGGCGCACCAGGACCACTGAGGTTAGTGAGACCGAGCTGTCCCGCCTGTCTCCGGTGTGGAGGAGCAGCTGTGGCACGACACGATGGTCTGCAGGAGTCTCCTGCTGCAAGAAGCTGCACACTGTCTGTGTAGTGACAGTGATATGTAAATATACAGTGAAAAGAAAAAAAACCCCAAAAAGGTCTTGAGCCCTGCCACGTGTGCTGTCTCCGGGTCTGAGCGCCGTAAATGGTTTGGTCTGTGGTCCGACCCGACCACTGCCTCCTGGTTTCACTATTTAGAACCAGCTGATCCTCACACCAATGGGCTCATTAGCTGTTGTAGGTCACACAGAGACAGCAGCAGAAACCAGAGACTTTGGCACATCCAGTTTAAAGGTCCTTGTAGGGGCTTTAAGTTTAATATTACCAACAACACTGACAATGAAAACAATGAAACAAGGCAAATATCTTCTTGACATTTTCAAAGACATAAACTCTCCCTGATCATCTGGTCAAAACAAACAGCACATTCCTAACTCAGTCAGTCCTCAACAAGTGGCTCAGCTGATATTACAATGAATTGACTCTCATGCATTAGCATATACATAGCATTCACTCTTATACTGTATATGCCATGGCAAACAGGAATTTGGACGGACGGAAACTAGCTTTGAGCTAAATCCGGCACACTTACAAGACGCCACGGCGTTAAATTGTTCATTAATGTGCACTGTCCTCGACAAATAAACAATAAATGAAATGAAATGAAATTTAGTGTCTGAACACACACATGAGGTGACTGTGTTTGCCCCCCGGTGGTGAGACATGCCAATACCCAAAGAAAGACAGTGATGCCCTGCGGTTAAAGTTTTGTAGGAAGTGTGTGGACTGTGTGTGTGTGTGTGTGTGTGTGTGTGTGTGTGTGTGTGTGTGTGTGTGTGTGTGTGTGTGTGTGTGTGTGTGTGTGTGTGTGTGTGTGTGTGTGTGTGTGTGTGTATGTGTGTGTGTGTGTGTGTGCAGTCACCTTGGAGCCCTGTGCGCTCTGGTAGATTTCAGGCAGCGCCATCAGAGTGGCTGCAGGAAGGTCCTGGTCCAGAACGCCGTAGACCAGAGGAGGGACGGAGGTGAAGATTCAGGTTGAAGAGAATGAGGACCCAGGCGTTGGTCATGACGCTCCCCGAGAAGCCGCAGAAGAACTGATACCAGAACAGCAGGTTCACATACATCTGCCGAGAGAGAGACAAGGGATCAGGACTCTCCTTCATCTGGGAATGCTTAGAGGTATCAGAGTTTTGGAGTATGCTCACTTCTAAACTCTCGTTGCTTCTATCCCTCAATATTTTGCCATCCGCAGCTATACTCTTGCTAAATGATATCTCTATTTGCATTTGAAAAGTGCACAGATTCAGATTGTCTTTGCTGGATTAACAGCAGCAAAGAAATGAGTGGCTATAGGTGGAAAACCATGGGCTCTTACTGTTTTGGATATTTGGAGTTATCGACCGCCCGACTACATGGTGCAAATGAGAAGAACATGAATAAATGGTCTCAAGTTGCAGGTGTGCTCAAAGACATGATTTAAAGGTGCATTGTGTAGGAATTCCTCCCATCTAGCGTTGCGGTTGTATATTGCAAGCAACTCAATCGTATTTTTCATGCTGCATTCACGTGAAATTGGGCAGACGGCAGACGGACGACAGCCGCTGCACGTAACGGCATAAACAAGCCTCTATGTAAACAAGTGGTCCGTCAGCACGAGGCAAAACAATACACGTGACAATATGTTTTCATGGTGATGTCGTATATCAGGCCGTCTGCCTGACTGCATGTGAATGCAGCATCAGTGTAACGCTCCATTCCTCCTCACTGCACTGCGGTGACTTTTCGTTTTTTCTTTTATTGTTACTTATTTACGTTGTGCATTCTATGTACACAAAAAATGAAATTATGTTTATTGTGTGCAACTGTTGCTGTCTCCACAGACAAATAAATCATTGATAACAAAAAAAGAAAAAAGAAAGAGAAAAAATTAAATTTAAATTTAAAAAAAAAAGAATGGTTGTTAGTTGCTTTTCCAGAATTGTTTTCACAAATGAAAAATCCTGGCAAAAAAAAAAAAAATCTCTTTTGCCTTTTAGTGCTTCCATAGCTGCATCACTCTGTCACAAAAACAGGAAATGTACTGGGCAAAATGGTGTGTGATGACAGAGGGCTGTGAATGTGACTTGTGATTAGAAGAAGTGTAATTACAACAGTTGTGTGCTAATGCTGTGAGTGTGTAGCTATGAAAGCAGAGTTGGATGGTGACTCACCACGTTCTTGTAGATGAAGTAGAGGATCATGTTAGCCAGACGAGAGCAGCACCAGTGACCGTGGACCAGCAGCAGCTTGCTGAGGTGTTTAAACCTGGAGATGGCGAAGTCACTGGACATCACAGCCTGAGGAAACACACACACACACACACACACACACACACACACACACACACACACACACACACACACACACACACACACACACACACACACACACACACACACACACACACACACACACACACACACACACACACACACACACACACACACACACACACACACACACACACACACACACACACACACACACAACATACCACAGTGCTCAGGAAGAGATGCTCTGACTGCTTCACACACAACAGACTGATGAACCCACAGGGATAATACACATAGACACATAGATCAGAGTGGAGAGTTAGACTTGTGTCCTTCAGGATGTAGTAAAAAAAAAAAAAAGAAAGATATCGATTTAAATAACCTGGAAAACTACTGCTTTTATATTTATTTATGTTCCATATAAAGACATGTATGCCAACACAACGAGACACAAGAACAGTTTCTACCCACAGGCCGTCACTCTGTTCAACACCCGATTCTGTCATACATGATGGTCAATAACCAACTGATATCACTCCACCCACTTCCTCATCATTGAATAATTTCATGTCCCACTGCCATATCCTGCCTACTATAGATATTACAATACAACCCTGCTGTAAATAACATAGATATACTGTATATTTATCAAGTATTTATTATTTATCTCATTGCACTGCCAACTGTCCTACCTAAATCCACCTGCCACTTTACTCAATTCTATTTGTACTTGTACGTGTTCACTGTTGTATTGTGTTATTGCTCAGTTGTTACTATATATATGTCTTTATGTGTGATAAACCAGAGTCAAATTCCTTGTATGTCTGCACATGGCTAATAAACATGATTCTGAATCTGATATGTTGTGTCAATGAGCCTGAAGTCACAAACATCATCAGGTAAGATCTGTTGATGTCATATTGACATAATACCATTAATGTTGTCTGTGTGTAGACAGGATCTGAATATATATGTATGTGTCATCGTCTCCACATGAAGCTGATAGAATATCAGCTTCATGTGGAGACGATGACACATACAAACTAAATCAGACATACATCCTAATTCTAGCAGTCTGTAAAGTCAATGTAGAGCTCAGCAGCAGACACCAGTCCTCACTGCTGCAGCTCAATGAGGTAGTAAATAAAATGTTTCTGCAGAGCTGGTCTGTGCTGTGTGAAGACTGGTGTAGCGGTCCTCACCTGCATCCCCTCCTGACCAGATATCCCGATGCCCACATCAGCTGTCTGAATCATGCTCACGTCATTAGCTCCATCACCTACGGGACAAAAGACACGTGTCACTGTCCTCCAAGACTTACTGTCTGAAGATAAGTCTGTCAGTAACACTGGATGACTCGACACGTGTTTCCTTACCCACAGCCAGGGTCATGACTCTGAGATGGTCCCGGATCAGCCGGACCACCTGGCTCTTCTGCAGGGGAGTGGACCTGCAGCAGATGACTGCCTTGCACCTGCAGCTCAGCTGGAGGAAGAGGCTCTGTAGCTCCTCTTGCAGGGCCCAGTCCAGTGTCTGTCCGTCTATGACCAGGATGAAGCTCCCGGTGCTGCTGGACGAGGAGGACGTGTCCTCCTCTGTCCCCGCTGCAGTCGGCTCCGTCAGACCATCCTCTCCACCCTGCACCTCCAGCCTCAGCTCCTCAAGAAGGGCTGCACACGCCTCCTGATGGAAGACAACAATTATATGGCACATGCACTTAGGATTTATTTGTTTTTTCAGAGCTCTTCAATTAAAGGAGAATTCCGGCCATTTTTGACCCCTAAATCGTTGTCCTGATGGTCACACAGTGTTGGTTGGAGCAAAAAACGCCACTAAAATTGATGCAGGCAAACCAGAGTTACACCATGGCTACCTGGCACTAGGGATAGCCACAACGCTAACCCATGGGGGCAATTCTTTCAACCACAACAAACACTCAGAAAACAATCAAATATCTCTGGTACATGACTGGAATCCTTAGAGACACCACTGAACTCATATAGTGTACAGTATAAACAGTATAAACTTTGTGTTTTTGCATGTAGCCACTCACCTCAGACAGCCGAACTCTGAAACATCCTGGAAAGACATTACTATCCAATCACAGAGCGCCTGCTCTCCCCGACACACAAACTAACACTTTGTCCTTCTTGGGATGATTTCTTTACAAAAATAAACGGTCGGAGATATTTTGGACATTACCACTGCACTGCTCGATGCTGGGTGTGTCATAATGATTCCAGTCATGTACCATAGAGTGTTTGTTGTGGTTGAAAGAATTGCCCCCATAGGTTAGCGTTGTCACCATCCTTAGCGCCGTCTAGCCATGGTGTAACTCTGGTTTGCCTGCATCAATTTTAGTGGTGTTTTTTGCTCCACCAACACTGGGTGACCATCAGGACAACGATTAAGGGGTAAAAAATGCCCGGAATTCTCCTTTAAGTACAGTTTTCATTTCAAAGACTTCATATTAATTAGATAAAACCAATTAAAACGACTTAAATGACATCAGCGTTAGATAGATTTAATAAGCCAGAAGCGGAGGCTGCAGCCCTCACACACTGACCCTGCTGCTACAGTTGGCCGTCAGCAGCTGGTCACTGGGATGGAGCAGTCTGCAGGCGTAGGCGATGTTGATGGCTGTCTCCTGTTTGTCTCCGGTCAGGACCCAGACTTTGATCCCAGCCCTCTGAAGAGCCTCGATGGTCTCTGGAACCTCCTCCTGCAGCCGGTCAACAATCCCCGTGGAACCTGAACACACACACACACACACACACACTTTGAGTGGTGCTGCTTCCTGCTGTCAGGTATGAAAGCAGCAGCAGCAGCAGCAGGTCCGTGCTGGTGCTGGTGTGAGCTGCGGTGAGGCTGTGCTACCCAGCAGGGTCAGGTTGGTCTCCAGTCTCTGAGCAGACTCCAGCAGCAGCTCCTCTCTGTGCTCTATGCTGCTCTCTGCCAGCAGGTGGCTCTTTATCCACTCTTCATACTCCTCTTCCTCCAGGACCTGCCAGGACAGCAGCACACAGTCACTCCCTGTCCCACTGTCAGAGGGACAGTCTGTCCCACATCAAACACTGTGCATGACATCAGAGTTATAGCAAGTTGATATTTCATCTTCCATCTGAGTATCAACCTGAAGAACACACAGCGCCTCCTAGGAAATTAAAACTCCAATTTTAATGGTGTTAATAAAGTAATATGTATTCGTATTAAAGCAGAAGTAAGCGATCCGGTCGTTTTGGCTAACTTCTTGTCAGCCGATGGAGTTAGCAGTCCCCGCCCTCGTCATGGATCTATTGGTCCTCGTCCCTACGTCACCACATTCACGCACATCCCTTGGCTGCACACACAGAGAGGACCGCCCCTTTATGCCGTTCTCTCTCCTCATTGGATAAAGGTTGTAGGATACAAGGAACGTTTTCTCCTCGGCTTACAGCAGAGCAGAGTGACTGACAGACCCGTGTTTCAGACCAAACACTCTATAGAAGTGATTGCTGTCGGAAGATACAACTATTTAAGACTTATATTAACACAAACATTCCGCTTACTTCTGCTTTAATCTGATGTGGCCCACAGAATTGTATACGACCTTCAGTGTAACTGGTTGTACAGATCAATGAACTACAGATTCACCTGTGTGTGTCACTGTCTTACATCACTGAAATAGGTTAGAGTGATTAGAGAGAGGGTTGGACTAGTGACATTAGTTGAAGCCAAAAGTTTGCAGCTGCTTTTTCCAAGAGCAGATGGAAGTAGGACTGCAACTAATGATTATTTTCATTATCGATTAATCTGTCAATTATTTAAATGATTAATCTAATTAATCTCTAATCTCTTATTAATTTAATAATCAAATTATTGTGTGATTAATCGATTAATGTTGCCGTTCTAGATGGAAAGAAAGAAAAAAAAATCAAAAAATACCTATACATAGAGCTCCAGAGCAAAATGCAGATAAAGATAGAAATTTCAAATAACGTAGGTATGCAAAAGCACATGGGCCTGTATATCACTGCTGTGTATGTTAACTAATGATAGTCTAAGCTCTCTGAGCTGAGTCTTACCTTCTTAGCGAAGCAGAGCGTGCGGAGGCCTTCTCTGGCGTAGCTGTCCAAGTGTTTCTGGGTCTGCTCTTTGATGTGAGCGTGCATCTCCTGAGCTGCAGCTGCACCTGAACACATTTTTTTTAAATTATTATTTATTTATTCATTCATTTCGGACATGTTAGTTAAATCAGACTTCATCACACATCATCTCAGTTTAAGTCATACAGTCACATGGCCGAAAGGGACAGCGGGAGAAGCAATAGCTTATCTAGTCCCGCCTCCGGTACCCTCAGAATACATTCTCTTCATCAAGACATCACACACATACAGTACAGGGGCGTAGCACCAAATTCTGGGCCCTGTACACTCGTAATGTCAGTGGGCCCCTATCCATGCAGTGCATGAAGCACAGAGTTGCTTTTGAGGTAAATTTATTGATTGATTGATTGATTGATTCTTTTAATGACCACACAGCCAGGCTGGTGGAATTTGCTTTCAGTACAGCTCATTGGTACAGGTTCCAAACATATAACATGTATAGACAAACACACAATTACAACTTATAATGCCATGCTTGTTCCACGGTGAACAGAGTTCAAGATATTTATTGCAGTGGGGATGAAACTGTTTCTGAAGCGGGTTGTTTTGGAGGCCACTGTCCTGTAGCGCCTCCCAGAGGGGAGCAGCTGGAAGGCAGAGTGTGCAGGATGAGTGGGATACAAAGCCGTTTCCGTCGGGGGCAGTATTTCGGCAAGCAATCTCTTTTCGGCACTAAACTGGCTTTGCATTTACCTCAAAGACAACTTGTTCCGTTATTATCTCACATCATATCTCCGCCGATCTACAAAATAGCTTGCACCGACAATTAAAGGTAACAAATCTTATCCTAAAACTATAGGGATTATGGCATTGGGCCAATTTGCCAAAATGTTGAACTATCCCTTTAACTAACTATTCCCCTAATTCTGCCTTCTTTCTTTTTCTGATACCCCGATTTATGTTTTTTGGGTGGCATGACGACAGCGCCTCCAAGAGGGGGCCCCCAGAAGGTCCAATATGTTGGGAGGACTGTGACACGGAGTTCATTCTCTTGTGATGTTATCAATATATTTGAAATAAATTATGACACCAATTAATTGGAGGGCTCAATTCATTCGAAATAAAAACATCACACAAAAAAAATGGCCCTGGGTAGTCAGGTCCCCTTTTCCCCCCACTACCACGCCCATGCACACATACACACACAACAGAGGTCTTCAGTCAGCACCGTGTGGGCTCTACTTCATTCATGCTCCTGCTGTAAATTACCTTTAGGTGTCTCAGACAGGTCCATGATGACGGAGTCGGCCCCCTTAGTGTAAACCACCACGTGTCCTGTGATCGGGTGTCGGACCACCACCGACATCCTCTTCCTGTTGGAGTCGAAGGGCAGGACGTGAAGCAGCTGGACGGCCAGAGACCCGATCCCCGGCAGGTCCACCAGCAGGCTCTCTGCGGAGCGTCCTCTCAGGGTGCAGCGGTAGGCCCGGGCGGCGTGGACCAGCGCCGCCTCGTCTGGACTCTCCGCCTCGTACAGCAGCTCATCATCAGTCTCATTATCAGAGTCCACTTCCACACCCTGCCTGGGAACGTCAGGTTCTGTCTTTGTGTCCTCATCCTCGTCCTCGTCCGTCCCTCGAGCCTCTGCCGCTCCGCCGTGTCCTCCCTCTTCTCCAGGAGACGAGTCCTTCAGGTGGGAGGGGTCCAGGGGTCCTTCCGGGGCCGGCTCCGAGCCATCTGAGCTGCTGTTGGGGGGCGAGGAGACGGCGTAGGAGCTGGCCTTCCCCCAGGTGAACAGCCTGCTGGTGAAGTTGCGGGGGCTGCCTTTGGTCTGGGGAGGGGACAGCGTGGAGAACGGAGAGAAGCTGAAACGCTGGAACATCAGCTTGATTTCCTCCAGAGACCTGAGAGGAGTACGAGCTTCAGGCACCTGGAGGAGAAGAGGAAGGAAAAGCAAGACTGTGTAAAGAGCTGTGTGTGGAACTTGTTCACTTGTTCAATGCAGAAGCCCCATCACATACATTACATTACATTAGGTAACAAACCATGCACCTGAAGGCTACAGACTCAGTGGTGGTTTAATGATGCTGAGGGATCACAGGGAGCTCAAGGATAAATATTAAGGAGATTTAATTAGACACTATCGCCACTAATTTTATTTTAAACCTAACTATTCATGACCCAACAGTCAAACACAAAGCAAATAGACATACATTTTGAAATAAGATAAGAAATAAATTACAACTAGAAACTGTTGAGCTGTTAAAATGTCTATTACAGTTCTTCTGAATTGTTCAAACACTAATTCCTGTTGTAGGAATCAGTCACTGAATTGAACAAAACCATAAACTATCTTCACCTAGTAAAACACTATTTGCAGATCTCAGTCACTCCTTTTGCAAAACTCTAAACACATTCTCATGCAAGAAAAAACTGTTGTCACTGTGATGCACTTGTGATGCATAATGGTGGCAACACATAAACACAAATAAACCACGTGTCATCTGTTAAACGCAACGACTCAAAATTGATCACACTTGTTTCTCATGATGTGAAAACCAATATGTGAGGAAGTGGTCATCTCTGATGAGATTCAGGCTTTTGTCATAGAGCAGTGTCCTTGTGCACAGAATGACAATGAGACAGGCAGCAGATTCTCTGTGTCCACCATCATCCACTCAATTGTGAAATCTTGACTTTACTTTTGGAGACGGAAAATGCATGTGCTATAGTGTAATGTGATCAATAAACATTTCTCCATGAGCTCCACGCCCTGAACACTGTGCTGTCCTTTTCTGGTGTAGTGTGTAATGACCGCCCAGCAGTGTTTCTATTTTGACTGATAAGTGCAAGATCTGAAAACACTGTTCCGGTGTAAGCACAGTGAATGTAGTGTGAGAAAAGAGTTTTGTGTTATTGTGTTACAGTTTTTCTCGATTGTTTACACACATTTTCTGAAAGTATGCCTCATACTCTCAGAACTCTACACACAAATCCAAAAACACACACACACACACAATGGGCAAAACCCCTCACTTCTCCTGCAAAATGAAACTTTACATTCAAAACAATGTTATTTATTCTCAAAATGCTATTTTAGTCTCATATGACACACACAAACCATCATATGAATAAACATTTATAAGAACCAGTTGAACACTGATGTGCTCAGTGTAAAACACTGTGATGAATGGAAAACACTTCTACTCCATTCATCATAATGACTTAGGCTTTTTCCCCCCCCTTTTTTTTTTTTTACAGTAACTACAGACAGTATGTCTAAAAATATTTTAGAATATTGTTTTTATACTCAGAACACTCAAATGCACCGTAACAAATGAAATGTGTGAAGAAGTGACATAGGTGGCTGCATGACGATGCAGCCGTGCTGATGTGACCACAAAAAAAAAACAATATGGGTGGACAATTTTGAAAGACTGAACACATAATTTTGATGGGAGGAGACTAACATGTAGCTCACCTAGTAGAGCAGCTCTCTTTGTAGTCAAAGACTTTGTTCTAGTCCAGGTTCCAATCCTTCCATCAACATGCAATTTTGGTGATCAATGCATTTTCTTTTCTCATCATCATTATGATCACTGCTATATCGGTGTGTGTGTCTGTGTGTGTGTGTTTGTGTTATGTGTGGCCTCTCTCTGTTTGGTGTCAGTCCATCACTGCCTGTTTCCCTTTTATGCTAAAGCTCTGGTTGCTAATTGTAAAACTGTGTGACAGGTGTTTACCCATGTGATGAGTCAGTGTGCATAGTAGGGAAAGTAACTTTAGAATTTTGAATAACAGTGTGTTACTCGTGAAAACAAGAGATTTTCTTTATGAAAATTGATCCAAATGCAGAGAATTGTGTGTAGTGTTTTGAAAGAAGTGTGTTTTAGAACTGCAATTTGAGTGTAAAGCAGGAATTGTGCTTGTAGTTTAGCAGAATTGGTTCAGGGGGTCGGTGCATGAGTTACATGTTGAGGCCATTGTGTCTCAAGTACCAGAAATTGTGTGTAAACAATTGAGAAAAACTGTAATACACTTGTGAGAAAAGGGCAGGAGGTTCAAAAACAGTTTTTAACTTGTGAACAACTGTAAATAAAAACGGAGCTAGATGAGGTTTAGATACAGGTACATAGTTTCCTGCTATTACAGTAGGGAAAACTCAACCTTAGTGTATTTAGTGAACATTTATTTGTAGTCATCGTTAGTATTGTGATGTTGTTAACTAGAAATTCAACATGATTTTAAGTGCACACATGTGAAAGTGAAGAAATGTGTATTCATAGATCTGGAGCTCAAGCAATGAGAGCAATGTCACATTCCTGAGGGTTTGTGGTGGTCAAACTCTGCTGAAAACTAGAAAGCAGATGAGACAGAAAGCTGTGATGTCTCTCTCCATGACATTTATAGAATGTGACCACACTGCAGAGTGAAGGTTCCTCTGTATAGGATTCACACAGTGGCTCACTCAGTGGATCTTCACTGTGACTCACCTCATGTCGAGGCTGGCTGGGCGACGACACCACCACGCTGTTACAGATGGCCAGAGCCAGGAAGAAGTCAGTGATGTAGGTGAGCTCCAGGGTGGACGGGGTCCCAGAGGAGCCCTCCTTCAGCACAGGAGAGCAGAACCAGTTCAACTTCCTGAGCAGCGCGGGGTCTGGGACCACCTCCTTCTCCTGGACACAGACACAGACACAGACACAGCAGGACTTTTTAAAGCACTGAACACAGTTGTCTGCATAAGACACAACACTCTAAAATAAAGTCACATGTTTGTCATTTCAAAACACTGCCATTCATAATGACACTACATGAGCTGGTCAAACACCTCAATGGTTAATTGTTACCACTTCAATCAGGAAGTAAGCACTAAAAGACCACAGGTAAGCACTTTTCTTGTTACAACAACAATGGAAGACATTGCAGAGAGAGGAAGAGGAAGAGGGAGGGGGAGAATGAGAATGAGAGGGGGAGGAAGAGTCAGAGTTTTTCTATATTTTCATTTTCAGTTTACTGTTTTGTGAGCGTAGTTTTGTTCACTCCAATGTAAATCTATCTGCTGTGCATATGTTGCACTGACTTGTCTTGAATTCTCTACAATTAGAACTATTTTAGTATTTTGGCGAGAGATGAGAGTGTTTTTCATTATGCCCACCAGTGTGTAGTTGGTTGGACAAAAATCTGGAAAAATGAATGAAGTGTGTTTGGTGCAAACGTTTGATTTCAATAATGATATGTAGTTTTGGTTGCAGTGCTTCATTTAGCAGGATATAAGAGGTATTCTGCAGTTTGGTGTGTGGTTTTGTGAATTGTGTTAAGTATTTTGATAAAAACCAGCCTAGTTTGCAAAATTGTGTTTTAGCAATTGGAAAAAACTGAAATAGTCCCAAATCCATTCAAATGGCATCTGTGATGTAAAAATGTCTGTGTCTGTGGTGCAGGTGAACATGTGTCTGACCATGCGGCTGCAGAAGGCACTGGTCCTTGGCTGGACGTGATTGGACAGTTGGTCGTCCTCCTCCTCTGACTCAGCAGTGAGCGTGTGGAGCGACACGGAGCTGCGGTTGCAGCTGAGGGAGCGACAGCTCAGAGATTTCCCACTGCAGCCTGACTTCAGAGTGGCCGACTGACCGGCCGACCGCTGCTGCTTCTCCTCGTACATCACCAGCCTCCGAGCTGCAACACACACACATGCTGAGCAGTCTAGGTACACACTATTAAGCATCAGTTAAGCATTAATAAATACTGAATGTTTCATTTATAACGCATGAATACTCATTAGTATATAGTTTATAAATACAGTTAGTGCTTAACAATTTTTAACTGTGTTTATAAACTACACACTAATGAGTATTCATGTGTTATAAATGATGAATTCAGTCATTCATGCTTTACTAAATAAAATTGCTAAATAGCGTGTACTTATTATAAAGTGTTACCAAGTTTTTTTATTTCAGGCAAAAAGTGAGAGAATGTAGCTACAGAGAGGTATGAAACACCTCAACTAAACCGGACCAGAGATCGTGTGGCATTAAAAGGTCCAACAGTCATTGAGCTGTGGACCATCAGGTCAACCAGCTGAGGAAGGTCAGACAAACTACAAACTGACTTCAGATCTGTGATGTAAAATCAACTCATCATTGAGGGTGTCCACAGGTCTGGGACAGGATGTGTTCATTTTATTCATTTATTATCATCATAAACATTGTCATGTTGCTGTTAAGACAGAGTAAGATGTAGTTTTATCTGACTTTAAGTGTCTCCTCTATGTAACCAGCCTCTGTAACATTATTCAGGAGATTAAATGAAGCCCCTCCCACACTAGACCACACTAAGTAGTTGGAAACTGATGTGGATCCAATGTAAATGATGTCACATATACTGTTTAATCTGAATAATTTTGAAAGAACAGCCAATGGGAAAAGACCATTCAGATGGTCCAGCCAAAAGACACATCTGGGTTGATACATCTAGTCTTATTAATGGTGTTTTCATGACATCAGAGGCTCAGAGTGTCCTGTTCACACGTCTCTTGTAAGACTGAAAACTAGCACTCTCCTCTTTACCTAGAGAGTGTGACTGTGACTCTGATGTGAAGTGATCAGCTGATCATTTGACCAGAGACGACCTGTCACTGTGATGAACTGACAAAACACTGACTCCACAGCTGACACTTTGTTTCTGTGCTGTCATCAGCTTCCTGGCAGAGTTAACAGTCATTAGCATCAGTTGATAAGACCTGTCACTGGAGCTGATGGCGCTGACAGCCAGGCCATGGATGCTGCTGGGTGGCACCAGTCCTGCTCATGCACTTGTACACTTGAGCTGCTGTCAAAGAGAGCAGCTATCAAGATCTGGAACCAATTGACAAGATCCTTTGCACTTACAGGTCTTTCTCAGGCTGCACCAATTGCACTGAATCATATGTTTGTCCCATCATTAATAGATGGGGTCTTCGATATGTGGTCCAGAAGAGGTATGGTATCACTGTCTGATCTGTATATTGGTGGCAGCTTTGCCTCCTTTGAACAGTTGGTATAAAAATATCACATTCCCAAGTCACATTTTTATCGATACCTGCAACTTCGGAATTTTGTATTCTCAAACTTTATATGTTGTCCCTTACGTCCTCCAACTGGCCTGTTGGATTCAATTTTTGATTGTAAACTAGTCAGAAAATGAACTATTAGCACAGTATACGAAATACTATATTCTCATAACTTGATGCCTTTGGACCTCCTCAAAAATAAATGGGAGACAGATTTAAATGAGCCAATCACAGACGACACTTGGCACAAAATAATACAGGGAATTTTTTCATCTTCCATCTGTCTTAGACATGCTGTCATTGAGTTTAAAATTATACACAGTCTGCACTGGTCTAAAGTTAGACTCTCTAAGATCAATGCTGATATAGACCCCACTTGTGATAGATGCGGGCCAGATCCAGCCACTCTCCTACACATGTTCTGGACATGTCCAAAGCTTTGTGCTTTCTGGCAGCCCATCTTTGAGACCTTTTCTAAGATCTTTGCGAAAAGGCTTGCACCGTCTCCATTCATTGCACTTTTTGGTGTAACTCAGATAGACTCCCATCTAGAGATGTGGGAAAGAATAATGGTGGCTTTCTGCTCTCAGCTAGGACACTGATATTATTGAAATGGAAAGACCCAGCACCTCCAACATACACTCATTGGGTTAGGGAAATCATGTACCATATCAAGTTGGAGAAGCTCAGATACACAATCAGGGGGTCTACTAGAAAATGTTATAACATATGGCAGGCTTTCTTAACGTTTGTTGAAGATGTGGAGGCAGAGAATATAGCACTGTAAACCTGTGTTGTTGTCCTCAGTCATCTTTATTATTGTATTTCCTTTTTTTGTTTGTTTGTTTGTTTTTGTTATCTGGCTATGTGAGTTGTGCATATTGAACTATTTATTTCATACTGTGAACTCTGTATGTCTGGTATTTGTGGGGGGTGGATGGGATTTACGGTTCGTTTATTTATTTTTTTTCCTGTGTGTTCTGTTGGACCTATGTTAAATTGTAAACTATAACTTGTAAAACTAAATAAAAATACCTTGATAAAAAAAAGCAGCTCTGACTTCTCTATCTGCACTCAGGCACCTCTCCACGTTGCTGCAGGACCTCTGGCCTGATTGGATGATTCCTATGTGAGCCACATGGAGCTTACCGTTGTCCTCATGGGGATACTCCACCCCGAAGATGCTGCAGCGGCGGAACACCATCTTGTTTTCTGTGAGAGTCCCGGTCTTGTCAGAGAACAGGTACTGGATCTGCCCCAGGTCCTCTGTGATGTTGAGGGCCCGACACTGGATCCTGGAGTCCAGCTGCTCATTGTAAAAGGTCAAGTCGTTGTGGATGAAGTAGATCTGACCCAGTTTCACAATCTCAATGGACACGTAGAGAGAAATGGGAATCAGCACCTGTTGGACAGAAACAGAGTCCATGTTGATCGGCTGTGACTGATCATGTCACAGATACACAGAGAAACAAGTCAACGTCATGTTGTTTTCATGTCAGCTGGCAACTCTGAAAAACATAACAGTGTTTCCCCAACAACCGTACAATACAAGGAGAGCCCCCGCCAGGGCAAAAAAATTAAGATGCCAAAAATAAGTGACGTATTTCATTCAGGAATCAATAAGTTCTGTTTGGGAGCCTCTGTGCAGCGCTGTTCAGCAACGCGAGTTAACCTGCTTTGTTGCCTACTAGTAACGCTGCCAGTACCACTGCTGAGAGCGCAAGCATATTATGGGATGTTGAAGGTTGGTGACAAGCTAACTATGAGGCCGTCGAAATAAAGAAAGAATATAGCGAGGGCGACGGACGGCGCTCTGCTCTGTTTGAAAAGTGAAGGACGACGGTATGTGGAAAGACTTCTCCGACGAGATGTAGAATGTGTTTTATGGAAGAGAAACACACATTTCAAGACAACTGACTTGTATCATCAGAACAGACATGGTCTGGGTATTTTTAAGCCTCCTTTCATATTTAAGAGTGTGTGTGTGTGTGTGTGTGGGTGGGGGGTAATATAAGAGTAATATTCTCAGCTGTCATTCCCACTGTAGGCTCAAAATCACAAGACATGTCTGTTTGTACAAGTCAGCGGTGTCAAGCTCAAGCATGAGCATTAATAGAAAGGGGGGTGGGGGCAACATCCGCCATTAGACTATCCTATCCTACATATACAGTATTTGAATGCTGATATAAATTACAGACTGCTGCGCCACCTGACCGAATCCGACTGCGCCAATAAGCCATCCCACACACCTCGTCTGTTTAGAGTTTTTTCCGTGGGTACCACCAGGCCTGAAAACATTTAGGGGAAACACTGCATGATCCACATTCATTTCAGTGGGTTCAGTGGTGGTGGTGCAGTAGAGCTGACAACATCACAGAACACTGTGTTAGTGATATCACATCATCTAGCAACACATCACATTGGCCAGTCACATGCAAGCACACCGACTCGTGACCTTCATTATCTAATCAGTATGTGAACAAACAATCCCACATCACTCAGAGCATCATGAGACTACGAGCTGTAAGCAGCAAGAAACAAGTCAGTCAGCCAGTGTGTGCTTCAATCAGAGTGTATAATGGTTGATAGGAGACCTGCAGCACAATGATCATGGTCCAGAAGACATAGAATCCAGCCAGGGCAGGATTTGTCTCCCCAGTGATCTGGAACACGGGGTCTCTGAGGTTCTTCAGCCAGAGGCCGTGACCTGAAAAACACCAGGATGTTCTTACTCTGACCACCCAGCACTGATTGAAGTGAGTGTGTGGTGAGGTGAGAGCTGTGTGGTGTCAGTGCTGTTCACACCTATAGCAGCAATCAGACACATGATGATGAGCAGGACCACACACCACAGGATGTCTGTGTTGAGACGCTTCTCCAGCCTGCTGCGCTTGTACCTCGGCCCGCTGTTGTTCATCATGGCTTTGGTCTCATGACCTAGAGTCACACAGATGCATGACAATCACATCATTACGCTGCAGTATTTACATGAGCAAAACTGGAAATGTAGCTGAGTTTACACAACCTTTCCAATCCTGAACTACAGTAAGACGTACACAAGAAAGCCAGCTGATTACAGCACAGGCTCAGCTCAGTAAAGCTCACTACATAGGGCCCTATAAAATCTGGTTTATTTTTTCCCAAATTACGTTTTTTCCGTTTTAATTTTGGGGAATTCAGTTTTTTTCCCTTTTACTCTTATTATCCTACCAAAAAGAGTGTTTTTAATGTTAATGACTAAAATGTACACTGATTAAATAGAAATGACTTTAAATGTATTCAGGTAACAAAAAAACAGCACTTTTCCTCCATACCTTAAGAACAAATACTGCATGATGCAACATACCACTGCACTTTAAGTACTTCAAGTACCAACAAAATATTAATGCTTGAGCTTTAAACTGTTTCCAGTAAAATAAATTATATTAGTTTTTTTCTAGGAGTAAAGAAGTTAAATCATTTCCTTGTTTTTCTCATGGCTTTTGGATAATAGGTGGTCACTGAATGTATTTTTAAGCTTCCAGCCAACAGAATGTTGCAGAATTTGCAAAGTCACCTGGGAACTGCTCAGCTCTGTGTTGAGGGGTTAGTGTCAAGTTTCTTGGGGTTAGGGTTAGGAGTGAGCATCATGCTAATTAATAATCTGTTAGGACAAGTTCATGAAGGTGAAGAGACAAAGACAGAGAGTGAAACAACTGTACAGTCAATACGTTGTCTGTTTGAACCTGACAACAGTCCTGAGGGGCAGTGAGTCACTGCAGAGCACCTTGAGAGGACGGGGTGGAAAACAAACTCTATGTGTGACTGTATTGGTCAAACAGGAAGCTGCAGGGAGCAGAGAGGACAGCGTCCTCATCAGTAAACATCAGGGATCTTACCAGCATAGACCACTATGCCCACCACACTCTCAGTGTTGCGGATGGTACAGCTCCTCAGTAGGAGGTTGCCGTTATGGAGGCCGACACGAACCCCATTGGAGTGCTCCCTATGGGAAAAAAAACACACACACACACGAAAAAAGCTTGTTTTAATACAAGGTGGATTAAGTCTGCATTAATGATTTCACACTGTTTGGCAGTCTGACTCTATCAGAAATAGAAACATTATAATATCATGTTATTTGCTATATGATTCTTAGATGGTCAGTTTTTAATATAAATGTGATGGAGACACAGAAATAGATGTGTCAGTCATATACTGATTTCTAGGTTGTACAGAAGGATGTGGACTGACAACTGCTGACTATCTTGTGTCTTTCTTGTGTGGCAACCAATGTCAGATAAAAACACTTACATGTAACCTCTGAACCTGCTGAGGTCATTGTTGGGGTTCTCACACTCAATACGACTGTGAAAGCTCTCAGGGGTAAACTCTGCTCCCTGAAATTGTAAAATACACACACACAACTTTATTATTACAACTTTATATTATCTTTATTATGTTTTCTTATTGTGACTGTGTTTTTATGCCTCCTTGCCGGCCACAGCCAGCTCCAGAGGAAATCTGAAGTCACAATGACCTCAAAAAACATGGTTCTAATCAATTCAATTTTGATGGACAATGGTCAAAGTTGAATGTGTAACAAGATGTGGTCTCCTTGTGGCTTCACATCCTGTTTGTTTTTGACTTGTATGCTTACTGTGGCATGTTTCCCTTTTGTTACGGCCATCTGGGCGGGGACATACAGAAAAGGTCACAGTGACCTCACAAAACACATTTTTGGCAAAAACTCATGAATTCATTCACTGATTCAGTGCAACACAATTTCACTCAAATTTCTATAATCATGGAACTAAATATTCATATTTTATATCCAATAACCAAAGGTCAACTGTTCTGCAAAATCACCTCTGGCCATGAATCAGTGATGTAACTCAGAACTACAGCTCTAGTGATGTCACTGGCCGTGTGGTTGGAACTTACTCCTCCTCTCGGTTTGAGGATAGTAGCCAACGCACCACTACCATAAACACACCTGAATCTACATATTAACAACATGGTTTTACCTTTGATGGTATTTGTTTCGCTAGAAAAAGATGATGATGAAATCGTGATAATGAAAATGAGATATTAATAACAAACAGGCAATGGTCTAACATGAGTGAGTCCCTGAGAAGCAGGAATCCTTCAGTCTGTCGAGAGGAACCTGATGAGATATTTTTAACACTGTATCTAAATACACAAAGCCCTACAAAAGCACTTTAAATGGGACATCCCATCAGTAAAGAAGACTTCATATTTTGGTCATGTGCCCCACGACTGATTGAGTGGAGATACATATTTCCAAATATAATAATGTATTTGACAAACCAATACATTTTTAAAGAGAGAAGGACTCTCCTGTTCGTTTTTATCTTTGCTTTAGGTGAATGTGCAGTATATGTACAGTACATATGTTAAAGGGACCACAAGGAGTTTCTATTTGGTTATAAAAAAAGTCTCACGTTAATGTGGATGAATCTACGCTACCCACACTTGTTAATGGCTCCATTTTCAATAAATATATCCTTTTGTCTCTATGGTTATTTTGTTATTATTAGTGGTGGTGGAAACGCTGGTCGAGCCGACCAGCGTTTCTTTACTTTCGGTTTCGTGGCGAGTCATGAGAATAACGCCGCTGAATCGCCGTTTATGGTCGGAACTACGACGGTATGTGATCGTCTTCCAACCTCTGACTTTAATTCTTGATGAATGAAAACATGAGTCTGTCTTGCGCCGGTCAAAGAATTTCACGGTGCGGAGGCTCATAAATGTAGTGTGAAAACACTTCGCTTTTCCAAAACTCCTCGTTGTCCCTTTAAATTATGTCACATTTGTGCCAAACAGAAAAACATGTGGTACATTCATACTGTAGGTGAAATATATTGTATGTAAATATGTGATGAAATGGGTATGGGATCTGTATTACCTGCAGCTGGAGGTCCGACACCACCTGTCTCTGCTTCAGGTTGGTCTCTCCGTCCAGGTTGGACGTCTCAATGTAACAGACCCCTCGGGGGTCCGAGGAGTAGAGCAGCAGCATGTCAGCAGGGATGATCTCGTTGCACGACAGACGCACAAAGTCTCCCACCTGCACATCCTTCCAGCAGTGCTCAGTGTAGGCTCTCTGGTCGCTGTGGAGGAGGAGAGGAGACGATACATCACACGACAGCCGCCTCACAACCTGAGCTGTACAGAAGATCACAGGGACCAGAGGGGGCAGAGCATTGGCTTTTTCTTTGTGATTCCACGTTCTTCTGCAGAGTTCAGAGGAGACCCTACACACTGCTGGATACCATGGCTCCCCAAGGCCCAAACCTTGAGGAGCACCTCGAAGAGCCAGTAAAACATGTTGGATTGGTGGTGGACGACCAAATGTAGTGGTGATCAATTTGTTGCTTTTTAAGGAAAAACAGCTAAATCTGAGAAGGCCTAATGCTAACAGCTTCCTGCATCAGAGGAGACAGGAGCAAGAGGACATTATCCTATCACCAGCTTGACCAATTTCATGCTTCATCTTAACTGGGTAGAAGTATAGTTCTAGACTTACCACAGAAAAGGTGGAGAATAGCTGATATTAATGTTAGGAGCTAAAAAAAAATAAACTTCATGAAATAACCAATTTAATAAACAGTGAAAATATCCGTAATATACCGTATAAACCGATTGTAGCGGGCTATGTCTATAGACACAAAGTGCAAATGTACAATGTAAAATATGTACTGTAGATACATTGTGTCCTGCAATAATGAAGCTAACGGATATTGGCAAGGGAACATTCGTCCTTGGTGACTGCAGTTTAGATTGGCTATTGGATTCATGCCTTTTGAGAAAAAAGCTGAACAACACTGCGCTCATCTTTAACCTTGCTCAGGTAGTGAAAAGTCAACAACATTATAATGCTGAGCATGAGCAAACATCTGCAGCTTGTACTGACAGTGAATGATGCTTTTCTTCCTGTAATAATTACAGTGTGGAGAGCCCAGAGGAGTTGCCTTGGGCCATTACTCTTCTATATGTCCTAATTACCTGACTTACATTTTGAATAACTGGAGCAGATTTGCAAGTACAAACTGGATTTTGAATGTAGTAAAATTAAAAGTATTGTGTTCAGGACTAGACATGCCAGTAACGGTGACAGTCTAGTATTACTCAGCGGCTCAGTGTGTTACTACACTGATAACATTAAGGAAAAGGCCAATGGAATATCATGTATTCGATGCTTCCCTTTTTTCTAGGAGTAAAGAAGTGAATAATAGAATAAACATAATAAATAATCAGCTCAGAGCTGCATGTCATTATAAAACTACACAATATTAACTCTTAGTTAACCAGGTATTTGGAGACTGTGTATGTAGAACACACAGTAATCCAGTCAGTGGTTAATCATTACACTCCAACACCTTTTCCAGGCAGTGACTGTGATTCATCAACACTGAGAAAACACTGCTCTTTGATAGCAAAGTGACGTCACTCAAGTGTAAAGTTGTGCAGACATGTTTAAAGACATATTTAGTCATTCATCATGTGACTCCATTCAGTTGCAGGTGATGGGTTATAAAGTCTGTACTTCATTCCTTTAGGAGTAGAAGGAGAGCAGGACTGAGAACCTTGAACCAGCTCTTTCAATATGAAGAGAATACAGCCACAACAATAACAGACCACCACAGATGACAGAGTACTCCACCCCAGTACTTGAGTAAGAGAACAAATACTACTGGTCAAAATTTACTCTGTTACAAGTAAAAGTAACTCAGTCCACATGTTACTGCAGTAAGAGTAAAAAAGTACTTAAGTATACAAAAGTACATGCTTTTAAAATTACCTTAAGTAAAAGTAAGAGTAAGAGTACATTTCTTATTCTTCACATCAATGAATGACTATAATTGTTTGTAAATGAATGTAAGGAGCTTTTAACTCTTGTTAGTGAGAATGAACTCTCTGAAAGCAGCTGCACTGATGTGCTGCTTTTAGGGGTTAGGGTTTCCTTCTCTGACAAACACAGCTTGTGTCCAATAGTAGCCTATTAAAAAAAAAAAAACTTTTACAGCCTTCCTAGAAATTAACTCGAGTAAAAGTAAAAATATTTGTCTTGGAAATGTATTCAAGTAAGAGTAATAAGTACCAAAGAAATCTAATACTCAAGTAAAGTACAAACCCAAAGTAAATGTACTCTGTTACTATCCACCGCTGCAGACGACAGTGTTGACTGCTGCATCGACCTACCTGCTGTAAACATGGCAGAGCAGCCTGTTGATGAGGCCATCGGACCTAAACCTGCAGTAATCCTCTACTATATCCTTCACAGCGGTCACAGACAGCACCAGGAGGATGGGGACCACAGAGACCTCCGGCTGGAAGGCCTCCACCACGGGGACGAAGTTGAGAGCAGCCAGGAAGATGAAGTAGATGTTGGCTACACGGTAAAGCTGCTCAAACAGGTTCTTGGGCAGGAAGGAGAGCAGGGAGTACTTGGAGGTTCGGATCTTGTTGCTCTTATAAGACTTGAGGAGTGGACTCAGCTCCTGGTCCTCTGTAGAGACAGCTACCACCGTCCTCTTCTTCAGCAGCTTCTTCTTGGTGGGGTGAAGAAGGCGCGGACGCTTGGGGCTGAACATGAGTCCAGGGTCCTGGGGGTTCAGGTCCACATGCCGGCCTATGTCCTTTCCTATGGAAGCCTTACCTACCTGCTGTTCTTCTGTTGAGATCCTGTCCACATTTGTCCCCCATGTCCCTGCTGCCCGTCTTCATACTGACCATTCAGATGAAGCCGGGATTGTGAGGGCTATGGATCATTTACCGCCCGGTGAAAGAAGTGGCACTCCTCTTCTACAAGC
The DNA here is from genome assembly GCF_905171665.1 of Trachurus trachurus. Taxonomy (NCBI): domain Eukaryota; kingdom Metazoa; phylum Chordata; class Actinopteri; order Carangiformes; family Carangidae; genus Trachurus; species Trachurus trachurus. The sequence continues at coordinate 30,104,378 of NC_139907.1, forward strand.
CCTCATGCTTTAAGTAAACTCAAGGTTCAGGTTTTACAACCGGCTCATACAGGTTGTGTAACACCAAGTAGGACAAAGGAGGGCCAGGGAGCAGCGGTCATCAGCGTCATGATGACTGATTTCATGTTAGAAAACTGAACAGCATGGTCTGATGCCTCTCCTGCTCTGGAGTGGATACAGGCCTGATGAAGGATGAAGGAGACAGAAGAGCCCATCCACACTCGAGGAGATCTGAGACTGGAGCAGGAGTTCCCCATTCAGCTCCATGATGAATGACCTGATGCTTCAGGAGAAGTCAGTGACTCCCCCCGATCTAAAAACCACAGACCACCATTGCCCTGCTAAGCCAGACCACAGTAACTACGTGAAAATTCCAAATTGAGTTTTTTGTGAAATTGAACTTGTCAATAAATGTTTTATCTTGTGTAAAATTTTCAGCTGTCAATTTTGCTCAGTTTTAGAGATATGAGGTATGAAAAATTGCAGTAACTACAAAATCATTCTTGAAACTGAGCCAAACCACAGTAACTAGCCTAGTTACTGCACTGTAGCTGTTTCCCTGTACAAAATCACACTCAAAACTGAGCCAAACTGCAGTAACTGCGCAGTTACTGCACTCGGCCTCTTTTCCCCTGTAGCCTACTTCAGCTGCAGTTACTGAGCTCTATTAGGCCTACACACTGCTAGCCAGTTACGGTAGCTAGCTAACATTAGCTTCGGCAGGTTAGCACAAGCACAGAACTTTTTAGCTAAACACTGGACATTAAATGTTAGCTCACTAAAGTTTGTACTGTCAAATTATTAATCATTTTTGAGGTGGTCAAAGTTAGTAATTAAGTAATGAAAGCTGGAAGAAAACAACAACATTGTAGTTACTGCACTTTGCCTCAGCATTACCTGTCTATCTGTGTAAGGAAACCTGGTACCAGAGCGCAGTATCTGCTTTTTAGGGGTAAAATGTAAAATATGTGGTCATATATTTAATTGCATGAATATTACTTCATGAAAACCTGTCAAATCTGTGTATTTTCACTAATCTACCTACAACACATTTGGAAGGCAAATCAAAAAACTTTAAAGCCATTTCTCTCAGTTTCACTGTTTGCGTAGTTACTGCGGTCTGGCTTAGTAGGGCGTCACCACTTCTTGTTCCGTCTGAACCTTGGAGGAGGAACGAGGCTGAACTGCTGCTGAGAGCTGCTCTAAACACAACTGGATGAGGGCTCTGAAGGTTTTTGTAAATGAGACATTACAGTCTGTCATTTAAAAAAAAATTTTTTTTAATGTTGTTAGAGACACTGGAGCTGGTTTACAGTTTTTCTCAATTGCTAAAACACTAAACCCTGTTGTCTGAACCAAATGCTCAGTTGCCTGAACCCACCGATTGATTCAGTCACTCTTTTGGCAAAACCACAAGCATTTTTTACCTGTTTAGACACAACTTGCCAACACATTTTCATTGTGACGCGCCTGTGTTGCATAATGGTGAGCACATTTGTCACACTTGTGTCTAATGATATGAGGGAACATATATATAAACCAGTTCAGGATGAAGTCCTGTGGGCTGACCCAGTACAGAGAAATGATGCTGTGGCTGAGTTATGCACTTCTCATTTCTATATTTTTGTACTTTATTTTTACTGTATGTAGGCCTACTGCATACAAGTGCTAAATGCACAAGATTTCTGTTTGTTTTTGTACTGTACAAGTGCTACGTGCTAAATGCACAGGTTTTTTGTTTTGCGAGAGAAGATGAGAGACGGCAGAGTGAAGGAAGAGAAAATGAGGGAGGGAGGGAGGGATGAACTGGGAAGAAAAAAGAAGAAGGATGGAAAAGGGGATGAAATGGATGTGGGGAGGGAAAAAATACAGTGAAAAATACAGTAAAAAATACAGTGAACAATAAACATTTATCTCTTCAGCTTCATGTGCTGAGCATTGTGTTTTCTATTTTTCTATGTAGTGTTTAGTGACTGCTCAGTAGTGTTTTTAATTTTGATTGATTCGGGGCACGATTTGACAACATAGTTCAGTTTTGAGCACAGATTGAACTGTTTTGAGGTGAAAGTTTGGTTTTGCAAGAAGAGTCTGAGGTTTTGTGAATGTAGCTTGAAAATTGGGGTTTGTGTTCACAGTTTAGAGAAAAGGAGAACAGAAAAGCCCTTTGAGACAAACTGTTTGTAAAAACGGGCTATACAAATAAAATTGCCTTGCCTTGCCTTTCGAGAAATGTGTCTTAGCAATCGAGAAAAACTGTAATATAGTATGGAGGTTAAGCCCAAAAAATAGGCCTTTGACTTCAAGTCATGATGCAAAAGTCCCCTTTGGCATGGAAGTACCTTAGGGTCATAGAAATAAATCTATCCAAAGACACAAGTGAGATCACACTTCGTATCTGAAATAATCACGTTTTTAAAATGCCTTTTTTAATTGAGAAAACGCATGTTAAAATCACATTCCATTTAGAATGTCCATATAAACTCAGGCAGATCACCTGATGCCTTCAGCTCCTGGATGAGATCTACAACATGCAGCTGCTTGTGTGACAGGATATTGGGTTTTATTAATGTAAAAACATTAATAAAACTATACTGATACTGATTTGTTGAACATCAGATGGAGTGCAACAAATATAGCCTACAAGTAGTTAAAGTAGAAGTAAGCGATCCGGTCGTTTTGGCTAATGCTGCGTTCCAGGCAGGCTTTTGAAACCGTAAATTACAGCTTCAAGTCACAACTTACGACTTTGTAGCGTTCCAGGCAACCCACTCGTGTTTTTCCGACCTGTTTTACCTGTGAAAGTCACTATAACGGCCACTTGTAACTTCCGACCCGTGAACTCGTACCAGAACGAACTGGTACGACTTCACAGGTCGGAAAAACATGAGTTACGGGCTGCCTTGAACACACCATAACAGTCCTCGTCCCTACGTCACCACATTCACGGCGTCCCTTGGCTGCACACACAGCCCTGCATGCCGTTCTCTCTCCTCATTGGATAAAAACTGTAGGATACGAGAAATGTTTTCTCCTCGGCTCAGAGCAGAGCAGAGTGACTGACAGACCCGTGTTTCAGACCAAACACTCTATGTAAGTGATTGCTGTCGGAAGATATAACTATTTAAGACTTATATTAAAGCAGATATCAGTGGAATGTTTTTGTTAATATAAGTCCTAAATAGTCCTATTTTCCGTCAGCAATCACTTACATGAAGTATTTCAGCCTAAACACGAGTCTCTCCGTCACTCTGCTCTGCTGTAACCCGAGGAGAACATTTTCCTTGTGGGATACAAGTGTTATCCAATGAGGAGAGAGAACGGCATGAAGGGCTGTGTGTGCAGCCAAGGGATGCGCGTGAATGTGGTGACGTAGCACGAGGACCAATTGATGCCTGACAAGGGCGGGGGCTGCTAACTCATGGTGCGTTCAAAGAAACTCGTACTTTGTGTTTTTCCTTCCTGTGAAGTCATACCAGTTCGATCTGGTACGAGTTCACGGGTCGGAAGTTACGAGTGGCCGTTATAGGGAACTTTCACAGACAACAGGATGGTAAAAACACGAGCTACGGGTTACCTGGAACGCTACCAAGTCGTAGTTGTGACTTGAAGCTGTAACTTACGGTTTCAAAAGCCTGCCTTGAACGCAGCATTAGCCGAAACGGCCGTGAAGCTGATATCTGCTTTAACACAAATATATCACTTACTTCTGCTTTAAATAATAAGATGTAATTCATATCACAGTGGTGTCAGGAAAGACCAATTAGCCAAATATTTTGTTGGTCAAAATATAGGCCTACCTATAACTAGTTACTGCTTGTGTATGTTGATTTTAAAAAGTTGAATTTACATGTATGACCCATTCTGGGTCATATTAGAAGTCAACTTAAAGTCAAAGGAAAAATGTTTTTACTGTTCTCAAATGTAAAAATGGGTCACATTGGACCCTCTACATTATCTAAGGCTTATATAACCTGATACTGAATACATTTTACATTGTGCTCCTAAAGTAAACTAACAAATATTAGTGTAGAGCGCCCTTAATAAGCAATGTTCAGCTTTTATATACATATAGGGAAGTTTAGGTTCGCAGCTCTCACATAAAGCATATGATTAGGACTGACTTATTTCACCTGTGCAGTATAGCTGGCTAAGATCCTCTCTTAGAGTAATGCTGAGAAACTGGTAAGCTTCATTATTTTGGTAGATTTTTACTTTTGTGAATGCTTGTTAATGCTCATCTTATCAATCTCATGATGTTACAGTATCTTTATTTCTTATTTCAAATTAGCCATAATGGAATGTTGTGACTGGACTTTAGGCTTCCTATGTCAGTCCAACCTACAGATTGAAAGGCAATAGATCCCTGTTCATCATTCAAACTGAGAAACAATCCTGAAATATTGCAATCATGTCACAAATAAGCTGTAGATCTCATCCAGGAGCTGAAAACATTGAGGTTTATATGGACATTCTAAATGGAATGTGCTTTTAACATGCGTTTTCTCAATTAAAAAAAGGCATTTTAAAAACGTGTTTATTTTGGATACAAAGTGTGATCTCACTTGTGTCTTAGGATAGAATTATTTGTATGACCCTAAGGTACTTCCATGCCAAAGGGGACCTTTGCATCATGACTTGAAGTCAAAAGTCACTTAACCTCCCTACTAATATGGGACTAAAGTTTTGAATGTTGCAGAACAATAATTCATAGATGTTGTTTGTTTGATTCAGCTGAGTGACTATGGTGGCAAAGCAGAAATGTGCAGGCATAGAGAGGGAGATGGATCTGCTCAGACAGTAGGTTTGGGTTTCATGTGTCCGGTCTCTTCAACAATGGAGGACTGCTGCTCAGAATGGAGTTGGGCCTGAATGCTGGGAAAGTGGAACTGCTGCAATTTAAGCTGGATTTAAATCTGCTGTGTCATCATTTGCCGTGGCAGAAACTGTGTCTGAGCTTCCTGATCACCACTAGAGGTCATCATACCTGAAGGTGATACCTGATACGTCTGAGGCAATACCTTCCATTCAACACTGTTGTTATACAAGTCAGTGCATGACAAACATGAAGTGATGCAGCGGTACCTTTACAGTCTTTCACAGAGGAATCCACAGTCCCACTGTGATTTGATGTGAGCTGATGTTTTAAAGTATCACTGAAGTATTTGAGGTAATACTGTGAACAGTTCTATAAAGTGTGTAAAAACAGTGATTCCCAAACTGTGGTGTGTAACCTGCTGCTAGGGGCTGTGTGACATGAAAAGGGTAATGGCAACAAATAAATAGATAACTATTTCATTATTTCAAATGGGGTTCTCACAGTGTAAATAGAAACATTCAAGAAAAAAAATTGTGAACCTGAATTAAAAACGTTTCAGTAAATCATTTTAATACAAAAATGTAGTTAATGGTGAATATGTGTTCCCTAATCTACTGTAAAGTGTTACCAAAGGAAGAGTTACTGTTCTTATGCTACTGCCCCTGTACAAGGCCCAAATAATAACCCACAATGCATCAATTTACAGTGAATAAGCGATAATTATGAGTTAATATCAGGAAAGATCTTAATTCATGGTGTAATAGAGGTAGAATAAGGCTATGTAGAATAAGGTGTTAATATGTGCTTAATAACTACTAATAAGGAGCTAGTAAGCTACTTATTTGCATATTAATAAGCACCTAGTTAATGGTGAATATGTGTTCCCTAATCTAAAGTGTTACCAAAAATTTAAATAAAAACATATAGCCAAAATGCAATTAAAAAATTGACTATGCCTTTAAAAAGAAGGGAAAATGTGAAAGTGGCCTAAAATGTTTGGGAACCACTGTACTAAGTGATACAAAAGTATCTCTGTAACAATGATCCAGTCATCAGTAAAGTGGTGATGATGGATGAATTCAATGCTTTCTGAACCACATGTTAATAAATCTTAGCATGTAGCTGTTGATTCTGTGCATTCTGCTGCTGAGGTAAACACACGCCAAATCAGCTAAATGATGATGAGTCAGTCAGTTGACAGCTGACTCTGGAGCTGCCAGAGGCTCACTCACCCACAGAAGACCTGCGCCACGTTGCTGTTGACCTTCTTGTCGAACAGATAGCGCCTGTAGTCCTCCAGGGCGTCTTTAATGGCGATGACGGTGAGGACCACCACCAGAGGGATCATGGTGATTTCCTTCTGAAAGGCTTCAACAACTGGCACCCAGTTCAACAACGCCAGGAACAGGAAGTAGAGGTTGGCAGCCCTGTAAAGGAAAGACCAGGGACAGTAGAGGACAGAGTTATCATCTCAGTCTCCTCATGTTGTTCTGACTGGCATCGATGGAGTAACAGTGTCAACACTGGCTAAGTTGTATATATGTATTGTATATATGATTTTGGTTGGATTTTTACTTTTTTTTCTCTGGAATGAGTATACTGTTTGCTGAGCATGATGGCATATTGACTGATGTCATAACTTGGGGCCATAGTTGATTGCCAATGAAGTAAAGATGAAAATATTGGAAAAAAGTGAGAAAACGCCTAATTCTTTTTCCATAAAATTGATACAAAATCATGTAGAAATGTGTTTTAAGAGTTATTTTTTCAGTGGATGTTGTCACCACATGTGTTCTGTGTATCTGAAATGCATTCATTGACAGCCTACCCAGCCCACTGAGGATTTGAAGGTTTTTTTGCGATATTTCCGGCAGAGCAGACCCTTCAATTATTGGTCCTTAGTGTCAAAGTTACCAGAAAAAACACAAATAAAAAGTATAACAGACGATGTCAGGTTCAACCCATTTTCTTGAGCTTTACGACTAATAGCTCTATTACTGTATTAGTGCAGAAAACACAAAACAGCTCACACTTCCTGTGTCAGTGTGGGACTCAGGGTTGAATTTCCCTTCAACTGAATGAGTTACTTAAAGGTGTTGTACTGTCACAGCACAGAATAGGGCTTAGGTTACCATGGTGATCTAACTGCAAAAGGTAGTGGCATCCAGCTATATTTGAGTTCATCCCAAAAATGATACACTTTTCCCTGAGGAAGGTCACAGAGGCAGACTGCACACCAACACACTCTAACACACTGGACAGGTTTAACCTGCATGAACATAATCTATAGTGAACTGAAACATCTATACGGGTGGTTCATCACTATGGAAACCAAAGGCCGTCATGAGAAACCCAGTCTAACACGTGCACACACTGTATTGTTAGAAGTACACGTGCATACCTCACAGCTCTTTCAGTGTTTAGTGCAGTTACATTCCATATGGAACTCTCGTCTCTAATGGACAAAGCGATGAGTTTGATGTGATCTGACCTGTGGAACTGCTGGAACAGGTTCATGGGGATGAAGGTCAGGAACCTGTACTTGGTAGTCCGGATGGCGTTGCCCTTGTAGCCTTTGCAGACAGCTTCGTGCTCGTGTTGGTTTGGTCCATGTCGGGCAAACACCGTCCTCCTGGTCCCGGCGGACCTGTGTTTAGAGGAGTGGGGGTCCGGGGAGCTCTTGGTGGGCAGGCCGTCAGCAGGAGAGTACCAGCCTCGCCCCCGCTCGTCCGCTACCAGCGCCCGGCAGCGGTGGCGCACCCAGTGGAGCTGCTCCATCTACACAGCCGGGCCTCTCCCTCTGCGCTCCACGCTGGACTTTCACAATGTCCTTCCTCTGCAGAGAGAAGACCCAGCACTTTAAAGGTTCAGTCTGCTGTTAATGTGTATTTTTCTTATTGGCAACAAATTTCACAAGACTCAGACCAACATTGAGTCTATCTTTCAACTCGTTGTAAAACAATGTGTTATGATGCAACTCATTGAGTACGTTTACATGAAGTCAATATTCGGATTAAGGTCAATATCCCGGTTTCTGAAACATTCAGAATAACCCGTTAAAGGGATAGTTCACCCAAAATTCAAATATCACTCATTATCTACTCACCCTCATGTCGACTAAGAGCTGTGAGAAGTTTCAGAGTCCTCCGTTCCTTCTCTGAGTTACGGGGGGGTCCACGCAGCAGTATTTGTCCATATAATGGTTGTCAATGGATACCAACTTTCTTCGTCCAAAAAGACACACCAAAAAACATCCAAATACCTCCATGCTGCTCGTCTGTAATGTCCCTCTGGTATTGAAGCCCCGACATGAGAAATTGTTCTGATAAACATTTAATAAGTCAATATTTTAAGCTTGTTTGTAGCGGAAGCTCCCAGTGTCTCAGTTCACTGCTCTTCCTGTGTCAGTGCAAATCTCGCGACCGGCGGAACAATTTCTCATGTCGGGGCTTCAATACAAGAGGGACATTACAGACGAGCAGTATGGAGGTATTTGGATGTTTTTTGGTGTGTCTTTTTGGACGAAGAAAGTTGGTATCCATTGACAACCATTATATGGACAAATACTGCTGCGCGGACCCCCCCGTAACTCAGAGAAGGAACGGAGGACTCTGAAAATTCTCACAGCTCTTAGTCGACATGAGGGTGAGTAGATAATGAGTGAAATTAGAATTTTGGGTGAACTATCCCTTTAACATGCGCGAGCAAACAGGGTCTTTTCTGTACATGGTAATTGTAATCAAGTAGTTCCTGTACTCAAAAGACAAAGATTCCTTGTGAATGGAACATGTGCAGAATACAAATGAATGTTCCTTTCACTGGGGATCCTGATAGGTGTATACATGACATGACCAAATATTCAGGTTAGAAAAGGAGTAACCCAGGGGTCATTTTCGGGTTTTTAAAAACCAGAATATGAGCATATTTGGGTTTTTCAAAAGGGTTATTGGTGTTTACATGGCCGTGTGCAACTGGGTTATTGCTGATATTCCGGTTATGAATGTTGTGTCAATTCCTTTTTTTTTTTTTTTTTTTTAATGACATACATTTGATTCAAATCACTCTATAAAGAGTGAATTATATAAAAGACAATGTGCAGGTGAGGTTGGAAACCCGTCCCCACCATCACCTGCAGTTTCTTAAGAAAAAAATCGGATAAATATACAACTCATGGGGTGAAGGTTAAATAAATGGTGAAATACGTCAGTTTAAATAAAAGAATGTGACATTCTTATTGGCTGAAGCCGGTGATGTCACAGCCATACAGAGCGTCTGATAGCGATGCTTGGCCGGTGTATACCAAACACAGACAGGCAGTGATGTGGAATTGTAAACTGACAGTGAGCTTAGAGACAGAGGGATCACATGAGTTACATGAGCAGAGACTTAGCAGCTGCTTTTCCTGGAGCGGACATAACAACGTCCAGAATTACAGTACAGCTCCAGAGAACGAGGAAAACTTTTAACACATAAAGACAGAAATCCCAACAGACAGTACAGATCTTACATGACTGACCAGTCTGAATAGTTTTCTGAGGTTTCTGAGGTAGGTTTATTGGGAGAAGCACAATGACTTCCTAATGGCCTAATGGAGAGGGCTCAATTGCCTATTTGTGGTAACATTTGCACATTAATTTGTTGGGTAATGTACTCAGAATGACTGCATAAATAAAAAGAGGTACAAACAGGAGTATTTTAATGAGGGTATTGTGTGTAGTAACCTTTTCCACCATGGAGAGTTTGTATGGGACACCAGATGGCAACAGACACAAAATGAAATTTGATTGAGTTGATGTTCAGAGGTAGAGGAAGTTGAGGTACAAGAAGTGCTACATGGGAGAATATCTGGAAGTAAATGCAGCTGCTAAAACAAGAAGAAGAACAGATGAAGTAAAAAAAACCAAAAAAAAAACCTCATTGAGCCAAGTAGAGTTAAATAACTTCTCAGTGAATACCCATAACTACTACTGTCAGATCATGAGTCTTCTTATTTTTTAATTGTACCCCTGCTACGACATGGGCCTTTATAAAATGAACAGGGTGGAGCATCTTTTCATATTGTCCCTTTACCTGTCTAACACCTGACTAACTTTGACCCAACTATTTGTAAGTTAGTTTTTGCGAACGGCTTCAGCCAATGTTGTGTTAACAAGACAAGTGGTTATATCATGTAATTCTCCCTGACAGACTAGACATCACAGTGGCCCAGGGAAAACAAAGCAAGCAAGAGTAGACTTCAGTTCCATCTACACTAGATCACTGGGAAGCAGAAGTAGTTTTAAAAACAAAGAAAGTTGTTTAACTTCTTTTCTTGGTTCCTTTTTGTTTTGTTTTGTTGTTGTTTTTTTGGTTTTTCTTCTTTTCATAAGCCTAGACATTGGTTTTGTGTGTTTGCTGTTTACTTTAAAACTGTGTAACTATTTATTCCAATATCTTGATCATTTGTAATGCTTGGTGTGGTTTCAGGTTGTTGTTTTTACTCTGTAATGGACAATGGGGACCCTAATAAATAAACAAATACTAAAGTTAGACAAAGCATTAAAGGTCTTTACACAGCATCATAACAACATCCTCTGTCCTTAGACCCTCACATCCACTGAGGAGAAACTCCAGGAGAAACCAGGAGAAAGCTCCGGGTGAGAGACAGAGGAGGATCCCTCAGCCATGGGCAGACGGGACATAGATGTTAGCTGTAACAGTAGCAGCGTATTTGCATTAACCATGATCCTCCTCACAGCTGTAGCCAGACTGTAAGTGACATGCACATCTTGCATATAAAGTGGAGTAAACGTTGGATTTAAAAATGTTGTTGAGCAGGCTCTGAAGGATCACACTGGTCTGTTGTTAGTGTACACAGGATTAGACAGAAAGCGGAAGACAGCCCTTTGATTTGATTGTTGCAGGACACTCCACTGAGTCCATGTCAGAGTGGCCGGCCCCGTGGCAACCTGAACCATAGAGGAATGCACATCTAGGCTACTATGACACAGTTAACAGGCTGGTGGTGGAGCACATGATACAGCAGGCCTCTGTAGTGGTCGTGTGAGGAGGTTTGACCCTCAGGCAGAGAAACCAGGAAGTGTGACAACAACAGGACATGTGAGTGACATAATCCTCCTGCAGCTGGTCTGACAGGGAGACACCTGACCGCCTCTACACCTGCTGCACTCTAATGAGTTCATGGAACACACTGAGGCCGGTACACTGCAGCTAAGAAAACCTCTGTCACTTTTTCATTTTAGTAATGACTATAGTCTTAGCACCTTTAGCACCTTTAACAAACTCCAGCATTCTCTTCTCAATCTCAATTTAATTCTCAATGCGGACAAAACCAAGTATATGATCTTCTCAAAATCCAGAAACATAATAAATACCAACTTATGTATCACTACTCTATCTGGACATGACATACAAAAGAGTCACTGAATACAAATGTTTAGGCATCTGGCTGGATCAAAAACGTACATATAAATATCATATCGACAACCTTGCAGTTAGATTAAAACAAAAACGTGGATATTTCTATAGAAACAAATCTAACTTTCCATTGATTTATAGAAAGTGTATAATAGAGGCCGTTTTGATGCCTGTTCTGGATTACGGTGATATTATTTACAAGCATGCATCTGCTTCTACTCTTGCCTCACTCGATTCAATATACCGCTCTGCTCTCAGATTTATCACCGGATCCACTTATTCTACCCATCACTGCACACTGTACAAGAAAGTAGGATGGGCACCTTTATCAATCAGAAGAGACATACATTACTGCCTTTTTATAAAGATTTAACTGGCTTCACACCAACATACCTTAGTAATTTATTGAACTGGCCATCTCAAATTTACCCAACACGCTCAAATGATTATCTAACACTCCAGGTTCCTCAGACGGATTCAGCTTTCGGTAGAACTGCATTCAGTTTTTCTGCTGCTCATACAGTACCTGGAACTCTCTTCAACCATCTCTGAAAATGAATTCATTTGTCACCCCAGGCCAAAACATGATCATAAATATGCACGCTTTTGAATGCAACTGCTTCAAAAATAATCCTAAAAATTGTTGATAATGCGTGATCGTATTGCTGTTTAATGTATCTTTATGATTACTGTAATTGTTATGTTATTGTTGTTTTGATTTGATGTGCTCTCGACGTCATTGTTTACCCTCAATGGCTTTCGAGATCTAAATAAAGGTTAAAGAAAGAAAGAAAAGTAGGTTCATTACCTTTAATTGTCAGTGCAAGCTGTTTTTAGATCGGCGGAGCAGAGATGTGAGCTGCATGGTATTTCCACGTTTCCCTCATCAAAGTAAATACACAATCCAACAACTCCAAAACACTCTGGTGGACAAGTTGTGACCTGCACATTCACCACGCTATGAAACAATCAACATTACAACACATGAAGCAAATACTCAGAACTACTTGCTCTTTTGAAATCACTTCTCCATCCATTACTATCTCATAGTGTGGTGAATGCAACACAACTTGTCCACCAGAGCGTTTTGGAGTTGTTGGATTGTGTATTTGATGAGTTTGATGAGGGAAAGGTGGAAATACAGCGCGCCGTGCAAGGCAAGGCAAGGCAAGGCAATTTTATTTGTATAGCCCGTTTTTACAAACAGTTTGTCTCAAAGGGCTTTACATGACATCACAACAACATCCTCTGTCCTTAGACTCTCACATCCACTGAGGAAAAACTCCATAGAAAACCTTTTTAACAGGGAAAAATCAGAGAAACCTCAGGGTGAGCAACAGAGGAGGGATCCCTCACCCAGGACGGACAGACCGGACATAGTTGTTGTTACATACAAGACAGTTTACAGTTTATGTCTCTGCCCCGTCGGTCTAAAAACAGCTTGCACCAACAATTAAAGGTAATGAACCTACTGCTATGACTATAGGGATTATGGCAATAGGAGAATTTGCCAAAATGTTGAAATACCCCTTTAAGACAGAGTAAGGCCTAAGTATACAGAATATCAACAATCCAGTTACAATGGAGGTGGAATATATTCCATATTCCATATCACAGAGATGCAGATGCATGCAGAGCAGGAATCAAGAACCAGTGTACTGACTGAGTGGTCTCACTGTAAAATCAAACAGTTATGTTTTGTGTTTTATGGGCCTCATCTATCTTTTGTTAACTACCATTATCCAACTAGTGAGGCCCAACATTTATTTCAGAGGACCAAACTTCAAAGATTAAAATTTTTACACAATGAATGTCATGAAAATCCATGAAATGATTGATAAAAATACTGTATGCTCTTGATGCAGAAGTACAAATATTCAACAAGCTGTCGGCTGTGTGATGTGAAGGCCCCCTTCAAAGCCCCCTCCTCAAACAGCACAGTGCTCTGTCACAGAGCTGTGACATGTCTAACCTGCTGACCTTCATTCTCTGCATACCGGTGTGGAGTGATAGTAGATAAGCTGCTGCATGTGTATTTCATAGTATCAAAGATAACAGTGCACATTGTAAATATTGGCTCAGCTGCTCAGTCAGCAATGATGAAGACAAATAAATCTTTGCTTCTTTTCCTGATTCACAGGTTTGTTGCACACGATCCACTTCCTGAAACAGTATCAGGTGCTCTCTACGGGTCTAGACGTTCCCATCTTTGATTTCTAAGAAGATAAAATAAAATGTCGAACTCAGGAAGTGACTTTCTGCTGAATCCCCTGATGTGACTGCTAACAAGTAGGAGAAGTCACAGGATGCTTATGTGGGCCACAGCAACTCCCACACACTTCCTAAAAATTACAACAACAACTTCAACGCGATTTTGCAGAAGTGAAGGTGGTTGGATCTTATTTGACAAATGAAAGTGTTAAATTCACAACACAAAATATGATCACTATCTCTGATCGTATAGACTGTGAGCCAGTTCCTCCAGAAACACTGAGACCAAGAACCCTTCTGTTATCCTAGCTGAATCTTACTGTGTGTTAACAGTTACAGACAGTATACTAGCACTTCCTATTAGCAGCAGATGATATTGTAGTGGGAGACTGTATGACAACCTTTAGCTGGAGACTGCTGCAAACCCCTGAAGGATCCCTGCAGGTCCCCGGGCTCAGGTCTGAGAGCTACAGACTGTGATGTCAGTGTTTAACTACATGATATTCAGTTAATCAGGCAGTACACCACTGAACTGTAACTAGCACCAACACTAAACTAAACTTCCATGGAGCTAAAAACATTAGTGTGACAGTTTAGTGTTGCAATATGCAATAGACCTAAGCCATATTTCACTTCTTACTTTTTCATGCACTTGTCAAAATGTCTACAGTTCTGTTCTCACTTTAACATTATGGAGCTCTGAGTGCAGACTGATGAGGGGAATCAGTTTGCATTTGTGAATGAACTGTAGCCTGTTTGAACAATGAAGCTGATTCTGTCTCAGATCTGGTCTGTCTCCTAGTGATCTGGTAAAGTAGCCTCCTGTTTACAGTGGATCTACCGCCTCTGTTCTGGGATACAGTTACTCTTCCTTCATGGTGTATACAGTAGGCTAGCTCTATGCAGTGACTTCATGCAGTGTGAATCCACTCTAGTATTACCAGGTTATAGCCTATGGCCTGGTAAACCCGCCTGTTTACAGTGATGGGAATAACGGCGTTACTAAGGGCTATGTTTTTAAGGAGTAGCCTAATCAATAAGTTACTGTTTCCCCCGTTATAACGCCGTTAATGTTACTGAACACTAAATGCGCCCTTACTACTTTTTTTTCAGTCCATCAACTAGTCGGAAAAAGACGTTTAACTAACCAACTCACTCAGTATTCCTCCGCACAGAGTGAGTTGGTTACAGTCTATGGTTTCAGATAAACAGGATACGGTATGTGGTTAGGGGGCGCTAATATTTTGAGCATTTTATAAAAAGTAACGCAATAGTTAGCCTAGACGTTTCCTGGTAATTAGCCACTTCTATTCAGTTAGAAACTCAGTTACTTTTTGGGGAAAGTAAACTACTCGAGTATTAACTTTTAAAAGTGACTTGCTCAAGCTGGTCTAACGGACAGTTCCAGTTAAACATTAACCCGAGTAGAGAGGCAGAGATGAGCACCACTGACACCTGTCCTCAGTCCTCAGGTGTGCACACCTGAAGGACACACAGGGACCGGGTCTGTCTGTGCTGCCGTCGGCCAGCAGCTGCAGTCAGCCGGTTGGAACCAGGCCCCGGAGGGAGGGAGGCTGTTGTTCGGCTCTGTGTTTTGTTCTCAATGGCCGAAATGAATGAGCGTCGCGTCGCGTCGCGTCGCCGCGGGAAGCAGAGCATCGCGGCAGGCAGGTAGCCAACAGCGGTACAACACTCACCGTGTCCGCGTCCATGCAGCTGTCCGTGTCCACGTTAACGACAGCGGCTGTGTGTCGGGTCACATCTCCGAGCAGCGGGTGACGGGGGGTCACGGCACCGCAGACAGCCACCGACTCTCCCCAGCTCCGTCAACCAGGATGTGAAACAGTAGTCAGTCAGTCAGACAGTCAGTCAGACAGGCTGTGAGACGTTCCGCTTTCGCCTGGAGCGCCGTCCAACTCAGCTCCACCGAAGACTCCCCATTATTTACACTTTCACTCCACTTTCTGCCTGCTGTATTTTCAGCAGATTTAATGTATGAATTATTGGAACTTTGCATTAAATTCGACTCCTCATACATGTTGCAAAATAACATTTGCAACAGATTCGGTCCATGTTGCTGCTGTGTTAAACATCAAGGTCACACAGAGCTTCGGCTTTTGAAAAAGGAGTTGAGATGAGTCTGAGATAACAATAAACTGTACAATTCCTGGTGACATTTGTGACAGACAAGCTGAGGTATACGTTATAACAACAATAACATGTAGTGAACACATAGTTTTGCTCCGCGCGCACAGTTATTCTAGGCAACGCGGTTCATTTTTCCGAGCTGAAGTGAACGCAGCTCACGTGATCGTGTGACTGAGATCAGCTGATCAGCAGGCGGAACCGTAGGAGAACATGGTGGCCCTTCTGAGCAGGCTCGCTGTGGCGGACAGTCTGAAGGTACGATCCACCGCTGTATTCATCACTAATGATCAACACTGCACTTTTCTAACCGTCAACGACGGCGCGTCCTCATTCACTCACATAGCGGTAGTTTTAGCTGCACAGGGAGGCATGGAGAGAGGGAGCAGTGTGTGGAGGACGGACGCTGTGACTACATCTGAAGCTGTATTGGGTCATCTATTCCAAATGTATACAATTTGTAAATAACAGTCACTGCCAGGCAACAATCAATCAATAGCCTACATGTTTAAATCAATCAATCCTTGTCAGTGATTCATAAAGAATTTAGTTTGTTGCCAAGCAGGTTTCACATGCAAGGAATTTGGTTTGATGCTCTGGGTTATTATGATGAACAACTGTAGAGAAGCTGAGATGGAGAAAGATGAAGTCAGTCATTGCAAATAGAATTTAACATTCATGTAAAATACATTTCAAGTAGATTTTTATACAAAGATTGTGGGGGGGAAACATAATTATGCACAATGCAGAATATGAATAGGTGGATGTGACTGAATGTATCATATCCCATCGCACACTTCCTCCTTTAATATGTTTAAAGGTTCTAACCAGCTGACAGGTTTGAGGCTCTGCAGTGCAGACAGAAATCCACAGACTGAGAGCAGGGTCTGGTAGTACAGTATCTTGATTTTATCCAAACAATGCTCACAGTCCTTCCTGGTGTGTGTAGCTGTGTCACAGGGTGGTGGATGGGCTGTGTGGGAGGGAGCCTCCTCGGAGGGGGGACTACAGCGCCACCTGGAGCCTGGAGGAGTGGCTGGAGCTGCTGGGCTCCCTGACGGCCCTCTTCCGCCTGGCAGTGGGCAACAAGAGCTCCGATGAGGAGGTGAGACAACAACATGGGCCGGTTCAAGGCTGCCTTCCATCAGTTACAATAATACACATTATTAACAGGATTACAGTGTACGTGTCCAGATTTAGCTTCACCGTGAGCAGCGGGATGTGTTGGCTGTGGTGGCAGCTGAGTGACTTCTCTTTTTTTATATATTTTTTATTAATTTTCAACATCATAATAAAACAAGGCAAAAGGAATGACAAGTCTGCTGCATAGCACTGCAATGTACATATCCAACCATACCTCTCACCAATGCACACACACACACACTTCACAGCACACACACTTCACAGCACACCCAAAGGCACACATGCATACACACACCCAGACACCACACCACTCACACTATACATACAACAAAACAAAACAAAAACAGAAACAAGAAACAAAAAACAAAGGGGGGTGGGGGGGGGTTGTACGCTGATGTATTACATTGTAGCGTTTGACTTAATATTAATAACAAAAGAAAAACATAGATTGCAGGACAATATAAACAACTTTACAAAAGCATATTGGAGTAATGCTGCTCTTTTTCCATGAATGTCCGTGCAATGTCCCAGTGTCCTTGAGTGTTCGTGTCATAGTCAAAGAGCAAGTTGGAGGCGCGATCCATGCTTAGCAGGTCCAGATAGTCTCTAATCCATTCCGATAATGCAAAACATGAGGGTTTGTGTTGCTTCCAATTCATAAGGACAATTCTCTTTGCAGAGAGAAAGCCTACATTTATAAAGTAATGTGTAGAGCTTGATTTGACATGTCCCAGTGATTGTCCAAGAAGGCATGTGATGGGACAGACAGGTCTGGTGTGTGACTTCTCTCTGCTCAGATTCTCAAGTGTCTTCCTGTGGCTGTGGACAGGTGCTGGCTGGGCTGTCAGGTGTGGCCGGTGGACACGCTGAGGCTGTGCTGAGTGTGCTGAGAGCCAGAGAGGAGGAGATCCGCCGTGCCCTGCTGGACAGAACCAACTCCATGTCCTCTGCTATGCTACAGGACTTTGACTGGCAGCTAAAGGTGAATGAACCATTCAGCTTTTTCAGCTGTTCTTGAATTTCTTTAGATCGTGGCTTGATGTGTTCCTGTTTGAGATTTCTGAAGTGATTTCTTGATTCAACAGCTCTGACAGTTATGACACAGTTAGTTTCCATGTTTCCCACATTTTTCCATGTTTCCCACATTCTGTCATAAACTATAAACTGTTGTCTTGTCTGTAACAACATCTATTGCACGTCTGTCCATCCTGGGTGAGGGATCCCTCCTCTGTTGCTCACCCTGAGCTTTCTCCAATTTTTCCCTGTTTCCATGGAGTTTTTCCTCAGTGGATGTGAGGGTCTAAGGACAGAGGATGTTGTTGTGATGACATGTAAAGCCCTTTGAGACAAACTGTAAAAACGGGCTATAAATAAAATTGCCTTGCCATGCCTAGTTTATGATTTAACAAGGGGGGCAATAACAGGTTACACATGGGGCCAGGTAGGTTTGGATATCTTTTTCTCTTAACAAATCGAATAATCATTTAAAAACTGCATTTTATATTTACTTGGGTTAGTTTTGTCTAATGTTAACATTACAACATGATTATCTTAAACATTTAAGTGTGACAAATATGCAAAAAATAAGAATTCAGGAAGGGGGGGGTCAGCCCTGTACATCCATGCTTTAGAAGAGATTCACGAGGCCGTATTTTACTCAGATGCCGGTGTGAGGTCGTTTGACCCCATTACTCACATGAATGTAATTTATGCCATCTTTCATTTTCAAACTTGATATAGTTTTCAGAAACTACTTGTGCATGTGAGCAGAATACATCTTGTCAGTGATTTAGGCAGGTCTGACACCTAAATGTCACCTTCTCTGACTTCCTCCTCCCGTCTCCCTCATCTCTGCAGCTAGCTCTGTCCAGTGATAAGATCTCGTCCCTCCACACCCCTCTGCTCAGCCTCAGTCTGGATGTGAGAGAGGATGGAGCCCTCCGGCCTGTCACCATGGAGATGAATAGAGATGAGTTAAATGTGCTCATTAATTCACTAGAGGCTGCTAATAAGGTAGACACAACTGAAGTGTGTGTGTGTGTGTGTGTGTGTGTGTGTGTGGGGGGGGGGGGGGGGGGGGGGGGGGGGGGGGGGGGGCGTTTCACAAAATTTGGTAACTTTTGGTTTGCTTTATTCTTGTCCAAACACCAGTACAAGACATGGGATATACAGATTCTAACCCACTATTAAGGAACTCAACAGTTATTCACTGTCAAATCTTCACTATAAAAAAACATTTTACTGTACTAAACAATTAAAAACAAATGCAACCTAGTATTTAACTTTACCTGATCCATTGGAGATGTAATATAGTGCAAAACGATATGTAACCCTGTATAGAATTGGCTGTATAGTATTATTTAGTATTTTTCTTATTAGCTACTCATAAGTATTTCATAAATTTTGCTCACACATTTACTTATGATGTTGTGTCCCTGCTCTGGCTTAGTCTTACTGGTTAAATAATATATCAGTTAAAGTCATTTTAGTCGGATCAGCTGTCATTGGAAAGAGAAGGAAATGCAGACTTTCTATTGGTTGGAGTGACCAAGTCCCGCCCCTCCAGCCAGAAGCAGTAGTTGTTGTCAATAAGTTCTTTCTAGGACGCTCTTTAGCAACAGCTATGGCCTCTGAACCGTGACCACCCGGATCAGTTGTGTTGACCTCAGTCCTCTCAGGTGTCACCAGACTGGATGTGAAGGGTCAGTGCTGCCCCCCACAGGCCTGACCAGTGACCACAGAGCAGAGAGTTACAACTGTTGTGATAAAATAGAGTTCAGTTTAAATCTGCAAGAATCCAGAGAGGCGAGACAGTGACAGGTTTACAGTGTTGATTCATTGTTGCTCTGGAGCATGTCGATAAGCATGCAAGTGAAAAATAACCCCAAAGTATTATTACTCTGAATCTGGGGCTCTGGATGTACTGGGAGAGAAACTAAAATAGTGTTTGTTTGATGATATTTTCTGACCGTGAGACAGAAAAACTTCAGCACGTCCCTTTAAAGTTGCAGAACTTACTTTATTTGGCCACTTGGCAGAATTTAAGAACATCACCTCAGGATATTAAATTGATTTGGCACCTCTAATTCATCTCAGTTACATCATGTTATGATGATTCTTTGTGTTAATCTGTTGCAGGTCATGCTGCAGTTGAAATGATGGAAGGTTGTGGACCACTGATCCCACTGAAGCCCACCACCACCACAGGAAGGTCCAGTCTGTGGAGTCAAGAAGTTAGAGATTTTCTACTGTGTAATTGTGAATGTTGTAGACAAAGATCATGAAAATGTCGAGGAGCTCCTGTCATGTCTCTGAGCAGCTTTCACTGTATGTTTTTATAATGAATTGTGTTGTGTCATGAACATGCAGAAGTAAATGTTTCTTCACTTTTTAGTTTCATTGAATTTAATTCATCCACTGTGTATGAAGTGAGACACTGCGGTGTGTTGATAGCTGCCTTTGGCTCCTTCCTTCATGATGAGTGGGTCCATCATACATCACACAACATTATATACAGCTCTGGAAAAAATTAAGAGACCACTTCCAAAATGATCATTTTCTCTGGTTTTACTATTTATAGGTATGTGATTGAGTACAATTAAATTTTTTTTGTTTTGTTTTATTCTATCAACTACCGACAACATTTCTCCCAAAATTGAAAAAAAAATATGGTCATTTAGAGCTTTTATTGGCTAATGACTAAACTAGTCTAAATAACAGAAATATCAAGTCTTTTCAGACCTTGAATAATAATAATGGAAAGAAAACATGTTCATATTTATTCCTAAACAACGCAGCAAGAATATTTTAACTCAGGAAGAGTTTATAAATCAGTTTTTGTGGGATAATGTCAATGTTTAATCCAGCAGTGGTTTTTATAATCTTCCTATAAAACCAGATGTGGTTCAGGTGATGACCTCATCAGTGTCTCATTAAGTAGAATGAGTTGTGTTTGTGTTGGTATTTAAAAAAGAAAAGAAAAGAATCAGTGTCATACATGTAGAGATGCTTTTAAGAAACATTTGTATAAGTGGTCTCTTATTTTTTTCCGAAACAAATAAGAGAGCACTTTCACAAATGTTTCTTAAAAGCATCTCTACATGTATGACAGTCATTCTTTTCTTTTCCTGAGTTAAAATATTATTGCTGTGTTCTTTAGGAATAAATATGAACATGTTTTCTTTGCATTATTATTATTATTCAAGGTCTGAAAAGACTTGATATTTTTGTTATTTAGACTAGTTTAGTCATTAGCCAATAAAAGCTCTAAATGACAATATTTTTTTTTCAATTTTGGGAGAAATGTTGTCGGTAGTTGATAGAATAAAACAAAACGAAAAAAATTGAATTTTACTCAAACACATACCTATAGATAGTAAAACCAGAGAAACTGATCATTTTGGGAGTGGTCTCTTAATTTTTTCCAGAGCTGTATAACAGAGCAGGTATGAAGCTGTTTTTCTTCTCATTGTATAGTGGCTCAGGTGGTAGAGCAGGTCGTCCAATGATCAGAGGGTTGGTGGTTCGAATCCCGCCCTGTCCCGGTTGCTGCTGTAGTGTCCTTGGGCAAGACACCTTACCCACCTTGCTCCTGATGGGTGGTGGTTAGCGCCGTGCATGGCAGCTTCCACCATCAGTGTGTGACTGGGTGAATGTGATGTACTGTAAAGCGCTTTGGGTATCGATACAGGTAAAGTAAAGCGAGTAAAACAACAAACATGAGCTCTAAAATATTGTGTGAAATAAAAGACCTGTGGACTCGAGAAGACACAAGTCAGATCTTCACCGTTTCACATGTTGTCGTTATGTGTCAGTTTAATGACGTACATATTTTTCTTCACCAGTCTACACTCTGTAAAATCTCTTTAATTAACTCAGTTTCCTTCATTTCTCTTTATACTGGGAAGACTTTTAACACTAAATGGTTTACATGAAAAGAAGTAATTATTCTAACAGTGAACCAAATTAGTTTAACTGTAAATATGGTCAGCTCGGTACTGTTTTAAAGCCCGTCCTGCAAGGAGAGCTTCACAATAGTGTGAGCAGCACTTGGAGGACAGATGAAGATAGGAAGGATAGATGAAATAATTAGAGCTGGGGACAGAGTCGGAGAGTCTCTGGCTCATCCAGGGTAACGTTTGAGTGGAGCTCCTGCAGATGATCAGACAGCTGCATGTCTGATGTCTAATAATAAGACCGGGCACAGCTGCCGACAGACACTGTCATGCTAAATGTGCTAATGGCATTCGTCTTCACTGCAGAGCTCCACGTTAATCATGGGAATGAGTGTGGCTCCTGACAGCTTCAGACATGCTTACTGGACTAATGGCATTCTCCTCCAGCTTCACTCCTGATCCTCAGTGTCTTTAAAGACATCAGCCCCCCTCCGGTCTGCAGTCCACAAGCAGCTGAATATGATGGAGGCTGGAGTTCAGCTGGCAGAGTTAAAGCAGAAGTAAGCGGAATGTTTGTGTTAATATAAGTCTTAAATAGTTGTATCTTCCGACAGCAATCACTTCTATAGAGTGTTTGGTCTGAAACACGGGTCTGTCAGTCACTCTGCTCTGCTGTAAGCCGAGGAGAAAACTTTCCTTGTATCCTACAACCTTTATCCAATGAGGAGAGAGAACGGCATAAAGGGGCGGTCCTCTCTGTGTGTGCAGCCAAGGGATGCGCGTGAATGTGGTGATGCAGGGACGACGGCGGGGACTGCTAACTCCATCTGCTGACAGGAAGTTAGCCAAAATCACTGGATCACTTACTTCTGCTTTAACAGTGACATTGGTGTGCATGTATGGTCTCAGATGGTTTCAGAGTTGAACAGGTAGATAGAGTGAGTTTCAAAGAGCTAGAGTTACCAGGAGGAACTCTTTGGAGGGGGACAGTGAACTGTAACCTCCATGAAACAGAGGAGCCACTGTCAAATACAACAACTGTATAACAGCTGCTGCTTGCAGACGTACAACTCCAGGTCCCTATGGTATAAAGGTAGATGACCGAGTGTAGTGTGATAATAAATCAGGTCTTGGTTCTATGGTAATACTGTGAAGGTATCAGAGCTTCACAGTGAAATTGACTCTGAAATTCTTCTGAAACTCTGTTTTACTTTAAATTTGTCATGTTTCGTTCAGTCACTCAGAAAAAACTGAGAAAGTGAGCCAATCAGAAGACAGGCTCAGATCCTCCTCTCTTCTGATGGGCTGACACAGACCTGTTTTTACTACAGCTTGAGAGAAGACCAAGAGAGGAGATTTAAAACTTCACTCTGATGTATTTGTCAAAAAAAAAAAAAAAATATTATGGATCAGCATGGGACCTTAAATGTCCCGTTAATCATGTCTCCTGCTCTGACTCAGCTCATGTAGACTGACATTACTGGTATAAATCTGCATATTTTAGATGATGTCAACAGTTTCATAAACCAGTTAACACTCAGTCCTGACTTATTTGAAGGAGATCTATAACAAAAACGTAGAGCTAGTTTTAGTTTTAAATCTCAACCATAATTTGTTAGAAGGTCCTGTCCACCTTTAAACCTTGCCCTGCCTGTCTCTAAGCAACAGAAACACACAGTGACTGCAGTTGGTAGAGATTTCAGCAGTTTTATTTAAATTCTATTTTTTGAAGTCTCTATAAGTTGACACAAAGTATTTTATTTTGTGTTTTCTCCCTCTCCCACATGTCCATATGCTCCCTCTCCCTCCGGCCTCTCTCATGCGCGCACACACACACACTACTGTACAGTATCTTTGTTTGTCTTAAGACAAGCAGCAAGACACACACACACAAGCACACCCACCTCCCGTTCCACTTGAGAGCACATATAGAGCATGAGAGAAAAATTGTACAGTAATTTTACACAACAAGAGTCCAGCACATGTCCTCCATGTCCACAGCCTGCGGGCAAACCAGATGTTCCATTAGCTCCGTAGTCCACAGGACACGTGGGTCTGTCTTCTGTGAAAAAAAGACCAGCTGTTTCTTTACTTCACCTCCCATCTGTCCACAAACACCAACACTGACAGCATGGAGGAGACTCAGAGGAGAGTCCCAGGAGACGGAATTCAAAAGATTGTCATTGTAATGCTGGAATGTCTTACTACAATCTACGCTTATATAATGGTACTGTACGTCAGAGCCTCAGAAAATAGCTTAAAGTGTCCATGTCTGTTTCTGGTACTCCTGGTTCTTCTTCATCTAAAAAAAGTACAAGATGATTTGCTTTAAATTCTACTCACTAGATAGAAGTTAAACCCTGTGAAAATATTGAGATTCTCGGTAAAGGCACAATATTCAGCCATGAGAAAAGAGCACACTGCTATTGTATCCTGTACAAGCCTGTCTGTTTGCTGCTTTTTTTGTTACAGCCCTGATAAGACAGGCGTCTGGTGGTACTGCCACCTGTCCTGACTGGGCAATCTGTAAAAAAGAGAACAGGTATCACCTCAAATGCTTGACAGTTTATATCGGATTGTTTTTATTGACTTTGATTGACTATGTTCTATATTATATACCAATGAAGGACAATTCTGGTTTATTACTATGTTGTGGTGGTTTGGGTTAGGGAGTAAGGACATTTTTTACAGTGCTAAAGACATTTAGGAGTCCAAAGATTCGAAAGACTTAGGGGAATATCACATGTCATTTCTTAGTGTCAGCACTCCAGGTGAGATGTCATTGTTTGTTTATGACATGACTGTTAGTTGCTTGTCTGTTTGTTGCTGTGATCTTAGCCTTTAACTAGTGAGCATTGTGTTAATACGACTGATAGAAATGACGGACAAAGCTGCGAATGCAAGGTCCAAATTGTTGTAAAGTTGAAACAAAAGGCCCGGGGTCTAACTGCATGTCTCTGTAAAATACAGTTCCACTTTACAAATGAGAAGACGACCGAGAATGCAGTGGTTCGTAGATGCAGAACGTGGGTCTAATCACCTTTGCTGCAACAAAGAACAAAACAACAAACAGGGGTGTGGTGGACAACTTTGTCACGTGGTGTGAGCAGAACCACCTGCAGCTCAACGTATATATATATATTGTTAAGATGGGGGGAGGGGCACATTTTGGGGTTTATTCTTATAGTTTTTAACATTGTAATTCTGGTAATATTTTACTTTGTCATTTTTGTAATATTTAAATTGTAATTGATCTTTTTCTCCTATTTTAAGTTGTTGTATTGTATTATTCTGCTATAATATCCTTTGCCTTTGTACACTGGAGTGCTGTGACGAAAGAATTTCCCGCAAGGGATTAATAAAGTCTATTCTATTCTATTCTATTCTATTCTATTCTATTCTATTCTATTCTATTCTGTTACTGAAGGTGTGACAGGAGACACCCAGCTTCAGATCAGTGCAGATGCAGGAAGAATTGTGTCCCTCATGTTTCCAGGTTGAAAGTGAAGAGGTCAGAAATCAGCCAACTTTTCCCAATTAACAGTGACCTTTGATGAACTCCAACCAGATATCTCCCTAACCTGGAAACACAGAGTGTTTTTAGTGTTCTTGGCCTATAATATTTTAGCAGCCATAAGTCTTTCCCTCATCTCAACCACATCTTGTGTCATGGGAATTATTCCTGCCTGTTTGAGAATAGCCAAGAGTGAAAGTAGGCCGGCACAGTGCAGTACTGGGTACCACTAAAAGATTCAGTGGCAACATGCAGCAGCAGTTAAATGGGGGAAACCACCCCTTTCAGAAACTGCTGTGACAAAGACTTTGGTTGTTGTACTAGTAAGAATATGAAACTACTTTTACCTCTGCGTATAGTATAGTGGTTGAAAAGCTAATGTCAGCTCGCTTCTAGTCTTGACTTACAGTTTAGTTGAATAATATTAGCTAGGCTGTGTCCTAAATCACCCTCTCCCTATCGTCCACCACATATGGAGTTTACTGTTCTGTGCTGTCCAAATGTATTATGATAATTTTGTCCAATATGGTGGACTCCCATAATGCAGTGTGAAAAGTAGTGGCCAACCAGCAGTCAACCAAGCAATATACCATATGCAATGCTCATAGAACTCCCTGGACAGTGAGTAGTAAATTTAGACACAACGCTATGTGACAGTTGACGGTCCTGTCACTATGCCTCCAATTGATCATGTGCCCACTTGACCACAGGGATGTCCCTTTGGTTGAATGGTCAGCGCACACCACTCTGACCCGGGAGACTAGGGTTTGAACCCCGCCCGGGCCCTCCTTCGTCCTGCCACACCTAGTTTCTAACTTTGCCTTGAGGTTACAATTTTGCTAACAGATGTTGGCTTATTGTCAATGTTAGCTTGTTATTTCATTACCAATAAATGACATGTAATATTTTAGTTAATTGTGTCATTTTTATAGTTCTTCTAGGGTCTGTGATAGCTTAGTCTTTTCTCTTTAGCTCATCTTTTGTCCTTCCATCTGGCTGCCCTGTATAATGTAAAGAACACACTGCTTCTTGCACTGGCACATGCATTGGCATTGGGACATAATTTGTGAGGTGAAGAATCGGCCAATGTGGATGTTATTTCTCGGACCAGTGGGCTGGCCACTGCATGCCCTTGGTGGGATGTGATTTGTTGGGCACACTTGCCCCTCTGTCCTCACTACCATATTCTCTTCTATAGATTGTATTTGGGGTTGGAGCTGGGACATCAAATATACTGTATATAATAAGCAAATATTGACCTCAAATAGGCCTTTAAATCACTTGACTTGGGGGAAGGTATACTACAATTCTAGACATACAGTAAAACGTCCGCTAACTGACAAAAATGTCCAATATTGGTCTGTAATGGTTAAAAGACAGTGGCACTGGGCATTTCAACACCAGCAGCCTGTTTTATCAGGGCTTGACATTTTTGAATGTGGTTTTTGAAAGCATGGTGACATCATTGGTCATTCTTTACCTGATTTCTTTTAAAGAAAATTGCATTGTACATGCTCACAGACACTGTGAGAATACCTTGGGTACAAATCTGACATTATATATTTTTTTTAGATTAGTGGAGTTCCAATTACCATCTACCATGTGCTTATCTAAAATGCAATGATTGTTAAAAAGCATACAATATAATGATTATAATACAGTGGCCCATTTGAGCCATGCAAAGCTTTTTTTTTAATAGATATGAAAGGAAAGTGAATTTGGTTTACAGTGCAGAAGCAGATTAATGCACATGCACTCAGCACAGTCCTAACAAAATCATGTCATTCATGAAAAGCAATGTAACATGATTATTAGTTCACAGATGGCTGTCAGAGAAGGATATCAACACAACGCTACTTACCCAACTCCACAAAAAGTACCGCAAAGGAGGACTACCTTATTATGATGGCATTCACCCAATGTCTTCTGCTTGTTAGCTGGATGAGCTACAGTCACAAGATCAAGTGAAAACTGTTTAGTTACCCATTGTTTTTGCACTGGGCTTCTGTGTCTTCCTTTTTTTTTTTTTTAACCTTAAAAGCAAATTAAAGTTGTGTTCCATTCACATGCAAAAAGTGAGATAACAGAAGGTCAGAAAAAGAGAAAGAACAAATGAAGATAATTGCCCATAATGTTGGGGTCACCAAAGTCTTTTTGGCAAGCTTGGACTTAGAAATACCATACCTCTATTGTGTCTTATTATTTTTCTCTATATCTATTTTGTATGGATGAGTACAGTAAAAGTGATAGATTTATTTATTTATTAATTTTTTAGAAATTATACCTCTGTTTTATATATATATACACACACGCACATATATATATATATGTATACATATAAGCAGTGGGGTCCTTAAGTGGTGTCATACTTTTGGACCCCACTGTGTGTGTATATATATGTATATATATATATATATATATATATATATATATATATATATATATATATATATATATATATATATATATATATATATATATATATATATATGTATATATATATGTATATGTATGTATGTAGTAAATTGTATTTACATTGTAAAGACGTCCAGTTTTACTCGTTCCAAAACAGCATTTATATAAATGGCTGTACAAGACCTAGGTAGCATTTCAAATCACTAGCAGTGGTGCTGCTACACAGGCTCACTGCTGCCGCCCTAGTGGACATAGTAAAGCCAGTAGACCAGGTTGAAGAAGGTGAATGCGATCGGGAAGACGACGCGGGACCATTTGTCTATGGCGTTGACATCTGTGAGGTCGGGGATCTTGACTTTGAGCTGCGAGGCCCTTCTCCTCAAGCGGCCCTTCTTATGGCCTATGGGCCGGTCGAGGGCCGGTCGTCCGTACAGGTCTCGGCTGGCCATGGGCTTGCGGTACTGTATGCTGGCACTGTCGTAGGAGAACATGGTAGCCCGAGGGTCGTTGAGAGCGCCCATCATATCTGCCCCACTCATCTCACTGGTTAGGTTGGTCAGGAGGATGTTGCCATGAGCATCAACCTAAGGGAGGTCACCAAATGTGATTAAATTCATTCTGTACACAAAACGGCCCATTAGACAAAGGCTGTGTCCCTAAAAACAAAAGGCATTTATTTATCCAGGTGAGTGAATTATTCATGACACTAACCTAAGACACACAGGGATGTACCCATGAGCCCACTGGTCAACATCTGATTCATCCTAGACTCATGGCAGCTTTCTATGCGGCAGGGTGTTACTTCATCTGAATGTAAAGGACCAGCACCTCGTGTGATGATCCTGTGTGTGTGTGTGTGTGTGTGTGTGTGTGTGTGTGTGTGTGTGTGTGTGTGTGTGTGTGTGTGTGTGTGTGTGTGTGTGTGTGTGTGTGTGTGTGCTTATCTGATTTGCTCTAATTTTAGACACACAGATTTATTTACTTAGAAGGTGCTGGAATGTTACACTATCTCACTCTAGTGCACTTAAGATTTTCCATTTCTCTTCCCTTTTCATTGAGATGTGGTATACTTCCATTAAAACGTGGTCATACAAAAGCTCTTCCGACCTAGTTAGTTTGAAGAATACTTGGTTAAACATATAGCACATGCAGTTTTCTTTGAGTATGGGTGAGTGAATGAAACTTCCAGAATTAGAGCAGAAAATCCAGCCTCAAGCCTCAGTTCTACTTGCTTGTGGACATCATACAGGGACAGCTGTGGACACCACAGATGTGATGTTGTGTTTATTCACAGTGCGTTTGAAGCTTACTTGGAGGATTCAAATATATTCATGTACACTACAAATCAAATCAAAATGTCTGTATTTGCTGCAGTAGGGAGAGATATAGAAGATCCTTTGTACCTGCAGCCATCAGGCTTTTTTAATTCTTCTGCAAATGGTAGATGAGCTGCCATTAGTTTACCTTTGGGGATTAATAAAGTCATTCTTATCGTATTTGTATCATATCTTTGTATCTGGATCTATGACGTCAATAAGAAAACAAAACCTTTTTCCCACCTGCACTTTGTTGCTCTCCAGTCTGCTCTTATTCTCATTGTTGGACTTGGCAGCCTTCTCTGCAACCTTCTTCTGCAGGTGAGGACCACGGCCAAAGAAGATGTAGTTGACAAAGGCGTACTCCAGCAGGGCCAGAAATACAAAGACAAAGCATCCCATGAGGTAAATGTCAATGGCCTTGACGTATGGGATCTTGGGCAGAGTCTCCCTTAGGTGGGTGTTGATGGTGGTCATGGTCAGCACCGTGGTTATACCTGCAGACGAGAACATGTGGAGGGAAAGGTCAGTCAGATGGAGGTCTTTCAGCGTGGCAGCACTCTGAGGGGTCATCATAGCTACTGGAAAATGCATTCACATTTTTATTGGTCCAACCATGAAGTGACATGATCTCAGTGTTAGAAAGATAACCACTGACAACACTACCTCTATTGGACCACAGCTTCATGTTTTCAAATAGCTCCCAGTCACCATGATAGTCTATGTCACAGACTAAATTTCCTTTTATTTTGAAACGTCCATGTAGTGCAAGTCTGCTTCCTCCGGTCACACAAATGACATGAGTGATGTCTGATGTTGTGAGCGCTGAGTAAGTTGTGTGAGCATCACCTGTAATAAATAAACTGTATAACGTGTGAGGTTCATGCTGAATTTACAGCTTTTCCTGCTGCTAAAGCATTATGCTTAGTTTGTTGTAAGACCATAACTTTGAGACACACAGAGTTACAAAGCTTCATGCTACAAAGTAAAGACAATCTATAAACCAGCTGTATCAGTTCACAAAGTTGCCAAAAAGGAGCAAGCCATTTTCTGATGACCAACATACTTGACACGCAGGTGAAGGTTCTACATGTGTGTATTACAGAATGTATTGTGTATAGAAAACAGGATTATATTGTTGCTTTTTGCTATTGGGCACTGATACTGCACAATGAATCACACATATTTATATTTAATATAAGGAGGTGAGATGATTGATTGCTCAACAGTTATTGTCAAACATGCAAACATCTTGTACAGAGTGGACTGTGTCCAAGCATCATCTTTTTTGTATACAAAACAGCATTGTTTTATATGTATCTTGTTTTTGGCATTGAGAATCCACCATGGATTATTAAAAAACTAATGTTCTATTTTAAAACAGCAGTGTATACACATTCAGTCAGATCCGGAAAAGTTACACTGGTTTGGGTTTGGAATATTAATTAATTAATTTTAAGTTAACTTTTAAGTCACAGATCGTAAAATTAAAACAGTTAAACAGGAATAACTGATAGGATGTAACAATATGTATGTATTGTATGTCAGTGGTTTGGTCAGGCCACTATTTTGGTCGAGCCTGATCTTGACACAAATATTGTAAACTGTCATGTTACCTTGTACATAGACACTGTGTCTTTACGGGGTGTTCCCACCAAACGCGATGAACGCGATTGAATCGCGCGTCAAATGAAATCGCGTCGCGCTAGACGCTCCAGTTTTGACGCTGGTCCAATATGCAAAAAACACCTCGTCACGGCATCGCGTCGCGCGACGAGCCCGCCCAAACAACAACATTTCTCCCACTATTTCATTCTCTGGCTGAGATAACCACCGTCGCTGCACTGGTCCTGTCCCTGTAGATGGGACAGGAACAGCGGTGTGGGTCTCTGGCTGCAGCAGAGACAGCTCCGTGACTGTGTGACTGACCGCCTGTTGAGTGCTTTGGGACGGGGCGGCGGCTCACAGCGCCCGCTGGTTGAAAACAGCAGTGATAACGGGCTTTCAGGTCCGAATCTCCAAACCAGAAACGTTTGTAACAGCACCGGAAAAGCAACACTGAAGAGCTGTGGCTTTGCTGCAGCTAACGGGGATCTG
Organism: Trachurus trachurus; assembly: GCF_905171665.1. Lineage (NCBI taxonomy): Eukaryota > Metazoa > Chordata > Actinopteri > Carangiformes > Carangidae > Trachurus > Trachurus trachurus. Next base: position 30,135,347 of record NC_139907.1, read on the forward strand.
AATAATAAACTAAACTAAACCAGAAAACTTCTAATATTGTCAATAGACTCTGACTAAACTGCCAAGGGAACACCAGTACGTCCGTACGTCAGCACGTCGGTGACGATCTCAAAGCTGATAGGCTGTCGCGGCGCGTCTTCACGCGAATTCGCCGCAAAAGTTCAATTATTTGAACTCGAGCGATGAAGCGTCATCGCGCCGGGCGACGCGATGGAGGCGATTTTTCGCGGCCAATGCGTCCATCGCGCCGCGCTATCGCATCCATCGCATCGCCCGGCGCGATGACGCGTCTAATCGCATGTTTGCATTGACTTTACATGTAATCTCGACGCGCGATGAAGCGTCATCGCGTTTGGTGGGAACACCCCGTAATGCCACCACCAGGTGGAATATCTTTGGTTCAGACTCACACTCACAAGAAGTGACGCCGGGGCCGGGTCGGAACCGGTAGAGTTTGCCTCGGGTCTCGGGGCTCTTATTGTGAAAGGCCGGGTCCTACAGTACCCGAGAGGACCCGGCGATTGGCTGTCACAGCTGTCAATCACCCCCGCCCTCCCCCTTCCGCTGCGAGCTGCCTGTGTGACTTATGTCACGTGATCAAAACAACTACACGACTCTGATGATGACGTCAAAGGTGACAGTTCAAGCAGAAGTTAGAGCCTAGGTCAGGACTCGGGGCAGTTAAAAATTTTGTTTATTAACGTAACGTTATGGTTAATGGTTCAAAATGGTTAAACAATCGAGTTGCCATAGCGTGTTGTTACCGCGGTATGCTCCGCAAAGCACATGGACACTCCAAAACTATAACGTTAATTAAACAAGAGGAAATGACCGGTGGATTGGCGTTAGCAATGGCTAAGAAGAAGGATTACAGTACATGACCATCTAAACAAGAAAAAGGAGACGTGGATTTATTTCTGTTTACATCACGTTATGGCCAGGGGGGCTGGCAGCGGCCGCAGCCGGAGCAGGTAGAAGAAGACGTTTAGGTAAGAAACAGAAAGTAAAAACAAGTCTTATTTAACGCTAGACAACTTGTATTAAATCATAAAGCAACTCGGGCATTTCGGGTCCACGGGTTTTTAAGGGTTCGGCTCGGGTTCGGAACTCATATTTACAATAATAGCTCGGGGCCAGTCGGGTCCGGGTTCAATTTTCTCGGGTCCATTTCGGCTCGGAGCTCATATTTACAATAAAAGCTCGGGGCCAGTCGGCTCCGGGTCCAATTTTCACGGGTCCATTTGGGTTCGGGTCCGTCAAATTGGACCCGTGAAGACCTCTAGTTCAGACTCAAATGTGAACTGGACATGCATCTTTGTCTCAGGATCATTTGTAATACTCTGAAGATACATGGACATGAAAACAATCAGTCAGAAAGTTGTATCTAGCAGCTAATGTGTAAAGAACAGAAACATCACTGACCTAAGGCGACTCTTGCAGCCGAAGCGTCATAGTTGATCCAGAAGGAGACCCAGGACAGGATGGTGATCAGGGTGGAGGGCATATAGGTTTGCAAAATGAAATAGCCAATGTTCCTCTTCAGCTTAAAGCTCAAGGACAGACGTGGATATGAGCCTGGAAGAGAGGGAGAAACAGGGAAACAACTTGAATCAATCTTCACAAGGCACTGTCACCTGATCTGATTCTCCGGGCCCCTCGGCCCATCTTCATTTTCTCTCCAGACCTCAGTCTGTATCTATCTTCCTGTACATTACTCCACCTGACTCCCCTTTCTATTTGTGTTGTAGCTACAGAATGAAGCACAGATGCTAAAAAAAAGAGTTTTACTTCTCTGACATAAGGCTTGATTAAAACATTAGATCAATGCAAACTAGTTCTAATCTTCAACTTGGTTGTTGCTAAATATTACAACTAGTAACATCATGCGGAGTGGAGTCAGTCTGACCCGGTGACAAGGAGGCTGGTCAATAGAGTTGTGTTTGCAGTGCAGTGAGAGAGAATGGAGTTTCCAGTGTTGTACCTGGAGTAGTTAGTAGTTGTATGAGTATCTGTAGGCCATTGTTAGCATGGTATGGTATTGTCCCTAAATGTTTTGTTAAGCATATACAGTACAGATACCAGTGGCCCTGTGTTGGAGAGGAACGGCCTCATGTTCTCAGGATGCTAACACTTCAAACTGAAGCTAAAATGAGCCCGTCCTGCTTTTTATAGTCAGCACAGCTGTGTGTGGAACAGACCCTGAAATAAACCACACAGATGAACTTTGGGAGACACACACAAGTTAATTGTATGTGTTTAGTAGGTTTGGGCATCAGCTTCTGGGTAGTGTAGCTCCCACCTAGTCACAGCACGCAGGGTGTGATGGAACACATCTGCTGCAAAACAATCAGAAACTGTTTTTACTGCCCCCTCTCTGCATTCATACCTTGCTTGATCACTGCTTAGTTTCAATTGAATATGAATATGCTTTTATTCGCATGAACGTCAGGTGGACAATATTGCCAGACACTGATATATTTTCCATTTACAAGTGGCAAGAAAAAGTATGTGAACCTTTGGAATTTCTTAGTTTTCTGCATTGTGTTCTGATCTACATCTAAGTCACAAGTATAAACAAACACAATGCACTTAACCTGATACCACCAATATAATATGTCATGTCTTTATTTTACATATACATTAAACATTCACAGTGCAGGTGGAAAAAGTGAACCCTTGGATTTACTGTAATAAGTGGTTGAAGCTCAACCAAACGTTTCCTGTAGCTGCAGATCACAACTCATCAACACTCACGATGAATTCTGGACCATTGGTGGCCATGTTATTATAGGATGTCTGGTGTGAACAGCTCTCTGGAGGTCATTCCATAGCATCCCTATTGGATTCAGGTCTGGGCTCTGACTGGACCACTCCCAAAGGTGGAATTTCTTTTGTTGAAGCTACTCTAGATGATCTAGATAGTAGATTTACTTCAATGTTTAGGCTCATTGTCCTGCTGAGTTTCAGCTGGTGGAGCCACCCCGACATTAGAAACTCTGGAAGTCATTTTGCCCTCGATGATGGCAAACTGTCCAGGTCTAACCCTAACCCTGAGGCAGCAGAGCCCCAAACCATGATGCTCCTCCACCGTACTTCACCTTTCAGATGATGTTTACATGCTGCTATGCAGAGCCAGTTTTACACCATACGTACAAAAACATACACATACTTATTCTGTGTGTGTGTGTGTGTGTGTGTATGTGTCAGTGGAGTCCGGTACTACCCAGTGTACCTTTAGTGCTAATGAGACTTAACCTGTGACTGTGTGACTGTGATACCTGTAGCGAACACAGCTTTTTTGGACTGGGTCTGGTAGTCTATGATTGAGAACTGGGGCAATTCGATGTTCTCCACCCCAGTAACAGAACCGCCATTGCTTCCTCCTTGCCAGTAGAACTCGATGTCGTCAGTGGTGTATCCATCTTGGGAGGCAAGGGGAACACAACAGGTCACACTTCAACTAAAACGTCCAACATGCATACATCCAGGCACAATACAGTGTGTACATGACACAGACTCGGGGTGCTTTCTCACCTGCCCTGTTTAGTTTGGAGCTGAGGAGTGTTTTCTCCTCTGGACAGGTGAGGATGCTGCAATCATAGAAAGTGTGTGGTCTAGCTGACAGAGGTGCTGTTTAAAGCAGTTGGTTGGGATTCTCATCACAAGCAAAGTGATATGTGGATCTGTAGAACCACATTATGTAATAACACCGCATTACGTAATAATGTAATACATTTCCACCTCATGATGTTATAATGCCACATTTTGTAATAAAATTCTTGAACACAATATGTAATAAACTTTACCGCATTTTGTAATAAGTTGTTACATAATGCACCAAATTATTAAAAAATGCAGGTGTTGCATTTTTTTATGAAGAAAATGTACAGAATTGATGCATTAGTAACATCTTATTAGAAAATGCGGCAAAGTATATTACACATTGTGTTCAAGAATTGTATTACATAATGCAGCATTATTACATAATGTGGTGCTGCAGGGTCTACTAGCTGTATACTAGCTGTGTTATACTTCAAGTTCCACAGGTTGAGCCAAATACCTAGAGTTTGTGTTCATGGAATTATTATTATTATCATTGTAGTGTGCTTATTTACACTAATGATGACAAATAAGCACAAACCTGCAGGAGCTGTCTGTGGTCCTGAGACTGAAGCTAATCATGTTGGACTGGAGTTACTCTGGGAGGGACTGACAGCCCGTCACCTGTGTGGCTCAGTTTGCACCTAAACCTTGGAGAAGCCAGAACAGTGTCCCCTCAGTCCAGTGCTGCTCTACTTAATGAAGAGTCATTTAGTCACTTAATTCAGTGTCTGTCTGAGGTCAGTTCAGTTAATTAGCTGCCTTTTCCTGTCTGTAACCATCTTTATTTGAACAAAGGAAGAAATATTAAGTTGGTTAATAAAGTTAATGCGTTTCTCTTCTTTATCACAGAGTGTTTTCTGCACCTGGGTCCACTTGAACTTTATAAGCAGCTTCAGCTGAACTTTGGAGCCAGCAGAGCAAAGAGCTGCTGGAGGGGAGAGTGCATGAAGTCAGGCTGATCAGCAGCAGCAGAGTGTATACCAGGCTCTGCTCTTGGGTCCAGACCATCACCAGCTCCTGCTTTACCCAGGCCTGAGGTCTACACACTGCTCTGAGCAACTCATCCTCAACCTAAATTCACCAATAAACAGGCAAACAGCTCATTCAGGAACCCTGTTTAGGGCTGCACTTCTGGAGCAACAATCATCATCATCATCTTGGACTGGTTGGATGGGCTGGATGGAAGTCTGAAATGACCTCATGTTTTCCATCAGATTATCATCGTAGGTCATGTGACCACTTGACCCCTCTACAGCTCCTTCCTGGGTCTTGACACTTACAGGTGTGTGATCCCTCTTTGTGCAGTCTAAATGACATCCTAGTTAAAACAATTAGTGGGTTTTGTCATTATTGATTTCAGGTTCTGGTTCTGGTTCACCCTATATTGGGCGTGGCACTTGATCCTGGTAGGGGATAGGCTAAGTAAATAGATTACTATGTCCTTTTTGATTATGAAGCGGGTCATATTGAAATATATTGAATGAACCCACGTTTATAAAGTAGGAATTCTTCCTCTGGTTTTCTGTTCATCTCTGTTGAACATCTTCCTTTCCCTCTAGCTAAACTTGAACAATATAAAATCTGCCTCTACATACAAGGTCTCTGTGTCCACAGTCTGCACCACAGTGAAGTGAGCCTCTGCTGCCCCTTCACTAATTAGAGCTGTTTAATTGGAGTAGTTTGTCTCGTCATCTTATCTTAAGGCAGCTGGATTTAAGGGAATTATCTTCTTCTCATTATGAGAAAGCTTCATTATGATTTCTTATAATTTTTTTTATCCATTCATGTGAGAAAAGATGTTATAAATCTGAAGATATACTTTGAACACAGGTGCAGAATTTAAAACAATGACATCTTTGAGTTAAAGTTATAGTTGGTAATCCTGTTCAGAAACACATTTTGTTCTACTGGGTGAAATGGTCCTTCTATCCTGAGAGTAGTCAATACATCATGTATTCAGAAAAAGGAAGGAAAATAATCAGACCTCTGTCTGACACAACTCTGACCAATCCATGCTTTTCACTCCGAAAAGGAAAAACCAATCAGATGCCTTCATGTCTAGTTCTGTCTACACCCAATCAAGCTGCCGTCTCTCTCTCTCTCCTCCTCCTCCCGCTTGAGCGATCAGAGTCTTCACCTACGTCCGCAGAAAAGCCACACTCCAGTCTGACGGGTGACAGTGTAGTTCTGGCATATGCGCGTTGCGGGCCCCAGTTTCATGGCACAGCGCAAGGTGGTGGCGCAGTGTCAGTTTGGACCGGCGCAGCCCGGCACACGGTCAGTTTGGCCTCGCTGCGCCCAGATGGGTGTGGCGGATTCAGCTTGGCGCAGTGGAAGTTTCCTGCCAAAAAGCCGCGCCGAGAGTGCGCCGAAAGCTCACCACCTCAAACCAGGTCTACTCTCGGCACAAGGCGAAGTGCAGCCGGTGCAGTGGTAGATTGACTGACTGCAGTGCACACACGTCACCAAGACCTCACAGGCAGGTTTCCACAGTTCCAGGCGCATTTAGATGCAATAAATAATCACAACAAACACTATTTAATGCAACTAATGGAATCAACACATGAATTTATATCTATATAGATTGTCCCGTCACATCTGACGTCAGATCAAAGCCTTTTGGCAGCATAATGGAAACTCAGCCTGACTGAATTAACACAGCTGAAACTGTGATGCAAAGTAACGAAAAACTAAAAGAACTAAATAACTATCATCTGTCTCAGAGAGACGCTTGGCAATGTATCCTTTAAGCTGAGATGCTTCTGTTTATGTTGTGATCAGTGTACACTTCTCAGCTTTGTTACACAGCGTTTAAATATGGGTTACTTAAATGTGAGTGTCTTTATTAGTAGAAAGGGTGTGTGTGTTGTTGTTTTTTTGGTTTGTTTTTTTTACACTGGGCGGCGGTTCTCAGTGTATCAGATCAATCCTGGTTAAGTATATTAGTAAACTCATTATTCGGCCACTCTGAGCTCGGACCTCCGGACCAAAACAGCTGTTTCCTCCTGGGAGAGGTTCGGCCTCTGGCGTCGCTGTCTCCTCCGTCCATGTCCAAGTATAAAATTACAAACTTGCAGTGCGCATCGCCCACGGCGCAGTTAAAGGTGAGGAGAGGAGCTCATTTGATTGGTGAAGATCTGAATGGGCTGCGTTAATCCCACTCCACACCTTCTCTCCTCCTCCTTTCCCACTTGCGCCGGTAGGAAGGACATTAGGAGTGCCTGCGCCGGTCTACACCGGACTGCGCAGTGCATGAAACTTGCTAAATGCGCCTGGACACACCCCGTTGGCGCGGCACAACTGCACTGAGCCTAGACTATGCCTGGTCTAGGAAACTAGAGCCCTGGGTGTCTTCACCCATGTCCGCGGAAAGGTGGAGGCGTGGCTTCAGAGAGCAGTCAGAGGAAAGGCTGGGATTTTTGACTTGTGTGTTTTCAAAATGTGGCCTGATAGAACCGTTTTTCCAGGATCTCCAACCCTAACTTTAAAGGTTTAGTTCACCCAAAATTCAAATTTCACTCATTATCTACTCCCCCTCATGTGGACTAAGGGCTGGGAGAAGTTTCAGAGTCCTCTGTGGCTTCTCTGAGTTACAGCGGGGCTCCGTGCAGCACTGCATGTCCATATGACGGTAGCGAACAGAGCTCACTTTTCTTCGTCCAAAAACACACCAAAAAACATCAAAATACCTCCATAGTGCTCGTCTGTAATGTCCCTCTTGTATTGAAGCCCCGACATAAGAAATTGTTCCGAAAAAAATTAAATGAATCTTGCGCGATTTGCACTGACACCGGCAGAGCAGTGAACTGAGACACTGGGAGCTTCTGCTACAAACAAGCTTAAAACATACTTCTTTTTTTGGGGGGGGGACAATTTCTCATGTTGGGGCTTCAATACAAGAGGGACATTACAGACGAGCAGCATGGAGGTATTTGGATGTTTTTTGGTGTGTCTTTTTGGACGAAGAAAAGTGAGCTCCGTTCGCAACCGTCATATGGACATGCAGTGCTGCACGGAGCCCCGCTGTAACTCAGAGAAGGCACGGAGGACTCTGAAACTTCTCCCAGCCCTTAGTCCACATGAGGGGGAGGAGATAATGAGTGAAATTTGAATTTTGGGTGAACTATCCCTGTAACTGGTCAGATGTACACTACAACTACTGTGACCTGTCTTCTCAATGTGAATCAAAATGTATATTCCAACACTTATTAAACTTAGTATTCTTACTATAATTGTTATAATGTGTTTCTGGGATGATAGATCCTGACAAAAAGAAATGATTATGTTAGTAGAAATGATTTACATTTGTTTTTGTTTGAGTTAATATGTTTAAACAGATATTTTAATTTTTCATCCATCCACCACTGTCTCCCCAGTTGGTGTGGCTGAACTGGGCTGCAGGTGTGAACGAGACAAGGTGAGGGGTGAAAATAATATTTAGTGGCTTTCTGCAGAACTGTCTTCTGTAGCTGTGACTGTTCTCACACACAACATCAGTTACACTTACAGCTCTCTATCTCCAGGGTACAGTTCTGCTCATCCAATGGGTATCTGCGTAGGTCCATCATGCAGGCAGCTGTCGTGGTGATCCTGAAAGAAGGAGGTTTCAGAAGAATTCATCATAAACACACTGTCTTTACTTGGACCCTCCACTAGGAGACACCACAAACAACCTCCTCATCTACATGTACAGTCACCTGGCAACTGTCCCCTGGTCTCAGCCTCCGGCATGGTAACTGCCTTCTGGTTAGTCCCTTGGTACCACTGATACTAGACTGACACCAACTAATACTGGACAGAATGATACAACATGATGACTCCATGGATATGCCAATCAGCAAATGACATCATCTAGTGTCTGTTCCAGTAGCTTTAGCTCCATCCAGTGAAACTAGCTTTTAACAGACCATCTTCAACTACAAACACAGCCGAGACATGATCTAGGTTTGGACCTGTCCCTCCACAACTTGACATTAAAGGTACATTGTGTAAGAATTACTCTCATCTAGTGGTGCGGTTGTAGATCGCAAGCAACTCGTCGTATTTTTCATGCTGCATTCACGTGAAATCGGGCTTAAGGCAGACGGACGACAGCCGCTGCACGTAACGGCATAAACAAGCCTCTATGTAAACAAGTGGTCCGTCAGCACGAGGCAAAACAATACACGTGACAATATGTTGTCATGACGATGTGGTATTGTTTACCTGACCCACGTTTTACCGGCTTTCTCTGGACTTCTGTGACTAAAATGACATCTGGTTTGTCACCGGAGGCCGTCTGCCCGACTGCACCTGAATGCAGCATTCACGTGCAGTCCTCACAGTCCTCACTGCGTTACCACGGTGACTTTTCACAGACGCCACCTCCACCTGAGCCGACAGCTCCGGTGTCTCCGCTGAGTTTCCGTGGTTTCCTACCGTCACGCTGCCACTGAAGGTAACAACATGGAGACACCACATGGCAGCCAGCACCGAGCTTACCCGCTCCATGGAGATATGAATGATATGAACGGATAATTCAGAGCTGAAAGGAACACTTCACTTTGTTGATGGGGGGGATTACTGATTAATGAAAAACAGACTTTTGAACGAAATAATCGATTTTCGTGAATAGATAACAGGAGAAGTTACACAATGTACCTTTAAAGACAAAACACTTGATTTACTCAAGTAGATGACACATTTTCAGTTTCATGTGTGGATCAAATCCAAATTATACTGTATATCATCCAGATTATAACTGATATATGATCAGTTGGTCTGCTGCTTTTTCCTGTAGCATGATGGAGGCACTGAGAGAATGGACTGAGTAGCGATGCTGTTCTCCAGGGGAACATCTTTTCTTAATGCAGTCTTAGATAAGTGAAAGGTTCTCACTTCAAACTAGCTCCAGTAGATGGTTTTATCTGGTTTCAGCACAGGTGCTGTGGAGATGCACTTTAAGTGTATCTGTATGATATCACCTGCATCTTTAATAATGAGTCTGCTCTGCAGTCTGACCACAGCTATGCAGAGCGCACAGCTGTAGAAATATTTAGGAGAGTTTAGAGGAAACTATAAGTTTGTATAATTATAGTAAATAATGCTACAGTATGCACAAACATTTAGTAGTAGAGAAAAGGATTAACAGTGATGACATGGAAGCCTAGAGAAACACAATAATGCTCCGCTTGACCATGTCTCTTCACTCTGCTAAGTGTGGATCCACACACATCTCTCTCTCTCTCACACACACACACACACACACACACACACACACACACACACACACACACACACCTCATGTAAAAAGCCCTTCACCATAAATATTCATTAGTTTCATGGTGAAGATTGTGGGACAGTCCATATCTGGACTAGAAATATTCATCACATCAGGAGCTGCTGGATGAATAATGGAGCAGGAGCACGTTGACGGTGTGGACAGACCATCACCAGGCGTCATGGTGATCTCAGCTCCACTATCTGACTGTATCCTGCAGGTTGACAACGTCAGCCCACAGGTACAGTCGGTGTCACATTTTGACACACACACACACACACACACACACACACACACACACACACACACACACACACACACACACACACACACACACACACACACACACACACAGACAGACTCACAAGATTAAACAAAAAACAAACAAAAAAAACACCTGCAGTGCTGTGGTGTCCACTCTGAGATGAGAGTTTTCCGGTTGTCCCGGTTACGTTCCATAACAGGAATGAGTGAGCAGATAGAAGGAGTCTCCTTGCTTTACCCTCCACTGATGGAGAACGTTGTGACTGGTGTGTGTGTGAGCACATACTGTATACATCAGTCAGCCACAGCATTGAAACAGGTGACAGGTTTTATTGTTGAGGTGGATTGGTGTATATCAGTGGCCAGTTTGAAGAGTTCATTCTGAACCATTTGTCATTTCATTTAAAACTTGATATTTTGTTTTAATCATTTTTTCATGGCTTCTTCATCATTACCAAAATATTTAAATTAAACACTTAAACATGAAACATTCAACATTTTAACCATTTTATGAGCAATATATATGAGTGATGGTCCCACCTATCATCATCACACGCTGTATAGTGTAAACATCAATTATATCTTTGGAATAACATTAAGAGCAGTCTGGTTAATGTTCTGACAGCAGTAGCTTTGTGCTCAGCAGTGTGTGTGATGCCAGAGTGTGTTTGGTCTGGTCTACACTACTACTAATGGATATTCCAGCAGTGTTACAGTTTAAGAATACAGTTGTGTTGTGTGTTGTGTATCTGACACCCTGCTCTGAAACAAACACGTGCTGAACCTGCTCTCCTCTCCTCCACAGGATCTCAGGATGTGGTCACTGCACCCGCAGCTCTGACTCTGAGCACCCCACACACACACACACACACACACACACACACACACACACACCCCCGCCCCACACACACACACAGGCAGAAGATACCAAATGAACTCATTCATAAACTGCAACACTACTCATGTCAGCTTCAATCACAGACTGCCGAACGCTAACCTGTGATTCACAGTCAGAATATGGACAGAGTCACATTCTGCCTCACAGACTCATGACCTCACTTCTGTTATGGGGACCAGAATCACCGCCTCACCGCTGTCAGTCTGCCACTCAGACTAGTTTCAGGTTACATTCATCCAGAGCAATTAAACTGAAAATCTTCAGATTCCTTCTTTTAGACCTAAAATGTTAGGAAAATACAGCCCCAAGTTGAATTTGCCCAGAATTGTCCTTTAAACCACCAACATCTAATCTGTTTATCCTGAAGTCCCAGTGCACATGTGCACAAAAGTTGTAAGATATTGTGTTCACAAGGTTCAAATTATTTTTGTGAGGTCACAATGACCTTGACATTTGACCTTTGGCAATCAAAATCAATACTGTGATTCATCTTTGGGTCCTAGTGAATGTTTGTGCTGTATTTGCAAAAAAAAAAACTATCATTCTGTTACTGACATAGTTTGTCCTCAAGAGTGGGACATACTGCATGTACAAATAATCCATCTTAGACTTACATTTAGGGGATCTTCAGCTCTGGACACTCCCATGATTGTCCCTCATGTCTTAGTAAAGAACAAGTGTCTTTCCTCCCGTCCTTACACATGTGAAATGTCCAAAAACTGGATTCTAGTTGCCATGTCAACTTTTTTGTTGTTTTAATGTGATACCACACACACAGACACAGACACAGATTAACCTGCTTCGTCCTCTTTCTTTTTGTCATCATCATCATCATCATCATCATCATCATCATCATCATCATCATCATCATCATCATCATCATCATCATCATCATCATCATCATCATCATCATCATCGCTGCTGAATGTGCATGCAGATTGTGTGGTGTGTGTGTTGTACATCTTCTTTGTCTAACTGAGAGCTACTTACAACCAACATGCAGTCTGTGGTGAGGTCATTCTGGGAAACCTAAATATAGCTATTGTGTCAGCAGTGAGCAGCACGCTGGATGAATAATTGTGGGAGCCGGCAGGCATAATGACTCTGCAGCATGGCACTGTGAAATAAATCTCCCCTCCTTCAGAAGCTGTGAGAAGTCTGAAGCCAAAGTGAAGGGGAGCTGCTGTCCTCCCGGGGTGTAATCACATGATCAACAAACACTTGGAGAGTTTATGATCAACATTATTTAAAATAATAATCACTTATAGTGATCAGGTTGTCAGGCCGACAGAATCCATGACCTGTGAGTCACAAGGTCATCGTCTGTTTCACTGGTCCACATCTGCTGCTGATCCATTTAATGAACACAGTGTTCACACACACAGTCTGTACCTTCTGCCTCTAGGGGTCTCTCAATTACTGTAAAACAATAGCAAAAGAGGTGTTGGGTGACATCGGGGAGGAGTGTGGGGTCTTGGGAGTTGTTGTCTTCCCCACCGTCACGCCTGGTTTGGAAAGTGTCCGAAGTTTTGGAGGTTTTGACCCAAAGATGAATTCTTGCCAGAGGTTTCTGATCTCTGAGCTGTCTAACATCTAATCAGCTTCTTCTTGAGTAACCTAGGATCCAGATGTCCAATGATTACAAACATATTTCAGACAAACTAAATACTATCCTTAATTGAATATTAGGGGTGAGACGAGACACGAGATTGGGTTCACGAGAACGAGACGAGACGAGATTTTAAGAAAACTATACAATGACAAAATATCTGACTGGACCAACAGACTTTTATTTAACCGAGTTGCACATGCATTTTGAAATGTTTTATTATAACTCTTTATTCTTTACATGCATGATGTATGCATGAGCTTTTAACTTCTTCCACAAATTGAAACTAAAACTGAAATTTATAAAAGTTTAAATAGAATAAATGAAATGAAATAGGCCTATTCCTTTCTTTTTTTCAAGTGCAAACAATATTATGTGCAGTGTTAAGTTTCGTTTTTACTGAGGAGGAACTATGAAGAACTCATCTGTGATTGAAAAGAAAAGTACCTAAACCGAATCGAGTAGAGTTATAACTGTAGTGGGAAGGGTGGGATGCAAAGTAATGGTAACTGGTTTAAAAAAAAATAATAATAATCTTGCGGGACAGATTTTTAACGCGACAAGAAATATCGTCGAGTTTAATCTCACGAGATCTCGTCACACCCCTATTTAATATCATTATATTTATCTGTTTTATACACAAATTTAGTCAGTGTGACTATGAGGGCGGACTCATCAAGAATAATCCGCAAATTTAACAGAAAATGAGCAGATGGAAATTAGCCCATGGGCTACAATCTGGCACATTTGCACGTACTACGGTACATGTTTTATTAATGTGCACTGTCCTGACTTCTAAATAAATAAATAAAAAATAAAAAAAGAGGCAGTGTGTCTGTCTCCTCTTTCCCTCAAATGGGACAGATGGAGTGTGTTGCACCACCTGGGGTTTGGACAGGATATTGTGGGGAAACGGGATTCAGTTCACCATCATCCCTCCCCGGTTCTCTGACGTCATTCATTTCCAGGCCCAGAGGGTCAGCTCCTGGACATGTGGGCTCTGATCAAGTTTCTTGGGAAATACAAACGATTGGTTCACTCCCATCAACCTGAAAGATGTGCAGTTTCTCTTTTCCAAGTAGGATATCAGATTCACTTTCCAGATACTGTATATGGCGAGTCCCTCTGTCTGCACCCTGGCCTGTCTCTCAGTCTGAAAGGGTTCCTATGGTGCACGGAAGCAGCCATCACTTCACTGAGGTGCCACGGCAACCGCTTGGCAACGTATCTGGCCGACTGGCAGCTGTTGGCACAGACGGGAAGTCAGAGCGCACACGTGTATTCTCACCAACTACTCAATTTAGGTTTTGTGATAAACACAGAGAAGAGCATGCTTTCTCAGACAAAGAGTGTAATCCTTCTGGGACGCTTTCTGGACTCAGTGTCTTTCACAGCTTGTCCCTCACCAGAGTGTACAAGACTTTCAGAGCGTGTCTCACTCGTTCGTCCACACAATTCTGTTTAGTTCAGATCTGGTCTTAGGCTACTCTCTTTGATGGCATCTGGCATCCTCCTATTCGGCCGCCTCCACATGAGGGAATTCCAACGTTGGGAGACTTCCCACGGACTGGACCCTGTGCGTAATGAGGCCAGGTGCTCCGAGTCTGTTAGAGGTCCAACAATCTCACATAAACTGTGAAGAGTTTTCAATCTTGTTTCTCTCCCTGAAACATTTCCTTTTGTCACTCATGGATCGTCATGTCTTAGAAATGGATCCAGAAATTCTGGCATGTCAGTGGATATGTTCGCCTCAGGAAAAACCCTGCAGTGCAGAGTCTGTCTCTGTAAGGTCCAGTTGTCCCCTGGGCATAGACTGCCAGGACAGGACTGGCTGTATACCCCGCCAGCTGATTCCCTCTACACTGTCCAAAGTAAGTGAACACAGTCACAGGTTGATCCAGATAGCTCTTCACTTGCCTGCGATGGTGAGCCTTGATTCATCAGATGCTGGACACTCAGTCCTGGAAACTCTGCTGTGAAGAAACCTGCTGCTGCAGGGCTGAGATGCAGCAGCAGGTATAGGGGAGAGTGGGGTAATGTGAGACACCCCCTGTTTCTAGAAAACGGAACACATTTATGGTCATGTGACCATTATGTTTTCAAGCCCTTTCCATTTCTCCATGGCCATGAAGGAGAGGACCTCATGATGCTGTGGAAAGCATGTTATTTTTGCATGTAAAAGTAAATTTTCTTGCTGTCAATCAACTGCTGTGCCAAAGCAAATTGATTCACGTAGAATACATGATACATGATGATGAACTACCAACACATAAAACCATGTGATGATGCTGGCTGAAAATGAGCCTGAATTTCTAAGAGAGGTGGTTTTTTCTAAAATGTTGGGGTGTTGGGGTAAAGTGAGACAAATGCTGCGGGGTAAAGTGAGACCATGGATGTATTATAATAAATCCATGAGTGAGACTGTGAGCACCACACACAAAGATTTATACTAGAATCTCATCCCCCAAGCCAGAAATCTCACATGATCAATGATCTGTAGCCACACTGCTTTGTTATGCTATGTGCTCTCAGTCAGCTCACTTCTTTTAGTCACATTCCACTTTGTCGGCTCTCCCCACAAACAAGAGGACTTTTGATCAAAATGGTCACCATTGTCGGGGCCTACAATCTGACCCCCAGACTATCTAACTGGTTCTATCTGTCATTTGAATGTTAATTAAAACATTTTGTGTTGTATTTGATTGTGTTCTTGAGTCACTTTGCGTTGAGAAAACAAAAGTGCTTAATTGACCAATCCCCATGATTCTGCTACTAGTCCGACATTAGTTCTGGGATGTGTGGTTGTCAAGCTAGCTGTCAGGATTCTAACTGTTACAACATGTATTGTTATGGTAGTTTCAGAGTGGAAAAAGTAAGTGGATCAGTTTACCCCATTGATTTCTCTGGTTTGTCTCAGTTTACCCCTGGGCTGGGGTAAAGTGAGACACAAGACCACTTTTTTAAAAACAATCATATTTTCACTGCCCTTCGTTCTAAATACATTCTGATAATTTCCATTACTAGGAAACATCCTGAATTAATGGGAAATGTGTAAATTTTACTGATAAATCATTTTAGCTCGCTTAGAGGGGAGCAAATGTAAAAAATGTCTCACTTTACCCCACTCTCCCCTACTGGCTGTGGATCTGGAGGTGCTGGGGGGGGGGGGGGGGGGGGGCTTGAACCACTGGAAGAGACAGACTCTGAAAACAGTTGATGCTAGCATTAGCATGTGAGTAATATCCCTGCACTCAGTTTGACACAGGGAATGTAGAGATAACACTGTCGCCCTCAGAGGTTCTTCTGCTCCCTCAACCTTCTGGCTTTTGGCTACAGCAGCAGTTACATGCAGCATTGTGCTCCGTTTGTGCTGTGCACACTTACTTGGATAAGATGAGGTAGGTGGATGCTAGATAAGCTTGTCTGGCAGTAAAGGAACCACATAGTGTACTGTACTGTGCTGTGCTGTACTGTGTGTAACCTCAGAGCCGTTCCTTACTCCTCAGATCTTGTGATATCTACAGAGAAGAGTGCAGAGTCCTGTGACTGGCACCACACAGCTGTGATGTGGGTTAATGCCTGAGTGGGGAAGACACAGCCACCGAATGGTTGAGGAAATGTGATGTATATAAAATGGATCAATAAGGACATAAATAAATAGGGAAATAAATTAATCAGGAAATAGACAAATAGGGAAAAAATAAGGTGACAAATAAATATATAAACAAACATGGAAGGAAAAAAAAAAACTGACCTTATGATTTTTATTTCATCCTCTATTTATCTGTTACATTAATGTATTTATGTGTGTATTTGATTAATCGTTTATTTATCATTACGGCAGTAAAAGAGCTCCATGCAGGTCACTCTGTCATACATTACATTACTATCATGTTGTTCCATACACATGATTATTTGCATTCATGTGCACCATTTATTTCTCTAACATATGCTATTCATTCAAGTATAGTTGTGTATGTGTAAGTATAGTGGTGTATGTCTGACAATATACTGGTGCATATGTGATAGTGTGCTAGTGTATGTGTGGAGTATACCTGTGTACATGTGAGAGTAGCCTACAGTAGTGTATGTCTGAAAGTATATAGTATAGTAGTGGATGTGAGAAAACGATATTAGTCTCAGTCTCTGGTAGTATTTAGGCTGTATTTAATCTCTGTGCAACATACTACTATTACATCACCTACACACTGTTAACATGGAAAAGTGACAGACTATAACTTTTCACTGAGCAATTTAATCAAACAGAAGACTTGAAATTATGAGGAGTTTGAGGAACAGGGACAAAGAGATTTACAGCAGCCATGTTTGTGTGTTTCAGTGTCCTCTGGTGGTTGTGTGAGTCCAAACTGTCTTCTCTGTGGTGTAAAACCTTAAACATGCTGATGTGATCTGTCTGCTGATGGTGGACATATTCAATTAAAGTATATAAACATCTGCTCTATCATGAGTTGCAGATGGAGATGCCAGCGGGGACTGTGGCATGAAGCACCATGAACGCACAGTGAGCCGCACTCTCTCTCCTCAGAGGGATGAAGATGAAGATGCAGGAGTTGATGGAAAGAAGAGAAAGCAGGCAGGGGTTTAGATGATGAGGAAGAGGAGGTAGCGGTGTGTTGCTGAGGAGAACGGGGACATGTTTACCTTGAAGGAGACAGGAAGTGATGGGGGCAGCCCACCAGGCCGCTGCTCACTGAGCCGTGAAGGCGGGGCCACACACTGCTGTTTCTGGACTAATCCAGCCACTGCTCTCTGTCCTCATACCCTGCTCTGTATGTTCTCTCTGCTGGAGCTACATACAACCAACCTGTCTGACGTCTGGCAGCCAATCAGGTCCAGACTGTTACAGGTGGAGATCAATGTGAGATTAAATCCAGGTAACTCACCAAGACTGCGTTTGAATACTGAATATAGCAAGTGTGTATTTTTCTTCTAAATCGATAAATTGTGTCTATTTTGATTTTGTATTTTCTATACAAAACAAAACTACACTATAGTATTGTTAAACAGTGCATATTTTCAAACAATGTGCTTACTGAGGCAAAAAGCTAAAATAAAATTCTCAGTATGTTAGTGTCCCAGGAAATTGCAAATTACTTTACAACACATAGTGATGTGTTCCTCATTTAATGCATTCAGTCAGAGGTGTGACTCATGAGGAAATAGAAAGGAAAAATGTTCAAGAATTCAAAACCTATATGACCAAATTATGAGGGGCCATACAAGCCATAATTCATTCTTTCACTCTCACACACATACATTCTCCTGACACATACACATACATATATTTTCACTCTCATATTTATACATTTTCATACTAGAAGTAATATATGTATGTAAAACGAAAATGTATGTAGGTGAGAGTGAAAATATATGTATGTGTAAGGACAATGTATGTATGTGAGAGTGAAAATATATGTATGTGTAAGGAGAATGTATGTATGTGAGAGTGAAAGACTGAATTATGGCTTGTACGGCCCCTCATACCAAATCCCCTGAGTTTAAATGTCTGTCTTTAGTCTCTGAGGTGAATCCAAAGAGAACATGTACAGTACTCACATCACTGTAACTGTTTCTGCGTATGTGTGTGTACTTTTTTTTTTTTTTTTTATAAATTGTACTTAATTTCTTAACTGATGCAAACTCAGTTAAAGGGACAGTTACATGATGGTGAATAATTAACAGAGAAAAAGTGAAATGAGCAGCTGCTCAGAAATGACTGTAGGAGTTTTATCAGTGTTGGCTGCAGCTGCTGTGGAGTTTATGATGTTTGTACATCTCTGTTTTCCTGCTGCTTTATTCTGCTGCTAATTCTATGAGAAGCAGCATCTTAAGTCCATGGTAATACGGATGATTACACAGTTTGCAACTGTACAACAAACACAGTACAGTGTCGTACCTGACAGCAGCAGTCGTAGCTAAGTGTTCTTAATAAATTGCCAACTGAGTGGATATTGGTGATTAAAAGTTGTATGCCAAGCTGGAGGTCATTGGCTTTTGGTGCTCAGCTTGGAAATGAACAATGAAATACCAGTAGCTTTAAAGGGATATTTCAACATTTTGGCAAATTCGCCTATTGCCATAATCCCTAGTTTTAGCAGTGGGTTCATTACCTTTAATTGTCCGTGCATTTTGTTTTGAGATTGTTGGGGGAGAGACGGAGGCGCATAGTGTTTCCACGTTTCCCTCATCAAACTAAATCCAAAAACTCCAAAACGCTCTGGTGGACAAGTTGTGACCTGCACATTCACCACGCTATGAGATAATAATGGAACATTATCAGACAGAGTTGTTTTAGAGGTAAATGCATAGCCAGAACTACATTCCAGACACAGCTGCTGGGTGGAGTGACTTCAACAGCAAAATAGTTCCGAGTATTTGCTTCATGTGTATTCATTATACATTATTATCTCATATCGTGGTGAATGTGCAGGTCACAACTTGTCCACCAGAGCGTTTTGGAGTTGTTGGATTGTGTATTTAGTTTGATGAGGGAAACGTGGAAATACCGCACAGCTTGCGTACTCCCCCACCATTCTAAAAATAGCTTGCACCGACAATTAAAGGTAATAAACCTATTCCTAAAACTATAGAGATTATGGCAATAGGCGAATTTGCCAAAATGTTGAACTATCCCTTTAAGAATCTAATGTTGTACCCCTCCTCCCATCCTCTCCCCCTTTTAAACACAGAAAGCATCTATTCTAATCTCCAGTATCATTTCCAGTGGTAGAAGGTTCATGTGAGATTGTATGGTTAGTCAAGTTAAAGGCACATTACAATGTGCAGCTTGGCTTCGGAGCTGACCACATCTCTCATCTAAAAACTCCCAGAATGCTTCTGAACTCAAGAGGACTGAATTATTGACAGTGAGTGGAGCCACTGTTTCCTTAATTAAGTCCATGAAGCTGACCAGGTCGAAGCCGTGCTCTGCAGCAGAGAGCCTGACTGTGTACACTGTGTTCACCAGGAGAGGCTCCATAAATGATTCACCAAGCAGCTCTCCCTCAGAGCTCCACCGTGAGCAGTCAGAGCAGACTTCACCCTCTACTGAGCCTCACAGGACTCAGCTGGTCAACTCTGCAGGGCTTCTTATATGCACACGTGGCCAAAGTCATGTTCTAATTAGAGGGTAGATTTAATCTTACTCAACTTTACACCGATGGCTGACAGGAACTGCAAAGAGCAGTTTTCCTCTTTCAGTGAGTGCTGTAGCACCCTGAGCTGCTCTGCATGGTCCAAACATGCCACATGCATCGAGCCATCAGCACATGCTCATCCGTCTCTGAATCTTCAGCTCCTAGTGCTCTCAGTGTTTTCCTCTGAAGTGTAATTGTTTGTATGTCTCATCACCAGTTGTTCAGTAGTTACTGCTAATGAGACTTCCTGCTGCTGCTGTTTCACCAGAGACAGCTTTTACTGTGAAGCAGCAATAGGAAATACAATGAGCCTGCCACTGAGTTGGTGAAACTTTGTTAATGGTGCCAGTCTTAAAATTAAAAATAAAATGAAAGAAATAATATTTTACACTACTAAAACAAAGCATCAGTTTAATTGATTCCACTGATGTCTTCAAACAGAAGCAGCTCTCACCTGAGACCATAGAGCACGGTTCCGTCAGGGTGCAGTCTGATCATCCGGTTCTTCACCGTCACTCCATGGACGAACGACTTCTTGTCATTAATGAAGTAGGTGTCGGGGACCCACAGCTGGTCTGCCACTCGGTTGTCCAGGGTGAGGTTGAGAGGAATGCCTGTGTAGGACAGACGCTTGTCTCTCCAAGACTGCTGGAAGTACATGGTGATGGTGTAGTCCTGCAGGAAAGACATGGTGTGAAGGGAAGGTTAGCATATTAACATGAACAGCCCAATGACTCATTCATCTTTCCGCTGATGTATTTCCTGTGCATGTTCTATCACTGACAACTGGTGCAACATCTGTGATTACATATAACCTTCCTGTTGTAAACATGAGTTGCATAAGTTGCAAAAACGGTCATTTTGATGAGGATCATGACAGAAACTCACTGAAGCTACATTTTAATATAGTCCCTCTCAATCTTACTGCTGTTTTTGACCAATGACAAAACAAAACAGACAACAGAGTTAGTTTCTGACACAACCGTTGTCGTTCACACCCTATACAGGAAGCTTAAAGCAGTGACATCTGAAGGGATGGCTGTACCATGTTCCAGTATTAACACCTGATACTGTTATATTCCGTCTACTACTCTACCTTGTGATACATTTAGTTAGCTGGTAATGTAACTGTCATTTTATGTATATTCAATTAGATTCTTCCTAGTTTGTTGGATTACGGGTCAATTTATTAAAGGGATAGTTCACCCAAAATTCAAATTTCACTCATTATCTACTCCCCCTCATGTGGACTAAGGGCTGGGAGAAGTTTCAGAGTCCTCTGTGCCTTCTCTGAGTTACAGCGGGGCTCCGTGCAGCACTGCATGTCCATATGACGGTTGAGAACGGAGCTCACTTTTCTTCGTCCAAAAAGACACACCAAAAAACATCCAAATACCTCTATAGTGCTCATCTGTAATGTCCCTCTTGAATTGAAGCCCCAACATGAGAAATTGTTCCGAAAAAAATTAAATAAATCTATGTTTTAAGCTTGTTTCTAGCGGAAGCTCCCAGTGTCTCAGTTCACTGCTTTGCCTGTGTCTGTGCAAATCTCACGGGATTTGCATTGACACACACACACACACACACACACACACACACACACACACACACACACACACACACACACACACACACACACACACACACACACACACACACACACACACACACACACACACACACTCCCACTGTTTTTGTATCTTATCTTATGGGCAATTTAGAGATGCCACTGATGCACAATATGAAAAATTTCAACCGATACCGATAACCAATAATTTCCGCTGACTTGTATCATCAGAACATGCATGTCCTGTGATTTTCATTTCAGAAATCTGGTCACCACTGACAGGGGTACTCAGCCTGCAAGCAATTTCCTCATTCATTTATCGGATTTTTCGGATCGATAAAAAATGACGTAATTTTCCCTCAAATCGGCCGATATTTTATCGGTCCGATAATTATCGTGCATCCCAGGGTTGACATGCTTTTTGACTGTAGAAAGAAGCTGGAGAACCCAGAGAGAACCCACATGGGGGTGCCAGTCCTGGGAATCAAACCTGCCAACCACTGTGCTTCCCCATCTCCAGATTATGGATAATAATTCACTGTAATGTTCAACCAAAGCGAGGCAGGGGTAGGCAGGGCCGTTGCTAGGAATTCTGGGTCCCCTGAAAGTATACTAAAGTGGGCCACTTCCCTGACTTTTCCACTTTTTTTCATAGACTACGTATGTATTATCATTTCTTATTTAGCCTACTTTGTTTTGATGCTAATGCAGCATTACTATGAGTATTAGTCAGGGTCTTATGCAGAATAATTGAGTCATACAAAGATTAGACTACTGGGGTTTTTTGTGGGCCCAACTGGGCGCTGGGCCCCTAGAGTTATCATCACCTTTCTCCCCTATACAACGGCCCTGGGGGAAGGCAGGAAGTAACCTACTGTTTACCAAGCGCTTGCCTTGGAAAATAGTCCAGGACGTAAACAGAGAAATATCTCTGTGGGTCAGTGAGGATGCTCAGCGTTAGGCACCATGTGAGAGGAAGAAGGTCTGTGTTGTGTTGAGTTGTTAGCCATGATTCACAGTCTGGGCTGTCAGGAGCAGAGTGCTGCAGCTTCTCATGCAGTCTTTACCTTCTATTCAAAAATAACTTGTTCCAGTCTGAGCACAGGCTGCTGAGATGGATTATGTTTTGAAATGTCACTTCTTATTAAGCAGCAGGAACAGTCACCGGCCTGCTTACTCCAATTTTCCACTCTGCTCCTGGGAGAGTTGGGTCTCCCTCCTTCACCTCCAGCCTGAACCCTGCAGCTGTCCCTGCTGCAGCCCAGTCCATCACCAAACTCCAACAGGACTGGACCACCTTATGACAGCTCAAATGACCATCCAGTATTAAAGGGATAGTTCACCCAAAATTCAAATTTCACTCATTATCCACTCACCCTCATGTCGACTAAGAGCTGTGAGAATTTTCAGAGTCCTCCGTGCCTTCTCTGAGTTACGGGGGGGTCCGTGCAGCAGTATTTGTCCATATAATGGTTGTCAATGGATACCAACTTTCTTCGTCCAAGAAGACACACCAAAAAACATCCAAATACCTCCATGCTGCTCATCTGTAATGTCCCTCTTGTATTGAAGCCGCGAACAGCGGAACAATTTCTCATGTCGGGGCTTCAATAATACGAATACGTGAGGAATAATCAACAAGGCAAATAACCACCTGACGTGAAACTGCAATTGTTGCGTCTGTTGCATATTTGTGTCATCGCGGGTACGTCACCTCTGAGCCTTTAGTATTATAGGAAAAACTTCTTGGAGTCTCCTAAGAATTTACAGCCACCTGCTGGTGTAGCAGCTCTAGCCAGCTAGAGCAGGATAGTTAAACATTCTTCTGTACAGAGGCTGGATTTTCTCAGTTGATATTCCCCGACCAGAACAGCACAAGCCAGCAGAGAGCTCTTTCACCTGAGCATATTAGGAGAGGTAGACTATTTTACTGTAACGTCTAGCAAAGCATGAATGTAATTTCCATTCTGAATTACTATTTCATCATAAATCATCTATCATCTGCCTGTTCACAATTTTACAGCTTAAGGTCGTCCTCCGTGCAAAGGTGGTGTGTCCTTACAATGTAAGTACAAACACTTTGCATGCAGTGTTGTTTTTGGCAGGCATTTTAGATTTAGTCTTAGTCTTTTTGATGAAAATACTTATTAGTTTTAGTCAATTTTAGTCATTTCTATATGTGATAGTTTTAGTCTAGTTTTAGTTGACGAAAACTCAAAAAGGTTTTAGTCTAGTTTTAGTAAAAAAAAAAAAAAAAGTCTTTTAATAAATTAATTCAATAAAGGAATGGTTTTACACATAATGTTTCCACCCAGCAGCGTTGCAGATATTTTTTGATTTTAATTGACAGATTACACGCACAATAAGCAGAAATGTCATGCATTTTGAACGTCTGACCATCCACCCGTCAGCGCTGCAGAGCGGCTGCACCGCGGCTGCACCGCGGTCACCGGAGCAGCTGATCACTGCCTGCTCTCTGCCGCTCTGATCAGAAGCACCGGGCGGCGGCGCACCGCGGCTCGTCTCAGCAGCGTCGTTCTGTTTTTGATGGAACCGTTGCTAAATTGTGTGAAGCTTAGAGTAATGACAATACACAATATGAAATGTAGAGGCGATCACAGCCCGACCACTAACATTTACGTCCGTTCTCGTCTCATCAACGAAAACTCACACACGTCTCGTCATGTTTTCGTCATCAGAGAGCCACGTTTATCTCGTCACCGTCTCGTTATCGTCATGAAAAAAAGGGGCGTCAACGAAATATTTCGTCATCGTCATCGTTAACAAAAACAACACTGTTTGCATGTTTTGTATGTTTAGAGGCATTAAGACAAAGGGGTTGTTTATATGTACTTTACTAAATATCTATTTGGCTCAGGTGATAGACTGAGTTTATGGTTCAATGTCGGGCTCCCCTGAACCTCGGTCATGTCTGGAAGAACACTTACCTTGACAGGACAACTACAACTGACAGTGTGATTTCCTGTGTGTGCTTTTCTAGAATAACTGAGCAGCCCATAAACTGTCAGTAAAGATGGATGTAGCCATGTAGCCATTGTGAAGTCAAACACAGGTTTATTAGACGTTCTGTTAGCTGCTGCACTGTCACCATCTTGGCAGTGTGTGACTGTGAAGTATGTTGGTGTGTGTGTAGCTTTAATTACAGTGGTAGATCGGTATACACAAGGATTACACTTACTTTTACTTATTTTTTTTGGTCTCATATTAATGTGGATGAATCTACGTTACACACTTGTTAATGGGTCCATTTTATAGGCTATCGTTTTGTCTTTATCGTTATTTTGTTATTATTATTAAGTGGTCGGCTCACCCAGCATTTCCTACTTTCCCGTCATGGGCATAACACCGCCGGATCGCTAGTTGGCATCGTTTAGCGGGGGATGCTACCCACCACAGCTAACACCCGCTAGCTCAACGTTAACCTCCACTAGCGGTAGCAGCTAGCATCCGCTGCACCCCGCCTTTCCGAAAATAGACTTCCATTCATCGTAATAGCGGGGTTTTCTATTTTTTCTAAAGACCCCGCTATTCCAAAAAGGCTATTGGGGAAAATCCTCCATTTTTTGCAGAGTACAGCGTGTGGTACAGACCCAGTATATATACACTGGTGGATCTAAGTTCAAACCATGGAGACAAAATAAGGACAAAAGCAGATTCTCAGCAGCTCCAAGTGAAAGCTTTATGCTGAATTGTCTCTTTGTGTATTTTTGTTTTGCTGCACTGACGAGCTGCTGTGTGTGTCTGGGCCTCGGGGGACATGAGTTTATGCTGCTGTTGCTTGCTCTCACAGTAGAATTCAATAACAGCACTGTACAGTGTGAAATGCATTGTGTCACAGCACATTATGATGGCCTGCATACATTCAGCAAATACGTTTTGTCTCTCTACAGCTATTCTCAGTTGTTCAGTGTCCTCTGAAGGAAAAATCAGTCAAGTCATTCATTCTAATCATCTGACAAAGTTTAGAATGTCATACCCATTGGCGGTGTTTGCAACGTCGTGTTGACATCTTTACTATAAAGAACTCTCTCCTTGATTTGTGATTCCAGCATGTTGTAGAAAATACGGCTTCTATTTTGGCTGTAGTGAAGTGGATTTTCGGACACTGTGTCATCAGCACCATGTGAGAGATAGAATGGGCTACAACATCATGAAGAAGAAGAAAATATTGTCTTGGCAACAGCTTTGATTTGAGACTGGAAGATCAGAGAAGAATCAAAGATGACGCCAATATTTTTGATTTTCCAGCTTCCAGGACTAATACAACCAGGGATATCTAACAACTGCTTAAACAACTGCTAAATCAGCAATAAATGGCAGTGAGTTCATAACCCTTTTCTGGCCGGAACACAACAGCAAGGCCAGCCTTATCATCTGAAATGTCCCTTGTATGGAGGAGCACTTCCAGTACACTGTGATTTGCATATAGCAAACTACTTTCTTTACATGTAACCTATCATTATGATATAAGGAGGCAGAGGAAGAACTAAACATAAGATCAAAACAGCAAAGAAGGGAGAGAGAGAAGTCATCGGTAACTGCTAAAGAAACAACAGAACCAACACCACACAGATATGAGTGACGGCTAAGAAATAAATTGTTTATGCTAGGGGGGCTTTTAGTTTGAAACAATTAGTGTTGAGTTTGTACTATCATGAAATGCAAGTTTTATACCACGTTGCTCAACTCTACATATCAAACAGAGAGAATCAGAAACCTGCATCTAATAATCCAGTTATATTTTTAGAGTTGCTGGTCACTTGTTTAGGCAAAACAGTCATTGAAAATTGTTCTGGGTCCCAGATGGAGCTGTTCACTGTGTGAGAGACAAAATCAGTAAGACATTCTGTTTGAGCAATGAGTTTATAAGTTAATATAGTCGATATGTTAGATTGAACCATCATAAACTTCAGGCTCTGAAGGTGGAGTAAGAGACAAGGACGAGTCCAGAGTAACAAGAACAAGTGTCATCATTAGCAACCACGACAGCAGGAGGTGGAGGTCTAAGAATCTGCTCAAAATCACTTAACAAATAAACAACGGAGGTGATAAATATAAAGGAGACATTAAAAAAGAACCACTCTAAAGTCCCCACGGGTGTTCTGATGAACTTTTTCAGGTAACATGGACAAAAACTGCATCACCGCTGCTCCATCAAGTTCATGTGACGTACTCGGCTGCATTTCACATTCCACTCAGCTCTCAACTCTGTTTCCAGCGTTCACTGCAGTTTGTCAAGATGCTTATGCAGCATTTCAACAACCTGGAGGGAAGAAACTTTCTGAAAAAAAAAAAAAAAAAGACAGGCGTGTACCAGAGGCACGTCAGTGGTCACAGAACAACACAAACACAACACCAAAGTGGTTACACCAGTGAACTCAGTCACAGCCTCACAGGAAGCTGTTTGACAAACAGGTGTTTACGTAAACTCAACATCACAACAGAGAAACCAGCCTGTGTCCAGACTGTCCACCACTGTCAAGTACAGCCAAGTGTGTCAACCATATTCATTTTGGTCAATTTTTCAGGATTACTTTTGAAAATAATATATAAAGATGTTGATATCTTTTTTTAATTGGGTCTTGTAAAACCACATGTTCCTTTGTGTTCTATTGGCTGGGGCATCGCTGTAGTGCTACAATGCTTTATTTATGGTCTCATGCCAATTCAAAAAATCTGCAGCTCATAAAATACTTCACATAAATACTGATTTAATTGATTTAATATTAACATACATTTTCATTTGTGGCTCTACACAGTGAGAGTACATGCACTGCAGTTTCACACTGGTAAAGTCAAATCACAGCAGTGACACTAACAGATGTGGCTGGCTTCAGTCAGCTCTAGATGTCTTCAGAAAACAGACTCCAGGTCTGTTCACAATGCAGCTGTTTATCAGTTTCACTTGATTGACCAGTTTGTAAAGATCTGACTCAGAGCCACTGAAACTGTTAGTGGGTGGTAATAAAATGCAGATATCAGCTCTAATGAGGCAGCAGTGAGAAAGTGCTGCCTCATAAAACTCTGCGTGTGTGTGTGTGTGTGTGTGTGTACAGTTCTGGGATGAAGACTTTCTAGGAGTCTATTATTAGAAGCAGCTGTTCTGCTCAGCCATCATCACTGTGGCAGCTTCGTGTTTCCTCAGCAGAGCGACGTGAGCTGAACGTGAGCTCCTTTCTCAGATGCAGCATGGTGGAGCTGGGTACCGTAGCAGAGAGGAGAGTCTGCTGCTGCACCACACCGTACTGCACTCCGGGCACCCACAGGAACAGTGCAGCTAATGTCTCCGCTGTGTTTTCCTGTTTCTCTGTGTGAATCTGATGTGTAATCTCCTTTGTGCTGCCGCTCTCTCTCTCTATCTTCCTCTTTCTGTCCAAATTTCACTGCAAACAAACAGGCAGCGCTGCAGAACATGGGCACCTACGCCATTCTCACACCACTGCAGTGTGCTGCTGTCTGACCTAATTCCTCCCTATCCTCAGCCATCTCTGCATGCAGCCTGGAACACATCATAAGAGAGGGGGTGGGTTAGGTGGTATGTGAGGGGGGGGCGATGCAGTCCTTTTCAGACCTCTTCAACTTCAGATGTGAGAAAACTGAAACTGCAGCAGAGCTCATCCAGCTGGAGAGACAAGCATGCGCGTTACATCTAAGTGTGCGCATCCAAAGCATCCCGCCCACCAACTGTGCAGAAGATTTTTTGCCTCTTGCTTCACTGTTGTGGTCCAGTATCATGGGGTGTCATCACAGACCAGCAGAGGGCACACTGTCCAACACCAAACCCACAGACACAGAGCAGCTGCACACAGCGGAGCATCTTGCAGGTGGAGACCAAACTCTGAGCTAAAGGAGAGTGAACACAGGGCTAGCAGGCTGTCACACTGACTTCAGTGAAGAAAAGAAGTGATGGAAATTAGTTTTTTCCACCTCCTAAGACAGATGTTGTTTAGTAAAGGGATGTTCTATGGCAAACTCAAAATACTTCTTCTAGACTGAGCAGAGATCATAGACTGTAAGAAGAATGGACGTAGCATCCGTGACATGGTTTTGGGGAGTCGTTTTTGTGACTCAAATATGGCGGCCTGAACAGCGCCACGTTGGATTGGCCGGCCGAGAACCCGCCCACTGGCCTCGAAGCAGCTGTCCACGGAGCTGCTCGGACCTGTCACTCAACATTTCCGTGCCCTAATTGGCCAGAATTTTAACCTAATGACAGTAAAACGGTAGAGTTAAAAAAATATTCCCCCCCCTCAGAGTGTGTGCGGGGGTAGAAACTATCGATTGAGACCAAAAAACGTGCTGACACCAGGATTTGATCATGTTTATTGAGGATGTAAAGTCCGCGATTTTAACATGGGGGTCTATGGAGAATGCTGCTTTCTGACACCAGCCCCCAGAGGAAGCCCAGGGGATTGCAGTTTTTTTAACGCGGAAGTGACTTCACTTCTCAGACCGACAACTGTCGCCTTGGCAGAGATGTAGTTCTTTGGTTTCCAATCATAAGTTACAGCCTATTATAGCCTATATATAGCCTGTTTTTTCATCTTAACCAATTAATTACATACTTTTTCACAAGAATGAAAAGTCAGTCACCTAAACAGACAATCCTGTAAAAACACCATCCAATCATTTTGAACATCATTTTCAGGTCTATTGGATGGTGATGGTGTGTGATCAAGCTGCCACCTCTGTCCCTCTCTCCCTCATCTGTGCGTAGCGCTCTTCCTGCACTAATGGCACGCTGCTCAGAGTCTTCAACAAGTAACGCTAACGCCAGTATCCAGTATACAGTACCACACAGTCCAGTAGGTGGTAATGTAGCTCCGAGCTGGATGCTGGGCGGTTTATGAACCACCAGAAAAAGCTGTCAGAAAGTCCATTATCCGGGAATTACCAAACTTTGACTGGTAAAATCAGCCGGTCAAAATGTCCAGTAAAATATTCCCTCCAGCCTAAGCACAATTTGAATTGTATTAAAATAGGCAATTTCATTGAAATGTCATTTTATTTAAAGGGACAACGAGGAGTTTCTCCATCGGCAGAATGAAAAATTCTGCGACAATAAAAAAGTCTCATATTAATGTGGATGAATCTACGCTACCCACACTTGTTAATGGGCCAATTTTCGATAAATAAATTGTTTTGTCTCTATCGTTATTTTGTTATTATTAGTGGTGGTGGAAATGCTGGTCGAGCCGACCAGCGTTTCCTTACTTTCGGTTTCACGGACGCTGCCCGCCGAGTCATGAGAATAACGGCGCCGAATCGCCGTTTATAGTCGGGACTACGACGGTATGTGAACCTCTTTGAACCTCTGACTTTAATTCTTGATGAATGAAAACATGAGTCTGTCTTGCGCCGGTCAAAGAATTTCACGGTGCGCGGAGGCTCATAAATGTAGTGTGAAAATACTTAGCCTTTCCAAAACTCCTCGTTGTCCCTTTAAAAAAAACAAAAAAACAAACACAAATCTTGTTTTTTATGAATGAGTAGGCCAGGCCCATGTGAAACGAAACTTTTTTTTTTTTTTTTCACGCGGAACTAAACTTCACGTATTTGTTTCATTTACTGTGACAAAGCTTCACCACACAGCAGTTTTTTTAATGACCCATTTATTTGGCTGTGGCGGTGCGCTTCAGTGTTCCCACACTACACGCACAACCTTTTTTCCTTTTTTTTTTTCATAAAAAGATGAGCGGACCACTTGCGTGCCGATCTATAGAGAGCGATCCAAACGGATCATGGATCAACAACAATCCGTTGCGCCACTAAAAAGATGCCTTGATATCATTCTTATATAGTCTGCGTATCATTTATCATTTTAAGCTCAATAAATTCAGAAAAAAAATTTGATCAGAATTTCAAACATTTGTCTGGTAAATTGAAAACCTGCTGGTCTCAATGTCTGGTACCAATTTTTTCCAGTGAAAACCCTGTCTACAGGTCCTGATGCTTATGACGTGCCAACAACATAATAAAACAGGAAATCAGCTCTTCCCCCTGTTGGCCTCTGTAAGGCCTGCACTTCCAGGCTTCTGCAGCCTCTACCCCTGTGCCATCAAGGAGCAGAACAATAACTGAATAGACTCCACAATATATGAAACCCGTGCAGTCCTGTGGGGCTGTGCAATAGATTTTAATGAGTGCAATATAGTATGCAATATATTTGCAATATTGTTTTGACAATATATTCTATCATCTTTGATATGTTTTGTCATCTTTCATCTTGTCTCTTTTACATCTTGATGCTGTTTTTTATGTCACGCCACTGAGGGATTGCACTAGAATTTCGTCGTGACAGAAATGTTCCAATATTTAAATATCAACTGTATTATTGCTGCGTTCAGTACAACTCAGAGGTCGGGATTCCCAACTCGGAAATTTCCGCCTTCCGACATCATTGCGTTCACGCTGCAGGAACTCGGAAGAAAAAAAACATGGATACATGAAGGAAGTTTGGCATATTGTGGCTCATAGCTGAATACGAAAAATAAATGCAGCAGTAAATGATGTTTATTTTGGAGGAGAGGAGACGCCGCGGACGAGTGCACATATAACGTTATAGCCTTGTCACATATGAGGAACACAATTTCACACCATACAACAATCACAGCTTAATATAAACGTACTGTATATCATATAGGCTACTGCAATAATACACAAAAATATGCATTAAAACCTCAACAAAGAACTTCAAATGTCTAAATTCTAACTATTTAAGACGAGGGCTGCCATGTTTTGATGTTGTCGTGACGTCAAGTCGGAAAGTCGGAGTTCTGATATGATACCCGAGTTTCCGACCTGTAATGTCCGAGTTCGACGCCGTTCAATTCATTTTTTACAACTCGGAGCTCGTTTTTTTCCGACTTCCGAGTTGTCTTGAACGCAGCATATGATTACAACTCTGGTTGGAGCTGGACAGGTGGAAGTCTGTTGACACTATTGTCACCAGTCTGAGACCTCATGGACCGCTGTGTCCTTCTGCCCAAGCAGCGTATGAAACCCAAACAATCACTATCCTTCTCTCATGCTGCAAATGAGAACTGACAGATTTGTGAGAAAAAAACTAACCAGTGCACTGCTTTTACTTTTTCAAATCAAATCAAACTTTATTGTTCTTATCATGGTAAGAAAAAAATGAGAAAATGTTTCTTGGAGATCAGTAAAAGTTCCATTTTTGTTTAAAAGTCTTACAGCTTGTGGCAGAAAGCTGTTCAGCAGCCTTGTGCTCTTGCACCGGATGCTGCGGTAGTGAGGGCAACATCTGGAAGAAACTGCATTTCATTTGCTTGTAGTGAATTGGTTATTGGATTTCAGTCAAATCCTCCAAGCAACGGGCAACCAGAAACAGGTTTTAATTTTGGTGTAAAGGATCCTTGGTCAATGGTCATAACAATAACCTGAATCTAAAGGGTAGGTAAAAAAAATAACTAAAATTGAAAAGGGTGTGAAAGTGTTTACACTGTAACTTGTGTAACTATTTTGAACATATGTTGTGTTTTCTATGTGTTAAAAAATAATTTTACTTAAAGCAGAAGTAAGCCATCCGGTGGTTTTGGCTAACTTCTTGTCAGCAGATGGAGTTAGCAGTCCCCGCCCTCGTCCCTACGTCACCACATTCACACGCATCCCTTGGCTGCACACACAGAGAGGACCGCCCCTTTATGCCGTTCTCTCTCCTCATTGGATAAAGGTTGTAGGATACAAGGAAAGTTTTCTCCTCGGCTTACAGCAGAGCAGAGTGACTGACAGACCCGTGTTTCAGACCAAACACTCTATAGAAGTGATTGCTGTCGGAAGATAGAACTATTTAAGACTTATATTAACACAAACATTCACCTTACTTCTGCTTTAACTGCATGATTGATTATTTTACTTAGAAATACTCTATGTCCGATTTACATTTACAGTTAAGTTAAAGGGGAACTATGCAAGTCCGCTCGCTTTTCCGCTCCATGAAGGTTATATATTATTATATTCTGTTATTATTATATTAGCGCCCCATGCTGGGCCACACAGCCGGCCAGCCTCCCCTCCAGAGCTCCGGCGACACACGAAACACACTTTGCTGGGTCCAATTTGGACGGACCAGGAAGAGGAGCTTCCGCTACAAACAAGCTTGAAATATAGACTTTGTTTTGTTTTGTTCGGAACATTTTCGCATTTCGGGGCTTCAATACAAGACGGACATTACATAGGAGCAGCATGGAGGTATTTGGATGTTTTTGGTGTGTCTTTTTGTTACGAAGACAGTTGGTATCCATTTGCAACCGTTGTATGGACATGCACTGCTACGCCGAGACCCCCTGTAACTCAGAGAAGCCACGGAGGACTCTGAAACTTCTCCCAGCCCTTAGTCCACATGAGGGTGAGTAGATAATGAGTGAAATTTGAATTGTGAGTGAACTATCCCTTTAAGGTAAAAATGTAGCATAGCCACAGGAGAAATCCTGCTTAGTTCCTTTTTAAAGTTGGTAATTCTGTTCAGAAACACGTTTTGTTCGACTGGGTGAAATGGTCCTTCTATCCTGAGAGTAGTCAATACATCATGTATTCAGAAAAAGGAAGGAAAATAATCAGACCTCTGTCTGACACAACTCTGACCAATCCATGCTTTTCACTCCAAAAAGGAAAAACCAATCAGATGCCTTCATGTCTAGTTCTGTCTACACCCAATCAAGCTGCCGTCTCTCTCTCTCTCCTCCTCCCGTTTGAGCGATCAGAGTCTTCACCTACGTCCGCGGTAAAGCCACACTCCAGTCTGACGGGCGACAATGTGCGTTGGGTGTCTTCACCCACGTCAGCAGAAAGGTGGAGGCGTGGCTTCAGAGAGAAGTCTGAGGAAAGGGGCTGGACTTTTGACTTGTGTGTTTTCAAAATGCGGCCTGTTGGAACCGTTTTTCCAGGATCTCCAACCCTACCTTTAAAGGTAGAGTCTGTAGGTTTATTCATTGCAGTTTGTAAACACAATATTCAAATTGGCCCCTGCTCTCTGCTTCAACTGCCCCGCCCCCTGCCCCTGACAGCAGTTGTCAGGACTAGGGGTGCACCGAATGGCATTTTTTTGGCCGAAGCCGAATACCGAATACCGAATAAAATCAAAACGCTTGGCCGAATAACCGAATAATACCGAATACTGAAAGTGGTTATAAAGTTTTTAAATAAAATATTTTTTTTAACTTAATTTTCAAAGAAAGTAAATGTTTATTGACTATTCTGACAGTTTTTGAATATTCCAGTTGCCGTTGCTCATCAAAAAAACCCAAGTGTCTTTTAAAACAGTGGTTCCTAACCTTTCTTGGTCAGGTTTTTTTTAATTCATCAATTAGGCTGCTAGACATTTCAGGCGACCTCATTTGAATTTCAGGCGACCCCACGTGGGGTCCCGACCCCAAGGTTGGGAAACTCTGTTTTAAAAGCTGTCGGCCACGGACGGAGTTGGCGACAGGCTGGGACGAGGAACTTTCGTTTTAACTGCTGCAGCCGTCTCTCCCTTTCGTAGCCTACTCAGCTTGTTGTTGTTTGGTTTTTAAATGATTAATTAAAAGGCGCGTTCCTACAGGAACGGCCCCCTCACTCAGTCCTCTCAGTGGCCGTGTCTCCGCCGCAGACAGGACGCACCGGCACCGGGCTCTTGGAGACGTGCAACGGTGCGCGCGGTCGCTGTGCAGCTCCCCCCCCCACTGCTCTTGTTTTTCCAGCAGTAGGAGTCACCTACTAATAAAGCTCCATGGGGTTTAAGCTGCCGTTTCCATCGTTGCGCGATCGCGTATTTATCAGACTTTTTTTTTTTTTTTAATATTCGGCCTTGCTTTGCGCTCATTCCACCGAAGGCCGAATGTTGCTTTTTTTGCAATATTCGGCCGAATATATTCGGTTACCGAATAATCGGTGCACCCCTAGTCAGGACTGACCCATGTTCTACTGCTGTTCACATTGAACCCTTCTCCACAATAATTGCTACTACCACCAAGATAGAGACTGTGTTTCCTTTTCTTTGCTGGCAAATGTGTATCTGCAATTTCTCACGGCTTGACGGCATCCAGACACAGTCGCCACCACACATGAGTAGAAGCCTATACCTTTTATTTAAAGCAGAAGTCAGCGATCCGGTCGTTTTGGCTAACTTCTTGTCAGCCGATGGAGTTAGCAGTCCCCGCCCTCGTCCCTACATCACCACATTCACGTGCATCCCTTGGCTGCACACACAGAGAGGACCGCCCCTTTATGCCGTTCTCTCTCCTCATTGGATAAAGCTTGTAGGATACAAGGAAGTATACAAGAAGTTTTCTCCTCGGCTTACAGCAGAGCAGAGTGACTGACAGACCCGTGTTTCGGACCAAACACTCTATAGAAGTGATTGCTGTTGGAAGATATAACTATTTAAGACTTATATTAACACAAATATTCCGCTTACTTCTGCTTTAAGTGCGATTTTCTGCTAAAAAAAAAGGTCACATTAAATGTCATTTCTAATTCTTAGAGGAAATTAAACTTATTTACAAATATCACAACATGATTGACTTTGTGGAACAGTCAACAAAAACGTAGTTTCACACTGGATGAAGCACCATTCTCCTGTGTCACATTCCTCCACCACAACCTCCTCCTACGTGGACTCTCTTTCTCTCTCTTTGACTATGTCACTTTTCCCTTCACTTCCGTCATAATCATAACAACCACTAAATGTCGCCTAACAGAAAAACCTGACTATGGGTCATCCTGTAATAAGCTGACACACATGACGTATGGGCTTGTTTACTTACTGGAGGACAGCCTCCCTGATGTCCTCAGAATTGAATAGATCTCCTATTGCACTGAAGCTTCAGTGATGTCCCTTTCATGTAAGTCTCTTTGGATAAAAGCCTCTGCCACATGAGTATCTGTGAATGTGAACCATCAGAACTGTTGCTATGGTTACCTGCAGAATACCTTAAATCTTAAATCTAGATTAAACCATCGACCAGAGCTGTTTCCTGATGTAAGCTTTCAGGGACACCTGTGTGCCAATCAGAACAAGTTATTCCATGCTGTTATTATGATGTAGAACAAAATGTCCATCTGACTCAGCAGAATAATGTGTCCATTCTAATATCCATACAGGTGTAATGTTACTGCATCATGCGGGCTGTACATATTCATGTGATGATGTAAAATCAATAACAGTGACCGATAACACAACAATGCACAATGGTAAAGATGCTGACTCTCTGTCGTCTGGCACCATTCAGGCCCTTTTGCTGTTTGCTGTTTCCAAACCAACCAGCATGCTCCCATCCCTCCTCTTGTTTCCATGCCAACCCCTGCATGCACTCATACACAGGTAGAGAGTGACAATTCAATACAAGCCAAGGTTCTAGCAGGAGTGAACGGGAGGATGAAAGGAAGGACTCCAGTAACAAGAAAGGAGAAGAGCATTAGAATTTGACTGCTGTGTCTACTCTGTTCCAAGTTCTCATTTCTATTCTCCTGTCATGCATACGATTCGCAGCACTGACAGGTTTCAACCTGGTTTTGTGTCACAATCACTACTTAATTTATATTTAATTATAAGCTACAGTTGTTTGATGTAAGATTAAAATGAGTGTGTGGGCTCAAATGTGCTTGGAACATGAATCAGCAGTTTCATGCTCCATGTGATGCATCATGGTGTATATTATAGGTTAGGTAATTTATATAAATAAATCCATATATTGATAGATATAGATTTACATCAGTAGCACATAATCATGTGTGTGTGTGTGTGTGTGTGTGTGTGTGTGTGTGTGTGTGTGTGTGTGTGTGTGTGTGTGTGTGTGTGTGTGTGTGCTTTACACTAGAAATGAGCTACAACATTTTCAAAACAGAAAAGAATTTCACCCCTTGCAATTTTTAACAGTCCCTTCAGTCAATGATTATTTCCGGTTGCAGTGAAGTGAACGCTGCCTCTGCTCTTCAACCTTCTACTGGTTTTAACTGGCTCCTGTGCCTCTGCAGTCTGATCTCTGCCACTACAAACTTTTGCAAAGTATCAAACTGCCCTGGCCAGACTGATGAATGATCAGATTGCCTGGTGTGTGTGTTTGGACTATCTTCAGCCTACCTGTTGCTGCTGGGCTCCACTCCTCACCTGTGTGTGTTTCTATGGAGCGTGCTGTCAGTATTCCAACACACAGCTGCTTCACTCCTGCAGTTTCGCTCTCCACCACCGTGCTAACCTGTATCTCTGCCTCCACATCGCCCGTCAGAAATACATCAATATCCACCGTTGATCTCGAAAGAGCCTTAAAGGGATATTTCAACATTTTGGCAAATTGACCAATTGCCATAATCCCTATAGTCATAGCAGTAGGGGTTACATGCTGTCATTCCGACATCCCACCACTCTGACATCCCACCATTTATAAATATCACCGTTCAGACATACCGCTATTCCGACATGCCATCGCCCCACCATTCTGACAAGGCTTTCAATAAGGAAATGTGCGTTACTCAACAGGTGACTTCCTCCTGCTTATCTGGACTCTCTCTATCTATCTGGCCTGTCTAGCCTCTACCTGCTCTTTTTACTAAACTTAACCAACTCCTTTCATCACTGCCTAAGCCCAACCAGTGCAAAATCTTTTAGCGAAAAAATACGCTATCAAAGCAATTGTCGGAAGGGCAAGATGTTTAAAAAAAATCATTCTGACAATAGGAGGCAAGAATTGTTGGAAAGATGGGACGTTTATAGACAATTATAGGTCTATGTCGAACTGGTACGATGTCGGAATGCCGGTTGCCCCCCAGCAGTTTCATTACCTTTAATTGTCGGTGCAAGTTGTTTTGAGATCAGCGGGGGATTTCGGGTTTCCCCGATCAAACTCATCAAATACACAATCCAACAACTCCAAAACACTCTGGTGGACAAGTTGTGACCTGCACATTCACCACGCTATGAGATAATAACGTATAATTAGGGCTGCACGATTATGGCCAAAATGATAATCACGATTATTTTGATCAATATTGAAATCACGATTATTAATCACTATTATACATTATGTTAGATAAAACATGTTTTTATTGCACTTTCTATTTGAAACAAACAATATGTGAACAAGGCTTTCTGTTCAAAATGAAACGTAGGCCTAAAATAAAAATAAAAATAAATAATAAAATAAAATTTACCCAAGACAAAGGGCTAGCGAAAAATAAGTGCAGAGGTGTCATTCTGTACAGTAGCCTAGCCTACAGATACTTGTGTAAAAAACAAAAAATCAAACAAAAAAAATCTGGTAGTAGCTGCTGATTCAACTCCTTTACTCAAATACAAGTAAGAAAGTACAGGCTCTGAAATGTAATTTAAAAGTATAGGTAAAAATTAATTTTTGCCATCAATGATACACAGAGATGTGTGGGCAAGAGTCTGTCCAGCATGGACCAAAGCACAGCACAGACGGTTCAGCAGCAATTTGGAACAAATGAAAAACATTTAATTAACAGATCAAGTGTCTTCACACAGGCAGCGTCCAGCAGGTCGGCCTAGCTCAACTGTGCTGCCACCAAAACGGTCACGGATTGCCGTTACCAGCCGTTATGATCACGGTCGGAACATTTTAATTACGCAACATAAAATGCAATTAACACCAAAACTTGGGGTGACGGGGACCGAGACCACCCCGCAGCCCGACCTCGATCCAATCCATAGAGAGACGGCGACAGTACAGCAGCATCTGAAGGTGCCGACTGACCGGCTGGGACACACACTCTGGATTGTAAACAACATGTAAAGGGAGGATGCGCTCGCTTATAGGGGTGCACCGAATGGCATTTTTTGGCCGAAGCCGAATACCGAATAAAATCAAAACGCTTGGCCGAATAACCGAATAATACCGAATACCTAAAGTGGTTATAACGTTTTTAAATAAAATATTTTTTTAAACTTAATTTTCAAAGAAAGTAAATGTTTATTGACTATTCTGATTCTCCAGTTGCCGTTGCTCATCAAAAAAGCACAACAAGTTATATAAAGTTTTTCATTTAGGCCTATATCGGCCCATTGTGGGTGCTGAAAGATCTATATGCAAGTACATTCCAAAAAAACCCAAGTGTCTTTTAAAACAGTGGTTTCTAACCTTTCTTGGTCAGAATTTTAAAAATTCATCAATTAGGCTGCTAGACATTTCAGGCGACCTCATTTGAATTTCAGGCGACCCCACGTGGGGTTCCGACCCCACGGTTGGGAAACACTGTTTTAAAAGACGTCGGCCACGGACGGAGTGGGCGACAGGCTGGGACGAGGAGCTTTAGTTTTAACTGCTGCAGCCGTCTCTCCCTCTCGTAGCCTACAGCATGCTGTTCAGGGTGTTTGGTTTTTAAATGATACATGAAAAGGCGCGTTATAAGGAACGGTCCCGTCACTCAGTCCTCTCAGTGGCCGTGTCTCTGCCGCAGACAGGACGCACCGGGCTCTTGGAGCGACGTGCAACGGTGCGCGGTCGCTGTGCAGCCCCCACCCACTGCTCTTGTTGCTGTTGTTTTTCCAGCAGTAGGAGTCACTTACTAATAAAGCTCCATGAGGTTTAAGCTGCCTTTTCCATCGTCGCGCGACCGCGTATTTATCAGACTTTTTTTTTTTTTTTAATATTCGGCCTTGCTTTGCACTCATTCCACCGAAGGCCGAATGTTGCTTTTTTTGCAATATTCGGCCGAATATATTCGGTTACCGAATAATCGGTGCACCCCTACTCGCTTGTTAGTTAGGCAGCTTCATGGAGCCCTAACCTCTCGTTCGCCCCCTGGTGGTTGGCGGACTATTGGTTGAGAAAGTGCTTGATTTGATATGCAGCACAGCCCGTTTTTTTTAATATGTTAATATCGCGACGATCATCTTAATTTAATTGTGGCAGCCCTACGTATAATTATGTAACATTACGACTTATGAAGCAAATACTCAGAACTACTTGCGCCTTCAAAGTCACTCTGCCGAGCAGCCGTGTCTGGAGTGTAGTTCTGTCTACACATTTGCCTCGAAAACAACTCTGTCTCGTAACGTTCCATATTATTTCATAGCGTAGTACAGTCCATCCGGTCTTCAACAAGTCATCACCCAAAGAACTCTGGACTGAAAGTTGCCCACAGTGTTAGCCAGCCCAGCTAGGTCGGCTAATGTCAGCATCAACCACAACAAGGTCATCTTGGGACTGGTGCACATGGCTCCCTGACCAGCAGGGCTCCTCTCCTCCAGGACGTCCTGACACACCGGGAGTTGATTTTCTGTGTTTTACAGAAATGTGGCAACAACCTAATGACTGTTCACAGCTGAATGATCTACTCCTGGGTTTGTTTACATCTGTTAACCCCATGTCTTTGGCAGTACAGCAGAGTGTTAAGGGCCTAGTACACCAAATCTTTTTTTTTTTAAAACAAAGTGGACCACTGACATCCTGAAATAAACTACAGTATGGAAGGTCATGGGGGGATCAGGTCATTTACAAGCAGGTCCTGTTGCTCTTGATGTCCTCTCAGGGTTGGATGGACAAAATTGTCTTTTTCTCTTTTCATTTTCCGATAAATGAGAGCCGCACAAAATCATCCTCACTGCTGACGACTTTTGTCTCTTTTTCCGAAATTTGAAACAAAACAAAAAAACACACAGTAATAAAACATCATACTCAGTGTGTAAGATGTCTGTGCGTAACGTTTTTTGTTGGGTGACGGATTAGAAAAGCTCATATGAAAAAACTTACTTGCGTGCAAAGACCTTTGGGGTCACTCATAGGGGAAAAAATGAGAGGAGGAAGTCAACATACAATGTCAAGAGTGAAGTCAAAATTTCCTCTCCAGACCATCAAATTAGGAGTGGATTACAACTGACTTTGCATCCTTGGAGTGTAACAGTAAGAGTGGGTTTCTGAAGTTGTACAGCTGCATACCTAATTGATATCATATCGTGTGTTATCAAGTTTTCATATTTTAACTTCTTGCCATTGTTTTTCGACTTTATTAAAAAACAAACAGCTACAGTCAGCAAAATCAGTAATCAGTAATGTTGACTTTTATATTCTCTCTCTGGCCTGGTGGTTTGTTGACAACCTGTCTGATTGTCTCACCTCTCATGTTTAATTTCTTTGTGATGATTAGAGGATGGATAGATACACCGAAGGACATCTCATGTCAACTGTCTCATCTTGGACTGCTGGAATATTAACTGTAGAATTACACTTCATCCCTACTGGAGCTTCAAACAACAGGAATGGACACATATGAAGCCATTCTCAGAGGGAAAGAGTGGCAATAGTAATTGGACTTCACTTCCTTATTAGTCCTGTATGTGACATGTTTTGGTGTCAGGCTGCAGTCTGTCTCTCTGACACATAGGGACCTTATGGAGGCTGCAGCGGAGTGAGGGGTGAACCTCTGACCAGACTTGACAGAAACTACAGTTGTAGCTCTGTGACGGTCATTACAACCTTTGTGAAAAAGGAGCATTTCACACCACCTGTTACTTCTCCCATTCCACACATACACACATTGCTTTTTTTCTACATGCATAGCGGTTTACTACACACACTGATGTTACATCAATGACAGTTTGGGGTTAAGCATCATATTTAAGAAGAATTGACATGTGGAGAGGACAGCTTTAGCAGTGGTTCTCTGACAGATGTCTCCTCATAGGACAGTCAGAGTTCCCACTTGCCCTGACACCCTCACAACACAATTTCCTGTATTTACTCAAAGTGTAGTATTGGATATTATCCTGAAGGACCGAAACAGCCAGTATGATCACAACGCACAGAAATACGGGGCTCTCCAACAATTACTGATGAATTTAAATATGCTTGATAGTAGATGTTTCATATAGAGCAGGATAACACTTACTGTAAAACCTTTAGGCTCATATTTCAGCCACATCCTCCTGTTGTCTGCAACCTTGTATTTCAATGCTGCTCAGCCGGCCAACCTCCCTGCCCGGTTAAGGTCAGCCATCTCTCTTCTCAGAAATGCCATCTCTGAGCATGTGATCACATGAAGCTCCATTAACCTCCTGTCTAATGGCTCTGTCTGTCTGGACTGGCTAACGAGTGAGAGCTGGAGCTGTTAAAAGGCTCAGACGAAGCTGGGCAGTCCCAGATGGGAGACTAAATGCTGCCTAACACGTTTCAAGCTGTAACCAAAACCTGAAGTGCTGCTTAAACAAAGGCTTCGCTCTTTGCCCTGAACAAGTGCAGCTGGAAGGCTCCTGCACAGGACTAATAGTAGTGCACATTGCTGTTACAACAGTGGTGTAACCCTATGACAGACAAGGGCACTTGATGCACCTGATCATACGATGAGATTAGGCAGCAAAAGCTCTGCACATACACATATACATGAACATTACATGTGACTGAAATCAGCACCTGAAGTTAGTTCAGTTCAAAACATGAAGAAGAGTCTTGGGTCCATGAGCAGCCAGCTGTTGTAATAACATATTACTGAACAGACTCAGGTGCTACAATTCGACACATAATTCCATTCAATGGTTTAAAAGCTACTTGTCAAACAGGAAACAGTATATTTTTTTAAATATAATGACAGTTTTTCACAGGTGGGACAACTGCAGTGTGGTGTACCGTAGGGCAGCTGCCTCCGACCTGTTTTTATTAAAATTTTTACAATTGACCTGCCACTTTTTCTAAATCATACATCAGCGGTTATGCAGATGACATAACCTTATACATACCAGCAGAAGCAGTCAATAATCTAACAGTAACAATGAATTCAGAATTTCAATCTGTTATAACATGGGTTAACACTCAATTCAATTCAATTAAATTTCTCAGTTAAAGGAATAGGTCCAACAGGTAGAAGTGACAAAACTGCTTGGTATTATGTTGGACAGTAAATTAACATGGTCAAAGCAGGTTGATAAGACTGCTGCAGGATTTGGTAAAGTTACAAGTGATCCAAAATAGAGCTGCACAAGCGTATTAAGTTTTTAACTGTCTTATTTACTGTCATGTAATATGATTTCAATGCAACGTAATGTGTTTTTGAGTGGACCACAGGAAGAGTAGCTGCTACTGATGTGGTAGCTAATGGGGATCCAAATAAACAAAAAAGCTGTGTTCACATGGATTCATGCGATTCATCTCAGCGAATGCCATGCTCCACGTGTTGTTGCATTTGATCTGACATATCAAAAGTATTTCTAGATTTATTTTTAATATTTATAAAGAGGGACTGTGCAGGATTTGTAGCTTAACTACACTACATTTTTACCTTAATTAAACAGCTTTGGAGTAATTGTGATGGTTTAATAAATGGCTTAACTTGTTACGAGGGAGAACGGAGGCTCTGCCTTCCACCTAGCGTGTCACTTATTTTTATTTTTATTTTTTATTTAGCCTTTATTTAACCAGGTAAAAGACCCGTTGAGATCGAGATCTCATTTTCAAGGGCGACCTGGCCAAGAGGGCAGCAGCACACGTCGTCAACATTATAAAATACAAAATACATTACAATAAACATTACAATATTACATTATATTAAATAGGGCCATGTTACAATAGAGGTTAAAACAAAAAGTGCAGGGAGCAGGAGGTCAAGGTGACAAGGTTGGTCAGCAAAGGCACCGCTCAAATGATTTTTGTTGTCGGACCTTTAAGAAGTGTCGAAATACACCAAGAGATACAAGTTCAGACAATTTCAGTTCCGCCTGGAGGTTGTTCCATGTTAATGGAGCGCCATAACTAAACGCTTTTTTCCCTAATTCAGTCCGCACTCTAGAAATGCTCAAACAATAGATATCACTGGACCTTAAGGCATATCGATTTTCTGTTCGACGGAGGAGTGAACAGAGGTAGGGAGGAACCATACCAAGGAGAGCCTTATTGTGTCTCTAATCCGTAATCTCTTGTTTATGACAGATAAGACTACTCAAATATACATGTCGTAATATCGTATACGATATGTAACATTATGTATCGCTCTATTGATTGATTTCTGGCCGGCTTCATTGTAAACAAATGAACATGGCCAGAAGGAGGGTTAGCATAACAGCGGAAAAGCGACCGGACTTGCATAGTTCCTCTTTAAAGGTAGAGTCTGGAGGTTTGTTCGTTGCAGTTTGTAAACACAACATTCAAACTGAGCCTCTCCTCTCGGGCTCCACTGTGCAGCCTCCTGCCCCAGAAAGCAGCAGCAGTTTTCAGGACTGCAAAGGACAGTAAATACAGTCCGAGTGTTGGAGCTGAGGGCCGATACCCGGCTGTTGCCAACAACGGGAGCCTC
This sequence comes from Trachurus trachurus, assembly GCF_905171665.1. Lineage (NCBI taxonomy): Eukaryota > Metazoa > Chordata > Actinopteri > Carangiformes > Carangidae > Trachurus > Trachurus trachurus. The sequence goes on from NC_139907.1 coordinate 30,178,964, forward strand.
CTCGAGAATTATGCTGCAATGAGTAGGAGGGCCGCTGTGTCACGCTGGGAAGCGGGTAGGGTGACCAGGCGTCCGGCTTTAGGCCGGACAGTCCGGATTTTCAATGCCCTGCCGGACGCTTATTTGTCCTCCTTTTTGGAGTTGCACCTGAACGCAACGCTGCATATCGTCCAATGGTGTAAGACTTTCGGTAAAAAAAAAAAGATTGGTTAAAAATGATTGGCTAAAAGCGGTGTCACTCGATTTCTCATTGGTTGAAAATGTAAACAAGCCGCCCCCTGTTCCCGTGTGCTAGCTGTGTCACTCTCATTATGTTAACAAGCCGAAAAGACGGACCTCATTCAATGCCGAATGGTCAAAAGTGCACACACTTGTGAGCAAAAGTAGCAAAGACGATTTGCATGCGTATTGCACACTTTGTTGTGTTAGCACACAATGAAGGCGGCCATTGGAAGGCATGAAGCACGCCGGTGTTTTTTTGTTTTTTTCCCTGAGCTGCTGCAGCAGGTGAAGGTGGATTTTGCTGAGGGCTGAGGCCGTATTGAAGAACAGGATACTGAGGACAGGGACTTAAATCAGTTAAAATACAGGTGGACTCCTGCACACACACATACATAAACATATACACTGCAGACATGTTCCCAAAGGACTGAATCACAATGGAATACACTGTGGACTTTTCATATTCACCCGTTACATGGTGTTTTTTTCTTACTGTCTTTTGTTGTTTACGTAAAAAAAGTTCTATATGCTTATTAACTCTTTCGCGACCATTGACGAGTAAACTCGTCACAGCCTGCCGAACGTTCACGACCATTGACGAGTAAACTCGGTCACTCGCTGTGACCGGCCGCCCCCGCCCCAGAGCACCCACCGGCGGCCAGTCACACAGCAGTGTCCCGGAGCTGCTGCGCTGCAGCCAGAGACCCACACCGCTGCACAGCTGCTCTCCAGGCTGCCACACCCCCCAGATTTGCCTACAAATATATTTATTTAGCCGTAGAAATGATTTGGGAGACATGCCACACTGCAGAGTACCGGTAAAATGAGCCGACTGCCACTTGACACAAAAGTGCATTTTTCTCTGAAACTAGAGCGGGAGCTCCGTTTTTGGAGAAACCCAGCTCTCTTCTTCTACTTCGTACTCACGAACGAAACGGCGGAAAAACTCGCCGTTTTTTCGAGGAGCACGTTGGAAAGTCACTCTTCAACCACGTGAAGACCGTTTGTTTCTAGGTGATGTACAGAGTTCGGTTCGACGTAAGAAAAAGGTAAACAAATAGCCAAAAACATGTGGTCCTGAGCGGATGTGCTGAGGAATTAGTGTGGTCGCGAAAGAGTTAAGAAGTGGAATGTGTAGGCTATTGGTGGCCTGAAAATTTTTTCCGGCACATGTACCACATTGGACAAAAGTGTCTGTGTCAGACATAAAGGTTAAGGCCATAAATGTTCTGCTTTGTGGCACTGCACTTTGCAAGACAGCTGTAGGCTATTGAATAAATACAAATACTGTGAACAAATACTTTTCGCCTTCTCAGGAATATTTTTTCCTCTTCTGCATGATATCATAGATAAATTGTCTTGTGTTGAACATAGTATCTCAGAATCACTGTATCATGATACCATCGTTATCATGTACAAAATTGTATCGTCATGGGGAGTACACTAGAGTTGTATGTTGCGATTTTTATTTCCTCACTAAATGCCGCAGAGTGTCCTCCTTTTTGGTGTTGTGGAAATGGCCACCCTAGAAGCGGGTCCTAGCGGCGGATACGAGCTGCCACCGCTAGCAGGTGTTAGCAGTGGCAGGTAGCATCTGACGCTTGCACTTGCTAGCATCCGGGACAGCTAGCGGGCCAGTCCTCCTACTCTGCTGCACAGGGCTTCACCTGAGCTCCGTCATTGGCTGGAGAGAAAACACGACTCTCCACCCAGAAGCGTCCCCATGCACTAGCCTCACGTCACCAGGCTCGTCAGAGAGGCGAAGAGCCTGGTGTCTGTTAACTCCGAATTTTGTCTGCATTCTAGTTCCCGTCTGTAGCGGAGACGGAAATCACCAAATTCACCAAAGTAAAAGTGTTCACCAACATAAAACTTATAAAATAGACATTTACTTGTAATACAATAAAAGCAAAATGTTAAATTAAAGAGTTTTACTGCATTTTATTAGCTTGCTGCTTTTATTTTGACACAAAGGCCTGTCTCTCTCGCCCTGGATCAGGCTGCTCACCAAAAGGGCCCCAGACTACCGTGCACAACAAAACAAAGCAAAAGACCAAAATACAGGCAGGGGGAGGGGGCTCTGCAGACACCACCACCACACAGGACTAGAAGCCTATAGGTGACGATTAAGACAGATCTCATTTGTATGTAATAAGTGTAATGTGTAAGTCTTGCCTTTATTTTTCAGCAAAAACCTCTAGACTCTACCTTTAAATCAGTGTGTTGCTGAAAGGGGTTGATTAAAAGAATTCACTTCTTACAAGCCACAGATCTTGTGAATATTCTAATATGAAATTATATTGAAAATGAAATTCATTTCATTCAAGACCTGGCTGTTCTGTTCTGGCTCCAAGACTGCCATGCTGCACTCTGTTTCTAACCAAATAAAATGGAAGTTCAGAGGGTTTGGTATATGAAACCATGAATTTAAAATAAAATAATTCTTTGCAGAATTATGGCAGTATTGTCATTACAAATAGTGGTGGGATGGGAAACTTTAGGGATTTCCAAAGTTTTTACTTTATCCCGAGGGCAACTGACATCTGCAGCTGATTCGATGGCTCTCACTGTATCAGGACATCTGGGTGAACATTAAAAAATGTGAGCATCACAGTGACACAAGTGGAAAAGTCAGCAAGTGGTCAGAATCACTGGGTTCCTTCACTGCCAGCTATGAGAATAATGTGCCATTCAATCTTCCACGACTTTCATGTGTGGAAAAAAAGGATCTGGAGGTCTATGCAGATTTTCATCCTGTCAAAACAGTTGGACAGTAGCTACTCATTAATAATAATGTCAGTCAGTTTTGGGGGAATCACTTGATTCACCTGCTGCTGGATTCCTATGTAAACATCTTGGCTCAGCTGATGCTGCTGCAGTCTAAAAGTCTGATCTACATTGACTGACAGGAAGAGGTGATGATGAAGTAAATTAACTCTTTGAAGTCTGCCGGTCTGTTTTTATTTCTATAGTGCCTTCTATGTATCCTGTTGAAGACGTGTGTGGAGGTGCAGACAGAGCCAATAGGAACCTGATTACACTGAGGAGAGGGAGAGGGGTCTTGATGAAAGTGATTTCAGAGATGCTCTGGTTTGGACTTTTCTTATTGAAAGAATAGTGAGTCCTGCAGACAGGCTGATACACAGCAGCTAAATTCACTGCAGTGGAGTGAAATCAATGACAACTCAAACAGATCACAGTGCCCCCTGGAGTGCTGTTTACTGCATGAGACAAGAACCCAGGGCAGTGGTGGGGGCTCAAACAGACCCGGTCGGAGGTTGTCATGCTCAAACTTTATTTAAAATATTCAGCCTAAAAAAATCTTCAGTCAGGCACACTGGGCCATAGGGGGGCCTCTCTGGAACTGAAAGAACCATTAGACCAGTTCATTCCAGTACTGGGTAAGTTAAGAAGCCTAAACTAAACCACACACACCAGCCCAATACTGAGTTGATAATGGCAGAGTCTGTGGTATAATAGGAAGACTGTTGAATTTTTCAGATGTCACGTTGCAGACTCTGAGTCAAAGCAGAAGTAAGCAGAATATTTGTGTTAATATAAGTCTTAAATAGTTATATCTTCCGACGGCAATCACTTATATAGAGTGTTTGGTCTGAAACACGGGTCTGTCAGTCACTCTGCTCTGCTGTAAGCCGAGGAGAAAACTTTCCTTGTATCCTTGTAGGATACAAGGAAAGGTTCTCTCTCCTCCAATGAGGAGAGAGAACGGCATAAAGGGGCGGTCCTCTCTGTGTGTGCAGCCAAGGGATGCGCGTGAATGTGGTGACACAACAAAGCTTTGTGGGATGGTTTCAACTTATATGAACTATCAAGAATATATGAGTGGCCTTTATTAACAAAGAAATGTGTGACACCTGTAGATGAATGTAGCTGCAGCCAGGCCTCCCAGGCTGGTCACTAACTGTTATCGAGATGGATTCAATGAGTGCTAATAGACAAAGCAATCAGATCATTGACTAATATCTCATTAGCTGGCTGTCAGTGTGATGCACAGATGGATGCTGATGGGGCTGAAGGCGGTGCAGGCGTTTTCATTAACAGCTGATGAGCTGATTATTGCTGATCACTACTGCCGATGTTATTGATTGATTCTGGCAGCAGCAGAACATGTGTCTTTAAAAACACATACAAGCACAGAAGAGGGTACGGCGTTAGTGGTTACCACGACAACAGACATACCACTGTACAGATATGTTAAATGTCATATAAAAAACTGGCATTGTGAAGTAAATAGTATTTTCATGTACAAGGCTATATGACTGCTGCTATACTATTACTACCTACATCTTCCTTTTCCCAGCAAAGCTCACTCATCTCATGAGGTTTTGATGGTTTTTCAGGAGAAAAAGTGACTGTATATGAGTTCAAAAGTGTCATCAGTTTATCCACAACTGACTAACTATCTCATCCAAGTCTATCCATGATGCCTGTTTGGAAATTTGCTCCTGTGTTTTCAGAGATGTGACTCTGTCCTACTGGTTGATGGGCCCTGTGGGGAATATTAGCAGCTGCTACTCAGTCATCACAAAGTCCCACAGGTCAGAGTGTGCTTCAGTCTCCTTAGAAGATGTCTTATGGTTGGAATCTTTTGATAATTTACTGTTGGCTGTTTCCGTGGTGTTTTAATGCAGGGCTCCAAAGTGCGACCAAAATTTTTAAGAGTGCGACTAATAATTTTTCTAGGTCGCACTGGTGCACCTAGATGCCCGGGTGAAAACATACATTTATTTCGCAAGCGCATAATCTCTCTGTGTGACCGAACTGTTGTTGTCGTTGTTTCATGTGTGACTTCCTGCCTGGCTTGACGCGATCGCTCGCTGCTCGCGCACAAAATAGACCTGATGCCGAAATCGCTGCAGGGCGCGAGCCAGCCGCAGAGGTGCAGTCCGGTGTGAACGACTGTTAACATCAGCGCCGAAAGGAAACCAGCTCAAAATGACCGCTGGAAATAAACTACTGTGATTCTTTTTTTTTTTAAACGGGAGATTATGATTCCATAATATTTTTAAACGAAGGTGAGTCTGGTGTTCAGAGTTTATATCCACCACGTCACTTACAAAGTGAACGTCTGTCCTTACAAAATAAAGTTAGTGAAGTGTCTGCGTGGAGCGGAGCTGCTGTGAGATGAGCAGCTGACAGTGACGGTGACAGTTGTGCCACCGTTCGATCCTCCATTGCTCATGTAGTGAGGACGGGACAAAGCCTCTTGGACACAAATGTGTATTGTTTTTCCTCTCTTGATTTCTTATCGGCTCAGTTCAGTTTTTGCCGGTAGGAAAACCTGAAATCTGGTGTTTATCGCACGCTCCCTTTTCACACTCCTGCCCTCGATCTGCATAGAAATTAATATTAGGTCTACTGTATATGAAAACAGGGGGAAAAACAGACACGCGGACACCACAAAAATGAAACACTGTAATAACTCCTGTGACAGTGACCACAGCTGACCACAGCTGGCCACGGTAGTCCAGGTCAGCCCCAAGTGTCACGTAGGGAGCGCCATTTAGAAGGAGAGCGGAGCTGCATGTGGGAGGAGAGCGTCCTCCCGTGTTTTAGCTGGGTCGATATAAGGGAGCTTTATTTTAAAAAAAAACCTGTCACAGTCTCACAGTACCCTTCAGTAATATAAACTTCAACCTCAAAGCTCTCTGTCCTCAGACCGACCAGGTTGTCCATGTTGTCCCTGATGAACTCACAGGGACAACATGGAGCTGCTTATGCGACAGGTTATTGAGTTTTATTAATGTTTACAGCAGGTGTTCAACAAATCAATACTTCTGTGATTGAAGTAGTTAAATATGTAATATCATAATAGTGTAGTGGCAGGAAAGACCAATTCACCTGTATCAAACATTGTGAATAGGCCTAGAACAACTTATTGCTTGTGTCTGTTGATTTAAAAAAGTTGAAATATTTCCATGTATGACCCATGGGTCACATTAGAAATCAGCTTAAAGTCGAAGGAAAAATGTCTAGGGTGTTTTTACTGTTCTCAAATGTAAAAATGCGTCACATTGGACCCTCAACATTATTTAAGGGTTAAAAAACACATTATTTAAACATTTTTCATTGTGCCCCTAAAGTAGGAACTAACAAATATTAGTGTAGACTCCAATGTTCAGCTTTTTATGTTATAGACCCTATACCAAAGGAAATTTAGGTTCTCAGAAAAATCGCAGATTATCAATTAACCATTAATCGATTGGCGGTCAACCAACTAATGATTAATGAATTAGGCCTAATTGATCATTTGCAAGTGACGCCATAGCGGCAGGAATTTAGTGGGACACAAAAATTTGGGTGCACCTAAATTTTGTGCTGGTGCACCTAAAAATAAAAGTTAGGCACACCAGTGCAACTCATGCAGAAAGTTAGTCTGGAGCCCTGTAATGATTAAAATTAATTTTGGAAGTTGAAATCTGATCAAAGTTTATACATTAATGATATGAAGTGCATATTTTACTACATTCTGTCAGTGTGGTTTTCCCCTCAGTTAGTGGAGATGTGAGTTTAGATGAATAAGTCTCAGTCCGTGGCCTCTGTCTGTAGGTGTTGGTCTCACTCTGTTCTGCTTCTATTGACCTTTGTTTTACAGCCACTCACAGACAGAGCAGAGTGCGTATGTCAGAGTTAATGTGAATGCATGGTTCATGTAATAAAACTCTGTTAACCCCATTTTTACTGATCTTGTTTGTAGTTGGATTTGATGTGTGAGGTTAAATAATTGGAGCTAGAATTGTGCTGAGACAGAAGGGTCAGATGTGAAACCATAGATCCAACCTGCTTTGTGTCACCAGTCAAGGCTGTTGGTGGTGGTGTAGTGTGGGGAGTGTTTTCTTGGCTCACAGTTTGGCATTGTTACAGCTACAGAAACCATGTTTACTTTTACCACCTACTGACATATGTTGAATCTTGGCTGAGGTGCATTTGGATCTCTCATCTCTGACTGTTGCCTCTAGGGCATTAAACCTATTCAAGTAAAATGACTTTCATCAAACAGTCTTAGGAAACAAAGCTTTGACCAGGTAGCTGCTCCAGTCTGATGCAGAGTGTTAATGTGTGTGTCCCGATGTAGTAAAAACTAGAATCCTCTTTGTCCCTGCCAACCAGTCAGGTTGCACTAAATATGGTAACAGCCTTGTCTTCCTGAGTTTAATATGAAATGTCAGCAAGTAATTTTATTCTATAGATAATGGCCTTTAACCTTTAGCCACAAAAAGATTGTTTGGTTTGATCCTTCAATGCAATACTGAGATGTTATGTTCACAAGGTCAAACCATGCTTGGTGAAGTCACAATGGCCTTGACCTTTGACTGGTCAGTAAACAGTTCCAATATGTTTGCTATGTAGCAGGAGCTAAACTTACCAATAGCTCCTTTAAACCACTCTAAAGAGCTGAAACGGCTGTGACCCAAAATGTTTCAAATCTCTGCCCTTGATTTAGAGAGCCACTGTTTTGAAAAGATTTTCAATAACATGTTTTATATATTGATATTGATAAATACTGCCATAATATGTATCAAATAAATCAGGGGAAAACATAAAAACAATTCTATAGTATAGTTTTAAACTCACACCTGCCGCTGAGTCTGACCCCATGAAGATCAGCATGGGTAGCACAGTTATCACAGACCTGGAGTCCTTCCACATCCCAGCAAAACTTGTGACAGCTCCAAGTAAAGCTAATAAACAATTCATAACCTGGACTCACAATGACGCACATCATTAACTCCACAAACACTGTCTCTATTTACTTGAGCAATCTCACAGTCTCATATACAGATGACTTATGTATGAGAGCTGTGAGTGTAAACAGAGCAACAGTCTCTGTCCCCATACAATAAACACAATCATTCAATAAAGCCCTTAACACAGAGATTACAGTCAGAGAGTCAGTGCTGTCCTGCAGTCAGCTTCACCAAATCACCCTGTTCTTTGTGTGGCGTCTATTGTGGAGTCATTCACTGACAAAGTATTTAACCTGACCATAGAACATGTTTGTTAACTACTGGAGTTACATAGTTCTGCAGGAGTGAGTGCTAAAACATTGTAGCTCTTCTGCAACAAGTCTCTTTTGGGGTGCAAATGAAAAAAAAAATTGGTTACAGATTTAAAGCTGATGTATTTTTGAGTATTTAGCTTTTTTTCTAACATTTAACTCATTTGAGACAAATATTAATGTAAAACAATATGTTATGTATAAATTATAATGTCTACACATGAAAAATAAGTCTAAATGTTAAAACAATACTTAAGAACTTTCAGTTTTGGTTGAGTTTGGCGGCGCCAGTGGACCAAAGCGTTTGTGTAGCATAGTGTTTTGCCTGAAGGAAGAGCCTGTACTTTCTTACTTTTACTTGAGTAAAGGAGTTGAATCAGAGTACTTTTTTACACATGTATCTGTACTTCTACTTAAGTACAGAATATGAGTACTTCTGCCACCTCTGCTCAGCACTATGTAGGTTTTTGTGTGGAGGGGTTCCTACCATCCACCTGCAAGCTGCTTAGTGCCAGTGAAGGCGATACAGACCATAATGATACAGACCCCCTCAGGCCATGACAGAGGTGTCATTCAACCTGTTGTAAGTCCATGTACCATCACAAAAGTTCTGAAAATATTTTATGAAGGTTGAAAAGTGACTTAGTCTTGGTTTAAATCTAAATGTTCATACCAAACTCAATTTTGAATGCAGTTTATTGAGATGCCACTGAAGTTACATGTTAAGCGCTTGCATTTTAACAAAAGATGTTTTCTGCAAAGGCTGCAGACATCTAAAGCTATCTTGAGAGATTTTACCATGGAGCTCAGTGAGTACCCTGATAGTAGCACGACACAACAACACAACATTGTGTCATGTCCCTGTTGTGTTCCTTGTTTTGTCTGTTTGGTTTAGTTCAGTTCCTGTTTTATTTTGAAGTCCTTGTCTTGTCTTCCTGTGTGCTCCCTGCTTGTGATTACCTAATGTGTCTCACCTGTGTTAATTGCACCACCTGGTGTATTTAACCTCAGGCCTAGTCCACACGAGCCCGGGTATTTTTGAAACCGGAGTTTTGCTCCGCGTCCATACGAGTGGTGTAATAAAAACACTGCGTACACACGCAACCGTGGAATCCGCTACCAAGTGACGCAATGCACGTGTGGAAGGCTGTTTTAACCAATCAAAATACAGTGGAAACCACTTATGGATCAAAAGGCTTGGGACGGAATCATTTCTATACAAATGCTGTCTAAATAATTCGTTATCAAGAAATCCGCTTTTAGTGTTCATTTTTGGTCGTTTTATGGATGAAAACATGCGCAAAAACAATTTAAAAACTACGTGTAGCCTATTTATTTTATTTTCGGCGGTGTCCCTTTGACGTGCACTGCTGCAGCAGCCTGCACATGTTGCTGCGCTGTGTCTTGACTCTTGTGCTGTGTGTTGTTGTGTGCTGTGTTGTTGTGCTGTGTGCATCACCTGGCTGCTGAGCCACATGACTGTCGGTGCGGCGCAACTCTTCATCACTGGCTGTTGTGTGTCAAAACATGGATGAATGAAACATATCCACTTTATATCGACCGCGGACGTCACGTATACATTTTCGGCTTTTGGCTCGTTCCGTTCATCTCCGCATAGGCCCCCCCCCCGTCGTACCCAGTCTGACAGTGACATAGGCTATTGCCTGTTCATTCATGAAAATCATCCCGAAAAACTCTCAATCAAACAAGGTGGGGAATAAGAAACTGCGGCGCTACTGTAGTTCTGTAATTTAAAAACACACCGGCAGCGGGCCAGCTGATCTGTAGCGTCACTTGTTACTGTAAATGATGCTGTGTGGAAAAGCAGCTGTGGTCTGTGATTGAGGGTGAGTTTGGAGCTGACAAGAGGATCGCCCTGACGACCGTTTCGTTATATTTTTCACATCGAAAAACTATACAAATAGCATTTAGATGATGTAAAAAAAGAAAAAAAAGAAAAGTGAAATAATAAAAATCCACTTTGTCACCTCCATTTTTGTGAGCTCACGTCAACTTCTGCAAACAACATCTGCGAGCTGGCAGTGTTTACATCAGCACGTGTGCAGCTATGACGTAAACGAGAAAAACAATCACGGTTGCAGTGTCCACACGCACCCGGTGAAACCAACCCCGGCCCAAAACCCCACCCTGGACTCCGGTTTCAAAAAACCACGGTTTCAGGGTTCCAAAAGCACGGTTGCGTGTGGACAGGACATACAACCGGGAACATATGTTCACGGTTTCAAAAATACAGGGCTCGTGTGGACAAGGCCTCAGTGTCTCCCTTTGTCCTTGTTGGTTCGTCGTCATTATCTCTACGAGTCTGCATTTGGGTCCTGATTCCTACCCAAACCTGACACATTGGACAAATTGGAAAAGAGAACAGGTTGATAAGCTGAGTGTTAATCAGGATAGCTAGTGGCAAATTGTACTAGGTTTAGGATTATTTTACTACAAAAGCACTGATATAATTATTAACCCTGACAATGATTCATTTTATAGTTAATCATTGGTCATAGTAGGCTTATGTAAACTGTAATGTGGATTGTATTCACTAAGATATGATGCATATGATTACATCATTGCACGGCAAAATGACATAAAAATGTCTCCACAACACTTAATTATAGTCCTGGATGGAGACCAGGCCTGAATGGGACCATTGTGGGTTCCATTAATAAAAAAAAGTCTTGGTCATGGAAGACATGTCAAAACATACATGTACAAACAAAGTTGTATGTTTGCCCTTTTTAGCGCAAGCATCTGTTTTTGTTATACCCATATGCGGATCAAGTTAGTTCATGCTGACCTTGTTGGAAAGATGTCATTTTCCACAGAATGGTCTGAGGACCAACTGAGAGACGAAATAACAGCTGGCTTCAGAGGAGCTTCTGGGTTACCAGAGCATCAGACATTCCCATTTGAGTTTTTGAGCCCCATCATGTGGTATAAGAAACTGATGAAACCAAGGGTCACCTCCAATATCCCCAGGTTCCCTTACCTGTATGAAATTCACTGTTAATAAGTACTTTAGAAAAGAATTCAAGGAATACGTAATTAATTAATATCTTACTTGGTGCACCACAAAATTTGGCTTTCATAGTTTTGTTTTGAAGCTTTGCAAGAACTTTGAGCAAAGATGAAATAATAGAATCCTAAAAGCATGTGATAAGTGTTGTTGACTACATAGTCCAGTCATTTTATGAGAAAAGGTTAAACAAATTGCAACAGAAGCAAACTCAACTGATTTTGTATCCTCAGCATGTCCTGATTGAGGGAAAAAAAGCCCCGAAGAATCCCATTAGGGGAAAGTTTCGAAAAACACCCAAACATATCCCATTTATACGCATATAAAACATTTTTTTCACATGAGTAGGGTACAATTTTTAACCTTTAGATATCTCCATGAAAATTACTGAGTTGATTACTTACATTAAGACAAACAAAAAATGTATTACAAGTTTTTTTAAATTCTTTGTTAACATGAGAAAATTTGCATAAATCTGCATACATTTGCATAAATCGCACCGTTTTAACGGCACATGTATATATGAAGTTGCTGTGGTGGTACCGGCATGAAAATTGGAATGAGTTGACTCCATCGGTCAACCGACAAGTTGACCACTTTAAATTTCAAGATGACTGTAAAATCCCCTGATTCGCACAAACTGAAATACGCTGCTATGGCCGGGTTTTGGTTGATTTTTCAAGACAGCCACTGTAGCCACATCCTTAGTAGAGCAGGTATGACATGAGCCAACAGTGCATAATCCAATTACGTGGCTAATTTGCATACATACAGCACCTGATCTAAACATTGGGTAGAGCAGGTGAAAATGTCTTGTTCAATCTTGTTAACATATTACAGTTAAAAAACTTAAGGAATGGAACCAAAGGCTACCCATGAGCATTAATAGAGACGGAGCATGTCATACCTGCTCTATTAAGGATGTGGCTGTCTTGAAAAATTGCAGTCATCTTGAAATTTAAAGTGGTCAACTTGTCGGTTGACCGATGGAGTCAACTCATTCCAATTTTCATGCCGGCACCACCACAGCAACTTCATATATACATGTGCCGTCAAAACGGTGCAATTTATGCAAATGTATGCAGATTTATGCAAATTTGCTCATGTTAACAAAGAATTTCAAAAAACTTGTAATACATGTTTTGTTTGTCTTAATGTAAGTAATCAACTCAGTAATTTTCATGGAGATATCTAAAGGTTAAAAATTTTACCCTATTCATGTGAAAAAAATTTTTTATATGCGTATAAATGGGATATGTTTGGGTCTTTTTCTAAACTTTCCCCTAATGGGATTCTTCGGGGCTTTTTTTCCCTCACTCAGGACATGTTGAGAATACAAAATCAGTTGAGTTTGCTTCTGTTGCGATTTGTTTAACGTTGACCCCTTTTTTGGCCTAAAATTACTGGACTAACAGGTGTTGAAATGAATCATATGCATCGAGATGCGGACATAGATGATTATTCATCGATACAGTAGCAGACCACCCCCACCCCCGATTGCAACATTATGGCGTACTGACAACAAGGGTACCAACTTATGGGCTACAATATTGTCAACGTTGTTTATTGATACTCCCAGTAGACTGAGACACTTTTTAGGGAAACCCGCTAATTTTAAGAACACACCGGCAACACTGATCTGTACTGAGACTGTTGTTATTCTTTCACATGAGTTAAATGACTGCTGTGTGTAAAACCACGCTGTGGTCTGTAATTGAGATGCAGATGACTGAGTTTGGAGCTGATGAGAGGATCGAAAAAAGAGAGTGAGACGACATGGCCATAGCCGCCGTGATCCCCACCAACGCTGAAGAGGAACTATGAAGAACTCAGCTGTAATGGAAAAGGACCTAAACCAAGTGCAGTAGAGTCAAGTCGAGCCGAGTAGAGCTGTGTATTGGAAAAGTGTGTGAAGTCATAGTAATAATAGTATAAGTAGTATTTAGTAGTATATTATTATTCACACAAGGCAAGGTAGGTGGTGTCTTACCCAAGGACACAACAACAGCAACTGGGATGAGGCCAGTGAGCTAGTTAGCTGTTTCCGCCCTGTATGGTTGATAACAACATTCAAATTAAAACCCAGCACAGCAAATAATTGGTGTGACTCTGTCAACAATCCTGCCCAAGGGAAGAAAACCACCACCTTCATAGTAGAGCTTTGACAACGAACTTCGATATTCGAATATAATTCGAATTTAAAAAAAATAACCATATTCGAACGAATATTAGGGCAGCTCTAAATATTCGAACCTGTAATAAGCATTATTTTTGGTAAATGTGTTTGCCTGAAAACATAGTTTTCAATCCAGATTCAAGACTTTTTTCAGCCTGTTGAAGTTGTGAAAGGCAAGCTCATTAGCCTTGATCACCTGGGGCTCCTGTACTTACAGTATGACGCTATCACGTCGTTAGCGCCTGATGGCTGTTCACACTTCTTCACTGATAATATTTTGACCCCCCGTCTGACAATCCGGTCGCTTGGGGGGGGGGGTCAAAATATTATCAATAAATATTCGAATATATTCGAATATTAATATTAATAAACAAACGAAGTTCGAATATGAGTTTTTGGGCAAATGTCAAAACCCTACTTCATAGTGAACCTTCACAAATGTACTCCATCATGGACAACACCAGGTTTCAACCCGTTTAGTGCGATGGGACTGCAACACAAAATCCTGTCGCTTAGCCACTTCACATAAAAAACACCTGCTCCTAAGTTACTATGAAACCAAAGCCAAGATCACATTGTCAGTGAGAAAAGCTAGTGGAGTCAGGGTAACTTTTTATTCCTGTGTCAACGGAGTCTTATGTTTCAGTTAGTGAGGAGCCTTATGGTCTCAACAAGGAAATGAATTTGTCTTGTTTTATTATAACTGGTGCCCTACATGGCTTCTGTTGCCTCTATGTGTTATTTTGTATTGAATCATATACATTGTATTGTATTTGTAACATTTGTACTGTGTGGTAGCCTATCACATGAGCTGTTTTTTATGATGTGGCACACTATTTAAATCTGTCATTCATAAAATTGCTCTGTTTGCTCTGAGGAAGCAACTGCACCTTAAAAAATTGTTTAAACTGACTGTCTGATCCAGCATTCTTTCCTTACCTATTATTCATCTGTCTCCTGCCCTGAGATGCACTGGTCTGCAATCCAGTCCGTCAGCTGAAGCGTGGAGGTTCTCCTTTATTCTGTATGTTACTTTTGACACTGATGAAGACACTGGTTAAGATACAGAAGACCATGAAGGGACCAGGCCAGACCTTTTCAGTCTATTCACAAAAGCTAGCTATAAAGACAGTGGAACATTTGAATGTTAGGTACTGAATGTTAAATGGACTACTGTGCTGTGGTGTTTAAATGTATTTAGTTTTCTTTTGTTCTGTTTTGTATTTTGACATTGCCCTCAAAAATTTGGTAAATGTACATATACTACACAGGGAAATAGCCCTTTCCCTTAAAACATGCTTTTATATAAAAATGTTACTGTCCAGTATGACACAATACAAGCTTACAGGCCAACTCTGAGCTCCAAACAGGCAGAAATAGATTTTCCACTCTCACTTGAAATGTAAAAAATTCAAATGGAAATGTAGTATTTATGGTATTTACAGGGTCTTGAATTTTGCACAATTCTTTTTTGTCCTTCTTTCCTAGGATCTCCAAATGGTTTCGATCCAAGAATGAAGATTTCCCAAGTGCAGAATGGAGTGTACCACACTATTGGACAGATTATGGTCCAGGGTGGTGAGCCTCCATCCTCCCCTCACTTTTCTTGTAGTGGTCTACCTTCTTTAAAGGTATGTTGTGTAAATTCTTCTGTTTTCTATTCACGAAAATCGATTATTTCGTTCAAAAGTACGTTTTTCATTCATCAATAATCCCCCCCATCAACAAACTGAAGTGTTCCGGTAAGCTCTGAATTTGCTGTTCATATCATTCATATATACATCGAGCAGGCAAGCTCGGTTGGTACTGACATGTCGTTTCGCCATGTTTTTACGTTCAGTGGCAGTGTGACGGTAGGAAACCACGGAAACTCAGCGGAGACACCGGAGCTGTCGGCTCAGGTCCAGGTGGCGTCTGTGAAAAGTCACTGCGGTAACGCAGTGAGGACTGCACGTGAATGCTGCATTCAGGTGCAGTCGGAAAAACGGCCGTCTGTAACAAACCAGATGTAATTTTTGTCACAGAAGTCCAGAGAAAGCTGGTAAAACGTGGGTCAGGTAAACAATACGACTTTGTCCTTGTATTTTTTTGCTTTGTCGTGATGGGCCACTTGTTTAAATAGACGCTTGTTTATGCCGTTACGTGCAGCGGCTGTTGTCCATCTGCCTCAAGCCCGATTTCACGTGAATGCAGCATGAAAAATACGACTGAGTTGCTTGCGATCTACAACCGCACCACTAGATGGGAGTACTTCTTACACAATATACCTTTAAGGACAACAGTAATGTAGCTGGCATGGAACTGAGAGAGGCCCAGAAGAAGGTATGAAGGTGAGATGGGTGGGAATGAAACGTGACTCATGAAGATATCAAATCGCAGGTCTTCCAAATCTGGACAACAAATATGCATTGTGCGGAATGCAACATACTTCCATGAACTCATTCAGTGACAGAGCTGCTTGGATCAGTTGGTTGATGGTTTCAAGAACTATGAGGTAAGTTTAGACTTGAACGTAAGTGTAACTGAATTTCAGTGAACAGCAGATAATGATCTGTGCATGATTTTAAATGTCATTGGGAAAAGGTTTACAACATCTGTATTTGTGAAAAGCAAGATGGTGAGCTCTGCCAAAACAGACATCACACATTTAACAATCTCATCCAGACATGTTCGCAAGACTTCTGAAACAGCAGTAGGCAGTTACAGCTGCTGTGTTCAACTGGGAGCTGCCCATTGGTCCGACCTCCCATTGGTTCGATCTCCCGTTCCTCCGACAAAATCAACCACAAGTCGGACCAATAGGAGGTCGAACCAATGGGTGGTCCCGTTAGTTCGAACTGTCATCGCTACTTTCTGACAAGCTCTTCCATTGACACGAGCATGCAGCTTTCTCTCTCTCTCTCTCTCTCTCTCACTGTGAGAGAGAGCAAAATAACGAGAATTACTGAAAGAGAGAGAGCTCTCAGAAACACACAGAAACGCACATCACACACACGCACAGCCCAGAATATCACCATATTCAGTCAGAGATTAAAAAAAATAAAATAAAAATAAATTTTGCTTTGGTTAGGTTCAGGCAATGAAGAAAGGAGTTGGTTAAGTTTACTAAAAACACCAGGTAGAGGCTAGACAGGCTAGAAGCATATATGTCATTAATATGAAGTGCTTGTTTTGCAGTTAATTATGCCCAGAAAGGAAAAAAGGATCAATGCGCAGCCTCTGTTTCCTTTCTGATTGCCTCCGTCTGTCCGTACGGAGTGGGAGAGAGAGAGAGAGAACCCAATCCACCTGTCTGTATACCTGTCTGTAGGCTCCGCCTGTCAATGAGACACACATGAAAGAAGTGTGTAAAAGTCGTGCGTAATGACAGCTCCCCGTTGGTGAAACACAATAAACTGCACCTCTTCTTCCACGTGTGTCTTATTGACAGGTGGAGCCTATATGAATAATTATATAAATGCATGGTGAACGGTAGGAATGGAGAGTTGGACTAATAACTACTCCAGTTCGAACTAATGAGAACCTCCCATTAGTTTGAACTCTCATTACTTCGATTGTCAAGTTCGAACTAATGGGAAGTCGGACTAATGCCATGGACCCGTTCAACTGAACAGTTACAAAACTGCAAGAAGCCAGAACTCTCGAGATCCAAGACGAATACCGGCAGATTATGAGGAGATTGTGCCTGTGTTGGAGACGTTAAAATGTGCGACCCCCGAAAGTTTCCAACATTTATCACCTTCAGTCAAACAAACACCTTACACACAGAGCTGGAGAGCTGAAGTTGCACCAGGCCAACCTGACTCTCAATGTCAAAAAATGCCACTCAACTCACCTTCCTGGGGCACGTAGGCACCGGAGAAGGGGTGAAGGTGAACCTGGAGAAAGTCACGGCCATAACGGCGTACCCTGTCCCCACAGATCTGAAGAGCCTCCAAAGATTCCTGGGCATGGTGTTGTGGTATCACAAGTTCATACCCAGACTGGCTGACCTCGTTGCCCCACTTAACAACCTCAAGAAGAAGGGAGTGCCCTGGGAGTGGTCGTCTCAATGTCAGTGTGCTTTTGACCATCTCAAAGTTGTGCTGCTCTCGCCACCTGTCTTAGCTCAGCCGCGACCACACCTGGGATTTCAGATGCACTGTGACTCAAGTGACGTCGGCCTGGGGGCGGTCCTGGCACAGACCAGGATGGACGAGGATGGTGAGGAACGAGTGGTAGCCTTTGCCTCTCGGGCTCTCCATGGTGCTGGGCTAAGGTACTCAACTTCAGAGAAGGAATGCCTGGCGGTGGTATGGGCCGTAGAGAAGTGGCGCCACTACCTGGAGGGAGAAACATTTGATGTTTACACTGACCACAGCGCTTTGGCTTGGGCCTTCAACTGTCCAAAGACATCATCCCGTCTTACAAGATGGACCCTGAGACTTCAGGCCTTTACCTTTCGGGTGCACTACAAGAAGGGATGCTGCAATGTCGTCCCGGACGCCCTGTCCCGGGCACCGCCAGTGGAGGAGGGCAGCGTTTGTGTGGCGGTCGCTAAGACCTATTGGGCCGATCTCCCCAGCTCCCACCACACAACAGCCTATGTGCAGCGCACTGGGCGCTGGAGAATTGACCTTTCGCAAAAGCCCCATCCCCCTTAGTTACCGTTGCTAGTCCGACAAGCTTCTCGGCGCTGCCCGAGTGTCAACAGTGTTTTTATATTGAGTGTCTTGCTCGGAGGCATATGAGCGCTATATTATGAATATTAATAATCACTAAACATTCTGACACCACTACAAAATTGTGTGGTCACAATGTAAACATAATGGTGATCGAAATACGGCTTTTACCGATTCATAAATTGCATCATGTAGCGCATCTGCAAGTCTGGTCACTTCCCTGCTGTTTTGCTAAGCCTCCCCCTCGGTCCTGTGCATGTATTTTCAACGAAGCCTTTCATAATCAATCAGTGGATGAATTATCACATGTTACGATGTACTGTTATTTGTCATAAACAAGAGAATACGGGTAATGGGATGTGGTGTTTGTGTCGCGGACCGAGACCAGAGCTTCTTTTTTTCTCCCAACCGAGAGGAGAGCTGTGACACCATTCAATCTGTGTAAGTGCACTATATAGTACAGTGTTTCCTCATACGTAAGTACACGCAAATACACCGCTGCATGTCTTCCGTTCAGAGAGAGAGAGAGAGATGGTGTTGTTTTGGCGGCCTGTTTTAGTTTTAGTCTAGTCTTTGTGCCAAACTTTAATTTTAGTTTTTATTAGTTTTAGTCACGTTCATGCTCCTTTTTGTTTAGTCAAGTTTTAGTCGAATAAAACTCTGAGCATTTTAGTCTTATTTTAGTCAAAAAAACCCATGACTATTTTCGTCTAGTTTTAGTCGACGAAAACTGATGACATTTAAGTCTAGTTTTAGCGCACGCTCTCTCTCTCTCTGTCTCTATCACACACACACACACACGTGTTTGTCTCAGTGGTTTGACGATTCGCGGCTGCCGGCCATCGGTCCCTTTCTCTGTGTCGGACCTCGTTAACACTAACCCACTGCAACTGCATCTTCTAAATAATGCCGCGAGTGGGGATTGGGGAAGTGACGTCGCTGCCTGCAAAAATAATAGAATAATAGCGCGACTAAACATTATAACGTTATTTCATCTCGTCTCGTTTTGGTCAACAAAAATGAAGAGACATTTTAGCAGAGTTTTTCTTTTGTAAACCACATTTAGTCTCGTTTTTATTCATCAACAATATTGCATTGTAGATTTTATTATAGTTATCGTCACATGACCACCATTTACATTTCGTCTCGTCTCGTTTTCGTCACGTGATAAAGGTTCGTTGACGATGATATTTCGTCATAATTTTCGTTGACGAAAGCAATACTAGAGAGAGAAGCGCGCGTGCTGCAGCAGTGCGTGGTGAAAGTGAAAGTTGTATGCCCCCCAATCGGACAGCCACCACTCCTTAAAAAAGAAATCCTAGAGGAAACACTGTAGTAGTGAGTGATTTCTGATACAGCCCTAGTCCTGCTAGCTTACCTTGGAGCAGATGTAGGCTGTATGCTTGTTTATTTTCATGACATTTAGCTGGGTGTGGGGGAGAAGGGTACGGCTGCGGGGGTGGGGGGCACCTCTCCTGTTGTGTTTTCAGGTTGTGTTTTCAGCTTTGGGAAGGGAAAGAACACGACTCCCCCAGCCAAACTCTTCGGGTAACTACTGTCCGACAATACACTTTGCTTGTCGGAGGTCCGAAGCTTGACGGACCTTGTTTACATAGTAACGGTTGCTAGGATGTCTGATTGGACAATGACCGTTTGGGGGTGGGGTTTTGCAATAGGTCAATTAAAGTGTGTTTTCATTTTGTTAAGCTGTCAATGTTCATCAGAAAGTCTGCCAATTTCATGATATTTATTTAAATTAAGTCCATCTGTTTTATTGTGTTCTCAACACAGCAGCATAGTTTTTGTCTCTCCTCAATTTACTTAAAGGATAATTACAGTTTTTTACATTCTGGACCTCATTTCTAGCATAAAATACGATCATTTACTCACCCAGATAACTTTGGTGTCATTACAAGTTGTTCCAACAAAATTAGATCCAGCCGAGAGCCGCGTATATCCACATAATGTGAGTCTATCGGGCAGCAGAATGCAGCCTCTAAATAACACATTATTTGCTGCGAAACTCGTTCATTTCACCAATATTTAGTTATGATAGGCTAGTGCTATTCCTCTCTGAGTCCAGGGCTACCTGTTATCAACATCTGGCGTCTGTAGGTTGACCTACTGACCTCTGGCCTGGATGATGTCATGTTCATTATAAACTATAGTTTTAAAGCAGAAGTAAGCGATCCGGTCGTTTTGGCTAATGCTGCGTTCCAGGCAGGCTTTTGAAACCGTAAGTTACAGCTTCAAGTCACGACTTACGGCTTTGTAGCGTTACAGGCAACCCACAACTCGCGTTTCTCCGACCTGTTGCCTGTGAAAGTCACTATAACGGCCACTCGTAACTTCCGACCCGCGAACTTGCACCAGATCGAACTGGTACGACTTCACAGGTCGGAAAAACACGAGTTACGGGCTGCCCTGAACGCACCATAACTTCTTGTCAGCAGATGGAGTTAGCAGCCCCCGCCCTCGTCATGGATCTATTGGTCCTCGTCACTACGTCACCACATTCACGTGCATCCCTTGGCTGCACACACAGCCCTTCATGCTGTTCTCTCTCCTCATTGGATAAAAATTGTAGGATACAAGAAAAGTTTTCTCCTCGGCTCAGAGCAGAGCAGAGTGACTGACAGACCCGTGTTTCGGTCCAAACACTCTATGTAAGTGATTGCTGTCGGAAGATATAACTATTTAAGACTTATATTAACACAAAAATATCGCTTACTTCTGCTTTAAGTGGACAAATGCAATTAATTCATCGATAAATTAATCGTGGTAAATTACAGAAAATTGTGCAATTAATTAGTCAATTTTTTTAATCGATTGACAGCCCTAGTTAATATTAATGTGACTTGAGGTCAATGAGCCCGAGCCCAGCTCACTCATGCCTCCAATGTCCAAAGTACCGTGGATGTATTAGTGTTTGGTGTAATAACATGTCTGTCATACTGTAGCAGCTGAAAAAGTCCTGGAAAATGATTTCAAGAAAAGAGTGGGAGCCCTGTAGAAGTATCTGAGGGAATTGGTGGACGTGCCTGTGGCGTGGAAACCTGAAACAAAAGCCGATATTTTAACTGTCAGATGAGGTGGAAAGACTCAAACTTAGGGTAGAGATCAAATTAACATTAGCTATTTGTGAAATTACATTTGAACATATTAGCATAGTTTAGAGTGGTCACTTTGATACCAGTATCCACTTACTAAGTTGTGCGTAACTGAGGTTACCTACCTAGACAATACTTACTGTGAATCAGAAAAACCTTGGCGAGCATCTGAGTCACTCTGGTTACCTAACAGTAACTCTCTCTAGAATGACTTAATGAGTTAAAACTGCCTCACTTACCGTTAGTGTTGGTGGAACAGCACCTTGGAGTGCAGCCTGCACACCAGCCAGCCTACCGCTCAATGGTTCTCAGCTACTGGGAGTGAAGCAGCCATGTTTGTCTTGCTTCTAGTAATGACAGTGCAAGAGGTATGGACCAAGGGTGTTGACCTAGACTATATATTATGCCAAGCATTCTGTCAGGTTGTCCTAGATTGATGGAATGACCTGGATTTGGAGTCTGTACCTTTTTGTGATTGTGTCCTTCTGTATCACCAAACTTTACTTTTTTCACTTGAATTGTGCATACTGTTGGGATCCCTTTTCTGGAGGTCCAGCTAGCTGGTTGTGAACTGGCTTCATTTAAATCTTAGTTTAAACCCCAGGTAGTTGGTGATCATATCATTGTGCACATCTAGACTTTGTGACTTTTGGTGTGATTAGGGGTTAGGTTGCCTTCCCTCTGCTTGGCTTCTTGGTTTAGTTGGGTGATCATAGAGGTGCTTGCTCACATTTTCTCTTTCTTCTGTCTTTGCAAAGCTGTTCCTGCAGTGTGATGATTAGGGCATTAATATTTTTGTTTCCAGTTGGTGGGCTGGTTTTAAACTGCTGGCTCTTCTTTCCCCTCCTATTTGATGCCTATTTGGCTGCTCTGCCCATTCGAGCTAAACCATACCTGTGCAAGGTTGTACACGATGACTGAGAGTGCATCCATCTTTTTACGAATGGGACCTGCCAAGGATGATTCAAGGATGCCAACTAGGTCATCGTCGAACTGCGTCGATATACAGTAGAACCGTCTGATGATCTGGGCCACTTGATCTTCTCTTTCCTTGATAAATGAGTTAGGGAAACCAAAAGGTGATCCAGATGGGGCAGCTCAAGTGCTGAGAGACTGACAGCACCGTGGGGTGCTTCCTGGCTGTGGGGCTCTCCTTCGTCCCACCAGATACTGCATTAGTGCACTGCCCTCAGTCACCATCCTTCAACATTTGGATCTACTCTGGTGAATCTTCAGACCGGTTTTTGCAGGTTTGTTAATTCCCCTCCAGCCAGCATTGTTCTGTTTGCTTCCTCGTGGTCCTGTTTACTGTTGCGGCCATTACCCAAATGCCACCGCTGAGTCTACTATGGTTACAGGCAAGGCAAAGGCAAATTTTATTTGTATAGCCCATTTTTACAAAAAGTTTGTCTCAAAGGGCTTTACATCCCATCATAACTTGGTAAACCTCCTCCTTTAAGGCGGATAAGGCCCCTGGATTTTGACACTTATTACACCTGTGTACCCCAGTTAGAAATATGTATCATTAGCTATATATGATCATTAAATACATAAATGGGGTTTATTCAAAAAGTAAAATGGTTAAAATATATAGGTTTCAATATATGTTTGAATGTGAAATTCACAAGTATAAAATATTGCAAATGTTAAAAATGCTAAACATCTTAAAATGTATTTCACCTTTTATCTTTAAATAATATGATGGTAGCTTTGTAGAGAAGTGTATGTGGGAACATAAGCTGTTTGTGCATGCAGTGAGTGATAGAGAAGAAACTGGAGTGGAGGGGGTAAAAAGCTAGGTAGACATTTACAATGGAATGTGGAGTGAACATCTGAAGATGAGCAGTGGAAGATTTGTTTTTGCTTAAACTGTATCTTGTCAATCAGATCATTAGAGGAATTCACTGTATTAGTTACAGATATCTACAGGAGACTGGAGCTCTGGGACTCTGGAAATATGCCTCATTGCTGTCATCCTGCTTATGGACAGATGCATGTGGAGTGTTATTATATTATATTATATTATATTAAGCAACCACTAAGTTCTGGGTTCATACATTCACAAGCATAGACCTGCTTGGCCTGCAATGATTTGATTTGATCTTGCTGGCTTGTTATAAGTGATTACTGGGATGTACACTGTATTTCTGAGTCACAAAGGCCAATTAAAAGTGAAAGGTACGAACAAATTATTTGTTGGGTTTAAAACTAGAAATCAAAAAAGGGAAAGAAAAAAAACACCAATCACCTAGAACCACTCACACTGAAGGATATGAAAAGATCATGTCCCAAAAAGAGAGACAGACTGATAATCACCATAGAAATGATCAATAATCATAATGTATTTTAAAGTTTGAAATCGTCACTCAGCTCTATTGTACTGTATTGTATTAAAATTCTTAAGAAAATAATTGACAAATAATCAAACGAAATGAAGTGGAATAATGAAAAGATATTATTTACCTGCACTAATGAATGTTAAACTTGTGTAAACAGCCTTTCTTTCTGTTGTGAATCTGCAGTTTTGTGTTTCAGACTGAACGTATTCGAAGAAATGCCACAGTTCCAGACACGGGTCCTGGTATCACTTCCAGCCCTCGACGATCTACATCAACCACACCTACACCTCAGTCCTCCAGCTCCAGGAATGTGAGGGATATGATAAGCAGAGCTGCATTTATTATTTAGAAGCGAAGAACAACTAACTATGATTCTCAGTCTGCACACATTCACTTCCACACACTCAGCGGGCTCCGACTTTAAAAAGTGAGAAAGTGGATCCAGGTCCATCAGCAAGAAGGTAAATACACATCACAACAATGTTATCTAAACAGTAATGGTGTTAATTAGCTTTTAAAATGTGACATAATGCATCCATTATCACAGACCAGAGCTCTGCTGTAGCCTGACAAGCCAGACTATATCACTAAAATGTCTAGTCTGGCAACGAGCGGTAGACCTCGGCTCAATCCAGGGGGCGGGATGAAGGCTGTCTTTCAAACTGCCTCTGCACCAATAGGGTAGCGCTATGACCAATCAGAGCAAAGAGCAGGATGACGTTAGCCTGACAAGCCAATTAAAATGTATGTCGTCAGCGCGTTAAGCCGCCCAACGACTCTCTAATCAGGCTGTGATTGGTGAACACAAACGGTGTTCCAGACTCAAAAAGTTCCTATGGCTCGTTTCTAGACCCACCTACGGAGCAAATATATTGGCTGCCGCTAGGGTGCAGCTAGATTTCTAGGCTAGCTCTGCTGAGGAGTTGATTCTAAACATGAACTGATGTTTTTGTTTTCAGGGCGGTTGATAGCCACTGATCCAGCAGATATAGCATCACATCAATACACTGACCAACACTCTATGAAGACCAGAATACTCAACACAAACTATTCAAAACAAGACCTAGTATCGGTAGTGCTGATACTTTGGCAATGTCCCCCAGACAGTTTAGGGAATCTATGAGCCATTTTTAAAATAGGAACTATACATAGAGGACACAACCGAGTAGAACCATCTCAAATATTACTAAAATATTAAATGACTGAGGACTATGCCATTTTAATTCTAAGATGGCAAGTGACAGTAATAGTATACAAAGGCAGATTTGTGTAGCTGTATAACAGACCCTGGGATGGCCTATGTGAGCTGCAGTACAGCAGCAGCAGCAGCAGCAGCAGCAGTGTGTGTTAATAGATGCAGAACTACAGCCTGAGTTAAGTCTGACTGTCTCACACATTCACTTTCTATGCACGTGCGCCAGCCTCTCAGATGGTTCCTCTGTGATGGCGCGTGTTCCCTGGGCACCTTGGTGCTGCTGCTGCTGCTGCTGCTGCTGCTGCTGCACCACAGCTTGTATGAAGTGGTCACATCACATTCTGCAGACACTCTGCTTCTCCGGGCCTCCGTCCTGCTGTTGACTCACTGACAGCCGTTATGTAATTACTGCATTAAGGCAAGAAAAAAAAAACGGCGTGAACGGACTGAGCGCGTCTTTCTGGTCTGTTTGCTGCACCTGACGGAGGCTCTGCTCTGACACCGGCTCTACACACATGCTGGGCCAGCAGTGTGTGCGTGGAATCACTAAACACACTCTCTCTCTCTCTCTCTCTCTAGCTCGCTCGCTCTCTCGCTCTTGTTAGTTCTCTGCCTCCGCCGCTGTGACACCGCGGGGAAGTACTTGATGCATACGGATTGGTTTGACACATTGCGGATCTCTCCATGGTACTGAAGAGAGAGCTGGTGTGTGTGTGTGTGTGTGTGTGTGTGTGTGTGTGTGTGTGTGTGTGTGTGTGTGTGTGTGTGTGTGTGTGTGTGTGTGTGTGTGTGTGTGTGTGTGTCTCGGTGCTGCACCAAGCAGCCCTGTGAGCCGGACTGACGCCGGTTTCTAACCTCTCCATCTGTCTGCTGGAGAGCCGTCACGTGGAGGCGGTGTGTGTCTCATACTGCAGTCAGAGTGGAGGAAACTCACCATGTTGACTTCAGACACCATGTCAATACTGGCGATGTCTATGCTCATGCCAACGTCCACGGGGGCGCCTGTGGAAAATGTGATGCAGGGGCATTAGTAAGCAGCGAGGCGCGAGCCCAGCATCATAGAGACCGTAGCGGCTCTTACCTCCGAAATCAGGCCGCAGCCGGATGTCGTATCCTTTCAGCAGCTTGTCCACAGTGGCTTTCACATAGGACATGTTGCTAGGTTCGTTGGCGCTGAGGCGAGAAAAACACATTTCAGTTGAGAGATAAGGAGCCGCACTGGCCCGTCTGACATGACACATTATGTTACCATCACAGCTCACCTCTGCGCCCCAAACACCCCCGCCACCAGGAGGGACAGGCACAACACCCCCGAGCATCCGCGGTCCATAGTAGTCCACATCACTACCTACTGCGACCCTTCCGACGACTTTGACACCAGGCTTCAGGGACTCAGATTCAGACTGTAAAATTATTCCAACGGCAACGCATGCGCGTCGTTTCACCAACATCCAAGCGTCGGTGTCGAGGTGAGACAACACGGGTCCGGAGGAAAAAATCTGCAGAACAAAAAAAAAACCGTCTATAGGCGAGGAGTTCACCTGGAGGAAGCAGGCTGGAGCGTCAAGCAGCACATATAGGTTCCCAGCAGCATCCTAGATGTCAATACACAGACCCCCCCCCCTCCGGCGCCCCTCTCAGCCTGTTCCTGCAGACGCAGTGTCCGGACTTGGCCTGCGTCAAGCCGGTCTTCCCGCCCGCTGCCGCGCAACCTGAAGAGCTGAAACAGTGAGCGCTGATCCCGACTCTACGGTCACCTTTAGTGAGGGGGAGAGAGAGCCGCGAGAGGGAGGGGGGCGAGGGAGAGAGAGGGAAGAAAGAGCATGTCGGCACAGATGGGAGGGGGTGATAAAAAGGAAGGATAGAAAGTTGTGTGTGTGTGTGTGTGTGTGTGTGTGTGTGTGTGTGTGTGTGTGTGTGGGGGTGGTGGTGGTGGTGGTGGTGGGGGGGGGGGGGATCTGGCCCCTCCAAATACTGTTCCCTCTTCTTCTTTACATTGATTAGTCAGACTCAGCTGATTCAGAGTCAGTTGTTTTCACAGTGTAGAATCACAGCTCAATGAATGAAATGACCTGCACACCCCCTGGTGCTTTAGGACCAGATGAGGACCTGATCCCTGATCAGAACCAGGCTCTATACGTCCTCCTGTATGCTCAGACACCCTTATATACACAGTTCAGTTGCCCATAAAGTTTGAATACTTTTTCACATTTTTCACAACACATTCTTCTTTTTATTCCTATATTCTAAAGGTTAAAGGGACAACTAGGAGTTTGTATTTGGTTATAAAAAAAGTCTCACGTTAATGTGGATGAATCTACGTTACTCACACTTGTTAATGGCTCCATTTTCGATAAATATATCGTTTTGTCTCTATCGTTATTTGTTATTTTAATTAATGGTGGAAATGCTGGGCGAGCCGACCAGCGTTTCTTTACTTTCGGTTTCCCGGACTCTGCCCTGCGGGTCATGAGAATAACGCCGCCGAATCGCCGTTTATGGTGGGAACTATGATGGTATCTGATCGTCTTCGAACGAACCTCAGACTTTAATTCTTGATGAATGAAAACATTCTTGGCAAGACGTCTGTCTTGTGCTGGTCCAAGAATTTCACAGTGCGCGCAGAGGCTCATGGGAAATGTAGTATGAAAACACTTCGCTTTCCAAAACTCCTCGTTGTCCCTTTATTTGTGGTTTAATTTTCACAGTGACATGTTTGAAGAGATTGATCGATTGAAAATATACACTTTTTATCAATTTTTGAATTTGACATAACTGAGGGAGAACAGAAGGTTTCCCCCTATCTTCTTCAAATCAACCAGTGTCAATAGTCTGTATTATTCATCACCTACAATTTCTCCTAAGTTTATCTCCCACTGAAGTGATTCTCAAACATACAGGACAAGGTCACAAAAGGCTAACAGAACACATCTTTCAGTTATTGATTACAAGGTTGTGGTTGATGAATGGAATATTGGCACAGAAGAGTGGTGTTTATTATGGTTGATAAAACATTCTTTGTTTCTCACCAAATGAACCACAGTTGTTGGCATTGCTGTAACTTTCTGTCCCCATAGGACAGTAGGAGACGGCTGAGTGGAGACTCTGTCCAATCATCACTCATCATTCTCGTCACAGTGGAAGAGACCGCTCTGATCCTGGTAGGGACTGATGACTACGTGTCGGGGACACCTGGTAACCAACCCATCCACTTCCTGAAAAAAAAAAAAAAAGAAATTGTAACTCTGGACTTGATTTTGAAGTTCAGTTGTAGATACAGTATTAGATAAATATTTCTCCCTTATGACAGGGGAGACCATGGGTTATTTTGATTCACAGACAAAAGAACTCAATTCCCCCGGAGCTGCTAACTTTTGACACCTTGGGACAGGCCTACTCAAGGTACCCAATGGTTGATCAGTGGTGGCCACCATGGGACATGTGAGTCCCAACGGGGTTAGACTAGCCTCGTAAACCAGCCTCTCGCAGAAATGCATTTCATTTCATTTCATTTCGACGGAGAGTCTGGCCTCATTCCCCCTGTAAGCGTTTGTGGTGGGCGGGAGCTGGGCGGGAGTCGTAGCGTTGACAGACAATCAGCAAGTTGGTGTAGTGACGGGGCTTTGCACCAGTCGGTCCCTGATTGGCCAACGTGCTGTGTCAATCACAGCGGCGACCCTGATTGGCTCGGCCTTCTGAGGGTTTCCGGCCAAACCAGAATGAGGCCAGACTCTCCCTCAGAAATGAAATGAAATGCATTTCCGCGAGAGACTGGTTTACGAGGCTAGGGTTATGTCTGCCACACACGTAAAGATAATCGGGCTGATTTTGCCCCGATTTTCCCCCTTCCGACCACGGACAGACATCGCCCGATTATCTTAAGCTCTTAAGTTTATCTTGTAAGATTCTCTTGTAGTGTGTGGTGTGTTAAGAGTCAACATTCTCCCGACAATCGGCTCGGAAAACGTTCGGCGCCGATAATCGTAAGTGTTCAATCTGTTCAATATTTACGATTCAATCTTTTCAATCAAAAGTCATCTTGTGTGTGGAAAGCCGGTGTTGTGCGCAGAAGTGCCTGCTTGCCGAGCTCTGCATGGTGCTCGCGGCAAGCCACTTCTCCGCACAACACCGGCAACCTCACAGAGAGCCACGGTGCAGCCCTGGCATTACATGAGGTTCACACAGACATTCACGCATACACAGGAGATTTCCTGATAGCCGATAGCAAAGACGGTAGCAATCATAGCCAGCAACAGCCAGCAATAGAGCAGTCATGTTTAAACGATCATGTGACCGCCGCTCAGCCCGTCGCTTGACTGCTCGGCGTCCGGAGCCACAGACACACAGACACACACAGATGGGATCGTTGTAGAGGCTGAAGTGTCCCGCTTTCATAAAAAAAAAATTACGTCGCTCTCATTGTCCATTCCGGAAATAGACCTGAAAGAGTAGCTACAACGACACACCTGGTATCGCTGCTGATGCCGCGGATCTCTTTCTGAGTTTTCTGACCGGAGGGTCAAGATTCTGATCTTAATGTGTGTGGTGAGCTGTGTTTGGAATATCGCAGCACACACAATACGATCAAAACTGTTCAATCACAGATTTTTTATCTTCATGTGTGGGGTCTCTCACAAATAAAAAATCGGTTGAGATTTATAAAATCTTTATGTGTGTGGCAGGCTTTAGACAGCAGAACTACTGCTTCATCTTTCTTCCTCTGGCCAGCAGTGGGCAGCAGCTCTCTACTCTCTCAGTGCTGTCTCCTGAGGTCACAGCATACTGCAACACTTCTGTCCTCAACAGCAACAACTTCACAGATTTTTTTTTTGATGCATCAAATTTTTCAAATTTATCACAAAGATTATTAAAGGGACAACAAGGAGTTTTGGAAAGCAAAGTGTTTTCACACTACATTTTCCATGAACCTCCGCGCGCACAGTGAAATTCTTGGACCGGTGCAAGACAGACTCATGTTTTCATTCATCAAGAATTAAAGTCAGAGGTTCAAAGACGATCACATACCGTCGTAGTTCCGACCATAAACGGCGATTCGGCGGCGTTATTCTCATGACTCGCCACAAAACCGAAAGTAAAGAAACGCTGGTCGGCTCGCCCAGCATTTACACCACCACTAATAATAACAAAATAACGATAGAGACAAAACCATATATTTATCGAAAATGGGCCCATTAACAAGTGTGGGTAACATAGATTCATCCACATTAACGTGAGACTTTTTTATAACCAAATAGAAACTCCTTGTTGTCCCTTTAACCACAGGGAGAACATGCAAACTCCACCCAGAGAGGCCCCAAGGACACAAGTCTATTTTGATCCACAGTTCTACTCTCTAGTAAGTCCACAGCAACTTTGTGTTTAATGTTCAAATTTCAAGACTCCAGAAAGATACTTAAAGTCCCCCTAAAGTCTTTAAATTGTGATTATGAAGTTTTTAGCCAAAATCACAAAACCTGTGCCATTTCCCAGGGCTCTGCTTCTGCACAGCACCAGCAGCTCATTAGCAATGCGCCTCTGGAGGGTGGGCGGAGCCTGCGCTGCTCTGCACCCGCCCAGCCACCCCCTCCCCCCGCTCGCTCACTCACTCACTCACTCACTCGCTCAGTGACAGCTGGACATTGTACAATTACCGATTCAGCGCGTTTAGCGTAAAACTGTGCACTGGGATTCGATCCCAGACTGGAATACAGTCCCTGCTCACAGTGCAAGCTGCTCTACCAGGTGAGCTATACCTGTTATCTTTCACCTCTGAGCCAGATGCAGAACGCGGCGGGAGCTTGTAGCACTAGTGCCCTCCCCTGGGGTTGTGACACGTCAGCTCCAGTCTCCCTGAAACTGCCAGTTTGCGTCTGCCATTGGTTCACAGCAGTTTGAAGGCAGAAAAACTCAGAAATGCAATTTTGCACTTCCTTTTCTGCTGATATGTCCGCTAACACAAGAAAAATGCCACAGGAACATGTGAGAAGCACGAAAAACACGATTTTCATGGGAGGGGGTCTTTAATTGTTGTACTGATAAAACGACACAATGAAACTGAATGAAAATACATCCACGTAGCAGTATTTGTAAGTAACAAATAATGTAATGTCTTAGTTGCTAAGTTTATCAAAATAAATAAGTTCCTTAAATTTGTCACAATAAATCATCCTTTTAAGAAAAATAAGAATAAGATAATAATAAAAATAGAGCTATAGAGCTTAAGAAGGCAGTCCACCGCCTGCGTGCTGGGTGGTCCTTACACAACTTATTCCAACCAGAGCTCCACTCCTCCAACCTCAGTTTACTGTTGATATGCTCATTTTCGGTTATAGTTATAGTTATTTAAATGTAATGACTCCAATTTTCCAAAGCTCTTTTCAGGCTGGTGCTCAACATATAAGATTCATTATTTAGTTATGTTTTAACATGAATATCTCATCATTTATGATGGCCAATGAATTGATAATTAAGAAAAGCTCAGCATAATATTGCTCCATGTGTGAGAGTCCCTGCAGTGCGCAATAATGACACAACAGAGATGGTGAGTGAGTGTGCATACACAACTGTCTGTTTAGGTCTTTTGACAGAAACTGCTCTGGGCACATTTATATTGTGATTATTGATAGAAAACTATAGTGTGGTCATGTAGGTTTGTGAAGCAGCTCATCAGTATGGAGAGAGGGTCAATTTCAACTGAATGTTAATAAGCCCATGAGTAGCACATTAGAAAACTGACTGCAGATTCCAGCTGTCAAGTTAGCCATTCTTGGGCCTTGTGTTAAGACACACAGTTTTGTATTTATATTCTAGCAATAATGAAGCCTATAACTAAGTATCCCTGATTCTGATTCTTAAAGGGAAACTTCGTTTGAGGTAGTCTGTGAAAGCTGCACGAAGAGTAGCCCAACATTTTGTTGCTACAATTTGGAAATGCGTACACATGAACCATTGTCTTCTCTCTTCACCTCACACCCCGTCCTGACATACAACGATGTGACAGGGACGCGAGCGAGCGAGCGAGGAAAAGTGACATGACATGCCGCGACCCTGAAAAAATCGCTCGCTCTGTCTCTATCTGGACGACATTTTGCGGCGGTGTCCCGCCCGTAAACACTTGTTATTGGTTGAAAAGTACACGCTGCTTTCTGTTGACAAGCAAGTTATCAGAGAGAAATAAAATTAAAAAAAAACACTCCAAGATGTGAAAAACGGCAACCAGGAAATGCCAGGAATCTCAAAATAGCGCCACAAGTTTGTTTCTGTCCCTCGATAATTTGATTGGTTTGGATTCTGAACCAATAGAATATACTTGCGACAAAATCGTTACGCTGCATATCAGGACACCTTCGCGCAAGTTGTCGTTGCCGTTTCGCTTGCTCTCTGTATGTCAGGACGCAGTGTCAGTCAGGTATTCCACACCAGTGTTTTGCCGGGAGTTATCGCGAGATTTCTAGCGTGGTGAGATTTGGACACAGATCACAACAAACAGCGACCTCCAGCTAAAGGTAGAGACATATGTTCATTTCTCCTTTCTAGTATGTTGTGGGACAGTCATTGTAACTATCTGAGCCTGTCAGTGTGAATGTGCGAACTTTGACGGGAGCCACTTGCATCACTCACATACAGAAAAAAATATGATAACAGGGCCATGGTTGAAGTTTCCCTTTAATGCCATCAGCTGGTTCTGTGAAATACACACCCAGACTTAAAGGAGAGTTCCGGTTGTGGTATAGCAGGAAAATTATTTTTTGTTCCTTGCAGAGTAACAGTTGCAGTTACAGGTAGTTTACATGTTTATATGTAGTTCACAGTTTTGAGGCTGTAGTACCTGGGAGTCCAGTAGGGGGCGTATGTGGATTAGCAGAGGTCAAGGTTGGTGTTGAACATAGAAAAAGTCCATGTTGTTGTACAGCCATGCTGTTGATGGTCCAGCTCTAGGCATAGGCGGCAGGTGACCCTGACGTTTGGGAAGGCTATCTGGGGGGGTTGATCGGACGGGGTCAGCCCTATGTTCCCACAGCCCAATGATCCCACAGCCCTATGTTCCCTCATTTCTAAGAAATTTTTTTTCACTGAAAATTTTGAAAATTAGGCCCTATATGTTCCCACAGCCCTATGTTCCCTCAGCCCTATGTTCCCACAGCCCTATGTTCCCTCAGGTTTATGTTGCCTCATTTCTAAGATTTTTCTTATTTCTAAGAATTTTCTCAAAATGAAACTCTAAGTCAAGTCATTTTTATTTTAAAGGGATGATTCAGAGTAATTTCAACCTAGGGTCCTTTGCACCATGACCTACAAACTTTCTAATGCTTTGTTTACTACTACTAACACTATTTGTACTACTGTAGAAGTTTGTTGTCTAAATTGCACTAACTCATGGAGGTGAGTTTAATTTCGGTATAAGGGTTCGTCACTCAACCCTATGTTGGAGTAGCGGTGTTGGAAGGGGTCAGCCCTATGTTCCCAGGGCCCTATGTTCCCAGATTTAGCTAAAAGCTACATTACATCTGTAGTCAACTGCTACTGGATAATAGGTTGGGTGTAATTGACTACCAAATTGGGAGAAATGGGGATAAAATCTCATGCAAATTGATCATAAAGGAAATGTGGGAAAGAAAAAAAAAACCTTAGAAATGAGGGAATATAGGGCTGAGGGAACAAAGGGCTGAGGGAACATAGGGCTGAGGGAACAAAGGGCTGAGGGAACATAGGGCTGTGGGAACATAGGGCTGAGGGAACAAAGGGCTGAGGGAACATAGGGCTGTGGGAACATAGGGCTGTGGGAACATAGGCACGCTCCCGATCGGACCATATGAGTTTCGCTTTTACCGTGCACTGCTGTCATGCATGCACGCTCCTGTGTGTGTGTGTGTAAACGGCAATTGTAACGGAACGATATTGCGTTGGTTGAGCCAAAAGCCGAAAAATCTATTCTTGAACGTATGGGAAGTAACTGTGATTGCCATAATTTTCCTGAGAGAGGTAATTTCCAGCATAATATTTTGGAAAGCTCAGCCTTCCCTAGCCTCCATTACGCGCCGCCCATGGCTCTAGGTCCCCGAGTGCTACCATAGGAAAAGCTCTCCTCCTGCTAGCTGCACAACATTGCAGTTAAACAGCGAAGTAATGAGGGCAGAACTAGTCGACTGTCGAGCGCATGCTGCATCGGTGCAGAAAGTGGATGAAGGAGAATATGTTCAGGTCCGATGTTGAAGAGATGGAGCAGGAACATTTTGAATTTGATGGACGTGTGTGTTAATTCAAACCAGAATATACAGATGAAGAGCAGTCTGCACCGATATGGAAACAGTCCTGAGCTAACAGAGTTTATGCACAGTCAGTGTTGTGTGGTAAAGAACTGGTGGATGTTGCAAAGCATGTGTAGTGATATTTTGAGCATTAGGCCAAAGTCACGGTTTTAAAGTTCTGCCCCCATTACTTTGCTGTTTAACTGTAGTAGTGTAGCGCAGCTAGCAGGAGGAGAGCTAGGTCCGGGCTGCACATAGTTTACTCAGGTCTTTTCCTATGGTAGCCCTCTGGGACCTAGAGCTGTACAGGGCAGACAGAATTCACTCATTAAGTGTATTGGGCAGATGGCTCAACTTACCCCAGAGCTACCATATTGACTTAATCAGTCCCCACAGCTAAAATGATGCACTTTTATGCGTGGTTTACTACCTCATGTTGTAGCTTATAGATACCACAACGGATGTAAAACACATTTTGAATGATCTGTTTTGGTCTAAACACAATTCTCATGAAACTTATGATCGACTGAATTCACTTTTGAGAGTGAAAAATGTTTTTTTGGACATAAATGTTAAACCACATATATGTGGTTCTTATGGTTCTTACCATATATGGTCCTTACCTACAGACTCCATGAAATGATGCCTTCCTCCTAAATATTTGGTCACATGCTCTATCTTTATTATGGTTTCCTAGCAACAAGGGGTAGCTCAACTTACCCCAGTCTCCCCTACTGTGTCAGTGAACAATGTATCCCATACTGACTCTGTGACTGTGGTGTGATATTTTATATATTATATATATTATCATATTGGTGATGCACTGAACACACAGAGGCTCACTGTTCATCAAGTGAAGACAAGACCATGAAAATGGTCAATCACATAATGATTTTTTTTTTCACAGAAGCAAATGTTCACTTCAGACAACTGCATAGGGTTGTCGTCTAAGTTATTTGGGCTTTTTATCTTTATCTGTTTATCAGTCAGTTTGGCTCATTCTCTGGAGCCGTGTCTATGGGTGTTGTTTGTCTACTCCTGGAAAGAGTTGGACTTCTTACCAGTAGGTGGAGACATATGCTAAGGCTTGTTAGGACACACTAACAGACACGGTACTCATGCAGGCATCTGATGACAAACACACACGAGAAGTGAAAATGATACCAGCTTACTGTCACTGCCCGTCATAACAAGAAAACCTGTTGTGACAGGCAGAGTGAAGATTCCATAGCAAGAAGATAATTCAGGTACAAGCAGCAATAAATAAATATGTACTTAATCAATGACTTTTATTGTTATCTCCAGCAGAAATGAATAATCTTATTGAGGAGCTATGGACCAGCACTCCTCTATTGACTCTATTGCAACCCCTTATAAAATATCAACCTGACTCTGCCCAGTGTTTTCTGCACATGTATAAAAATGCAGTATGCAGGATGCCACAAACAAGCCACCGTACATCTAAAACACAGGAAGTTCCTTTCTCTCCTCCCTCTTTCTGGAAGGCAGACTGCTCATTCCCCTCATTCACTTTGAGTTTCTCTTTTGGAAACAAGTCTAACAGAAACTCTCTCTTCACTGACACTGGAAACAGAGTTTGGACATGAAAATTGTGCTATCACCATGACAATGGTAATTAATTGCAATGACGGTATATGACAAATATCACAACAAATAAAGATGAAATGAACAACCACATGTGTCGTGTTATCAGAGATGTCAGTACAACAATCAGTACCCACAACGTGTCAACAGTTGTGAGGCCCTGTGCTGCTGCTGGGAGTGGGAACAGTCTGTAGTCTCTGTGTCTGTGAGCTTTAAAGCTGTCACCTCTGTAGATGTCCATGTTGTTGTCTCACACCAGCCCACATGTCTGTCCCCATGAAATGATCTGTCTCTGCTGCACAGTCTTTAGAGAATCAACAACTCCTCTCTAGTTCACATTCATTTCTTTATTGAACATGTCAAGAGTAAAAACAAAACAAACGAAATAACAAAAATAAAAACAATGAATAAATGTGTATATTAATAATCATCTCTAAAGAAGGTGCCTGTCATGTTCAAAAGGGGTAAGAAGAAGTTCAAAACTTTTCTGGTCCTACCCCCTTCTGCTATTTATGTAATACTAATCAAAAAAATAAATAACAATAATAAGTTGTAAAAAAAACCGTCATAGTAAAATATGTATTCCAGATAACTTAAAATAAAGAACAGAGAACAAAAACACTAGTCCATCTCATAGGAACTCAGTATTTTATTTCTAAATAATCTCTTTAATTTAGCTAAGTTGCTCCACGTTTTCAGCTCATCGCTGCTCCTTTTGTTGTGACACACTGACGTTTTATGTTTGTCCTTACTGGTGGTTCTTTCAATATATAAATTCCTCTCAAGTTGTGCTTACTTTCCCTCAGTTGAAACAACCCTTGGATACTGCTAGGTAATTGTTGTTTTATTACTTTATACATGATTTGGATAGTTTTGAGGTCAACCAGATCGTGGAATTTTAATGTTTTTAATTTGATGAAAAGTGGATTTGTAGATTCCCTGAAGGGGGTTTTATCAACAATTCTTATTGCTCTTTTTTGGAGCAAAAAGATTGGCTCTATATTGGTTTTATATGTGTTCCCCCACACTTCCACACAGTAGGTGATGTATGGAAGAATAAAGGAACAGTACAATGTATATAAGGAGGCTTGATTTAATAGATCTTTGGCTTTATTTAGTATTGCAATTGATTTGGATACTTTGGCTTTAATATAATTTATGTGTGGTTTCCAACTTAGTTTGTTATCGATTAATACACCTAGGAATTTAATTTCGGATACTCTTTCGATTTCTACATTATCATCATTTTCTTCTCTGAGTTGATGGTTTGGTTCCCAAAGATTATAAATTTCGTTTTACTTAAATTCAATGTTAATTTATTTTCATCAAACCAACTTTTCATCTTACTCAATTCCTTTTCCACTGTATCCAAGAGTTGTTCCAAATTGTCTCCACAGCAAAGCAAGTTTGTGTCGTCGGCAAATAGAATAGTTTTCAGGGTTTTTGATACTTCACATATATAGTTAATGTATCAGTGCCAGTGAAGTTGTCATATTTGTTCTAAAACCATATTGTTGTTCATACAACACTTTGTGTTTTGTTACAAAAGCATCTAGTCTTGTATGACATTTTTTTTCTAATATTTTCGAGAACTGAGACAGGGCTAATTTTAATCAGCCCGAGCTCACCGAGTCTGCTCTCACTCATGTTCCGACTGTGGATGATTGACAGGTCTCATGTCCCGCCCTCGCCATTGACCGACTGTTTGGGCTAACTTCATTCAGCCTACAGGCCGAGCGGTTCTGACCAATCAGCAGCGGGCTGGCGCAGGGTCAATGATTGACAGGCGTCATGTCCCGTCCCCTTGATTCACTTCTCATTGGGGCTAATTTCATTTAGCCCAACACCGCTGTTTTCAGACCAATGACAGGAACCGGAGGAAAAGTTGTGTTGTTGTGGGAGGGAGAAGACAGAAACAGCGGCGCTAGGCGCTAGCATCACAGGTAGCATTACTTTACTGCTCTAAACTGTCTTTGCTAACATGAACGATGTAACTTTTAGCTACTTCTGTGTTAACCACTTAATGGGTATAATTTATTTATTAGCCCACCCAACTAATTTCACCAGCAGCCGCCACTGGTGAGGTTTCAGTGGAACAGAGTTACCCATCCCATGTAGAAGTTCAGCCGGACATAACAGCTTGTGTTAGTCAGCACCCTTGCAGTTCTCATCACTGCCTTGTATGAAACGTTGTTCTCCATGCAGTCTGGATGCTGTGTTACCAACAGTAACAGCAGATCTCTTCATCAGATGGTGAAGTGTAGAATGGTGGTCCGGGCGAGGTGAATCTGTCATGCTGTTGTAGATCTCCTCCAGCTACAACACTGACAGCCCCCCTGTGATGGAGATGACCAGCAGGACGCACCCGGGCTGCATCACGGTGTGCACCTGGATCTGGAACCCATCTGCAGACTGGCGTGTGTCCATAGCTCTCTCTGCAACTTGACTGCTGTCTCCGTCACCAAGAGCACTCAGACCACCGTTCCACCTGCCAGCTCTCACCTGTTCCTAGATTCTTTACAAAAAACAAACAACAGGTTGTACAATACCATAACAATTCATCCTCACACTGGCCAGTGACTCCACATCCATCGATCATTTCCCTTTTGACACATGGTCCAACCCAAGTGTCAACTTCACACAATGTGGAGAAAAAGTAAACAAGGGAGACAGCGCAGGCCGTACCTCAGCCATAGTAGTAGAAGACTGGAGTTTCATCAAACTCATCGAATAAACAATCCAATAAAACACTCTCATGGACAAGTTGTGACCTGCACATTCACCACGCTATGAGATAATAATGTAACAATATGAGACAGAGTTGTCTTCAAGGCAAATGCAGGCGGAACTACATTCCAGACAGAGCTGCTGGGGGAAGTGATTTCAAAAGAGCAAGTACAGTAGTTCAGAGTATTTGCTTCATGTGTCGGGGGTCACAACAGAGTGTTTTGGAGTTGTTGGATTGTGTATTTGATGAGTTTTATGAGGGACAGGAGACCTGTACCGTTCACCTCCACTGTGTTAGCTGAGCAGCTCACGTCTCTGCCCCGCAGATCTCAAAACAACATGCACTGATAATTAAGGGTATTGAACCTACCCCTATGACTATAGGGATTGTGGCAATAGGTGAATTTGCCAAAATGTTGAACTACCCCTTTAAGGATCTGCAGACTCTGTCCACCCACAGAGAAGCACTGTCAAGCCATTATGCACTGTAAACACTAAAAAAACAGCAAAACTATTGAAATGCTTTACTGTCAGGCTCAGAGTCTTAGTCTTAGTGCAAAGTGAAACAAGAGCAACTCATCTCTGTCTGCTCTGCAGCTGATTCACATTCACATTCACACACCACAACACCACTGCAGACCCAAGTGTGTGTTTATCTGTTTCAGAAGTGGGTGATTGAATTGATGAAAGACACATTTTGTAACTTTAGTTCGGTCACAGATGCTTCAGGGTGGAAACACAAGTTTAGATTGTTCACTATTGGAGGAGGTGGTAGCGCTGTGGCTACTAGTGCAGTGCAGACAGTGAGCTACGGTCTGCAGTCAGTGCACCATCTGCATGGCTGCACATGAGACTAACTGTTATGTGACAGGTTCAGAAATAATGGTTTATCCAAGTGAAGGTGACATGGAGACAAAGGAACATCACCTGACTGATAAGGAGTGGCCAGGTGAGTGCTGGAATGTCCCCTTGCTTCATAACAAACTCTCTCTCACACACGTAGGCTACAGTGGGTTTCACATCAGATCTCAGTGTGGTGATGTAAGAGTGAGATAACAGTGACCTGTTCTTACCTCCGGGGTTTCAGCTGCTTCTTCAAACACCATGAAAGACTTGCAGTGACTGTTGGCACATGAGAGACTGAACATGAGCAGGAACAAAGTGGTGTTGCGCCTTGGTTTGTGTGTGTGTGTGTGTGTGTGTGTGTGTGTGTGTGTGTGTGTGTGTGTGTGTGTGTGTGTGTGTGTGTGTGGTCATCCCTGGTGTCCTCCAGTGTGCCTCAGTACCAATATCTGATAATGTGTTGATACCAACAGTGGAGGAGGGAGTGAGGGAGAATCACTCACATAGAAATAAGAACTGTGCATTTTAGGAAACGGGTAAAAAATGAAGCTGTTAGATAAATCATATCATCAGTTATCGTTATCAACAAAATCAACATTGCAGACTCCTAGACTGAACTCTTATTCATCCAGGCCCATCAGTCTCTCCATCACATTATCGACACCAACTTAAAGGAAAATTCCGGGCAAATTCAACTTGGGCTGTATTTTCCTATCATTTTAGGTTTAAAAAAGGGAATCTGAAGACTTTCAGTTTAATTGCACCTGTTTTGCGGTAGTTGTGTCTGTCCCTGCATCGCCATGGCAGCAATGAATGGAGCGGATTGAAGTTCTGCTGCTTAGGCTGTTTCCATCCCTCAAAGCCACAGACAGCGTCAGATGGCGACTCAAACATGCACCCAGAAGTTTGTTTACTTCAACAAGCCGACATGTTTGTAAAACTAGATCTAATTCAAAGTCTCGCGCGAGACCCAGGTTGACGCTCGGTGTGTTTACGTGCAGTCGGAAGCTCCTATTTGTGTCATAAACACAGAAATATCAACTCTTGACTTGCTTCAAGTAAATAAACTTCTGGGTGCATGTTTGAGTCGCCATCTGACGCTGTCTTTGGAAATAAATTGCGGCTTTGAGGGATGTAAACAGCCTAAGCAGCAGAACTTCAATCCGCTCCCATTCATCGCTGCCGTGGCGATGCGGGGACAGACACAACTACTGCAAAACAGGAGTAATTAAACTGAAAATCTTCAGAATCCTTCTTTTAGACCTAAAATGCCCCAAGTTGAATTTGCCCGGAATTGTCCTTTAATCCCTTTGTCTCTTACATTAGATTGGTCTGTCCTCCTCTCACCATATTGCATCTGTCTGCTCTATACTACATTAACTTTATTGGTGTAATTACCATCAGTCATATGCGTGACTTAAACGTGTTTCTTCATTATGTCTAGATATTATATAGTTATTATATATATATGGAACAATATGTGTCTTCAGTAATTGTGACGAGGACTTTGCTCAGGCTGTTTGGTGAGCACGCTGTGGGAGGAGGAGTCATTAGCAGAATGTGAAGCAGCCATAGCTGTTCCAGCCTGGGGGGTGAGAGCTGTCGGACTGGCTCAGGATAATTCTTCAGAGTTGTAACTTTTTTTGGTGTTGACTTTCTGCTCTTTCAATCCTCTCACATATCACTGTCTTTCTGTTTACTTAATGTATGAATCAATGAATCAAACACAGACACACACCCCTCTGCAACTCCAAATCAGATCTGTCAGCCAAATGTCTGGTTTATTTACAAGGCATCTGCTGTAGGGGGGCATGCAGTGATTGCAGCTAACGGACATCAAGGTAACTTTAAGAACAGGGGATATGTTGTCATGGATGGTTGTTTACATTTTGGAGAATGAAGCAAACTGAATCTTCTGGTTACTTATAGGTTACATAATTATAACTCATTTCCCTTATTTACTTTTTTTGTCTGGAGGCTTCAATCACATCTCACTGTCTTCATCAGTTAATGGGATAAGTGGGAGAATTTCAATTGGTTTGACTGTCATGAAAAATAATCATGACTCCAGTATTTAACTTCCATCACACACTCCAGCCCACTCAGGGGAAACCAGTTTCAACAGGTCGATCATTTCCGTCATGACTCTGGTCAGCTGCAGTCTGATCATGTGAGAGGAACAGTACTATTGATGGAGGTTACTGTCAGTAAGACTGGTTCTGGCTGACTGAACAACACTACATGTCATATTGTTAATGATAACCTGTTGACAGAGATGGACCCCAGTACTTGAGTAAGAGTACAAATACTACTAGTCGAAATTGACTCTGTTACAAGTAAAAGTATCTCAGTCGACATGTTACTCCAGTAAGAGTAAAAAAGTACTTTCTTTTAAAGGTACTTAAGTATCCAAAAGTACATGCTTTTAAATTTACTTTAAGTAAAAGTAAGAGTAAGAGTAAATTTCTTATTTTTCACATCAATGAATTACTATAATTTTTTCTAAATTAATTTAAGGAGCTTAAAGAGAAGTAAGCGGAATGTTTGTGTTAATATAAGTCTTAAATAGTTGTATCTTCTGACAGCAATCACTTAGAGTGTTTGGTCTGAAACACGGGTCTGTCAGTCACTCTGCTCTGCTGTAAGCCCAGGAGAAAACTTTCCTTGTATCCTACAACCTTTATCCAATGAGGAGAGAGAACGGCATAAAGGGGCGGTCCTCTCTGTGTGTGCAGCCAAGGGATGTGCGTGAATGTGGTGACGTAGGGACGAGGGCGGGGACTGCTAACTCCATCTGCTGACAAGAAGTTAGCCACAACCACCAGATCACTTACTTCTGCTTTATGTACAGTATCAATTTATATCCCTTAATCACACGTCCAACTAGAATAACAAGATATACTGCAACACTAATTGATAATATATTCACTAATGTTATGAATGAAGATCTAACAAGGGGATTATTATTAAATGACACAAGTGATCACCTGCCAGTCTTTGCAGTCATAAAGGGGGGAGGGCGGGGACTGCTAACTCCATCGGCTAACAGGAAGTTAGCCAAAACCACCGGATCACTGACTTCTGCTTTAACTCTTGTTTCTGAGAATTAACTCTTTGAAAGCAGCTGCACTGATGTGCTGCTTTTAGAACCACAATGTTATATAAAACCTGCAGAAACACCTATAAAAACAAATTAAATGAATGGGATCATAAGAGGACAGCAATTGTCATTTTCACGTTTTACACCCCCCAGCCCCTAACACACATCAGGCAAGGCGTTTTCTATCTCCCCCTCACTGAGGGGACATGACTTTGTCCACAATTCAATGCTGTGTCCTGATGCAGCCATTGTCGCGGTATAGTTTTGAGTTGACAAACGCAGAGAGTGTGGCTACTTTGGCGGTATCCTTATGGGGAGGGATGACGTAGTTCTGATTTTACGTAGATCTCAGTGGAGAGATGCACTGTGATAGGTTTCCTTCTTTGACAAACACAGCTTGTGTCCAATAGTATTTTAGAAAAAAAGAAAAGAAAAAAGAGCAGACCTGAAAGTAACGAGGAGGCTACTTTTCAGCCTTCCTAGAAATGAACTCGAGTAAAAGTAAAAATATTTGTCTTGGAAATGTATTCAAGTAAGAGTAATAAGTACCAAAGAAATCTAATACTCAAGTAAAGTACAAATCCTCTAGATATGTACTTAAGTACAGTACTCAAGTAAATGTACTCCGTTACTGTCACCACTGTCTGTTGATCTGCACATCAGACTTCCTGGTTGTCATAACTACAGAGGAGCCTCACTAGTGAACATCCACTAGTTAAAAAGTTTTTCACCGAGTTTTCCCTCAGTGGATGTGAGGGTCTAAGGACAGAGGATGTTGTTATGATGGGATGTAAAGCCCTTTGAGACAAACTGTTGGTAAAAACAGGTTATACTATTAAAATTGCCTTGCCTTGCCTAGTGAATCATGTTTTCTTTATCACTACGTCACCTGCCAATGAACTGACTGTCACACCTCCCTCCCTCTCTCTTTGTGTCTCCCTCTCTCTCCCCCACACACACACACACACACACACACACACACTGCAGTGGGTGAGGTCTGGGTGTGACCGACTCCACCAGGAATGTAGTAGTGTGTGTTTTGCAGACTGATGTGTCAGTTTCTCTGCCAGACTCTGGTGACATGGACACAGGAAGAGACACGTTTGGACGTCTGTAACAAACATTTCAATTTCCATGGACACCTGCAGCTTTCCTCTGGAGGAGACCAGCTCCGGATGAATCACTGTCTTGTGGATTCTGTATCCAACTCAAAACATCCCCTGGATTATGACTGTGGACTCTGAACCTTTTGATTCCAGAGGCTGACTTAACTTCCAGGCCTTTTTAGTTTGTTGGCATATTTTCAGTTCAAAACTCTGAGACATAGCGTTTGCATCATCTCTGTACAGTGAAGGTATACTCTCAGCAGACGCTCAGAGGGACTGTCAGCTGATGTGAGTGTTGGAGACAGTGGAGTCTGAGCTGAGGTGACAGCAGAGTGAACAGATGCTGGTGTGACACGGGGCTGATGCTACTCCCACAGCTGGAGCTGGACATGGTGTTTATTGCAGCAAAGAGACAACAAACCCACAGGTAAGAACCCCAGAGCTGCTACGCTAACAGCAGCTCACACAAAGCTTCAGAGAGTATGGTCCATACAAACTACAGATACTGGAGATCAGTACAGCCATACTCTTCAATATGTTGCCATGGATGTTTGTTTTTATTTTGGACTCATTTTTCTGTTTTAAAGGGACAACGAGGAGTTTCTATTTGGTTATAAAAAAAGTCTCACGTTAATGTGGATGAATCTCCGCTACCCACACTTGTTAATGGGCCCATTTACAATAAATATATGGTTTTGTCTCTATCGTTATTTTGTTATTATTAGTGGTGGTGGAAATGCTGGTCGAGCCGACCAGCGTTTCTTTACTTTCAGTTTCGTGGCGAGTCATGAGAATAACGCCGTCGAATCTCCGTTTATGGTGGGAACTACGACGGTATGTGATCGTCTTCCAACCTCTGACTTTAATTCTTGATGAATGAAAACATGAGTCTGTCTTGCGCCGGTCAAAGAATTTCATAAATTTAGTGTGAAAACGCTTTGCTTTTCCAAAACTCCTCGTTGTCCCTTTAATCTCCTTTTTGGATGTATTTCTGATCAGATTAGTGGATGTTACTTTGCGGTAGTGTTAATGTGTGTTATCATGTCTGTGTGCGTTGGTCTGACTGAGTCATGACTCAGATTGTTGTTGGTCTGAGGTGAGTTTCAATTCAGATGTGTTGGATGTTGGAGTGTGCTGACATGATCAGGTTGAGTGTTAGAGGATGACGATGTCAAATCTCCATGACACCAAAAACAAAACAAAGCCTTTGATTTATATTTTACCCATTTTTGTGACACTTGAAAACACACTCAAATGTAATCT
The DNA here is from genome assembly GCF_905171665.1 of Trachurus trachurus. NCBI lineage: Eukaryota > Metazoa > Chordata > Actinopteri > Carangiformes > Carangidae > Trachurus > Trachurus trachurus. The sequence goes on from NC_139907.1 coordinate 30,223,607, forward strand.
AGGTGTCACTATGTGGTAGTCTGTGGAGTGGTGGAGTGTGTTCCCTCATAGAAGATCTCCCACCTCTTTTTACACTGTTTTTTGTGTGTGTTTGTGTAGTACTGTATTCACACTGAGACAACAACGTTTTTTCTCCCTCTGCTTCCTTGCAGTCTTGTTTTCCTCCACTGTACTGTACTTTCACTGACCAGGTGGGATCACATACTATTTAACTGGTTCTTCATTTATTCAGTATTTTACTGTATAGATGAAGAACACAGTATGCACATAGTAACATATTGTAGCAAAAAGTGAAGCCTGCCTTTGTGAACAAGAACCTTGTCAGTGGATGTTGAATGTCTCAGGAAACTGAGTTCAAATGGACACAGGCAAGTTCAATTTGTAATGCGACTGACTGAGTCACTGTAGCATTTAGATTATTAGTGATGTGTGACTAGTGTGAGAGCTTCTGGTTAAATGTTTAGTTATCAAGAGGGGGGGAGAAAAGGAAAGAAACTAACAACATTTTTCTGTATTCCATCTCCCTCTCCTTCTTCGGGTAGAGGTTGGAAACAAAAAAGAGATAGTTGGGATTGGGATCACTCATTGTTGGGGAAGCATTGGCTGCTGGGGAGGGAGACATTTGTATTTGCATGGTCCACTTATAAAAGTGATGAAAGGGGATACAACAGACAAAGGCTGAAAGGAGATCCTACATAGAAATGATCATTGTTGTGAATCATACGGTAGATTATGGACTCAAATGAACAGACATTTAGATGTGCAGAGCTGGTGTATGTTTATAGTTATAGACCATCCCTGAGGTTTTCATCACTGACCTCAAAAAGCAGATGAGATTTTTCCCATGGGGGCAATGTGTTTTGTTAACATATGATAAGATGGAGCCGTCCACTTGTTATTATATGGTTGTAGTACAGAAACTTTAGGATCACAGGGAAGTAAGATCCTGGTTGTAGGACTGCATGTGAAACTCTGTTTGGAACGTGTTTATACCCAACATGGACTGACTGACCTTCAGATACAGAGACCTAATCAGCACCTTAACTATTGTCTGCTATTGTCTTGGCACACTTTCAAAGACAATGTGCTAAAGCAGCGAGTGGGATCTCCACAAGTGTTAACCAAGGAGGATAGGATCAACAGACATAAGCTCTAATAATTCCTCATAATTATTTTTAGCCATTCATTCACACATTCCTTGCCATTGAACACAGTGATCACAGTAACTGGAGACCAGACGTTGATTCTTATTATTTTTACTCCATGTAAGTAATAAACCCTTAAACAACATTACCAACAGAGGTTATTGAGAAAATGTTCAACTCCTCCATGCACTCGTATTGTTTATAGGGAAGTGGGATCCAATATGGACGTCATTTCATAAAAAGTGACGTGCCGTATGGTGTGCCTCAGTTAGAGCTGAATCACATCCCATCTACACTGATAGGAGCTCAGTTTGTTTCTACTTGTGCGAGCCAGTTGCTGGCTGGTTGATGGTTGATGGTACTGGTTGATGGTTTTGTTGATGGTTGTAATAGTTTATTTTCATTATTTCTGTGAAGTGATGTCATCAGTGCTTGATGTCTCTGGACTGTTTCAGTAAGTTCTTGAACAAACTCCAGATCTCCTCAGCTCCGAACTCTTCGTCTTCTTCACTCTTCTCCAGATGTTCAGCAGCTGCGTTAAGAACACAAGCTCTGAAAACATTTACTGACGTAAATATATCCATAATATCCTAGAGTGAGACAGTGGGTCACCTCCAGCACTGACCTTTGCACCCTGTGGAAAAACAACACACTTTCCCTCCAGAGATCAATGAAGTATTGATTAACCCTGCAAAATCCAAGCTGATTGGTTGATCAGGATGAATTATAACACTGTATCATCGATACACACACACACACACACAGTACTGATCATTATCTGAGTCCTGCAGCCACCACTGATTTGATGTTATGTAAAATGTTATATGACAGAAACAAATACATTAAAAAATATACACCACAGTTTCTACTTCACACTGTACCAGGCTGCAGGTGTGACATTGCAACATCACCGATGGTTCAAGTGTTTCTTACATCTTACAGTTTCCTCTGGAAAACCCAACACTTAATGTTTGTGTAATGTAATGTTTTTGAATCATCTTCACAGAACAGGAAGTTTGCCCAGCTTGTGAACATGTTACCACTAAGCATCGAAAGACAGATTTGAATTTGAATTTTATTTGGAGTTATTAGAGTCCAAGTCAGAGATACAAAATATGCCTCATACAGACCTCATATTACAGTATAAATTAAGACAAACATCCAATGTGGATGATTCATGTTGTAACACAGAGATCAAAGTGTGTGTGTGTGTGTGTGTGTGTGTGTGTGTGTGTGTGTGTGGGGGGGGGGGGGGGGGGGGGGGGGGGGGGGGGTCTGGTCTTATACAAAAGGAACTCTTTATCCAAACTGAAGGTTTTATAGAATCTTGAAGTTTATGTGGAGCTCCAATACCTGCCCAGCTGACAGACAGGTTATGGGGCATTTTGAGTGTCACAACTGTCCTGCCACAACTTCAAAGCTGGAGATTCTGGAAAATCAGTTCTATCAGGCCACAGTTTAAAAAAGACAAATGTCAAAAGTCCAGCTCCTTTCCTCAGACTGCTCTCTGAAGGTGAAGACACCCAACGCACATAGTCAGAGAGCTACATTGCTGCCCATCAGACTGGAGTGTGGCTTTACAGAGGACGTAGGTGAAGACAGAACTAGACATGAAGGCATCTGATTGGTTTTTCCTTTTTGGAGTGAAAAGCATGGATTGGTCAGAGTTGTGTCAGACAGAGGTTACTATAACTATAACGCTACACAATATTTTGAAATGAGTCCCACCTGCAAAGCTTCACATTTTCATTTCAAAGTATTAAAAATCCTTCTAGATCTGAATCTAGATCTAGATCTGGATAACCTCTGACTGTGTCATTGTCCTGATCAGCTGAGGGAGTGTCTCTACCCACCTGTCACTGAGCTGCCACACCTCACTTAATCAGCTCACCCATCAGCCCTGTTATGTAACGCTGGCTCTGGTGCCAGCTCTGATTTCCTACCAGGGAGTAGTCAGCTTAGTTAGAGGAGAAAGCACAACTGAAGACGAGGGTCAACTAGTTTATGGATTTCATTAAGGGTTACACCAGACAGGAAATTGATGTTACCTTAGCCTGTCTAATGATGAAGTATTCAAACTGGAGACTTACTGGTTTTAGGTTGTTTGTCCATGCAAGGTCAAAGGTCACGGCCACTTCCCTGTGTGATCCCAGTGACTTGTGAACACTGTTCAAGGGAATGGCCTCACATTTGGCACAAATGTGAATAGGAACTCAAGGATGACCTGATGAGATGTCTGTGGTCAGAGAAAGAGGTCAGTGTGACGTGACCACACAAAGAACTTTGTAGCCATTATTCCAGACTGAGCCCAGGAATTATGATGATGAGATGGCATATCAACAAAATACTAACACAAATACTGTTGCCCATAAAGTTGGGATATTTTTGCTTTCAGACACAGACTTTCAGACTCCTATTGATACACATCGGTAATCACCTTTGACCAGTGCAGTGATTACATACTGAGTCCCAGTTACCCAGGTAAAATCAGTTCATGCTTAACAATTGTTTGGCGATATAAAAGGCAAGACATTTGCTATGTTGTCCTTTTCCTGCTTTAAGTCTGTATGCAGTTTTCAGAACTGGCAGTGTCATTTTCAACAGAATACCAAGGTTGAAAAATTAAAACCAAGCCCTCAGAATATTGTTCAGTACCCTCAAGTTTAAGCCTGAATACACAGTTTGCTAAAGTTAATTGTAGTTTAATTTTCACAGTGAGTCATATGTTCGGAAGAGATTATCAATAAATTTTTGAGAAGATATACACTTTATCTATCGGGAATAAACCACATTGTCACAATCATTTCATGAGAAGAGGTAAAAATATGGTATATGAACAACATTGTAATAAATGACATACAAATTTAAACATCTGTAAGAAACCAACAGCTGTAGAAGCAGGGCTCCAGACTAGGAGCACAGGGCCTCTAACTTCAAGTTTTAGGAGTGCAAGCAGAACATTTAGGGGCGCAGACTGTAAATTGACTTGCAATGAATATATTTACATTTACATTTCATTCATGATCCTCACACACATTGGCCTGACACCTGCAATGACAGATAGCCTACCAGATTCTTTGAGTCCCCTTCCACATTTTCATTTTTTGCAGGGTGATCATTCTGTATTAAAGGGATAGTAGCATTTTTTTTTAAAGTGTGGTTGTATGATCTACAAATAGCCCCTAAGTACTTTAATTGCAGTAGAAGACTCTCTGCACTCCTCCCGTTAGCAACACCAGCCCATAGTCCTGCCCAGAGATTTACAACATACAGTGTTGTGAACAGACCCAAAGAAACGGTCTATTTTCACAGCCTAAAAGAGGTTTTACCTGAAAAAAATACACAGTTCCATTGTTCGCTATAATATAATTTTTTCCAGCCCCTCAAACAGGAAAAATGCAGTTTTTATTTGGAGCTAACCAACTGCTGATCGGTGGGCGCTAACCCTGGGCTGAGGGATACGTGAGTTGGTTAGGTCCAATTAAAAACTGCCTTTTTCCTGCACACAAGGGCAGGAAAAAAATATATTATAGCGAACAATGGAACTGTGTATTTTTTTTCAGGTAAAACCTCTTTTAGGCCGTGAAAATAGGCCGTTTCTTTGGATCTGTTCACAACACTATGTTGTAAATCTCTGGGCAGGGCTATGGGCTGGCGTTGCTAACGGGAGGAGTGCAGAGAGTCTTCTACTGCATTAGAGGCTATTTGTAGATCATACAACCCCACTTTTTAAAAAAATGCTAATATCCCTTTAAAGACCTACTGTGAAAGATCTGTTGTTTTTGTTGTTGTTGTTGTTGTTGTTGTTGTTGTTGTTGTTGTTGTTGTTGTTGTTGTTGTTGTTGTTGTTGTTGTTGTTGTTCTACAGTTGTGAAACATGAGGTTTGCTGTAATGTTTGTGTTCTGGGCAGCCAACTGCAGTAGCAGGCCGGTCAGCCTCGCTGTGTTGATGGCAGGAGTGTCAATGAAACATCAAAATGACATCATTTTAGTGTTGCTTTAATCCAGACCAACTCTTTCTCTGACTTGTGTATGTGGGATGTGTATATTTGTGAACTGATCCAAAAACAGTTTGAGTCATTGCAAGTACCTCATTTGTAACTGACGTCAACAGTTTGGAGCGTACATGTGGACAGGTGGACCATCAGGGTTATAATGATAGGACACATTTACCGTTGTAGTTAAGTTTCGTATCTACAGAGATGAGTGCAGAGTTTCATCGCAAATAAACACACATGACCATAACCTGCCACAAAAACAAACAACACACCTTGAACTGGGTTTTTGTATCAGTTCTGCACAGTTACACTGAAACTACAGTGTCTGTGGTGCCACATACCAGAGCTCTGTTTCTATCATAAATCAAACCCTTGAATAAATCTTCAGACAGGTCCGTGATGCAAGAGCATCAGGCCACGCCCCCATGACTCACCTGTGCATTGGTGGTTTATGAATCAGCTGGCTGATGTTGTGTCATGTGTTTAGTCAACACCTTCCTCCAGAACCGGTAAATTGTATGTATGTAATAAGATTAAGATTAATATTAAGATTTACTTTATTAGTCCTTGACAGGAAACTTGTCTTGGGCACAAGTGCTGACACAGCTGCATCTAAGACCACACATGCATATAGTAGTAGTAGTAATTTATTTGTCCCCGTAGAGAAATTGAGCATGAGATGCCGCAGGGCAGCCACAGAGCAGCGCCCCGGAAGTGCGACTTGCCGAGCACATGGTACTCATACACCTGCACATTCACATGTACACATAGTACGCACACATCCACATACACGCAGAGAGCATAATTACACGTGGTGTACACATACATGTCCATATACACACAGAGAATATTACACAGAACATATTACCCATGGTGTACACATACAACTATGCAACAACCAGAGAGCTGCAGAAAGTATGGTGGCGTGAAACACATAGACAACCACCATTATTTAGATTAAAAGAATAGAAAAATAAATAAATAAATAAAATAAGAATAAGACTCAAAAGTCCGTGACACCTGCTTCTACTCTGCTATGGAGGAGGCAGGGCCGGTTTTTTGTTAAGAAGTGTTATGGAGGTAGGAATGAACAAAAATCTAAATCTATTACTTTTGTATTTACTGGCCCTGGAACGTCTTCCTGAAGGAAGGAGTTGATATTCTGACAGGAGGATGTTTGTTGGATCATTAAGGATCCTGTGTGCCTGTCTAATAACTATGATGCCACAGATGAACAACATACGGATCATTTTCATCCAGCGGATAGGTCTGGTGACATCATCGCTGTAACCATGGCGGCCTGGGTGAAGCAGCCAGAGGGGCGTGGCCTGTCCTCTCTGTTCTCCTGCTGCTTCAATGGACGTGACCAACCAGAGATCAGCCACTGCCAGGACAACAGCCACAGCATGGCAGCACTGGAGCCCAGCCTGCCCATGCCCCCCCCTCAGGAGCTAGACTCCATCTTCACTGAGCTGGTGGTGAGTTCAACACACCTACAGCCCATCACTTTGTCTTCCCCATCCTCACTTCCTGTCTCCTCCTACACCAGGACGAGCTGGACCTCACAGAGGAACACAGAGCCGCCATGTTTTCTCTACCAGCAGAGAAGAAGTGGCAGATTTACTGCAGCAAGAAAATGGTGAGAAACGTCAGCAGAACTTCTCTCTTGGAACATTGCTTTTCTCCATGACATGGATTTGTCTCTTCTATGAACTGTCTGGGTGTGTTGCAGGAGGCAGAGGAGGAGAAAGGAGCCACCAGCTGGCCAGAGTTTTATACTGACCAGCTGAACTCCATGGCTGCTGTGAGTAACACAACAACCATGTTTTCATCCTTCCTTCTACCACTATTATTGTTATCAAAGAAAATGTGTGAAAGTGTGTGAAAGATGTTTTTAAATCCCTTATGCATTGTCTTATCTATTACGCACACTCACAGTCTCTCAGTGAGTCTGCAGCCACTTTGAAACTGTGCAAAGTTGTGAGGCCTTATTTAGTTTCACTGCTCTGATTCCAGAGGAAGACTCTGCTGACACTGAAGGATGATGAGGAGCAGGGAAGACATAAGATAGCAGATGAGCTGAAAACAGCTCTGCGGACACAGCCCATGAGGTAACACAGGTCTCACTCTGTCTCCGTCCGTCCTGAGCTCCGCTGACCGGCACACTGACCTCTGAGTCATCTCCCTCAGCTTCGTGACACGCTTCATCGAGCTGGACGGCCTCTCCTGTATCCTCAACTTCCTCAAGTCGATGGACTACGAGACCACCGAGTCTCAGGTCCACACCTCGCTGATCGGCTGCATCAAGGCTCTGATGAACAACTCTCAGGGCAGAGCTCATGTTCTGAGTCACTGTGAGAGCATCAACGTCATCGCTCAGAGCCTCACCACTGAAAACATTAAGACCAAGGTGGGTGGAAGTGTGTAACTTTACTCTGTGACTTCCTGTTACCTTGAAATGACAGACACAGGGCCCATCTTCTTTCTCTAACTCTAACAAATCATGAATGTGTTTCTCCCCCTCTGTGTCTGACCGTTGTCTCCTGTCAGGTGGCAGTGTTAGAGATCCTGGGTGCAGTGTGTTTGGTGCCAGGAGGTCATAAGAAAGTTCTAGACGCCATGTTTCACTACCAGAGATTCACCTCAGAGAGAACCCGCTTTCAGGTCTGCTCTCATCTTGTTCTTTGTCTGTGCTTCATGTTTCCAGGAGTGATACAAACATCAATCAATCAATCAATCAATCAATCAATCAATCAATCAATCAATCAATCAATCAATCAATCAATCAATCAATCAATCAATCAATCAATCAATCAGTCAGTCAGTCAATCAATCAGACTTAATTTATACAGCACTTTTCATACAAATGAAATATAGCACAAAGTGCTTTACACCATAAAAGCAGACAAAACAAAGCAAAATGAAAACCCAAAGTCACGCAACTACACACACACACCACACACTTTCTCTCATATAAAGAGCTTGAAAGGCTGCAACTGAATCTTACTCTCAAAGTTTACTGCGAGGAAACACCAGAGACTGGATAAAACCAAATAAATAAAAGGAACTAAAAGTTGTAAGTTTGTTCTTAAGAATGTCAGCACTCTGAGCTGTTCTCAGGCCTCCAGGAAGGCTGTTCCATAGTCTAGGACCGTAACAATAAAAAGCTTCTCGCCCTGAGTTTTAGTTGTGACTTTAGGTATGACGTAATAAAAGGACTCTATCTGGAGACCTGAGAGTTCTGGCTCATAAATTAAAAAAGCAAATCTGACAGATAAGAAGGACTAAGACCATTAAGAGCTTTAAAAAACAGTTAAAGAAGTACACAGGTAGCCAGTGCTCTTGGTCTGCTCTTCATTAGCAGCTGAGAGCATCTACCTGTACAGACTGATCCACAATGACTATGTATTTCCTGTTTCTGGTGCAGACTTTGGTGACGGACTTAGATCGATCTACAGGCCGCTACAGAGATGAAGTTAATCTGAAGACGGCCATCATGTCCTTTATCAATGCTGTTCTCAGCAAAGGAGCCGGAGAGGTGAGGAGAGGTCCATCACTTCATTTATAATGTTGAGATTTAAAGTGTGACTTCATTTCTTCTCTGTATGTTGTGTGCATGCGTGTGTGTTTTTCACAGACCAGTCTGGAGTTTCGCATCCATCTGCGTTATGAGTTTCTGATGCTGGGCATCCAGCCAGTCATCGACAAACTACATCTCCATGAAAACGCCACCCTGGACAGGTAGACAAAGTACAGCGTGTACTCGAGGAGTTTTCACATGTACCGTTTCCTGGATTGAGGACATCAGTCACAGGCCGGGGGAAGTGAGCTATTCTTTAATAGATGTTGAATTGGAGCGACTTTCTGTGTTCATTTTGTCTTCCAGACACCTGGACTTCTTTGAAATGTTGAGGAATGAAGATGAGCTGGTGATGTCTAAACGCTTTGATGTCGTAAGTCTGTTTGTCCATGTTCTTTTAACACATTTCTGATCATGAACATCAAATGTAACATCCTTGGTTCAGGTAACACAAATTCAAGAGGACTATTCTGGACTATTGTAAACCAAAATAACTTATTAACACAGTCTGGAAGTTTAAACACGAGGGGTGTATTCTAGTGTATTCACACTTCACAACTACTTTTCTTTTTGATGTCAAATAAAATATGGAGATGTAAATCAAATGTAATAGATGTCTTTTGATGCACCTCAGGTCCATGTAGAGACTAAAAGTGCGAGCCAGATGTTTGAGCTTATCAAGAAGAAGCTGAACCACACTGAATCCTACCCCCACCTGCTGTCTGTGCTTCACCACTGCCTCATGATGCCATGTAAGAAGAAAGGTCTCTCTGCTTACTTGCAGTAGTCTTCTGTCTGTTGACTCTGTCCTCTGTTCTCAGACAAGCAGAACAGCAGCACCAGTCAGTACTGGGTGTTGTTGGACCGGATAGTTCAGCAGCTGGTTCTACAGACTGACAAAGGTGAAAACCCTGATGTCGCTCCACTCGAAGACTTCAACGTTAAAAAAGTTGTACGCATGTAAGTTTTCAATGATTCAAAAGGTTACACAAATAGGCAGTTATTAGTAACATCTCAGATCAGACACGTTTAATGATATTGATCTTTATCAGTTTAATATTACACTCATGAAATCTTAATGAATCAGAGATGCCACTCACCTCCAATGCTATGGTTACATCGAGCCCTTAATTAGGAACACATAAACTCATCCCATCCGTCATTGATCAGCCAATGATGTGGCAGCAAAAGCTAAAGTCGTCTGCAGAGATGATGTGCTGCAATTATTTCAACATAGAGGAAAGTTTCAACATCTGGTGGATACGTAACATGAAGAACAAAGGGGGAACTAACTAACCACTGAGGAGCAGCGTCTTACTTGACTCAGTCACCTCTTGGTCCAGGACAGAGTTAGTAGCAATGGTCTTGGCTGGCCTAATCTAATCTAATTCAATACAAGGCAAGTTTGTTTGCCTTGCTAATGCCAACAGTCCCCCAGCAGTCTGTCATAGAGGAAGGTTTTAATCCTGGACTAAAGTGTAAACTGCTTATATATCCAAGTCACTAGTGCTGGCTTCAAAGTGACTTCTGGGTCTGCACCATCTATTTGAATTCAGTCATAAAGCTTTATATTCCTTCTTGGCCACTGTGTCCCTCCAGGAATATGGTTTAACATGACAGTCTCAGTCCAGACTGTGCTAGATAGATGTAATATTTAGCACTTACACCAAGGTATCCTTCTGCACAGATTTTTTAGTGATGTCCTTCATCTGTAGTCACTTTGAAAAAAGCCTCTCCCAGACTGTTCTATGTAAATATACACAGGCCTGTAGTCACGTGTGTGTCTGTGTCTATAGGCTCGTTAAGGAGAACGAGGTCAAAAAGTGGAAGGACCAAGCTGACATAATGAGAAAAGGTACGAAGCCAGCACTGTAGCATAGTGTGGAAATATTATGGGCAAGGCAATACAATATACTATATTTCAATCACACTTCTCTTTTTTTGTCAAATCACCTACAAGAAGCAGCCAACAGAAGTCAGAACCAAACACAGCAACACTGATCATTACTGACACTCATGACAGCAGAGACACACTTGAATTACTCAGTTTGTGTGAGCCATCTGACCTACTCCTTTCTCCAGACCATCAGAACCTTCAGCAGCGCTTTGAAAAGAAGGAGAGGGAGTGTGAAGCCAAGAACAAGGAGAAAGAAGACATGATGGTGATGCTGAACAAGATGAAGGACAAGCTGGAGCGAGAGAGCAACGAGCACAAGCAGGCTAAACAACAAGCGGCAGAGCTGTGTGCTCAGCTGCAGAGGCTCAGCTCTCTACATTCACATGTATCTATCATCACCTCATCACCGCATTTATGAAATATTCATATATACAAGACTCCATCTTTACATGCACTGTCCTCTGTCCCAGGCCTCTACTGTTCCAGGAGGACCGCCTGATGTTTTAGCCCCCCCTGGTGTTGCCCTGCCCATTCCCTCTCTTCCTCTTCCTCCACCTCCTCCCCCTCCCCCAGGAGGCCCACCAGCTGTTGGCATGGCTCCATTTGCTCCTCCTCCTCCTCCTCCTCCTCCACCTGGAGCTCCACTAGGAAGTGTACAGAGGAAGAATATTCCTCAGCCGCCAAACCCAATGAAGTCCTTCAACTGGAGCAAACTGCCTGAGGTACAGTAGAACGCTTAGATGAAGCTGATGAAGCAGATCTCAAGAATAACATATCAGAGAGATCATGTTAACGAACAACATCATTGTTTGTTTCAGAACAAGACAGAAGGAACCATCTGGAAAAACATTGATGATCTCAAAGTCCTCAAAGTTCTGGATCTAGAAGAATTCCAGAGGACCTTCTCAGCTTACCAAAAGCAACAAGTAACACACTGCACTCTATGCCCCTGTCATGTCATAGAACTAACCCACCTGCTGAACAGCTCTTATTTCTAGCATAAGTTTGTTGTATTAACGTTTAGCATTCAAATCATTTGCCTCAAGTTGCTATAAGTTAATGGTATCATCATGATTTTCCTGTGTATCAACAGAAGGACACTGACGATGACCATGGTATTGTTAAGAAAGTGAAGGAGCTGTCAGTGATTGACGGACGCCGAGCACAGAACTGTAACATCCTGCTGTCACGGTCAGAAAAACTCAACTGCCTAACACAAACAATGTTGTTGTTAGTAGCCTGGAGACTTGTCTCTAAACCTACCATCCAGAAGTCACCATAGTTTACTGTTTATTTAAGTCTTGTTGGCTGTTTAGGGGATTTTTTCTGTCTGTTTTAAAGCTTGTGCACAATCTGTATCTGATATTTGAGGGCAGAGGGGGTCACCAGTCTGCTCTGTCTTTTCTTCTTTTTTTGCAGCTGCAATATGAGTATAGTTATAATATGAGTAAAGCTACAATATCAGTACAGCTACAATATGACTACTGTTCAACAGTTACAATATGAGCACAGTTACAATATGACTAAAGCTACAATATGATCACAGTTATCAGGGTCTTTGTGTGTTTTTTTCATTTGTTCACTTTTCACTTGTGTGAAATGAGTTTCATGGCTCTATACAAAACTGTACGTTGCTTAGATGTGTCCTATAGATCTCTGAAGTGTGTTGCCCTCTGAGGACATGCCTGGTGGGGTGTGTGTGTTAGGACGCGGCTCGGTTTGGGAGGGGATGGATGTAACATAAAACCCAGATGTAAACAGCAGTAACAAATAGTAAATGAAGTTTATTCAGTGGAGGCAACAATGGCAAAGGTAACAACAGGTAAACCAAAAGAGTGGCACAGGGCTGAATAAAGAAGTAGAGAAGAGAACTGCTCCATCAGTAGGACACACAATTCCACACACAGTTAAACAGCGGAGCGAGGCCAGCTGCCGCAAAACAGCCCAGTCCCAGTCAGGAACCGCCTCCTGTCACTCCGGCCAATCAGGACGATGCGACCAAACATCCTGTTCTGCATACTAAACAATTTACTTTACCATACAGGCAGGAGAGTATAAGCGGCGGCAACATTGTGTTTGAGCTTAGTGAAAGTTGACCATACAATTGGGTTTATTCAGTACTTTCATTCTTTTAACAAAAACTACAAGTGTAATGTGAATGTGTGTTACAGGCTGAAGCTGACCAATGAAGAGATCTGTCATGCACTCCTAACCATGGATGAACAGGAGGACTTACCTAAAGACATGTTGGAGCAGGTGGCAAAACATACACACACAAAGAAACACACAGTAGCTCCATATTTACTACTTCACATAAATGTATCAATAAAGTGGGAGGGTCAATGTCAGTTGTCCATGGATCCATGTTTATAATGGAACCATGGAAACATCTTGTTAATATAAGCTCATCAGATAGGCTATCTCAATAAGAACAAAGGCAGCTTTTCAAATACAAAACCCTCGTGTCTGTCTTTATTTGTGAAGCTGCTGAAGTTTGTTCCTGAGAAGAGCGACACTGAGCTGTTGGAAGAACACAAGCATGAGCTGGACCGTATGGCAAAACCAGATCGCTTCCTGTATGACATGAGCAGGTACATATCTGACCCTCTGCAGGGTTAAAAGTGATTGCAGGTACTTTTTCGTGTTTTATTATGGGTTGTGTTATGATACCATCCCCCAACTTCAGGTATTCTTAGACCAATTCTGGTGCACACACACAAAATCTTCCAGCTTCCATCCAGTATTGCAGTGTAACAGCCTGAATCTGCCCAGACATGGAAGTTTCTGGGCCAGACTTGGGCCAACTGTCTAGTAACAACTCAGTAACAAAAATTGTAATTTCTCAAAATGAGACATAGGGTGAATATGGGTAAAGTGGGACAATGGGTAAAGTGGGACAGTTAAGCTTAATCATGTTTATCTTTACATGTGTATACTTCTATTAGCCTACTAAAAATCATCATTGAGCTCATCATAGGTATGTATGAGATTAAAAAAGAGTGGTTCTGTGTCAATGACATCACTTCCAGGGGCGTGGCTCACCATATTCAACTAGCCTACCTCCACAGTGAAACAGGGTGGTAGCTAAAATGACATAGCGTTCTTAGCTGAAAGATGTTAGTGTTCTAGAAATAAGCAAACTGGTGGATAGTTTGTAATTGTGATATATTTTGTTAAGGGGTGTAATGGTGATTAATAATTTTTAAAAATCACATCCATGTGAGTCTTAAATTTTCTTTTAAAGTGGCATTTTGCTATTGGTAAAGTGGGACAGTGTGTTATTGGCAAACTGGGACAATCATTTAAGTCATTCTAAAGGTAGAAATAAGTTCCATTTTTATTCATCCCTCGTAAATTTAGCTATAGCTAGCTAGATATATAAACAAATTTACTTAAATTTAAATAAATCAAGCTAGCTACAACGAAAATGATGATTGTGATGCTTAGCTAGCCTATCCTAGCTAGCTAGTAGGCTAATGATAATTGGCCTAATCAATCCAATGGCAGAAAAGAGCAGAACAGGGACAAGGAAAATAAAGATTTTAAAATAAAATTGTATTTTTAATAAAAACGTAAAAATAAAAATGTCTATTCATTAGAAATTAATTGTTGTTGTTTCTATTATTGTGTTTAAATAAAAATGGAAGTGTCCCAGTTTGCCAATATATGGTGTCCCACTTTACCAATAGTGCCTTGAAATTTTGGTTTTGGGTCAATTTGTTTTTGGTGAAGGGTCATTCATCCAGTGTTTAATGTTTCTTTGTTTTTTCTTCTACATAGTATACAGTATTTATACATTTGGTTCATAATCAAAAAGGATGTTGAAGGTACATTTTCAGAAAGTGTCCCAGTTTACCCATATTCACCCTACATGTCCAATTGGACTCAGAATGGACTGATTAGATTTAGTTGGTCACATGTCAAAGGTCAAGATCGTGGTTTTGGAAGTGAAGTCATGAAAGTTATATCCAAATGATCAAAGGTTAACTTCACTGACCTCACAAGGTCCTGGAAAAACAAAGGAGATATTGTGACTATATTTCCTGCATTTAGGCTGTTGGTCGGAGTTAACAACTACAAGATGGTGATTCTAGTTCTGTCTATTTTGTATCCAAACCCAGAATCAACCACTATCAGCAGAGACTCCAGGCTCTCTTCTTCAAGAAAAAGTTTGCTGAGAGAGTGGATGAAGTCAAACCTAAAATCAAAGGTACCTGTTCAGTCCCAGACGATGATCAGTGACTGAAACATGAACGTGTTTTGACCTGAAGCTGTTCCTCTCTGCGCTCTCAGCTCTGTGTGTTGCATCCAGGGAGGTGGTTCAGAGCGGGTCTCTGCGTCAGCTCCTGGAAGTGGTCCTGGCCTTTGGGAACTACATGAACAAAGGACAACGAGGAAACGCCTACGGTTTTAAAGTGTCCAGTCTCAACAAGATAGCTGACACCAAGTCCAGCACTGACAAGTACTCTTCTAGTCGATCTGACACTGTCTGTCACGTAGACACTCAAATAGACCAGATTTCAATGTTATTTATTTAGTTATATGTTATTACTCTATTTGTCTCTTGGAAAAAGCCCTGTTCACTAGATAAAATGTTTTTAAAGCCACAGAGAACTGATTGAAGGTTAAATATACAGTATGTTGTGTGTGCCATCAGAAACATCACTCTGCTCCACTACATGATCACCGTCCTGGAGAAGAAGTACCCGAAAGTGGCAGTGTTCAGTGAAGAACTGCAGAATGTCCCAGAGGCTGCTAAAGTCAAGTAAGAATCAGTAAATAAAATGTCAAATAAGCCAGGATCAAGAATCTACTGGAGAGTTTAATGGGAAACAGTTTGTGAATAACTGTTATAACGCTGTTACCGTTACTGACAATAAAATGCACTGTTACTCACTGATTCAAGAAATCCTGTCACAAAATAATACACCTGTTAAAGTGTATGTTATATTGGGGTAAGGGTTAGGGCTAATGCAATAGTTACTTTTCCTTATAATACTTTTATAATAGTAATTCAGTTTATTTGGGGGGAAAGAAACTACACTGCTCAAAAAAATAAAGGGAACACTTAAACAACACATCTTAGATCTCAATTAATGAAAAATTGCAGTTTAAAATCGTTATTCAATATATAGTAGAGTGTGTTGAGAACAAAATAACATAAAAATGATCAATGTAAATCAAAATTATCATCCCAGGTTGATTTCACACGGGTACTTGGAGTTACAATGTGTTGTTTAAGTGTTCCCTTTATTTTTTTGAGCAGTGTAGTAACTACATCTAATTACTTTTTAAAAGTAACGTGCCCAACACGGGTGGTGATTGATTTGAAGCAGCTTGCTTTGCTAATAAACCTGGCCACAACTCGATGCAAAAGCACAGTCACCAAAGCGAGAAATGTGTCTCTGCAGTATGACAGAGCTGGAGAAGGACATTGGGAATCTGAGATCTGGTCTGAAGAGTGTTGAGGCGGTGAGTGATCTCAGCAAAACACTTGGAAATCTTTTCCGAATCTCAGTCTTGTCTTTCTGGCTGATGTCTTTTGTCTCTGTCCAGGAGCTGAAGTACCAGCAGGCTCAGTCCTCCAGCAGCCCTGCTGATAGGTTTGCCTCTGTGGTCAATCAGTTCCTCACTGTGGCCTCTTTCAGCTTCTCTGAGGTTGAGGAATCTTTCACTGAGGCAAAAGAACTGGTAAGTTCACACAGATATCTACTGGTAACAGTTATTCACAGTCAATTCTCTCTGATTTCTTCTGCCTTTCCACCATCATACACCATCACTCCAACAATAACCAGTGTGTGAACGTCGCTCCAACATCTGCCACAGTGATGCAGCCTTTCAAGAGATATAAAAACGAATGCGTTCTATGTTGTAGAATAAAACATTAAAATGTCTTGGGCTTGTGTTAACACAGACCTTATTTCAGCCATCCAATTGAAAGTACACTTAAAGAACCAGAGACTTCAGGACCAGGGAGTAGAGATGCGTGGATAGGCAATATTTCAACCGCATCACAAAAGTCGCCATCCACCCGCCATCCACCCGAACCAACGTTTTTTCAAAACCACACCCGCCCGCCATCCGCCCGTTGTTGTATATCTAATATGGACGATGCAAGGCGTTAGCGAGGTTACAAAGCTTTTGCCTGTTCAAGAAAGGAGACTGATCCAATGCAGCAGAGACATTCAAAAAATGAATGCGTGCCACGCATTATTATCTCTTGGCCACGCATTAGTGGCCAAGAGATAATTATTGTCATTTCCATGAAGAAAGTGTTGACTGTTGTTGCCAATGCCCTCAGATCAGGAGTGCGTTCCTCACACTTTGTGTGCACAGTTGCAGCAAGCAGAACGATGTTTTTAAGAAGTTAAAAAAAATGTTTTAGAAAGACTAGGCCTATATTTTCATTAGGTAAAAAAAATTTCTGAATTTTTGAAATGATTACATATAAGTTATTTCAATAAATATTGCCATCTCTCATGCACAGACACCAGTGGGCAATTACTGCAGTGCCTGATGAAAATTTGACTGTTTCAAAGAGTGCTGCTCATTTTTTGTATGTGGGTAACAATATTTAAAGCAGAAGTAAGCAGATAGTTTGTGTTGGTCTTAAATAGTTGTATCTTCCGACAGCAATCACTTCTATAGAGTGTTTGGTCTGAAACACGGGTCTGTCAGTCACTCTGCTCTGCTGTAAGCCGAGGAGAAAACTTTCCTTGTATCCTACAAGCTTTATCCAATGAGGAGAGAGAACGGCATAAAGGGGCGGTCCTCTCTGTGTGTGCAGCCAAGGGATGCGCGTGAATGTATAGGGACGAGGGCGGGGACTAAGTCCATCGGCTGACAGGAAGTTAGCCAAAACCACCAGATCACTTACTTCTGCTTTAACTATGTATATATTTTTCCTAGTTGGTTCAACCCCCGAAATTAATTCGTCTTGTTACTGTGTTGTATTTTTGTGACCTGCCAAGGGACTACAGATGCAAATTAGCTTAAAGCTACAATCTGGTATAGTGCATCAAATGGCAACATTTATGTTTTAACTGTACATTGTCCCTTTTAAATAAATTAAAATTGAATTGAATTGAATTAATTAAAATATATTTTTTCGTCATGCCATCCGCCCAATGTGCCGCGCATGTCTACCAGGGAGCATGTCAGGGACTCATTCCTCATAGGTCAAAAGGACTCTGTTGTTTATCCTCACCAAATGAAATAGTAGCTTGATTCTTTGTGGCTCTTGTTGCAGTTTGTAAAGGCACTGAAACACTTTGGAGAAGACTCATCCAACCTGCAGCCTGATGAATTCTTCGGAATCTTTGACACTTTCCTGACGGTGTTCTCTGAGGCCAAACAAGACAACCTCAACATGGCTAGACGCAGGGAGGAGGAGCAGAAACGGGCGCTCATGGAGGCACAGGTCAGCAGATGATACCAGATCATTTTCATACTAACCTCTGAGAGCTGACATCAGTTACATCACCTCTCACTTCCACTGTCTGTAGCTGAAGAAAGAGCGGGAGCAGAAGAGGGCCAAAGCAGATGAGGAGGAGGGCGGCGGTGAGTTTGATGACTTGGTGTCTGCTCTGCGCTCCGGAGAGGTGTTTGATAGCGACCTGTCCAAAATGAACCGCAGAAGACAGCGGAAACAAAACATGTTTGACAGCAGCAGAGAGAGACCTGCAGCAAAACTGGACCAGTGACAGGGCTCAGCAACACCTCACTGAGACGAAGGTGAAGGCTAATACGATCTTATGGGTCATGGTTGCATATGTAGATACAGTGAGAAAGAACAATCTCTGACCCTGCATGATGGAGAATCAATGCTTAGAAATGCACATACACATAAGAACTTACTTTATGTGTGAGTTTGTGAGTCACAAGTGTGGCTGACTTTCTTTTTCTTGTTCTTATAATGTATATGAACAGGATGTTTTGCACAATATCACATAATATATTATATTATTATTATTTTATAATATTGGAAAGACTTGATGTGGATGATTGTGTTTTGAGTCAAGTTAACTTAGTTTGTGTGTGCGTGTGTGTGTGTTTGATGCACTGACATGAGGCAGAAGATTTGTGTTGTTAGTGATAACTGGAAAACTCCCTCTGCTTTGACCACATCTGAATGTTTAATGTTTTAAAACACACACACCCTGAGATAAAATGTAAATTTCAGGCATCTTTTGTGTATTTGCACAGCTTTGATTTAATTATTAATGTAAATTCCTTTTCGGAAAGGAAGACAATGTGTTCATCCTCTAAAACATGTATCAACCCCTGTTAAATATAGTAAAACTGACTAATGTTATTCTGTTTTGTCTTTGTTGCTGTAACACTTGTCCATTTATCCATTCCACCATTTTTAAATGTAGAGATCTGCACAGCTAATATTTGTACTTGTTACTTATGTTATTGTGTCATGAATTTAATTTGTACAATTTGAACAAAACACTTAAATTTGATTCCTTACAAAATAATTACATTTGTACTTTATTGAGAATCAGTATTAAAGGAACAATGAGGAGTTTCATAAAGCTAAGTGTTTTCACACTACATTTCCCATGAGCCTCTGCGCGCACGGTGAAATTCTTGGACTGGTGCAAGACGGAAGAAAGCGAAAACATTTGTCAAGAATGTTTTCATTCATCAAGAATTAAAGTCGGAGGTTGGAAGACGAACAGATACCGTCGTCGTTCCGACCATAAACGGCGATTCAGCAGCGTTATTCCCATGACCCACAAGGCAGCGTTTGTGAAACCGAAAGTTTTGCAGACGCAAATAATAATAACAAAATAACTATAAAGACAAAACTATATATTTATCGAAAATGGGCCCATTAACAAGTGGGTAACGTAGATTCATCCACATTAATATGAGACTCTTCTTTAACCAAATACAAACTCCTCATTGTCCCTTTAATACTGCTATATGTTGTGTGAATAAGTGTGATATAAACCACAACAAGAACTGAGTGCTACAACATGGATTACTGCTCAGCTGCTGCTACCGAAGCTCATCCTTGTGTCCTTTAATGACTTTAATGGGTTTGGTAGAAAAACTGATAAATGGTTGTTCCTGGTTGGTTGATATGGATGTCTGGGTTATAACGGACTGCTACTTCCTCTGTCTGTTCATTTTTGTTTTGTGTATGTGGATTATTGAAAGTTAATTCAGAAATCTACTAACTCCCATTGTGAGGTTAAAGTGTCAGAAAACACATGTGAGAATGATGCTGCTTGGGTGTTGTTAGGAAAAAATATAATGTGTGTGTGTGTGTGTGTGTGTGTGTGTGTGTGTGTGTGTGTGTGTGTGTGTGTGTGTGTGTGTGTGTGTGTGTGTGTGTGTGTGTGTGTGTGTGTGTGTGTGGTATCAGTAGGCTATGGAAACATTGTGTCGCCCCTTGTGGAGACTGCGGAAACAAAACAAAGCTGCATTCAAGAGCCTCCGTCGGACTGCCAGCAGCAGAGCCCTGGATGACAAACACATTCACATCATGGTCAAACCAACACCGAATGTGTCAGAAGTGAGGAGCTTCAGGTCGGAGCTGTCAGCTGCTCCGTGCGGTTCGGTTCGGTTCGGTTCGGTCACCCTGTCAGACTCCGTGTTCTCTGGGCACCAGACTGTCCGAGGAAGTAACGGAGGGAGGGGCGTTCAAGAGCACACAGCCCACACAGCAGCGTTAGTCAACAGTGCTGCTGCTTCTACTTCCTGAATTCACAGCAACAGATGAAGAGCGTTGTTTGGAGCCTGCAGACACCGAAGCGGACCGTTCCGTTCGCAGGCTGAAGTCCGGCTCTCAGAACCAGCACCGAGGAGGCTCGCCGCTCCGCCGCCATGGTGGAGGCTCCAGCTGTCTGTCTGTTTGAAGACATCCAATACGAGGACATTCAAGTTGAAGCGGTAAAGTTAGTGAGCAACAACAGACGCTCTAACGTTAGCTCTGAACATTTTTCCTGTGAGGGTTTGAACGCTGCTGGTCAGGACAGGAGGCTGTGTGAGGTTAAAGACAGGAAACACTGCACATGATGAGAAACACACAGAGTTTAATGCACCGAGGCCTAAAAATACCATCCAACATGACAGCGTTTACACTGAGAGACTCTGAAGGCATTTTTACAAGAGTAACAAGGCCCCGGTCTGAACAGGACACAGCTCGTTAAACGTTGAGTGGCTACAGTCAGCGGGAGGACGGGCCGGGAGACACACGGGACAAAGACAGTTTCTATGTGGAACTCTTCTCTCACACTGGGGCTGACGTCCTGTTAACATGGCCACAGTAATATGCTTGGGGGGTCCTGGGCTGAAATGAGTGGGTGGACCCCTGTTAACTGCCCCAGCCCCCCCTGTCTGTGTATTGTGCCCTGTGTTTGTGTTGTTTCCCTCCTGACTGTCACTGTCTCATCTGCCCAGCCGCTCACATTACTGTTGGGCACATTAGGCCTACTTTTAAAAATGAATTAGCCATCTTAAAGTTACTTTGCTCTAAGTAACTGATTTAGCAACTGCATAATTAGCCAACATTATAAAAGTAACTAATTACCAGGAAAAGTAAGTAGGCTATTGCATTACTTCTTTCTTTTTTTAATTAAAATGTTCAAATATGCCAAATTACTTGGACTCACCCCCCTAACCCCCTAACCCCCTAACCATAACACTAACCCCTTGTTTATCTGGAACTAACCAACTCACTCAGTATTCCTCCGCACAGGCAGGCTCCGTGACGCAAGGAAAAGTAACTATTGCGTTAAATGCTCAAATATGTCAAATTACTTGGACTGGCCCCCCTAACCCTCTAACCCCTTAACTCCCTAACCACAACCCTAACATCCTGTTTATCTGGAACTAACCAACTCCTCTGCACAGACAGGCTGCGTATTGTGGAGCTTGTGTTGATGAAAAATGTGCATAATGTAGATACTTATTATTATTTTGTGACGGGACTTCTTGAGTCAAGTAACAGCGCATTTTATTGTCAGTAACAGTGACGGCGTTATAACAGGGGAAACAGTAACTTTTAAAATAACTGGTTAGTAACGCTGTTATTTTATAACGCTGTTCTTCCCATCACTGCTGAACAGTGAACATACTGTATGAACAAAGTCAGGTGTGACCTTCAAGCAATCTGTAAATCAATTAGATTTCAGAAAACTCTGCAGTAGCCTACCCGTTAGCCTGGCCCATCCCAGTTTCTGTGTTTAGGGGCCTACGCCTGATTTCAAACCCAGTAGCCTACTTCACTATAACGCTGACTGTTTGTTTGAATGACAGAAATCTGTTCAGATGAGAACTTCATAAATGCAACATGGAGGAGAGCCCATGTGTACGTTGTTGCAGTTTGCAACACATTATGGCTGGAGTCATACAGTTGTCATGAAGGAAGAAAGTAGCTGTTGAGACTAAAACTATCATTTGTACCAGGCTGTAAAGATGTTACAGAGTTGGACACTTTGACACAGGAGTGTATGGGGACTGACTCATTGCTCATCTTTTGAAACCTCCAGTATTTCTAACCTCTGATGATGCTTGGGAAACATCGAGATCTTTGAAAACAACAGTACACACTCACTGTTGTGCACCTCCACTACTTTTGGTGAAAGCATCAATAGCAATGTCATTTCAGATTGAAACCATGCAGGGTAAGATGATTCTGAATGGCCAAATGTTGGTAGCCTTATATCACTTTATATAAGATTTTGACCTACCAGGACACACATCCACTTTGGTTATCACCTTTGTAACATGCATTATGTTGTATGTTGTCTCTCTTCAGGCTGTCGGCAGAGGGACATTCGGAGTTGTCTTCAAGGCTGTATGGAAAGGAAAGGATGTAGCAATCAAGACCATTGAGAGTGAAAATGAAAGGAACGCTTTTCTTGTTGAGGTACAGTGATCACCTTTTGTTTTTCTTTTGGGAGTTGCCTCAGCTGGCTGGGTTTCAGGGACTGTTTAGACCTGGAATAATCAACAAACATAACCAACTTTAAATTGTAAAGTTGCTTTTGTGTATTTGGTTGGTTGAGAGCAGCCTTCAATGCCTGATAAATATGTGAAAATGTAGGTAGGCTATATATGTATATGAGTTTATATAACCTTGTTTTAATTAACCCATGGCCGTCAATACTCCTTGAGGAGGACAATCTCTCAATCGCTCCCTCTGGACTGTTCTACAGCCTCTCAACTCCACATTAGAGTTATTCTGCTGAAAATAAGCAGGCTCATAGAACATGTCTAGACACAGAAAAAAGTCTCAGGCAGCCATAGTCTAAAACAAACAGTCCGTTGGCCATTTTGAGTTATATATACAGTTTTGGAGCCATTCTTAGGATTAGCTGACCTCAACATTGTAGTATCTCCTATAGAGACTGCATCTGATCAACTTCAGATTTGGTCAACCTCGTTTAAAACCTTTGTGATTCAAGTTAGTTCAAAAGAGTTTTTTCAAAGGGTCATGTCGGATGTCCATTACGTTGCTGCCATAAATATTCAAATGGCTCTCACTCCACCACACGTTGTCATAACAGCTTGAACCTCTCTGTGTTTGGTAAGCCTTCAACACAACAGTCTCACTCTTACTGCCCCCTTGTGGAAAGAGGAAAAAGAAAAAGTTTACACATTTTATAAAACTCCACCATGACAACTGCCAGTTTCATGTAATGGGTAACAGCTGTCAAAGTGTTTAAGCTTTCTCCTCCAAACAAACCTCTTTTTTGAATTTATGACTAAAGGGCTGACTTGTAACTTCAGTTGTCCACAGAACTAGTTTTTCAAATAACTACGACCGAGCCAGATGTTTTCAGGCCTCTGTTTTCTTCCTGTCAGATCATCAGTCAGAGACCATGGATGTTGATGTTCCAAGGTTTGGAGAGTCAGAGAAAATGACACTTTCCTTATGACAGTTCCTGACCAGATGTAATGAGTCTCTGACATTTGAATGAGTTACTGAAGCTGAGAGAAGTGAAGGATGCCCAGACCTTAGATGCCTCAGTTACTGTTGAATGCTGACTTTCTACTATTCTAGAAAATGATGACTTACGAAGTAAAAGAGCATTTACCTTTAACATTCATTTCTATGACTGTCTGCTGAAAGATTGTACTTTTCAATTCAAGAAACATTCTTGACCTTTTCAATCAATTAATGAATCAAGTAGGCCTGTTTGATTAATTAATCGGATTGTTTAGTCAGGACAATGTTAAAACGTGTTAATCGTAAAAACGATTTTTCACTTTAACTAGGGTAAAAGTCTGTCTGAAGTCTGTGGCAGTTGAAGATCATAGCACAACAAACTTATTTCAATAAAAAATAGCATATTTGAAATAATTTCTTTGCCTTCTGTCATTTCATAAAGAATTCGTAATCGGAAATCGGGTTTTGAGAGGAGAAAATCTGGATTTTATTTTTGGGCAAAATCAAACAGCTCTAGAATCAAGACTTTATTTTAATTCTGTAAATGTTATAAACACAATAACAGAACACAGATATCCTTCCAATATAAATAAGTACTCTGAAGAAATGTTTAGATTTTTTATTAGCTTAGTATCAATCTGACATATTGATCGGGCTCCTCCTTTAAACAGTGAAAAACTAAATAACAGGCTCCGGCCTGAAAACTGTGACAGAGAAATTCCTGCAAATGTATTCCTCCTCAGTTTTCCATGGATTCCATCCATATGGCTCAGCTCTAGGTCAGGTCATTTATGATGTGGATCATCTGACACGTGTCTGGAGTGTTTGTTGAGTTTCTCAAACTTTTGCACAGCACTGCACCTATAGACCGCTGCACTGTGCATGAACACATTAAGGTATGAATTTGTAGTAACATCATTTTCCTACCTGTGTCACAGCTGCGCCAGCTCTCCCGGGTCAACCACCCCAACATCGTGAAGCTGTACGGTTCCTGTGACAATCCAGTAAGTGAACAAAAGGACAGAAACCTTGCACAATGAATTCAGCAGCGTATTTACCAGGAGCCCTTCTAAAGTTGTCCTGATTTAAAGCCATGTGTCTGTCATATGCTATATAAAAAGAGGTACTCCTCTAGCTGTGCTGCATGCTCTGAGGAAGGTCTTCTGGCTGAAATGCGTCAGCATATTCAATCTGGTGAAGACTTGAGCCTAGCCTACTAGTATTCTGTTCCCTCCTTGAGACTCTCTAACTGTCTGTCACATGCTGTCAGACAGCACTTCAGCTGACAGCCAGAGAAGATGACAGAGGACCACAACTACATGTAGTGGTTGCAACTGCTCTTGTGTGGTGTAACCACATGATAGTACAAATCTGTTCTTATGCCAGTTTAACAGAAACAACTTCACAGAAAGTGTTTACAACCCACCACTTTCTGCTGATTTTGTTGTGTATTTCATGTCAAATAGAAAAATAACCCAAAATATCAATAAGGAAACACGTTTTTTGCAATGTTTGCGGTCATTTAAAGTCCATTAGAAACTGACATTTCTATCTATTCTCATATCTAAGAGTCTCCAATGACTTGACTTCTTGGTTGAGTCTCTACAGACTCTGATTTCATACTGAAACATGTTCATGAAGCTTGAAAGATGTGTATGAAGTAAACAACGTGTATGAAACATACAGGTTTCCACTCCACATCTTCTTTGCTCATCCCCGTGGACGTCTGGGATGCGCCTAGATGCTTTAATGTCCACTCATTTAATTTCATCCATGTGGGTGGATGTGTTGTTGTTATTCTACATTATTTTAGCCACTGCTTTAGAGAAAACAAAAGATGAACAGGTGTTTCTTATTTGTGTTCTCAGGTGTGTCTGGTGATGGAATATGCAGAATGTGGTTCTTTATACAACCGTAAGTCTTTTAATGTTTGTGAGAAACAACAGTAACCATATGATCACGAGCTGATACATTACAGTACACACTGATGTCATCTGCATTCAGCAAAAGTAGAATGAAAGTACTGTGTGTGTGTGTGTGTGTGTGTGTCTTGTGTCTCCAGTCCTGCACAGTGCAGATCCTCAGCCCCACTACACAGCAGCCCACGCCATGAGCTGGTGTCTGCAGTGTGCCCAGGGAGTTGCCTACCTGCACTCCATGAAGCCAAAGGCCTTAATCCACCGGGACCTCAAGCCACCAAAGTAAGGCTCTTGATGGTTCAGGCTCAGGTTCAGGTTTTGAGAACCTGAGCAGGTGTGGAGAGCTACAGAGAAAAGATGATTGCAACTACGTCTGTCAGAATATCCAGATGTGGTCAGAGGTATTAGTCTGTATTAAAACTCTGATTCCTCTGCACCGTTTCAGTCTGCTGCTTGTGGCTCGGGGCACGGTGCTGAAGATATGTGATTTTGGCACAGCTTGTGATATCCAGACCTACATGACCAACAATAAAGGCAGCGCAGCGTGGATGGCTCCAGAGGTGTTTGAAGGTGAGTCAGAAAACAAAACACAGCTCTTTTTTCTGATTGAACGTCACCTCTGCTCGTCTCCTCCCTCCATCTGATACATGACAACCTGAATCCTTGGACACAGTCAAGTCCTTTTGCACTAGTCAAAGACGACATTTGAATCAATCCACTAATCCACATTCCTTGCCATTTGTCTGTGTACATGCAGCACAGTGCTGTTACACAGTCGCACTGCAGCTTTCACTTCAACAGTGGACTGCAGGCCAAGACAAAGTTGTAAAAACTGACAGTAACTGATCAGAGTGTCTCACATGTCTCACAGTTACACACACACACACACACACACACACACACTCCATATCAGTGCTTATAGAAAGATGATCATGTGTCTGATCAGCTCTGTCTTGACCTTAAGATCGTGGGTTTGATTCCCATGTTGACAGAGATGGTAAAACCGGCCGTAGCTCCCAGAGGAAATGTTGTAGTTAGTAATGTAGCCTTTTGTTGTTTCAGTATTGGTATGTGGTGTATGGTAGCTGTTCCCTTTCTAAACGACATGTTGGTGACTCCTCTGAGCTGTACATGATTTTTAATTGGCTGCGGTAAAATGTGGAGGAGGTTTAACGGTATCAACATTTAGACACGGCCCAACCCTGCTTACACCTGTCATTAACATGTGTCTTTCTTGAGTGATCAGATGACGAGTGGACACAGGTAATAGTGATTATACACATCCCTGTCATGTAAATGGGTTAACGTGCGTCTCAGACAAGCAGCGGGCAGGATATACGTCATCACACATGATGTTGAGGGTTAGGGTTAGGTTGAAGGTTGAGCGGTTGAAGAAGCAGAGGCAATGGGATGATAGCGTAGCAGTTGGTGTTGACAAGGCAACGGTCTGAGTGTGGTGCTGCTGTGTGTCCTCAGGCAGTAACTACAGTGAGAAGTGTGACGTGTTCAGCTGGGGCATCATCCTGTGGGAGGTCATCACACGCAAGAAACCCTTCGACGAGATCGGTGGTTCAGCCTTCTGTATCATGTGGGCCGTCCACAGAGGTGAGAGCACCAAGCACAACCATGGCAACTGTCTGTCAGTGATGAGGGGAGTGTCCAACAGTTTGACACGCCTGAATGTGTCTCTGGGTTCAATGACCGTCTCCATAATGAACCAGAACAATACAATGGTTTGTATCCTATGGGTCAAGTAGAATGTGTGTCCCAGGTCTCTGACTGACCGGGTGTTTCCTGTGACACAGGCACTCGCCCCCCGCTGATCAAAGAGCTCCCAGAGCCCATAGAGACTCTGATGACCCACTGCTGGGACAAGGAGCCCAGTCGGAGGCCGTCCATGGAGGAGGTCAAGAACACCATGAGCCATCTCATGAAGGTACAGTAGCTGTCCTCTCAGTAATAAACCAGGCTAATGTCAGCATAGATGTCACAGTGTAAAAGAACATGGGCTTCTGATTTAATAGAACCATTATTGTATGAAATGAGCCAGACATGATAAATAACTTTGAAGTCACATTTTACTGTTATTAACTGTGCCCAACCTGACAATTTGTTGACAAAAATTTATATAATATAATATAATATAATATTATATTATATTATATTATATCTAATAATCTAGGGAAGGATGATGGTTATCATGGCTCAAGATTACCCTGAACCATATCAGTAATAAGATACCTTCAGGGGTCCATTTCACAAAGCAGGTTCAAAAATGTGTGTGTGTGCCCCTCCACCCATGCTTTTGTTTTTTCTCCGGAAGTATTTATATTGATGTTTAAAAACACTAGAATATAACAGGACTCTTTTTAATTTTTGCACGTCTTTGGCTCAGCACCTGCCCAAAGTTCTTGGCACGGATGTGCTTGTGGTGTCTTCCTTTTTTGATACAAAGCAGGTTCAACAAACTCTGAGTCTAATCCTGAACTCTGAGTTCTCGCCCCTCCCATTTCTCATGGTGGAGTGACGTATGAATGCTGACGCAGAATCACGTACCCCCCCCCCCCCCCCCCCCAAAAAAAAAAAAAAAAAAAAAAAGATTCTGTAGCAGCAGCAAATCAACGCAAGATCTGATTTTTTTTATTTTTACCGCGGGACAATATGTGAGCATTAATCGAAAAAAATAAATCTCGAGAGTTTTTCAACATTGTGTGTTTGAGCAGGTGCAACTCCAAATGTGTGTTTGATATGTTGAAGTTTGTCTCCATTATAACGTGACGGGGATGTGCGTGTAGTCATCAATCACCTGGAAATAATCCAGAAGTGGATCGACCTACTACGAAAAAAATAAGAGGGAGAGAGAGAGAGACTGTCCGTGTGGTGTCATGTGACGGTTGTTCAGATAAAGTGACGATGCAGAACAACAGGAACGATCAAACTAATCCTCATGGAGAATAAAACATCACGTACTGTCAGCCGCTGCTTTCAGTCTGCAGCTTCAGATAAAAAGGAGAAACTCAGGGTCCCGACCAGGTTAGGTTCACAGAGTTGCCATAGTAACTGACTCCGAGCTTCAGTTACCTCTCTTTGTGAAACGGGCTGGAGTTACTCCTCCTTCCTGGTTTGAGTTACCTCCCTTTCTGAAACGGAAAACCCAGAGTTTGCCTCATTTCAGGGTTAACAGACTCAACCTGCTTTGTGAAACGGAGCCCTGGTGTAACTATAGTCTGTGTGTTTGGGTCTTCCAGTACTTTCCAGGTTCAGATGAACCACTTAAGCTCCCTCACCAGTCCTCAGACAACAGAAGTGGCTCCTCATCAGCCACAAGCACAGGTAACTCAGCTCTGCAGCTTTTATTGTCAATGAATGGTTGTTGTTTATTGTCAACAGATGGATTAGTGGATGTGTGTGTCTGTGTGTCTTTGCCAGCTGCAGGGTCATATGCTGACTACACCATCAGCAGTAACAGAAGTGACGACAACACAGAGCGCAGGAACTCAGTGGGCAGAGAGGAAACACTGAAGAGCTTTGAGGCCAAGTTTCCTCTCCAGTTCAAACCAGTCAAGGTGAATGAAAACTGTAGAAGACGGACGGAGCAGGATCACACTGCCTGCCTCAGTGCCTCAGGGTTCTAACCTGCCTTTACCCCCTCAGACAGCCACACTGAGGACCGGTGTGTCCAGGGTGTCCAGCATGGACAGTCAGACAGGATGCTCCCAAAGCCCCACCCACTGCACCAACCCTGTGACCAACACCGGCCAGTCAGAGCTGAGGATGACCTTTAGTCCCCCAGGTAGGTGGGACATGCATGGTAGGAGCCAGGTCCAGTAGAGCTGGCTGGGTCCACATGGGACAGAGACACCACAGTTAAGTCCAGGAACATACAGTATTTAAAGATCTGCTATTAAAGGGCAACTTTGGTTTTTTTCAACCTGGGCCCTGTTTTCATGTGTTTTTCTGTGAGTGATGGATAATACTTTTATTGAGGTGGCTCCAGTACTGAGCCGGGCAGGCAGCCTGCAGCCCAGCTAACGCTCTTCAATCAGGCAAGTGGCTCCTGTCAAAGTTCACCTATAAACCTGCATGTTCTTCACACTGACAGGCTCAGATAGTTACAATGAGTGTCCCACAACATACTAGAAAGGAGAAATGAACGTATGTCTCTACCTTTAGCTCGTCTCTTCTTTGACTGGCAGTAGTCATCCCGGTCAAAGTGCTCACAGCAGACCCTGTGGTCGGCACGGCGACGGCGCAGTGCATCGACAGGAGTGTCAGCATCCATTTGTAGCACAGCTAACTGTTAGCCCTAACTTGTGAAAGCTGCGTGAAGAGCAGCCCAACATTTTGTTGTTACAATTTGTAAATTCTCCGGTCGTCTCTCTTCACCTCAGTCAGGTAACAGTAGCCTATAGCTATTCCCCACCGGTGTTTTGCCGCGAGTTATCACGAGATTTCAGAACGAGATTTCTAGCGTGGTGAGATCTGGACACAGATCACAACAAACAGCGACCTCCAGCTAAAGGTAGAGACTATTACGTTCATTTCTCCTTTCTAGTATGTTGTCGGACACTCACTGTAACTATCTGAGCCTGTCAGTGTGAAGAACATGCAGGTTTATAGGTGAACTTTGACAGGAGCCACTTGCCCCGTGGTAGAGCGTTAGCTGGGCTGCAGGCTGCCTGTCCGGCTCAGTACTGCAGCCACCTCAATAAAAGTATTATCCATCACTCACATACACAGAAAAACATATGAAAACAGGGCCCAGGTTGAAAAAAAACAAAGTTGCCCTTTAATAACTCTACATATTCAAACAATAATAAAACATCTTCTTCATTCTGGGTATTGTTGTCATACCAGTGCTTCACAGTGGGACCATACACACCTACACACAAGGTAACCTTCTGTTAAAGAAAGAAAAACCCACAATTGCCACTAACTTGAAACTGACCAAAGTAAAGGACCAAAGGACGTTCTCCCAGGAGCTTTGTGGACAGATGAGACAAAACTGGAGCTTTTTGGCAAGTCCCATCAGCTCATTGTACACAGATGCAAAAATGAAGCATGCAAAGAAAAGAAGACTGTACCTACTGTGAAACATGGATCAGGCTCCCAGTTCACAGGTCAGGAGTAGTGAGCCACAACACATAGCAGCTAGAAGTGGCCTTCTATGAGCCCTGCTCTAAATCCTGTTGAACATGTGGAAGCAGCTGGAACAGGCAGTCTGGAGAAGGAGCCTTCAGACCTGAGACAGCTGGAGCAGTCTGATCACAGTCCACGGGTGCAGAGGTCTCACTGAGAGTTACACAAATCACCTGACTGCAGTGATTGGCTCAAAGGGTTGTGCAACACAATATTAAGTTCAGATGAAGTTCAGGGTACCATCATTTTTGTCCAGGCCAGTTTCATTAGTTTGTTTTTTAAAACAATTCTCTTGAACCACAATTCAAAATGAAATGTCTGATTTTCATTGGTTAAGTTTTGATTGATTATTGCTTTTGTCAGTTTCAAGTCATTTCAGTGACAGTTGTGGGTTTTTCTTTGTTTAACAGAATGGTACTAACAGTAGTGTCCATATCCGTACAACACAGTCGTGTTGCACTGTCC
The DNA here is from genome assembly GCF_905171665.1 of Trachurus trachurus. Classification (NCBI taxonomy): domain Eukaryota; kingdom Metazoa; phylum Chordata; class Actinopteri; order Carangiformes; family Carangidae; genus Trachurus; species Trachurus trachurus. The sequence continues at coordinate 30,254,660 of NC_139907.1, forward strand.
ACTATGAACCACTGCAGGGCGTTAGAGCGCAACCTACCACTCTATGTTGTTCAGCGCTGCAACACTGATAGTTTTGTGTGTGTGTGTGTGTCTCTTTGTGTCTGTGTGTCATAAGCTACCAATGGTTTAGACAGCTCCATCTCCATGGCCTTCCTGAAACTGGATCATCAGTTACAGGTAAGGTGAAAATAAACCATGGTGCTGATTCATTCTTACACTGTGTATATTAGTGTGTATTGTACTCATTATTATTATTCATTTGACAACTTTTTTGACTGTTGTGTGTATCGCTGGGTCACGATTCTGGAAACTGGCCTTTTTTTTGTTTTATTTGATACGATTAACTTTTCACATAACTGCTCTGTTGATGGGTGTTTTTGATTGGTGTATTGATCACTGATCAGTCTCTGTGTTTTCAGCCTCTGGCTCCATGTCCAAATTCCAAAGAGTCCATGGCTGTGTTTGAGCAGCATATCAGGATGGCCCAGGAGTACCTCAAGGTCCAGTCTGAGATCGCTCACCTTGTACTGAGGAAGTAAGTCAACTCACACATTGTGTGTCATGATTTTATTTATTTATTTACTTTTTTAAGAAACTTTTTTTTAAATGAATAACATCCCTCTCTACCAATGCACATCATTGACAGGGATGTTGTTCATTAAATTTAGCTGCTGAACAGTTGGTAGTCATGGTGACGTGTATGAGCATGCGCGGGGCAACGAGTCTGAATGGAGTCTGGTCTAACATGTGAATTGCACAATTCTTTTTAGTGCTTGTCTTGACTTTTATCAGGATAAAAGAAAAAATGTCTGGACAAGATGAGCATGATTGTTTATGCTATGTTATGCTAATCCTATACTTCCCCCCAAATATCCTTCTCTGGTTTCTAAAACCATAATAACTGGATCCTTCAGGCTGTAATGACTACAATTTGTTAAAACAGGAATCACCACTTCTCCATACTGGTGATATTAGTCTCTTGCTAATGATTTGCTTTGAATCTAGAACAGCCACTTTATTTCTTTCATTCAAGCTGCCAGTCTATCTTTGACCACAGTGTGGGTTGCAAAATAAGACAGGGAAGCACCAAGAAATAAACCAGTACTGGTTGAATAAATAAAAATACAGCCTGGGATTTTACCAAACTATAGTGGAGGAGGCTCCACAACACAACATGAAAATGTACAATGTTTCACTCATAATGGGAAAAAGTTTCTTCGGACTTTAGTGAAAGACAACTGTGTGTGGGCTGTGCCACAAAGACAAAGGCTGTCTTTACACTGCATGGTTCAAGTGGCCCAATTCCGATTTTTTCCTCTCAAGTGGCTCAGATCGGATTTGTAACATGAATGTGTAAACGGGACAAATACGCATGGAATCGGATGTTGTCAGATCAGATTCAGGCCCTCGTTATATGTGGAAATAAATCAGATACAAATGGGATATCTGCCAATACGTCTGCAGTCTAAACAGACAGATCAGATCTTTCCTGGCAATGCGTGTCATACGTCATCAATGATAATATTAATTCACATGCTCACACGTTGCATGTTGCCCGTGATTGACACGTGGGGCTGACCTGGACTACTGTGGCCAGCTGTGGTCACTGTCACAGGAGTTAGTGTTTCATTTTCGTGGTGTCCGCGTGTCTGTTTTTTCCCCTGTTTTCATATACAGTAGGCCTAATATTAATTTCTATGCAGATCGAGGGCAGGAGTGTGAAAAGGGAGCGTGCGATAAACACCAGATTTCAGGTTTTCCTACCGGCAAAAACTGAACCGAGCCGATAAGAAATCAAGAGAGGAAAAACAATACACATTTGTGTCCAAGAGGCTTTGTCCCGTCCTCACTATGTGAGCGACGGAGGATCGAACGGTGGCACAACTGTCACCATCACTGTCAGCTGCTCATCTCACAGCAGCTCCGCTCCACGCAGACACTTCACTAACTTTATTTAGTAAGGACAGACGTTCACTTCGTAAGTGACGTGTTGGATATAAACTCTGAACACCAGACTCACCTTCGTTTAAAAATATTATGGAATCATAATCTCCCATATTAAAAAATAAAAAAAATAAAAAAAATTTCCAGCGAGTTGTTTCATGCAAGCACAGCAGGTGGGTCACTTCTGAACATGTAAATAGACAGTCAAAAAAAATCAGATATAGGCAACAAATCAGAATTGGGCATCAAGGCCTGCAGTGTAAAGAAGAGCAGAGTTCTAATATGAGAAAACTCGTTTCCAAATGCTTTAATATTTTGTTAGAATGAAATTCCATTTAGTTAATTGAAATGGTGATGTATTGTAAAATCCTTAAAACAAGAAGCAAATTCTAGTTCCACTGTATTCTTGGTGGCATTCATTGGAAAGCTGGACTTGAGCACTTCTTATTTGAAATCCACTCTGGGTCTTGTCTTGACTTCTACTCAGACCAAGCTCATGGAGTTTTGGCTGAGAGAGGTTGGTGAGCAGCACAGATTGAAAGTGTAACACTGCCAGTAAAAGCAGCTGTGTGCCGGTCCCTCTGTCCAGACAGGAGCTGATGTCTGAGCTGGAGCAGGACCAGAGGGAGCAGCAGACCTCGTCTCGACTCATCCAGGAGCACGGCAAGCTGCTGGAGGACAACAGCCACCTGTCGGCCTACCACCAGGGCCTGAAGAGCAAACTGAGCCTGATCAAGAGTCAGAACCAGCACCACAGCTAGGACGGGGGCCAGGCCACAGCAACCAGTCTGCATCTCTCATGTTCCTCTGAAGGGAGAGAGGGAAACACTCGGCTTACTATACTGTACGGAAGCTCATCATCTGAGAAAACAAGACATTTAAGTGACCAGCAAACTACCATCAAGATGGCAGTAGAATTATCACTAGTTTGAATTACAAGTGTTAAAGTGTGACTGAAATATAAACGATGATTCAGTCATTTTGTGTGTAATGAAATGACAGTGAAACTATAATGAGGCAGCTGTCACAGCCACGTTTGACACCTGAGTGGGTTTTTCCATGACATGACTGAGTGGGAGCTGTATTGAAAGGACCTGCCTTGTAGTTTAAAGGTAATCTAATAATTGTGGCCTTTCTGGCTGTGTATTACGTGCACTGTAGAGATTTGTACAACTTCTCTGCAAAAAACCTTGCGTGCCTCCTTCAGTTTTCCAATTAAGGTTCAGTTTTACATAAATCATTTCAGACATTAGTCTCTATGTTTGATCTGAGCAGCACAGTCCTTCCCTAGATTAGCTCCTCTAGCTAACTGTGGTCAGCCAAAACTTGCACAGTATGCATTGATATACAGCAGCCATGTTTGCAGAAGATGATTAATACAAAGGTTGTCTGACTCACTGTGAGGACGACCAATACTCCAGCACTCCACTGTTGAAGCAGAAGCGAGTAAGCTTCACTCGCAAACACAACGACTACATTTCAGTGTCAGTGCTCTCTCTCCATCAAGACCACACTCAGAACTTGATTCTGTGATGTGAATGACATAGTGAGGAGAGCGCTGAGGTCATGTAAGGGACTAACTGAGAACACCAGTGGACCCCCACACTGGTTCACACACATTTCCAGTTTAGGTTGTTGGAAAATAAGCAATACAACTTTTTAGAGCCAACACCAATGAAATAACAATATGAGCATCATAAACCTGTGCCAAAAATGTACATGATAAAACTCTAACCAGCACAACAGAAGTATTACTATAATAAACATTTCTGGTTTTTGATGATTTATTTTAGATATTTATAAAACACATTTCCTAAAAACAGAATTTTAGTGAGATTTTAAGTCATGAGATAATTGGTCTGAAATATAGCTACCCTGTCTTCTCTGGATCTACATACGTTTAGTGATGGAGTTGACCGTGACATTTTTCAGTCCCAATCATTCCAGTTGTTTCCATCGGGATGGGGGGGTGGGGGCAGGAGAGGTAACAGGGACTTTTATTATGAAAGGGACTTATAAAAACAGAAGCTTGGTGAGCCAGTGAGGATTGTATTGTTGTGTTTTCATTTTTGGATTGTTAAAAAGTAATATCAGTTGTAATTTGTAAACAACTTTTATATCTGCAGTTTATCGCTACTTTTGATTATGATTTATAAAAAGAGAGCAACAGGGTGAGCTGTACCATTTGAAACCAGTTTTACTGTGAATACATGTGTTACCAAAGGCATTCTGCTGCAGAGACATGCTGCCTAAGAGCAAAAGAAAAGCTTTGTTTGAAATGGAAATAACTGTAGAATAATGAACCTGGCACAGTTTTTGTAATCTGTTGAATTTCTGTTTTCTTTAGCTACTTTTTGCACACAGCCACATTTCACAGAATTATATTAACATTCTTTTGCACTGCACTTATTTGGGTCAGATGAAATCTTCAGCATGTATAGTAGACTCTCTTTACTTTGGGATGGGTGGATGTTTCAATGCATTTGTTCAAACATTGCCTTATATCATGTTATTACTGTTATTATTATATTAGTTCCTGTACAGCTCATTTTTTTCTGTCAGTTCATTTCATGGATATTTTTAATTTATGCCGTAGAATTCTGGTGATTTTAAAATGTTCACACTGTAATTATACACTTTTAGAAAGTAAAAAAATGTGTAGTATTTTGTCTGTTGTTCATATTTTTTCGAATTTCTTCTGCTGTTCTAGTGAAACAATGGCACAGATTATTTGAGCACTTAGGCAACAATACAGTGGGTTTACATTGTAAAAATGAATCCCTAAAATTATTCCTGTATGTCAAAAGTGTATTGTACGCATTGCAGGGCATTTACACAATGTCACACTGGTACGATTTGTCAACGTTAAAGGGATAGTTCACCCAAAATTCAAATTACACTCATTATCTACTCACCCTCATGTCGACTAAGAGCTGTGAGAATTTTCAGAGTCCTCCGTTCCTTCTCTGAGTTACGGGGGGGGTCCGCGCAGCAGTATTTGTCCATATAATGGTTGTCAATGGATACCAACTTTCTTCGTCCAAAAAGACACACCAAAAAACATCCAGTCAAAAACGTGACCATGGTGGTAACAACAGACACCAGATACTTGATGCTGAAGAAGTTTTTGCCCACTCTCAAAGGTAAGCACGTGCTCATCTAAACATTCAGCACTGTTTCCTATCAAACATCCAGAGGTGAGCAGGGGGGTGTTTCCTGAAGCAGGATAAAGGACAGGCTTTAAGTCTGGCTAACTCCCCACTGAGTTACCAGGGTAACCTGTTGGATGAACAAGTCTGCTCTGGACCAGTCCAGCTTCATTTAGCTGTGTGTCAAAGGATGCCAGATAGGTATGAAAATAGATAAACACAAACTGTCTGTTTGAGCTTCACCTGCCATGAGGAGGCCGGGTGTCTCTGCTGCTCATTGTGAGTGATTGACCTCTGTTCAAATCTGTGTCTTAGATTCTTCTGTTTTAATTTATGTTAGGTATTGCAGTGTTCAGACACATGAGTCAGTATGAATGGATACATTTACTGAAAAACCTTATGCTGAACTTCCATGTGACACATGGCTCTGGTTATTGTTTTCACTATGTTTGATTGTTTAGTGGTCCTTAAAGCAGATATCAGCTTCACGGCCGTTTCGGCTAATGCTGCGTTCAAGGCAGGCTTTTGAAACCGTAAGTTACAGCTTCAAGTCACAACTACGACTTGGTAGCGTTCCAGGTAACCCGTAGCTCGTGTTTTTACCATCCTGTTGTCTGTGAAAGTTCCCTATAACGGCCACTCGTAACTTCCGACCCGTGAACTCGTACCAGATCGAACTGGTATGACTTCACAGGAAGGAAAAACACAAAGTACGAGTTTCTTTGAACGCACCATGAGTTAGCAGCCCCCGCCCTTGTCAGGCATCAATTGGTCCTCGTGCTACGTCACCACATTCACGCGCATCCCTTGGCTGCACACACAGCCCTTCATGCCGTTCTCTCTCCTCATTGGATAACACTTGTATCCCACAAGGAAAATTTTCTCCTCGGGTTACAGCAGAGCAGAGTGACGGAGAGACTCGTGTTTAGGCTGAAATACTTCATGTAAGTGATTGCTGACGGAAAATAGGACTATTTAGGACTTATATTAACAAAAACATTCCACTGATATCTGCTTTAAAAAGGACCAATATAATATATCCTATAATATAATATAATATTTTAATATATATTATTGAATGTTAACACTGTATGCAAGACGTAGGCTACTTTGTGTATTTGGAAGAGTAATAGAGATTGTTTTCATTAATGTGTAGAAGAGGTGTTTGAACTGGTGTTTGATAACATGATATAATGCATGTATCTATCTAGGCTGAGCTGTGTAGTAAATCTGTAGTAAAAATACAAACATCTCAGCTGCATAGGCGGGGGCGGCGCGAGGAGGGGGGGGGGGGGGTTAGTCGTTGTTGTGAATGAGGGCCAGCATGACGTCAGAAAGCCAATGTCAACAATGCAGCTCCTGGAGGAGAGAAGGCGTTTCATCCTAACACACTCTCTCCCTCTCTCTCATCCACACACACGCACACACACAACACTAACATCCACGCACACAGCCCACACACAGGCGCATGCACACCCAGGAGGACCTATCCAGCAGCACGCGCGGGGCTGATGCCGACGGTCCAGGAGAAGTAGCGGTCGGGTCGCGGCAGTCGGAGGGAGGGCTGCGCTGCGGGGACACAAGCACGATGTGGAGCCGCTGTTGTTTGTGAAGAAGAGCAGGAAGAGGGTGAGTCACAATGAAGCAGCTCCTATCGCTCTGTACTACGGCTGAGAAGCCGAGCTGTCAGCGGGTTGACGAGCCACTGGTCGGGTTAAAGCACCGCGACGGCAGCGGGTATTGTTGTGCTGCGAGCTGCGAGCTGCGGCTCAGCTTCACGGTTATCCCGTTAGCTCGATGAAGGTGTCTCGGTATCACGACGAGACAGCGATGTAACAGAGTGTTTGTTTGACCGAGGCGAACTTGGACACACAGGGACACACAGGGACACACATGGAGACACAGCAGCCCGGTGCCACGGGCCTGGCCGCTGCCGCTGCTGCCATGTGTCAACACACACGTCTGTTCCACTGGAACTAGTTCCCTTTGTATCATTCGCGAACCTTACATCACGCTCCCCCAGCTGCGGACGGATAGCGCGCGCGTGTGTGTGTGTTGTGCGCGCGTGGTGGGGGTGGCACATGTTTTGCATGGGAGAGAAACGCTGTCACAACCGGTGCTGCAGAGGGACAAAGGAGCCAGCCTCGCATTCCCCTTATTCCCGCCCTCAGATGCTGAACAATCGGTTCAGTAAACACCCACCTCGGGACATGGAGGGGGTGATGATGATGATGATGATGATGATGATGATGATGATGATGAAGCGTCTGAATCAGCTGCCGTTCACCTCCATCAGCCGAGCTCCGTGATGTGACACGTGAATACCTGAGCTGCTCTGAGCAGTGGTACAGGAAGATGTTGTTGTACAAATAGGCTCCGTTCGATCCTCTGGATGACTGTGTGTGTCTGTGTGTGACTTGTTTAATCCTTTGTGACAATGGCTGTTGCCAACACCTCGGCTCTTTGTTACCCTCCTATCCTCCAGGCCTTGAAGCCCCTCTCCCCTCTCCCACTCCACTACTCCTCTGATGGGGGGAAATGAGAGTGTTTGCAGCACTTGGTTGTGATGGGTGGGAGGACCTCCACTCTCAGGGTTTACACACAGCTCAGCTGTACACAGCAGATGAGAGTTGACTAAGGCAGATGAAATATTTACCAGCAGCACTTTGGTTTGCAGACAGCTCTTAAGCCAGGATCACTGAAATACTGGTTGAATAACAACATATTCCTACACCGCATGTGTGAGGCTCTGCTGCTCAGACGAGACCAGGTATACACAAGACAGATCTCAGGGTTTTAAAGCAGAAAGAGGTTACACACTGAACTCACACAAAGATGATACAGACACACCAACGCGCACCAGTTATCATTTGTGGAGCTTTGTTACATTCTCAGTAAATAACCCATCCAGTAATCCAAAATGGTTAGCTCAGATCATCAATAGACATTTATTTGTTGGGAAAGATCAGGTAAAAGATGATTTTGATGTGAATTGTGGGAAGAGTAGCACGCAGCATCATGGACCCATACTGGGGTTCAAAAGGCAGAACCACTGCTAAATCACAATCTGTCACTGAATTAAAAGAACAAAACATGCTCAGTATTTAATTGTCATTTTTGTTACAGCCTCTGGATGGCACCAAAGTAAGAATAAAGACACAAAATGGTGGCTTTAAATAGATGATTGTACTTTATTATTAGTAGGCTAGTAGTAATGTGATACTGTGACTGCTTTGTTGATAGTAAATGTAGAAGAGGTCTCAGATAATCATAATCTATGGCCACATCTGAGAGGAGTGCAGCTGGTCATTTGCTGAGATATCTTGCTATGGATTTAAGTGCTGTAAAGATGAGTGGATGGAAGAGAGAAAAATGTGTATTTGTCATGCATGAATGTATGGTTGTGTTTATGTCCATAATGTCAGTGCTAACCCTAACCAGGTGCTGGTTACATCTGGATTTTGACTCATTTAAACAAGGTTTGCAAACAGGAAAACCAGTGAATGTGTGTTACTGTGTTTGGTGAGGGCAGTGCTTGTGTGTTTGTGTGTGTGTGTGTGAGTGAGTGGATGTGAACCTTAATGGGAAAAGGTGCATTTACGCACCTGTGAATCAATAGAATGAATATAATAAGATGCCTTTATTGTCATTGCACAAAATACAATAAAATGTGTTGAACTTCATCTTAAGACGTATATCTGAGGCATCACATGATACATGAACAGTATGACAGTATAAATCGACCCCGTAGGGTTTGTATAGTACTGTTCAGTTGAGAGTGTGTAAAGAAGCCTTGTGCCAGTGTTTTACATTTGGATGAGCAGAGGGGTTGAGAGTTGAGTACAGCAGCCAGGTCAGTTGTTGAAAAGTTAGAGGAGACTCCACCAGTAGCTCACTCTACAGTGTGGGGACAGTTTGGATGTAGTGTGACCTAATGATAACTAGAGATATAATGATACACAAAATCCAATTAGGCAGCAAGGTTTTGGAATCACAGTTTTTGGTTCAATTTGGTGGTTTGCCCAGAAATACCGATAGCAGTGAGATATTTATTTATTTTAGCTTTCTTGGCCAGGACCCCCTTGCAAAAGAGATTCTGAATCTCAATGGGATTATTCCTGGTTAAATAAAGGTTAAATAAAATATTAAATTCAAAGTAAAAATAACCATGTTTCTCTCTAGTATGATAGACTGCATCAGTTATTAACTGCAGTGGATCAAGTTTACACGTGCATCGTGCAGGGTTGTAGGGTGTATTGCATCACAGAGGTAGTGAAAGTGAAACAGATAACCTGAAAACTACTGAAGTTAATGTGAATGATGCCCATGTTACTGTCAGTACCGTAAACACCCTGCAGAAATGTGAACATGCAGAAGGAGATATTTGAATGTGATGACAGACCACTGCTGCTTCATCCCTCTGACTGCACATATCAACAAATCCAGTCAAACTTATGACAGAGAAGCATGACCATCTTTACTCTAAATGAAATAAATAGAAAGACTAGGCTACAGCCTATATGTGATAGAGACACAGTACCAGTCAAAGGTTTTACACACCTTCTCATTCTATAGTTTTTCTTAGTTGTAGGTTAATACTGAAGACATCAGGAGTGTGAAATAACTCATATGGAATTATGTAATGAACAAAGTGTTAAACATAAATGTTTTGCACAGTCTTGGCACTCTCTCAGTCAGCTTTAGATTGTCTCCTGGAACGGTTTTCCAACAGTGTTGAAGGAATTCTCAGAGGTGCTGGGCACTGGTTGGCTGCTTTGCTTTCACTCTGCAGTCCAAAGGATCCCAAACCATCTCAGCTGGGTTTAGGTCAGGTGATTGTGTATAGGCCATCTTGGTCAGCCCTTACATAGCCTGCAGGTGTGTTTGGGGTCACTGTCCTGTTGAAAAACAAATGATAGTCCCACTAAACGCAAACTGAGGCAAGCAATTCTACAAATGAACTTGATAAGGCACACCTGTAATGAAAAGCATTCCAGGTGACACCCCCGTGAAGCTGTGCAAACCTGTGAAATTGAGGACAATTAAAGTGGGCACTGCCAGGGGAAAACAATACTACAATCAGAAAAGACAGTTCACAGTCCTCATAGCAGGGGACAAAGTCCTCGCAAGAATCATGTCTGTGTGGAGGACCTGTAAAGTTGTACCAAAAAGAAAATGACAGTCCACTTTAAGTGAAACCCAGAGCAGCTCTAAGGCAGATGAAGAATACTCCACTGCAAAAGATTCTTCCTGAGAGCGCCCACAAACTTTGTCCTCCCAACATAACATTCTCAATTGCACCAGTTAACTATATGGATGTTTTTAATGCACTCTCAAGTTTAGGTAAGAAATCTAAAGGCAAGGACAATCTGGATCCTTATCTTTTACGTCATATGGCTATGCTTTTCCACTAGCCCTAGTACCTCCTCGGCCCTGGTTCCAAGCGAGTCGAAGCGATACCATAACGTGACGTCAGCCGACTGCCTTCCACTGATTGGGCAGAGCGTCGACGCGATGTCCGACATGAGAATCAAACCCGGAAATTTCCAAAACAGAGAGGCAACAGCGCCAGCTGATCTGTACAGAGACTGTTGTTATTCCTTCACCTGAGTCAAATGTTGCTGTGTGTAAAACCACTGTGGTCTGTTAACGAGGTGCAGACGAGGGAGTTTGGAGCTGGAGAGGATCGAAAAAAGAGAGACGGACAAGCCGACCCCGCCCCCGCTGAGGAGGTACTAGAAAGAACTCAGCTGTAGTGGAAAAGCACCTTTACCGAGCCATTAAATATCTGGACATTGATAGATTGATAGATTTTGTGATTGATAAGCGTCATCCCGGTGGATGGAGGCTGCAGACGCACGTGTCACCGACCACGTCAGGAAAGCCAGCGATCTCATGAAATGCTCCTGCAGTTTACTAAACACAAGTGATTGAGGAGAAATCATATAGGCATATTACTGCTGCGAACGCGACTTTATGACCATCAGCACCGCTGGCATGGTTCGGCTGATGGAGGGATGTGAAACACCGGCCCGAAAAAAAACAAAAAAACACTCCGCCACGGAGATCAGCTGCACCTGGACAGGTACCGGAGCCCCCCCCCCAACCGGGACTCAGGTGTCCAGCAGAGAGAGAGACTGAGGAGCCGTCCGGTCATGCTCTGGTGCTGCAGATGTTGGAAGTTTGTGTGTGTGATCTACAATAACAGGTCTGTCTGTCATTGACTGTTTCTGTTCACAGAGCTGATTAACGAGGATCTGTCACGTCGTGGTTTTTAATTCATCTCAGTTGCTCAAAATAAAAGTCGAGTTAAATTTTCAACACGGACTTGGTAGTATCGTTTTTTTTTTTGGGCTACTTTTTATCTTTTTTATCAATATAAACAACAACAACATGTGGTCCACATCGCTGCGTTATTAGACTATGGTTTAATAATCATTCTGACACAGCATCACTCCTTCCTGCATGTTCTACGCTGGTTCCAAATGTGCGTACACCTGGTCAGAGCTGGCGTGAGATTTGTGCGTACCGTACGCTCACGCTCAGATTGATAAATGCCGATCCTTGCGGTGAATTTGGTGTACACCCATTTTTTTGGTGTACGCAAATTTGATAAATGAGGGCCTGTGGGTTTTGATAACTCTGCAATTAACTGGTTTAGTAATTACTTGTCTGGGAGGACACAGACTGTTGTAGCAGATGGGTCTAGATCGAGTTTACATAAGGAGTACCTCAAGGGTCAATTCTAGGTCCACTTTTATTTACTCTTTATATAAATAATATTGTCCCCTCTTCCATGTCTTGCAACTTCCATTATTATGCGGATGATACAATTCTATATAGTATTGGCCCCACACCAGAAGCAACATTCACAAACTTACCATCTGCCTTCAACTGGTTCCAACAGGCTCTTCTTGAGCATAGGCTTGTTCTGAATCCGGAGAAGACCAAATGCATGTTCTTCTCTAGGACTCAAATGACTAATAATAATAACATCAGAATACACACCTTCCAGAAAAATACGTACATTGATACCACTGAGTCTTATAAATATCTGGGCATCTGGTTGGATAGTAGGCTGTCATTCCAATTACTACATATTGAACATCTAATCACAAAACTGAGAAAAAAAACGTGGTTTTCTCTACAGGAATAAATCGTGCTTTTCTATTACCAACAGAAAGACAATAGTACAATCAACAATTATGCCTGTCTTTGATTATGGGGACACCTTGTACATGCATGCCTCTTCCTCCATTCTGAGGTCTCTTGATGCAGTGTTTCACGGTGCTTTACGTTTTATTACAAGCCTTGGGTTCTCCACCCATCATTGTGTCCTATATGAAAGAGTGGGTTGGTCTTCTCTCTCTTCTCGTAGAGAGCAACATTGCCTCTTGTTTATTTACAAAGCACTGATTGGGAAGCTCCCAACCTACTTAACATCTTTGTTACACTTCAGTCTATCAAGCCCCATTCGCTCAGCATCATTCATCAGACTAGACATTCCACATGTAAATACTGAGGGAGGAAAGAAAGCTTTTAGCTTCTTTGCCCCCTACAAGTGGAATAAATTACAGGACTCACTCAAACTAAAACAGTTTATTCTAGTGGAGTCCTTCAGAAGTCTCTTAGACTTTGTCTTTTACACTGAATGTACTTGCCTTCCATGAAGCTGTGACCCTAAATGTATATGCTGTTCTCCTTGTGTCTGACACTTGTTGATCATAGTGTGTGCGTTGCTTATAATTGTGTTGTTGTTGTTGTTATCTCTGTAATCAGGGCGTCATTGAAAAAGAGAGCCTGCTCTCAATTGGCTAAAGGTTTGAAAATATGTTAATGCCATGCAACACTCTGCCAGTTCCAGCAACTATGAGACAATACCAAACATTACAAAGAGGTGAAGACAGAGTCCACTGCCAGAGCTGTTCGACTAAGAAACCAGTACAGGTGGGCAGCTGAAGAACATTGAACATGATGTTATTCACTTAATCCCAAAGTGGAGGAGTTCAGAATGGACAGCCAGGTTCAGGGACATGACTGAGACACCACAGCTGACAGAGACAATGGAGCAACCAGGTACCAGCTCAACCTGAACCAGGGCTATGGAGGTCTCAGGTCTCTGTCTCTGACATAGGAGAGAGACCTTACTGTAGGTCAACCCACTCATTTTATTAGCTGTACAACAACCCAGTGTGTGTGAGCACGCTGAGGCCGCCCCGCGGACATCAGGGTGTACCTGTCCCTGTTGAATGTTGCTAATCTTGTCATGTCTGTCTTGACGTTGATGGACTGTGTGACCTACAGCAAATTGCTTTATGATCTGTGCTTGGGGAGACTAGTGTCGCATCACACACACACATAAACTGACTTAGACTGGCTCTTGGACCAGCAAACATGCAGTCGTATGGACTTGAATGCATCAGTTAAGCCAGATAAAATAGATATATAGATACAGATGGATAAAGACATAGATATTTAGCCTACATTACAGTTTTAAAGTCTGTAGTCATGCAAAAACTGTCTATCACAAATGGTTTTACAATAAGGTTGCAATCTTATTTAAAGTAAAGATAGTGCTGCTTCTCTGTGATATGATAGAATGCATTAGTCAGTACAAACAGTGAGCATCTCTGTGGCCTGTTATTAGATTGTCTCATCTTGTTGATGGCATGTAACCTTGGCATGTAATGTAAAGGTTTTATTGTACTTGCAGTAACTACGAGCGCCATTCCCATCCACTCTGGTAATGTTCAGGTTATTGTTTCTTTCTACTCACCACTCTGTCTCTGTGTGCACAGCCAACACACACAGACACACACCCTGTCCTGCAAGCCTGCATCTATTGGACAGGACACCTACAATTTGACACTCTGTAAACGAGTCAGTATATTGGAGGTGTTGCCGGAGCCATTAGTGTCATAGGTTTTATTTTTATCCACTACCTTTTTCCCGCTGCCGTCAACATCAGGTTGCAGTAGATCCAGCATGCTGTCCCACAGCAGACTGAGACACTGTCTCTCTCCTATACCTCTGGGCCCGCTCCCACATCTGATCCGGCTGCTGCACTCCACACAGAACCCCTCCACCTCTGTGCCAGTCTCTGGTTTACTGGTGCAAGACTTTTTTGCACAGCACTGAACAACACATCACCCAAAGTGAGACAGAATAGCCGCGTTTCCACTGCAGGAGTTCCTGGTAAAAGGAGGGGGTAGGAACTTCTACAGGAACCGTCCTCTCACTCGGTCCTCTCAGTGGCCGTGTCTCCACTGCAGACAGGACCCACCGGGCTCTGATGGCCACGTGCAACAGTTTCAGTCACCGCGTGGTCGTTGTGCAGCGGTTTTTTTTTTTTTCACTGCTCTTGTTGTTGTTGTTTTTTTCTGTCAGTATAGACCATAGACTGTAAAAAGAATGGACGTAGCGTCCGTGACGTCACCCATTGGTTTTGGGGAGTCGTTTTTGTGACTCAAATATGGCGGCCTGGACAGCGCCATGTTGGATTGGCCGGCCGAGAACCCGCCCACTGGCCTCGAAGCAGCTGTCCACGGAGCTGCTCGGACCTGTCACTCAACGTTTCCGCGCCCTAATTGGCCAGAGTTTTAACCTAATAACAGTAAAACGGTAGAGTTTAAACAAAATTCACCCCCCTCAGAGTGTGTGCGGGGGTAGAAACTATCGATTGAGAAAAAAAAACGTTCTGACACCAGGCTTTTAACATGTTTATTGAGGACGTAAAATCGGCGATTTTAACATGGGGGTCTACGGGGAATGCTCCCTTCTGACACCAGCCCCCAGAGGAAGCCGGGGGGATTGCAGTTTTTTGAACGCGGAAGTGAGCTTCACTTCTCAGACCCACAACTGCCCCCTTGGTATAGACGCTTTCTTAAAAAAAAAGAAAATGCCGTCTCGATCGTCACGTAATCCCGCGATCGCCTATTTACCACTCTTTTCTTTTTTTTTTTACCATGCCTACTGCTACTCTCTTTTTTCCGGCCGTTTTTCCGTTTTTAGTAACGTTGGACAGTAAAAATGCATCTTATTTTGGGGCTTTCTCTTAGTGTCACATAATCCTGCTTTGAGTCTGACCAATCAGCACAGAGTAAATCTCAAGCCTCACCAGGACTTCTTCAGGGCCGATCCGAGTACCTACCCCCAGGCAGGGACTCCGTTCAGCCCTGTAAAGGTTCCTGTAAGCGGCCCTGTGGGGGAGGTTCCTGCAGTGGAGACACACACCAACGGGGCTGGCCCCGTAAAATGACCCCCAAGTTCCTGCAGTGGAAACGCGCCTAAAGAGAAAGCGATGGACATTTTTCATGAACCTCCCCATCCCTATTATTTTGTGATAAGCTCTCCTCTGTTAGTTAGAAGCTGTGTTTTAAAACCAGAGTGGACACATGTCAAGACTTCCACAGAAAAACAATAGTCTTTTTTGTCACTGTAACTCCTTTGTCCTTGTTAGGATCCTGTAGGAACTGCTCCTATCAGGAAAGGAAGTGGTAGCCTAGTATTATAAATTGTCAAGGCAAGAGGTGGACGTGGCAGAGGAAGTGAATCAGGGAAAAGGACGTGCTGTGTCAGTAAAGCAGTGTACACAGACCATGGCAGCATGTAATAACCAGTAGGGAGCAGATGGATTAACCTTGGCTGACAGAGTGAATGAAGTGATGCAGATCACAGCATCAATACTCAACCAGCACATTAAGGATGTATTGTACTTGATGTTTGTTACTGATCCACCACAGCTCAGTTAGATGAAGACCAGTGGGTTTCTTCTTCTCTGCTGCTGTCTGTGTAGGAGGCTGTTTGAAGACAAACTGCTACATAATTCACACCAAGGGCTTGGTTGTGTGTGTGTGCAGGGGAGAGGAACTGATGAAGGGCAGCCTGACCGTGTGCCTCAACACAGGTGATGAGCACTGACTGTCCCAGGAGACACAGCACAGCTGGAGGGCAGACGGAGACACTGTCTGGTGGATCTCCTTCTCTCTTTGTCTGTCTTTTGTCCATACCTCCCTCTGTCTACTCGCCTATCTCCATCAGCTGTGTACATTTGATGCAGTTGTGTGTCTTCTGTGTGTTCTGGTGTGAACCAGAGGTTTCTGTCTCATCCTCCATTTCGTATCGTTTTATTTATTTACCACTTGAAAAAGACTGCGATCACTTTGTGATTCATTAAACCAGCCTCTGAAATATCTATATATTATGGATTAGTTTCTTTTCTGCCCGCCATGTGCTTTTGAAGCTATGTTTTGATTGTACACTGTTCAGGAGATAATAGGGCAGCAGATTGGAATGTGTCTATTAATTAAGATTTAATTTTAAAATCTAAACTATTTAAAATGTAACTTTTGGTTTGAAATAGGCCTGGCCTACATGTTGGAAACAATGCCAGTGCTCATTCAATATTTGATGGAACCATCTGTTCACACCTAGAAACCAGGAAAAGTGTCATGGCAGAAAAGGATCATCTCATCCCAGTGTGTGAGGTGACGTCTCTGACATGAAGCACCAAGCTACTGACGCATATTTGTGTCTTTGAGCAGATTTGAGGAGCTGTTGTTTGGACTCCTGAGAGACACAGAGAATTCCTGAATTGTTGTTTCTGGTTTATCTGGTGCATAATCTCGCCACAGATTTGGCAACCCATCTGGCATGGCTGCCGGTCATTAGTGCAGACTGGGGTTGGGAGGGGCAGATGGTGAGATGATGGTCAGCTGTTTTGGGCATTGCTTCAGTCAACATATTCCGTGTAGATTTGGACACGCTAAAGCTAAATCTGTTGTTTAACCTACAGAGCTTTAGAGTGTCTGGACACAGCTGATGCAGAATGAGATGAACAGATGAAAGCAACAGATACATACGACATGCCCATGACTGGCTGCTTTTTTCCTGCATTGTTAGACTGTATAAAATTAAAGCTGGCCTTCAACCGGAGGAGTATTAGGAAGATTTTAGGTCCAATATGCCACTCATGACTGAACCATCCTGCACTAGTCTGAACCGATAATCTGACCAAAGGATCCTGTTGTCTAAAGCTAGTGTTAATATTAAAGACTTGGTGGGAATCTTCCTGATATTGAATCATACATCAATATAAATCCTGTTGTATTAAAAGGAAGCTGATAGAATATTTAACAGAAACTTGTAATAAGCAGTTCATTCACACCCAGACCAACCCAATGACAAGTGAGTTGACAATGTCTGAAAGCAAATGCTCTGAAACATGTGGGAGCAGAGATCAGTGTGACGTCCTCAGAGCTGGAGCTGATTACACTACTGCAGAATGAACCACAGAAACTAGCAGGTGTCCGTGTGGTTTTGCCCAGTGAGAAAAGGGGCAAGAGCAGTGGTTTCACTGATACGCTCAGGTCCCATGTGTGGTCCAGCCAATCAGGAGAAAAAAAGGGATTTAGAGGGATCTCATAGTGATAACATTTCATGTTGAGGAACCTCAGCAGGATCCAGCGGTAGTGACGTCGTTAGGCCTACACACACACATATATATATATAAAAAAAAATATATATATATATATATATACACACACACACACACTCATGTATTTAAAATTATTATTTAAAAACAGTTTTTCCTTAGTTTGACACCACAAATATTTTCACTTTATTTACATATTTCAAATATCTATGCATATTTTTTATGAGTAAAATATCTGCTCCAGTTTAAGTCAAACTTCATTTCTGATCTTATTTGAATGGGGAAAGGTGAAGAGGTCTGTGTGAAATCAAAATGAGACAAAGACAGTTGTATATTGAGGGAGTGAATAACCATTATGACATATAGGAGTTAAATAGAATTCATTTTCCAGTCTGGTACCTGAGAAGGGTCAAATTCCGCCTGGACATACCTGTGATAAAACATCTGTGAAATTGCTCAGGTTCACAACTGTTACATTCATTGGGCTACTATCCCATGATTCAAAGGCAGATTTTACTCTAAATAATGTGTTTTTTCAAGGCAGAGATGAAAAATGTACATGTTTTACTGTGTACAGTAGAACACCAGTTGTCATTCTGACACTTCTGTAGTTATGTCACAGGTCAAGACCAAGATTATATATACATCCTTGTAGTTGTAAAGATATTAGGGATGCACGATAACATTTTTTTGAAACCGATACCGATAACCGATAAGTTTCTGCTTCCGAAGGCCGATACCGATAACCGATAACCGATAACATACTTGGAGATAAAAAAAAAAAGACTAGTGAGGACCTAACATATATCATGACATCAATACTATAAACAAACCAAAAACAGTTTTGACTCTTTAAATGAAGATATTCTATTAACAAGCCTTTCAAACATTCTGCTAAAAGATATCAGACAAAACTATTTGATATCTCAAATGAACATCTATTTAAATAAGCTGCATTACCGGTAGCCTACTTATTGATATAAAAATAAAAGACTCTAGAACTGATGCAAATACTTTGCATTATTTTATTTATTTATTTTACTCATTTAAAATAAATACAAAGTGGGAAAAGTGCATCCCACAAGATAAAAAAGCCTGGCTGGTTCCATACAAATGAATAACTTTTCATTGAGGGGGAGAGACAGACAGAGTGTCTGTGTGAGAGGTGGTGGGGGGGGTGCAGGGGTGTGTGTGTGTGGTTGAGGGGGAGAGAGAGGGAGAGAGTGTCTGTATGTTTGTGTCCCGGTGGCTTCTTACAGTTAGCTTTATGTTGCTAGCGTCGTTAGCATCGTCTTCGTAGCTTTAAAAACTCCGTCGGAGCGACGTCATGTTTCAGGTGACTGACCAGGTTTGCTCGCGCTATTTTCCCTCCTCGTGGAGCTTCCTTGGAACATTTATTACAGATATCCAGCGAGCTGCCTTCTTTATTACCGTCCCACATTAGCGCCGTCATGTTGTGTGTTTACAAACCCAGTACGCACATTGTGCTGCGTTCACGTGTTGACGGAAGTTCCCTGTTCCCGTTTTGCGAGCCGTTCTTCAGACCTTTTTATGTTCATATTTCTATGGTTTATGTGTAATAAGGGTAATTGGGATAAGTCAAGTCAAGTCGGCAACTACCAAAATTATGACCGAGTTGAGGAGTTGTTTTCTGAAATGAGGGACTATTCTGATTTCAGTCAGAAAGTTGTTTTTCCGATTATAGGGAGGCCACTTGAACGCAGCATTCACTGCAGGCCGCAGGTCTCATGTAGGAGTAGAGCAGAGCGCTCTGAGCGAGAGCGCTTGGAAAAAAAAAAAACGACCCATACCGCAGTGCTGACAAAAAATATATAATAAATCTTATCGGGCCGATAAGTTATGATATCGGATTTATCGAAATGACGTCATAATTTCCTGATATCGGGCCGATAATTATCGGACCGATAACTATCGTGCATCCCTAAAAGATATGTTCCTTGACTCCTTGACTAGGTAGCATTAATGGTTTCCTGTTTACTCTCTTTGATGGCAAACAGTGCTCTGGTCTGTGTGGGCCACTGAAGCTGTTTGTGGGCTGATGTAACAATGCCAATATAGCTGCAAAAGCTGCAGGATCTTGTGGAGGTTCCACCTGTCGAGACAGATTAACAGGCTCTCACATTCATCTCCATGTCTGCTGCTGAGGGAAGACACAGATGTGGCTTTGATGTGATGCAATTAGGGTTTGTGTGCTATGAAGGATTACAGCAGTGGATAGAATATAGAACCAGAGCAGAACAGTGCAGGGTGCTATGGTGGAGTCATGTCCCTGCAATGCTTACAATTACATTTAATCTTCAGCTCAGGATCCTCTTCCTCCTCCTCTATCAGGCCGTGATTATCCTACTGCAGAGTTAATCAGTCAACTGCTAATGTCTCACACCTCTGACAGGTCCTCAGGTCTCAGGTTGTGAAACAGTCTCTCCCTGAGGGTCATGTCAGCAAACTCTAACAGTTCAGGAAAGCATTTTTCATTCTGGAATGTGCTATAGTGATGGAATTCTACTCACTTCTAATTTCTAAGTGGAGGATGAAAATATAATGCTTTTTTGTTGTACAAGACATCACATGACAGTTTGAACTTGTTTGAAACAGAAGCCTACAGTATATTTGTAACTTGGTGTAACGGAGGTCTGCAGGTATAGTCACAGTCAGGAGGTACCAGTAAGGAGAAGTGACGGTGTGTAGCAGTTAGCGGTACTGAAGTTAAACTCTCACCCATAAGACGTGCTAACCCACTTGCCAAGTGGTCATTGACCTCTTGGTGAAACGGTTAGTATCGAAACCACTCAGGGCAGGTCACAGAACAACATCGGTCACATTGGTTAATAATGCATCAAACTTCTCTCTTGACATGCATGATTTTTTTTTTTTTTTTTTTTTTGCAATTTAAAGGGATAGTTCACCCAAAATTCAAATTTCACTCATTATCTACTCACCCTTATGTGGACTAAGGGCTGGGAGAAGTTTCAGAGTCCTCCGTGGCTTCTCTGAGTTACAGGGGGTCTCGGCGTAGCAGTGCATGTCCATATAACGGTTGCAACGGTTAATTTTGAATGAATGCTCTCAACTTTTAACCATTTTCACACTTTCAGACCTAACGGTTAACCTTTCAGCAGTAGCCTAATAATAGATATATAATATATATAGACTCCACAAGATACCTCTTTTTACTGTGAGAACAGCTGTATACTTTACATTAGGCCTATAGACACATAAGGGTTAGGGTATAGCTGTAACTCTTCAGATTCGACATTGACAGTTTAGATGTCAACAACATCTTCACCGCTTGCAAACACTCTTTGCACCACACCAGTGTTCCCCAATAGTATTATGATATTCACAGCAACAAGCAATTATTAGCCTACTAACAGTATAGCAACAGGCACACAGCTATGCATGGCATCAATTCCATTAGTGCAGATTTTTAAACCCATCTACAAAATGTCCACAAATACTAGGCTACAGCAGCATCTGTACAACCCTTCACCTCAACAAGGGCCAGCGGAGACCGAGTCACATACGTAAACAGAGAGAGTGAGAGAGAGCATCAGCTGTCCCTCTGTCACTCTCAGCGTCGGCATGGTCCGGTAAAATTGTTACGAATTCCTACGGCGAAGGAGAGGACCAAGGGCAGACAAGCAACAATGCCGTTAAACAGATTTATTGTGACCAAACAGAAGGGGGGGACGATGGGAGGAGGGGAGATCCAGGGAGGGGTGCGAGTCCAGGGGTGCGGGGAGGGAATCCTGGGGGGAGCCGAAGAGGGAGGGGGAGTCCAGGGAGGAGGGCAGGTCCAGGGATGGCGACAAGGAGGCAGGGGCAGAGGATCTGGAGGCAGAGGAAAACAGGGGTCAAAAATGAGGAACACAGAAACTCTGAAGTGCACGAGAGCAATAGCTGAGGCCTGACTGTTACCGCAGTGAAGACTGTAAAGTTCTGGCAGCGATGAGTGAGGAGACCAGGGTTTTTGAGCCGGTGAGTGATGAGGTGATGTGTTGCAGCTGTGTCCCCTGCACACCTGTCGCCAATCCCTGGAGCACTGCCTGAGGGGGAGAGAGTGAGACACACACACACACACACACACACACTGGGAGGGGCAGGGCAGAATGCAACAAAAATAAGACCAAACTCATCAGTCCAGTCACGTTGCCATGTCATTAAAACAGAAGTAAGTGATCCGGTGGTTTTGTCTAACTTCCTGTCAGCCGACCGATGGAGTTAGCAGTCCCCGCCCTCGTCCCTACGTCACCACATTCATGCGCATCCCTTGGCTGCACACACAGAGAGGACCGCCCCTTTATGCTGTTCTCTCTTCTCATTGGATAAAGGTTGTAGGATACAAGGAAAGTTTTCTCCTCGGCTTACAGCAGAGCAGAGTGACTGACAGACCCGTGTTTCAGACCAAACACTCTATAGAAGTGATTGCTGTCGGAAGATAGAACTATTTAAGACTTATATTAACACAAACATTCCGCTTACTTCTGCTTTAATTATTTGACTTGCTTACTTGGATATTTCACTCAGACGACCGGTGGATCATCTGGTGTGCATGCGGTACATCTTCACATTAAGCGCTCTCTACACAGCGTATAGGCCGACGTACAATGTGGGATGACATCGAAATAATGTAGAGCAGTGCGCACCTTGTCTCTCATGTTTGCATCTGGTGTGCAGCCTTGGTCAGCACCAATGTGTAAAAACACACTTATTCCTGTGTAGTCAGGATAGGCCTACTGAATAAAAGCACACGTCTTTGTCAGTTTTTTATTAACAGAAATGAGGCTGATGTTTGTGTCAAAATAGACTGTATACCATGAATTATTAGAAAACAATGAAATTCTATGTAAAATAAGATGTTCCAGTGAGCACCGCCACATAGTCAGAATGATACCTTTTTTTTCCCACTACTGTTCAGTCACCCTTAGTTCTGTCCAAATTGTGTTCCTTATTAAAACATAACAGAAATAAAACCCACCAATAGGTTGAAGCTGTAGATTCCACCCACCTTCTTGTTACATGAAGCAGCAGCTTCATGTAATTCTTAAAACAGGAAGAAGCTTTTCCTCTTGTACACCTGAACAAGAGGTAAGACTGGGAGTTCCAGTGTCACACGTACAAGGACCAAGAGAAGGAAATTAGTAAAAGCTAATTTGATATTCTCTAAAGCTTTTAGCATAATTGGTGATGAATTCATTCATTGCTGTTAAAAAAAATAAATACAATTTTATGAATCCTGATTTTAACTAGATTTTTTTTCTTATCATTTTCCAAATATTATACTTTGTATGTAGTAGTCATACTTTGTATTATCAGCAAATAGGATGAATTTGGATCATTTGGTTGCCTTACAAATATCAATCTGTGTGTGTACAATATAAACAACTTGGATCCCAAAACTAACCCATGAAGTATGCCTTTCATTGCCTGTGGTGTTTCCATCTGACATACCCTCAGAGTCAGCATCTACACGTCTTCCACCTCACAGCAGTTCTAAATGAGGAGCTGTGTGATTTCTCTGACAGAGACCAGTGTTCATTAAAAACAGAACAAACAGACGTGTCTGAAGCTCAGTCAAAACTTGTTCCTTGTTGCTGAATGGCTGTTGGCTAAAGCGCTTCCATTCCTTTTGTTTTGATCCTATTACTTGAGTATGATTTGGCTTCCTTGCTAGTGTAGTGTAGAGCTTTTTAATTTCTGCAGTATTCTTCTTGGGCATGACTCACACAGTAAACCCCAGCCTCACTTTCCCTGAAACCTGACAAGCCTGATCCAATTTACGCTTCAATGGCAGCCTAAGGCAAAGTGATGTCAGTCCAGCCTCCCAGCTGAAAGGAGGGAGTGGAAGTGTCAGGAAACACAGATGACCATGGAGGAGCTCCCTCGGGGAGGGAGGGTCTATATCTGCTACATCCGTAACTGTCAAGCAGGTGAAATAAAATCCTGTGGACTGAGTCCGACTTGTCAATGGTTTGTGGGTCGGTCAGGGCTGAAGTGTTGTCAGGAGACTAATATACCAACATATTGCACAGAGATCTGGAGAAGGGTATTCAGGGAAGCCCTGATTCTATGGATGACATCAACATCTGAGTCACTGAAAACATCTCACTGTGCTGTGACTCCACTTTGTGTGTTGTAATTCCAACAGCATAAATCTGCTCTTCCACAATGTCAGAAACACTGAAAGAATTCAGTGTGTTTCATCAGGGAGATGTTAGTCTGTCAGTTGTCCTCTGTAGAAAATTTTGTGGGCGTCTAACAGCCCCACATGTGCACTTTCATTTTTCGTGCCTACACTGTGTTGCCTTGTGAAGTAGATGAAATAATCCTGTGCTCGACGTTTCTGCCTTTATGACTCATTCAGCATCTGAGGGCTTTTGCTCGCTCTCAAACGGATTCATTTATTACAGTTTTTAGCCCTGCATCAGGTAGGACCAGACTGTAGCCCATAATAGATGCTGTGTGTTTACAGTGGCCCCTGTTCAAAATCAAAAGGCAAGGCAATTTTATTTGTATAGCCCGTTTTTACAAGCAGTTTGTCTCAAAGGGATTGTAGCAACCAAAAACGTAATAACGGCCAATAATGTAATAATTTTGGCCATTTTAAATGTAATAAAGCCAATAATGTAATAACGTGCCAATAATGTAATAAAACTTTTGAGCCAATAACGTAATAACTTTTTTGCCAATAATGTAATAAGTTATTACATTATTGGCTGGTAATAACTGGTGCCGATAATGTAATAATACATAAATATGACTGCAGTTCTTGGAAATAAAAGGCTTTTTTACAGTTGTTGTGCAGTTTGCTAATTAAAAATAGGTATAGTGGATGACATAGTCGTCATATTTATTCATCCAAGATATGTACTATCTTTCACCTCTCTCTCTCTCTCTCTCTCTCTCTCTCTCTCTCTCTCACTCACTCACTCACTCACTTCTACCATGCTTAATGATATGTTTGCAAACAGAAGAAGTAAGCATTGTAGGCTATCAACAACCTCCAAAACATAACCAAACTTGTGTATTGAATGGTGTCTGCCAGCCAGTTTATGTCCCATGTTGGATAAAGTGACATTTCAATGTTTTTTTTTTGTTTTTTTTCTATAGTGATGATAAAGCAGCTTTAGGTTCTGTATTAATACTGTGAAAGTCTAAAGGTAGATGTTTATATTGCTCCATACAGTATAAAGGTAGTTTTTTTTTGTTTTGTTTTTTACATTTGTGAATGAAAACACTACCGAACAGTTAGTGTTCAGTTGGGTGTTCTGGAGATAACGCTAACCATCAAGTTGAAAAAATTATGGCTAAATGTTAATTTAAAAAAAAAATCAATGGTAAAACCAAATCAACACCATTGCTCCTCCGAGCCATGCTGGGATTATCACATTTAACATTACCTATTCCCAATGGTTTGTCTGAGGCAGGAAGTTATACATGACTGAAACATAAACTGGCTGGCAGACACCATTCAATACACAAGTTTGGTTATGTTTTGGAGGTTGTTGATAGCCTACAATGCTTACTTACTGCAAACATATCATTAAGCATGGTAGAAGTGAGAGAGAGAGAGAGAGAGAGGTGAAAGATAGTACATATCTTGGATGAATAAATATGACGACTATGTCATCCACTATACCTATTTTTGATTAGCAAACTGCACAAAAACTGTAAAAAAGCCTTTTATTTCCAAGAACTGCAGTCATATTTATGTATTATTACATTATTGGCACCAATTATTACATTGTCAAAGGTTTTTTTAATACTAGGCCAATAACGTAATAACTTGTTACATTATTGGCAAAAGGTTATTACGTTATTGGCTCAAAAATGTTATTACATTATTGGCACGTTATTACATTATTGGCTTTATTACATTTAAAATGACCAAAATTATTACGTTATTGGCTGTTATTACGTTTTTGGTTGCTACAGGGCTTTACATGGCATCATAACAACATCTGGTAACACTTTACTTGAATAGGTATTCATAAGATTGACATAACACTGTCATTCGGTAAGTTATGTCACTTTTGATGCAAAGTTGACATTGTTTGAGATGTTTTTGTTCTGACAACTTGACATAAAGACAATTTAAACTGTCATAGCAGACCTAATTGCCAAACTTTAAAAATGATGTCAAGTTCTCATAACAAGGACATCTCAAATAATGTCAACTTTGCATCAAAAGTGACATAACTTACCGAATGACACTTAACGACAGCTGTCATAAGTATTCATTGATGTTTATGACAGCTGTTATGTCATGGTTATGACAGTTTTATGTCAATCTTATGAATACCTATTCAAGTCAAGTGTTACCCAACATCCTCTGCCCTTAGACCCTCACATCCACTGAGGAAAAGCACAGTGATCTTTGTGTGGTTGGACTGGTGAGTTGATGCAGTTGTTTTTCATGTGGAGAAGGAAGTAAAAAGATCAGTTTACATCAACTGTTGACTTGTGCCACTGACAAGTGTCATTTCAATCAGACAACTCTGGAATGAGAAGAAATCATTTATTGAGCGCAAGCATAGCAAGCTGAAGCACAGCATGGAGAGCATAGCTGCAGCAGGTTTGGCGTCAGGCTCTGACTCATATTGGTTCCCTGAATTATCTGCTCTGCCCGACATTACAGGGAATGAAGCGGCCCCCCCGCAGGGAATCAGAGACGGAGCCAACAGGTGGATGCGTCTTGATACTCGGAAAACTAAACTAAACAACCAGAAAACTTCTAATATTGTCAATAGACTCGCTCTGACTAAACTGCCAAGGGAACACCAGTACGTCCGTACGTCAGCACGTCAGTGACTATTTCAACGCTGAAAGGCTGTCGCGGCGCGTCTTCACGCGAATTCGCAGCAAAACTTCAATTATTTCAACTCGAGCGATGAAGCGATGGAAGCGATTTTTCGCGGCCAACGGGTCCATCGCGCCGCGCTATCACGTCCATCGCACCGCCCGGCGCGATGACGCGTCTAATTGCATCTTTGCGTTGACTTTACATGTAATCTCGACGCGCGATCATTGCGTTTGGTGGGAACACGCCGTAAAAGTGCAGAAAAAAGAAAGAAAACAAACAGGCGGCAGCATGAGCGGTCGCTGATCGCGATCGCGGGGAAAATTAATTAGTTATTAGCGCGATTTAGCACATTTAGCTTTTATTAGAGTTCCAGCAGGACTCCATGCACACTGCATGTGTGTGGTCGCGTATCCACGTGCCCGCGTGTCGGTGCGCGATAGAAAGACCGAGGTCGAGCAGGAGTTGACTGACAGGGATGAAAGGTGGTGAAACGCTGTTTAAAAAAACACAATAGACTAACATCTTCTTTCCCAGTGAGAGACTGTGGCTGCCAGCATAGTGACTGTAGTGTATTATACACCTTAACTTTCTTGCTTAAATATCTTGTATTGTCTTATGTTCTTCTTTGTATGTGTGCTTTCTCTGAACTGAAGGAATGTGTGAACTGATGCTCTGCTTCATGGGTTCCATATCCTGCCTAGAAGCAGTTTGGTCTGTTGGAAAGTTGATGATTGTTTTGTTTAGCCTAAAGGCTGAAACCTTAGGTCAAGGGCATCTTCTTCCGTTGACCTATGGTAGCCCAAAAGTTATCGATTTGGTCAAGAGGTTAAATGCCAGAAAGTAAATGATCCAGATCAAGGTAGTCTTTGTTGATTAGTTGCATTCCTTAGTTTGGAGAAGGTGGAGTGTTTGGAGTTAGAAACATATATAAGGTCAGAGCTTTGGGCCAGTAGAGAGAGATCTCATTTTGGACAGAGATGCTCCAGGATTCGGCATTTTTGTACACTGTTCTTCTTCTTGTTAATAAACTTCTTTTTTGAATACAAGCGAAGACGTGTCAGCGGTGATTCCTTCTTTTCATCAACACATCAATATACCACATGACGTCTTCCATGGCGGCAATATAGCGCGATCTCTGTTTGAAAGTGGTTTCAGAGTGTTCACCATGAAAGACTAAAGGAGTGTGCAGAGGGAGGAGCTAGGGGCTGTTCACAGTCAGTTATGGTGTGTGTGTGTGTGTGTGTGTGTGTGTGTGTGTGTGTGTGTGTGTGTGTGTGTGTGTGTGTGTGTGTGTGTGTGTGTGTGTGTGTGTGTGTGTGTGTGTGTGTGTGTGTGCACGTGCACTTATAGGATAAAAGGTTAACATATTGATGGAGAGTGATAAGACACAAAGCACTGAGGTCAGCTATTCAGCATCTATGGATTGTAACTTAATCACTGGATAAACACACACACACACACACACACACACACACACACACACACACACACACTGCTGCATAGACTTACGTATCCGTTGTACAGAACCCACAAGTCCATTCTCCAGCAGCAGGCCCGTTGCCCTTCACACATGCAGTGATGCACGGCTGCTCTGTCTGCCACTGACCTCAGGTCATTTATCAGGGTGTCAATAACCACAGTGCAAGTGAGAGCTTCTCTCAACAAAGCCTCATTGTTGAATGGGAGACACTGATGTCATGGTGGTGTATTTCCGGAGCTCAGGAAGCCCCAAGGGAAGGCCTCAGCAACGCAGCCCGGACTGAGCATTGTCTTTAGCTGAGAGTGATTTTGTCCCTGAGATAAAGTTTCTGTATTCATCTTTGTAGACCTCTGATTTTCCTCTGGCACCAGCATCGAGATTGAGATGAGCAAAATATCTCATAAAGTATCAAATGGATCCACATGAAATCTTGATAAATGACGTAGCTGATGACCTCCTGAATGCACAGTGGTCCAGTTCTTACCTAGTAACACAGCTAGCCAAGTAAACGCAGTCATCAGATCAGCAGGTCCATGCAAGAGAGAAACATCAAGCATCAAAAGAAAACATGAGTATCAGTGTGTTACTGCAGCACAGAGCTGCCTCTCTGATGATGCATCATACACCATCATCATCATCCACACACACACACACACACACACACACACACACACACACACACACACACACACACACACACACACCGGTCAGAGGAGAGATGAGACTAAATAAAAACAAAGAGTAATGGGATGTGTTTACTAAAATCTAATCTAATCTAATTGAATTAACAGCCTTTACCACTTTTTGTGTTGATAATATTTCAAACATTACTCAGTGGAAGTAGTCTGTCGTGGTTCATGTGTTTGTTTTTCTTCTCATCTGATTATTGCAAACTCACTACAACCATTGTGTTCATTTGTTCTCTTTATGTTGAATAAGCTACATTTCCACATGTACTGACCCTTCCTCATTACACAACTATTCTGAAAAACTTAAACGTAAACAAAAATAACAACCAGGAAGTACTTCTCTCCCAAAGTGTGTCTTCCCTGGATGTGACAGCACTAACACTGATGTATCACTTTTCAAATAATGAGAAGAGGATGCAGCAGATTGAGTTTGGCTTCAATTAGTCAGGGGGCAAACCCTAAGATTGCTAACTATGCTCACGCTTCTGGGTAAAGTTTGCCAACCTTAGTTTTTTGTTAGAAGGAACCCCTAGGAGGAATAATAGGGGTGTTGTCATCTTGGATTTGCTGGTGACCACTAGAAGCGCTATAACATTCAAATACTCAATTCATGCATATGGTCACAATAATTGTCAAAATGTACAGTTTATATGCATCATTTTCAATGTTCAAGATTTTATATTTAGGGAAATGGATAAAAAAAATTTTTTGAAAAAGCTATTTTTTATTGTATTGCTATATTTTGGTTGAAAAATATAACTTTCTTTGTAGGCGTTTTTGACATACACATAATAAGCATCTTTTTTTTTTGCAATTATAATATTCAAGATTCTAACTAGTAATGGGATGTTATGCTAATTTAAGCTGAGGGTCTTCCAAAATTTAGCAGCAGCCCCCCGTTCTGGAGCTAGAGCTCTGCACCATGCTTTTACCATCAGTTTCACTTTCTGTGCTTGATTGAATACAGTATCTCACAAAAGTGAGTACAGCCTGGTCTCCAACGGTCTGGAGACATGTTGGACAGTCCATCACCTTTACCCTCAGTGTCTTTAGCAAGGCAGTGGTTGTCTTGGAGGTGTGTTTGGGGTCGTTATCGTGTTGGACTACTGCCCTGGGCCCAGTTTCTGAAGGGAGGGGATCATGCTCATTTCTTTACAACAACACTTCACTTCCTGCTTTCTCTACGGAGAACAAGCCCAAACCAAGGGGGCAGTTGTCGGTCTGAGAAGTGAAGCTCACTTCCGCGTTCAAAAAACTGCAATCCCCCCGGCTTCCTCTGGGGGCTGGTACCAGAAAGCAGCATTCTCCATAGACCCCCATGTTAAAATCACCGACTTTACATCCTCAATAAACATGATCAAATCCTGGTGTCAGCACGTTTTTTGGTCTCAACCGATAGTTTCTACCCCCGCACACACTCTGAGGGGGGGGAATTTTTTTTAAAACTCTACCGTTTTACTGTTATTAGGTTAAAATTCTGGCCAATTAGGGCGCGGAAACGTTGAGTGACAGGTCCGGAGACCGCTGCTTCGAGGCCAGTGGGCGGGCCCTCACCTCTCCAAATATGGCAAGTCAAATCCAACATGGCGCAGTTCAAACCCCCATAGTAGCGGCACAAAACAGACTCCCCCAAACCAATGGGTGACGTCACGGTGCTACGTACATTCTTTATACAGTCTATGGCCCAAACCATAACACAGATGGCTCAAAACTCAAAGCACACTCAAAACTTATTCCTAGTCAGTATAAATCAGCGCAAATAGCAAAACAATAATAAATGGCGCTTACAGGTGGATTGACTGAGAACCTGCTGCTCCACCTGTGTTGGGTGCCACAGGAAAAATGTAATAATCTGTCACAGACTGAGAAAAGTCCGGTTTAGCTTTTAGCATGAGGTTCACTGACAGGGATGTGGAGGTGTGGTTTTAGTGCCTTCAGTCCACACGCCCCCAGCATTCCAGAGGGGGGAATACTATATGTTTCAAACCATTTTATGTATTTGGTGATATTTTTATTCATTCAAATTTGGCATGGTGTTTTATGGTTCATTTTTCTGTTTTGAAACAAACTCAAAACTCTGATATTTTTCTGCCTTACAGAATCTTTAATGTGAAAGTGTACAGGATGTGGGAGGTGTGACTGATGTTAATTTAGCTGTGATGGAGAAAAAATCCGGGGAGAAGGCATTCAGAAAATGATGTGTGATGTTGGAGCGGTGCTGCGGAGGGAGCTGTGAACATGACTCTTTTGTTGTACTGATGGAATTAGCTCCTCTCAGAATACCCCATAGACACCATCACATGAACACAAGACATAATCAGGGCAGGGGGTGTGGAGGAAAGTAGGCCATAGAAATACATCAACACACACACACACACACACACACACACACACACACACACACACACACACACACACACACACACACACACACACACACACAGAGTGGAATTGGTGAATTATTAGTGTTTGTTAATTAATATTTGTGAGTGGAGCTGCAGCTCTGGGGGAAGATCCCTGCCTGACCTTGGGCTCTGCTGCTCCTGTGATGAATTATTCACTCCTGGATGTTTCTACACTGCCTGCTGGGATGCACTGTGAGTGTGTGTGACTGTGTGTGTGTGTTACTACATTTGTGGGGACACCACTTTAAAGGCTGTTTGAGGGTTCAGACTGGGCCGACACACAGCTGTGTTCAGGTTGTAGTGAATACATTATGTCAATGATGAGTCCCCACAAAGACAGATGTGTAAGTGTGTGTGTTAGTGTCTCGGGGGCTTTAAGCTCCTTAGATGGGAATGTGTGATTGATGGTGCTCCTGGGTTGAATGTAGGCTAACAGAGCAACTGAGTGATGAGGAGAAAGTGCTGAGCGGCCACAGTGAGATGCATTATGGGAAACAGTAGCCGTGCCACTTGGACAGGAGGACGCTCCTGCTGCTCTGCTCCGGTGGGGTTTTGATCTCTGTTTAGACACTGGTTTGGAGGTGGTTGATAGTGTTGTGTTTGGCTCCATGAGCTTTTAGGTCCATGATGGCTATGAAGGCTTAACACTAGGGCCCGACCGATATGGATTTTTTTGGGCCGATGCCGATTACGATTATTAGGGGGGGAAAAATCAGATAACCGATTAATCGGCCGATTATTATTATTTTTTAATTAAGTTTTAAAATTGTATTAATTTAAGTAATATCTATATATATTATATAATATATAAATTAGGGCTGCCCCCAAATAGTCTACCAAGCACTGGTTGATTGGTTGCAGGAAAAAAAACAAACATGTGGAGCCCTGTCTTGTCAAAATTAAGTCAAAATCAATATGACTGAACTAAGCTACAGGGCTTTTAATTTGAAGGGCCAGATACAGGAAGTCATGACACGTGACACTTTTTTGTTGTTGTTTTTTTTACACGGCACGGCAGGTCTCTCTCTCTCTTTTTTATTTTTATCAAAAGCGACTTTTTCCAATGTTGTTCCAGACGTTTCTGGTTTGTATCACCGCTGTTTTCAACCATTAGCGGGTGCTGCCGCGAGCCCCGGTCCCACAGCGCTCATGTCAGGGGATCTTTTCAAATGGGGCAACATTTTCAAAGTAAAACTAAGTTTTATTCCCTGCATTTTATTTCTGAAAATATCGGCGACAATCGGCGAGTTTTGGCCAATTACCGGTTATTCTCAAACGGGCTATAATCGGCCGATTTAATCGGCTCGCCGATAAATCGGTCGGGCCCTACTTAACACAGTACAAACACACAGCACACACATTTAGAAACATGTGCTGTAAAAGCTTTCAACACAACAGAGACAATTCTAGACACAAGGTTGAATTTATATAAGCTTTGTATTTTGGTATGACCTTTTGTTTTCACTTTAGTTTCTGCAGGGATTTTTCATTTGGTTTGTAGTTTTTGCTTTATAATGATGATAATGACACATTTTTAACCTAAAACCAAAAAGACTGTGCTTGTACATACATAGATACATAAAGAATATATGTCTATATATAATGGATAACTGGGTGACAGGCAGTGAGCAGTGAGCCTGTCAGTCTGTCTGATACTCCAACATGCCCTCCCCCTCCCACACATATTAAAGCACAGGCAAGATGATGAAAGAACATGCAACATCTTGTTTACTAAAAGCCCTCAACTGTCTCTCTTCACCCAGTGGTTCTGGGAAGGAAGAAAACACAAACATGGAGAAACAGCTCTTTATATGTCAGACTGCTGGTTGAGAAGGAGACATGGGGAATGTTTATGTTTATTTATCCAGTATTTTGATATGATGTACCAGGCGTGCAATGGTGGTGATGATGATGATGATGATGATGATGATGATGATGATGATGATGATGATGATGATGATGATGATGATGATGATGATGATCCTGACGCATTAAGAGCCAGAGCATCAACCTGCTTTATATGCTGTGATATGTGTGATGCTGCTGTTGGCTTCCTGTCTTGTAGCTTGCTACCTCAGCCATACAGTGAAGCTCATTGTTGTGCTGTTAATCAACCAGGACCACAATCCTTTTCTAAAATCTCACCAATGTGTGACAAAGATGACTTGTCAGGTCAGTAGGCTGCAGTGGTAAAACTAAGTGACTTCTTGGAGGAACAGATGATGAGCAGTGTTAGTGGATCTTTAGTTTTCATTCTCAGCAGCTCGACAGAGCAGAGAAGCCAGAAAACAAAGGTTGTAAATAATTTGCAAGCACCATAAAAAAACTAGGGAAGAATGGTCAGAGCCTGAAGTGCTCCTGAGGGGAGGCAGAAGATGATCTACAGTACTGAGATGATTGGCCCCGGGGCCACTGGGAGAAAAGCCAGAACACTACTTCAGCAAGCCCCCAGTGCTGGGCTCTGCCTATTCAAAAGTCATGAATCAGCAGAAAGCAGCCCCCTCTCCTCTTGCAGACACACACACACACACACACACAGAGAGAGAGAGAGAGGGAGAGAGAGCGAGCCTGTGGCTGATGAGACAGACAGACTGCATGCTCAGCTGTCTGTGTTGTGGCTTTATGTTCTGCAGTATTGAAATCAAACACAATGAAAAGCCTGAGGGTGGAGCTGCAGCAGGTAGTGGAGCTTCTTATGTCTGTCAACACAAATCATACAACAGATAACATTCAGACAGCACCATGGAAACAAGTATTTAAATCCATGATCAGTCGACTTCAAAATATTCCAGGACTATTAATGGAGTTAGGAATATATATATCATATATTATACTTAAGTTAAAGGGATATTTCAACATTTTGGCAAATTGTCCCATTGCCATAATCCCTATAGTCATAGCAGTAGGTTCATTACCTTTAATTGTCGGTGCAAGCTGTTTTGAGATCCACAGGGCAGAGCCGCGAGCCGCTCAGCTAACAGTACACACAGTCCCTCATCAAAATCATCAAATACACAATCCAACAACTCCAAAACACTCTGGTGGACAAGTTGTGGTCTGCACATTCACCACGCTATAATTATGTAAACTTACGACACACAAAACAAGGCGCGTAACTGAGCATGGAGGGCTATGATGAGAAGTGGGCAGGGCTATAACGGAAAGTGGGGGGGTTATAACGGGAAGTGAACAGGGCAATCACAAACCACGACTGTCATACTGATTATGGATTATTTACTAACCTACAAACTTATTTCATTTTTCTAACCTGTCATTACGAATCATCATATCCTGACAGGTTTTTACCCATCTATGGTTTTTATTCTGAAATGGAACCAACTTCAGCTAAAAGTGCAGCCTGGGGTTGATTTACATTTAATATTCAAATTGATGTAGTACTGGGATACTGAATGTCACCTAGGCCGACTAGAAGTAGCAAGATAAACCAACAGACAATGCATTTACTGTAAAAACATCATCTGCTTTTTAAAATCTTTGGTTTTAAATAAACTGCAACGGCAAAGTAACAACAATTTAAAATGTAACAACAAATAAAGTTTTTGCCGACAGAAGTTACGCACTACAACTTTAAAAAGTAACTTCACTCATGCCTTGGGCCGGCTCTGGACAGGGGACTACTATGTACCGTTACCTGAGCAGCTCCCACTGAGAACATGGTTGTATTGAGATCAAGCAGTACAGCCAACACACACACAGAAGATGAAGTATTGCTGTGGGAGCTGAGGTTACTGGTCGTATCACGGTGGAGGTGACCTCTCCAAACTCAGACCATGCAGTCTGCAGTTTCACAGTTTTTCACCATTCTTAGATTAAAGGTAATTAACCGACCCCATTTTACAACAGAAGTAAACATTTT
The DNA here is from genome assembly GCF_905171665.1 of Trachurus trachurus. Classification (NCBI taxonomy): domain Eukaryota; kingdom Metazoa; phylum Chordata; class Actinopteri; order Carangiformes; family Carangidae; genus Trachurus; species Trachurus trachurus. The sequence goes on from NC_139907.1 coordinate 30,289,461, forward strand.
ACAGCGTGGTGCAAAAACACTGGCATTCATAAAGTGTTGCTGCACATTATATGCCCTGCCTCATTGCTACTTTTAGGATTAGCTGAAAGTGAGTGGCAGGGTGAGTCACTGCCAAGATACTGAGGGGTGAGCAGCTCCTTCAGGAACCTGTGCATGACATCAAATCCATCTTCACCTACATTCTATAATCATAGTTCTATGCATATTTGTGATACAGGCATGTTCAAGATGGATAGATGTTTTCTAAACCTCTAACATTTTTACTTACAACAAAAATTCCATTGTAATATGGGTGTTTGTTTCAGTTTTGTTATTGAATTTTAGCAATGTTCCTTTTCCTGATGTTGAGTCCTTGATGAACTAAACTGGCTTTGACTAATTTTGTATTTTTTCCTTATTTCTACAACAAATGAACAGTCACAAAATGTAGGTCTTGTCATAATTCTAGTTCATTCGATCCTTGATCATCAGTCATGAATCCAAAGGTGTTGTGCAAGGGGGGAGTTGTCGGTCTGAGAAGTGAAGCTCACTTCCACGTTCAAAAAACTGCAATCCCCTCTTCTTCCTCTGGGGGCTGGTGTCAGAAAGCAGCATTCTCCATAGACCCCCATGTTAAAATCACCGACTTTACATCCTCAATAAACATGTTAAAAGCCTGGTGTCAGCACGTTTTTTGGTCTCAATCGATAGTTTCTACCCCGCACACACTCTGAGGGGGGGGATTTTTTTTTTTAACTCTACCGTTTTAGGCTACTATTATTAGGTTTAAAATTCTCGCATAAATTAGGGCATGGAAACGTTAAGTGACAGGTGCGGAGCAGGGCTAGCTCAGTCGTTTTGAGGCCAGTGGACGGGTTACCGCCTGTCCTTCAAATATGGAAAGTACACGCCCACCCAAATCCAACATGGCGCTGTTCAGGCCGCCATATTTGAGTCACAAAAACGACTCCCCAAAACCAATGGGTGGCGTCACGGACGCTACGTCCATGTGTTTTACAGTCTATGGGATTGTGCCACTGTGAGACTAAGAGAACGACAGACAAACTGACAGTGTTTGGCCTTTACTAAATATCAAATCAAAAATTGACCGTTTATTTTCTGCCTGACTAATTGATTAATTGATCAGTCACTGCTCTGTAGTAGGCTACAGCATGTAGCTCAGTAGTACTGGAGTTGCCTTATACCTATATCATCCATTTTACATGATATTTCAAAGTTTTAACTTGATGTAAATTCACAAATTGTTCAAAAACATTTCAAACTCAAATATCTCAACCTCTGTGTGGTCTCTAAACAACTGATTCAATGTGTTAGTGGTCATAGCATGTATGACAAATTATCATACCTAATATTGTGACTGACAGGTAGACAGATTCTATGTATTGTCTATGTTGAAACACTCTAACAATAATGTTGTACGGTTCAGTGCGTTGTGTCTCTTCAGACCTGACACAGTGAACGTAGCCATGCAGCAGGCTGATGCCGTGTCCTTCTTTCTCCTGTACAGAACCTCAGAGGGAGTGATGCTGGCAGGCGAGGAGCAGGACAGTGAGGCGGCAGCGCCCATGTATGTGTATGAATCGAAGGTCCACTGCACCAACGTTCTCCTGAGCCTGGAGGAGCAGCGGCGACAGGGCATACTGTGCGATGTGACGGTGCTGGTGGAGGGAAGGGAGGTGCGGGCGCACAGGGCCGTTCTCGCCGCGAGCAGCCACTACTTCCTGCAAGCCCTCCTGGGCCACAACATGCCCGCTGAAGCAGAGCCCATCATCAGTCTGCCACACAAGGTGAGCACAGTGAGCACACGCCAACACATCCATGTGGAGCGGTCTGAGGTCATTCAACAATATAAATGTTACAGGGCAACAGAACAAAGCGGGGGTCTCATTTCAGTATGAAAGACATGGAGATGGTTACCCCACTGGAACAGACCGAAACTGTCATGTAGCTAGAAGCCGGTGCATATTCTCATTTGCCCAGGTCATAGTATTTCAAAGGAGGTTAAATCGAAAGCAACTGGACTAACTAACTTATAATAACCTAAGTTATTATAAGTTATTAATAACTTAGTTATTCATAACTAAGTCCAGTTGCTTTCGATTTAACCTCCTTTGAAAAAAAAAAAAAAAAAAAAAAATGTCATGTAGCTAAATACATAAAAGACCTTAAGAATTTTAGAAAGTGCACAGACTCTTGGTTGTGTTGTTTGTGTATTCTACACTACAGGGATGCTGTGATTTATTTCTTTTAAAGGGATATTTCAACATTTGGGTAAATTCTCCTCTCACCATAATCCCTATAGTCATAGCAGTAGGTTCGTTACCTTTACTTGTCAGTGCAAGCTGTTTTTAGATCGGTGGGGCAGAGGCACGAGCTCCAAAACACTCTGGTGGACAAGTTATGACCTGCATATTCACCACGCTATGAAATAAAAACGTACAATTGTGTAACATGCACACGTCTCTGCCCCGCCGATCTAAAAACAGCTTGCACTGACAATTAAAGGTAATGAACCTACTGCTAAGACTATAGGGAGATAGGGAACAGAACTGACCCAAATACTGTATACTGTAGGTTACTACATTTTAGATCCAGCTGGACTGAGGTCCACTCTAGTCCATGAGCAGGACATGGGGAAAGACTGCTCAGATACCTCGACCTTCCTTTGATAAATAAGGTTAAAGAGGAGGGGGGGGGCATGGTTAACACAAACCTGTTTATGAAAATCTTTTGGTCATTAATATTAATGTTATCACCCTGCTAGTTGCTGCTGCTTTCATTATCCACTGTGGCTGATCAGGGATCAGCTCTTGATCCCAGGGGCTGCTTTACCTTCTAATGCTCCAAATGTGTCATATTGATGAATGTGTCTCTGCTGTAGCTCATACAGTAAACTCACACTGGCCTGCACCACTTTACAAATCAAACTCAATCCCATAGTGATCCTTTCTGTTGTCCATCGACTCACCCTCTCATAAATTACTGGAATCTGTTAAGATGCTTTAGAATTAGTGAACTTCCTCTATGAGAACAATTATGTATTGAACTGCAGGCTGCAAACATTACATTATACATCATTATTTATTTATTCAATTTATACTTAAACTTCTTAAATTTATACTTAACTCGAAGCCATTTTGCTTCGAGTTAAACTAAATCCATGCCCCGCTGATCAAATTGATTTTTTCTCTCTCTTTATTTAGTTATTACTATTATTATGGTTACTATTATTGTTACCACTATTGTCGTTGTTATTAATTAATTAATTTATTATCATTACTTACTTTATCATTTATTTGTATTTCATTTATTTATTTTTCTCCCCGTCCAAATATTTTATTCATTTCTCCTCGGCTCCCACACTGCTCCTGTACCTTTGGTTCTTATCTCTCCCCTGTACTTCTAGAATAATCGCTGTTACTATTTTATTTATTTTTTTGTTCTGTTTGTTTGGTTTTGTCGTTATTGCTGTTGAGTTATTGCTGTCACAATTGTTATTTATTTTTTTAATTATTATTATTCATTTATTTTTTAAATTTTTATTACTTTTTTCCCCAATACTGTTATTATGACCAAGGTCACTATTATTATTCACCAATTTTCTTTTTCATCATTATTATGATCACCATTTATATAATATATTATAACTGACTTACACACGCACACACACACAGACACATTTCACATTTTATGTCAATGTAAGTCATCAATGCATGTTCACTGTATTGTCTGTCGTGTTTTTTTTTCACAATTAAAAAAAACAAAAACAAATCCAGCTCTATATTAAAGTCAACGGTCATCTGATGTGGGGCTGTGTGAGTACTTCCATTCAGTGTATTACCTGCAGTAGATTCAGGACAGCTCCCAGTTCCAGTTAAAGAGCTACTATCAGTTTAGCCACTTTATTCTTAATTTGCACTGCTTTGTTTGCTGCCAAACAGCATGTTCCTCTGGAACGAGGGTTAGAGCTGTAGGGCTAACCCTACAGCTTTTGAACTTTCCAACTAGGATATTACTACAGAGAAGTACATGGTGTCCACTGTATTAGCTGATCAACTGTTTGAGTCAGACAGAGCAAAGTGTAGGTGCGCTTCTGCAAAGGAATATGAGAAAACATGCACACACACTTTCATGCAAACACATACACAAAGCTGCATGCAGCAAGCAAACACACACAAAAACCATACTGCATGTGGTGAACAAGCTTGAAGCAGGAGAGGTGAGGGTTGAGGGAGGGAGAGAAGGAACATTTAGTTCATTTCCACCTGGCCACCTCTTTATCCTCTATGGTCAAACACAATATTGTCCTGAAACATTCAGCCTTGTTGTGGTTGAGTCTATCACTGACTCAACTAATTAGAGGGTACATGAATATTTGCACTCATGTACATCCTTTGATGATGAACTTTATATCATGCAGGCCATTGCATACTCATCTAAGAATAAAGTATGATCCACTGCCTGGACAGAGGAACAGAGGAGACCAGGGCTTTCCTGGCCAAGTTGAGAGAGAGGAAGAGGAAGGCATCATTTCTCAGTGTTCTTCTGGGAATTTGAGGCAGCTCCCTTTTTCCCCAGAAGATTCCTGCTGCCTCATGAAGCATCATAGATGAGATATTTGATCAACGAGGGATATTCCTTTATAGTTCAGCATCACCTTCATCACTTGAAGGGCAATTTTGGACCTGCAGTTCAATACAAACAGACATCCTTGAAGGTGTTTTTCCAATGTTAGATTTTTGCAGAATAGCAGGGTGATAGTGGTACAGTATGCTCTGTGGCTACAGCCACATCACCAGTAGTGGTTTTCTGCAGAGGCATCATTTATGCATCTTAAAAACAGGTTGAAGCACCCAAAAAACTGTTTGACATATAAAAAATATACGTAATTATTCAATATAATGTCATTACAGGCAATCACATCTCAATTATAGAACTTAGGTCTGGTCATTTTTAGACATTTTAGGGTGTAAAGGTCATAGATTAGAACAGTAAGGTACTGTGAAAGTTCATTATGTCCGTATGGAATAATTAGTTTCCTTTTTTTCTTTTTCAGTTTTCTCTCATACCTTTTTGTTGACAGTTTCGGCATTTTCTTCCGCCTTCCTCAGAAGCGTCACCGTGACGTCAGACAGTGACGTGCTTTATCAGCTGGTGTTACAGAGGCGTGATCGTTGTCCATCGTTGACAATAGATATCAACGATGGATTATGGAGGCGGTGGAGATTAGGAAACGGGCCCACAGGACCATGAACCGGGACGAGTGGGTTTACACACCGTCACACACCTGGAGCTCCGTCCTGCAGGAGGCGTGACCCACCTGTCACACCTGACAGGAAGGTCACGCCTCTGGAACACCAGCTGATGAAGCACGTCACCGACTGACATCACGGTGACAGTTCTGATGAAGGCGGAAGAAAACGCTGAAACCGGGGCGGCGTGTGGCGCAGTGGGTAAAGCAGCCGCCCCATGTAGAGGCTATAGTCCTCACCGCAGGCGGCCCCGGTTCAAATCCCGCATCGGGCAGACCTTTCCTGCATGTCATTCCCCCTCTCTCTGCCTCCACCTTTCCTGTCTCTCTCTACTGTGCGCTATCAATAAAGGCATAAAAAGCCAAAAAATATATTAAAAAAAGAAAGAAAACGCTGAAACCGTCAACAAAAAGGAATGAGAGAAAACAACTTGTCTTGAAAAAGGAAAAAAAAGGAAACAGAACAGTAAGGTGTTAAAAATAAGAATTGTTGTTACATCATCATTCATTATTGTCATCTGTTTTCCTATGCAGGTGACAGCCAGAGGTTTTGCTCCACTGCTACAGTTTGCCTACACAGCCAAGCTGGTGTTAAGTCGTGACAACATCCATGATGTCATCCTGTGCGCCGACTTCCTGGGCGTCCACAACTTGGAGGACTCTTGCTTCCGCTTCCTTCAGGAGCAGCTACAGAACGACAGCCTACATGCCAGTAACGGCAAGGTGGACTATGATCATGTTGATGACGACGACGATGACGACGATGATGATGATGATGATGACATCACAGCCAAGGATGCAGTGTTTGCTGAGACAGCATCTGTGGAGGATTGTGAAGACACAAGGCATCATGTAGCAAGCATCACACCTCCTCAAGGCCCAACGTACAGGAAATACCACGACCACATCAATGGAGAAAACCACCAGGGCAGTGATGATGTCATCTTCACCGCTTGTACCTCAGTCGGCTCTGCCAGCTCGCAGCTCGCAGACGACAACGCTGCTCCGCAAACTCTACTCGCACCCTCCAGAATCAAAGAGGAGCCCCCGGTGTCGGAGGAGGGGGACAGGAGCGACGGCTGCAACCCGGAGCTGTGCACCGAGGAAGTACTGGAGATGGAGCTGGAGGTAGAAGGAGTCCCGGTAGCAGCTGAGCACTCACCTAGCCAAGGCTCACCTTCTTCCTGTCTGCGCTCCTACCTCCAGAGAGGCGGTCTGGACCTCAGCCACGTGCCCAGCACCACCATCCAGCAGCTCCTCACCAACAGACTGTCGCTCAGTCACTACAGGGAACTGGTCAAAGACCGGCAGAGGGACAAGAGAGAACCTGTCGGCCAAGCGGATCTCAAGACCAGCTTTGCAGATGCAATACCAGCAGCACTGGGCGGTGCCGGCGAGAACACGGATAGGCCGGCGTCCAGAGCCTCGTCCTCTAAACACGAGGGGGAGCTGGACAGACGCAGCGTCATTTTCTCCTCGGCAGACGGTGAACGACAAGTGTTGGCCCAGTCTTACGTTGATGAGAAATTCCGAGAAAAAGTCTCAACCCTTATGCAGGCGGAGCCTCTTTCCTCCGGTCGATCATCCCTCACCAGCAGCTGCCCCGTTCCCATCAAAACATCGGCCCACTCCCCCCCTCCCTTTGAGCCCCGAACCCAGACTTCCAGCTCTCATTCCTCATTCTCGTACCCAGAGGACGCTGGTAGTAGCAGCTCACCTTCCAGCCTGCCCCAGTTTGACTTCTCCTCATCCCCCAACTCAGGCTCCATCTCCGGACTGTCTCAGTGCCTGACTGGGGTGATGGAGCAGAGGAACCCCCACAGTGGAGAGGTGGTTTTCTCTCAGGGTTGCACCAAGATCAAAAGTGAACAGGGATTTGGTGCCAGTGGTGGAAACTCCACTGATGAATCAGGCTCTTTCTCAGAGGGAGACAGTGAAAGTGGCATCTCCAGAGCCTCTGGTCCTGAGGTTTGTGAGCTTCTCTCTCTCTCTTAAACAGCAAATCATTTGCATTTGTGTCTGTGTTCATTTAGCTAGAGTTATCATGGTTTGGGATTTATATTCATGTTTGTCTTTCTTAAAGCAGAAGTAAGAGGAATGTTTGTGTTAATATAAGTCTTAAATAGTTGTATCTTCCGACAGCAATCACTTCTATAGAGTGTTTGGTCTGAAACACGGGTCTGTCAGTCACTCTGCTCTGCTGTAAGCCCAGGAGAAAACTTTCCTTGTATCCTACAACCTTTATCCAATGAGGAGAGAGAACGGCATAAAGGGGCGGTCCTCTCTGTGTGTGCAGCCAAGGGATGTGTGTGAATGTGGTGACGTAGGGACGAGGGCGGGGACTGCTAACTCCATCAGCTGACAGGAAGTTAGCCAAAACCACCGGATCACTTACTTCTGCTTTAAGTCCAGAAAAAGAGGGAGAATATATTACTTATATAGTTATTTAACCCATTAGTATCTGATCTATATCATTTACATCAAAGTGTGTCCCACCTTGTCGTAACTCAGTTCAGTCAGAACACACATCAAACAGCCACTGAATCAGGATAGCTTGTCCATTCAGGACAAACATGTTTAGCTGGCAGCTGATGTGCTCATCATCATGATGCAGATTTACCAGAATGGAAACAAATACAAGCTAGCTCAGTGTAATCTGTTTCATCTACTGACTCTATGGCAACACTGCACATCCTGTTTACCCAGAGGGCTGATGGGAACGCTCCTGTTGGTTCACCACTTTGTTTTTAGCAAATCCACTGGACGGAGTTTCATGAAACCTGGGACCAGCTTAGGTTACCTTACTGTCTTCTATTGCCACGACAGGTCTGTATCTGACCTGTTTGATCAATGGATGCAAACTCTGGTCAAGGTATCCATGGTTCCCAGATGATATATTTCTAGACTTTTCTCCCTGCATTAAATTCACACTTCTTCTATTTGCCACAAACTGTTCATTCCTACCACTTCACAAATAACCTAATATATTTGGTGAGCCTTGATATTTCAAAACTGAAAACAACAAAAATAGGTTCAGTTTGCTTCACTTTTCCATGCTAATGTACCACAGATGCTAAACATTGTAAAACTGTACTTGTTGGAGCATGCTGGTGTTAACACTGAGTCCAAAGCATCCGTCTAAATAGAGTTCTAGCTCTTAAAGCTGTTAGCATGGCCTCAGACTAGTTAGAATTTCCCCATCAACATACCTGCAAGTTATTCATGCTTTCTGTAGAATCTAGTCTCAACACTCACGTTCCTTCTGTGTCATATTGTTACATGGCGGTGGTGAAGTATTGATCATTTCTGACCAATAACTGGCCTGTTTTTAAACTTTAAAAATGTTCAGCGGTTTCTCCTGGAACTATTCTTAGACAGTTTTCCTCTCAGCAGAACTGAGAAAAAAAACTGTATGGTTGTCATTGTGATAGGATATACAATATCTGAAGAGACATGAGCTCACCTTCGTACTGCATACTCTCTCTCTCTCTCCCTCGCTCCCTCACACACACACAGACACACACACACACACACACACACACACACACACACACACACACACACACACACACACACACACACACACACACACACACACACACACACACACACACACACACACACACACACACACACACAGGAAATAAGCTTTATTAGAGTTGAGTGGTTGTGGCCTCTGGCCTGTGAATGAGTCAACAAAGATCCCACTGCATTACCGTTAAGGTCCCTTGTTATGTGGCTCTGCTTGTTTACAGTGATCCAGACTGCATTGTGTGTGATTTCACCATGTCAGTGTCAGCAGCACCTTTCTACCTTCTATAGAATAAAGGTCCAACATTCTCTCCTTCAACTTGTTGGTGAAGAGTGTAGAGTTGAGTTACTGGAACTGACCTATGGCTAAGCCACGCCCCCAAACACGATGAGCCAATCACAGTGCGCAAAGCTAGCCCATACACTCGGACATTCTCTGCTTCCACGTCCATTGAAATGCATTGCAGTTAGTCAGTTTTCATTTGTTTTTATATGTTTTTTCGTGACATTTTAAGTTTAAAATGGTCAAACGGTGTTCATGGGGTACATGCAACTCTGACACTAGGTATCCCGTGAGGCTGGGCCACGGGGGGGATTTTTTTTACCTTTTCCCAAGCCACATCTCAACCAAGAGAAGTGTCTGCTCTGGATAAAGTTATGCAGTAGACCACAACACCAACTAAACGTGGATAAAATGAACAAGGATGTCTACATCTGTTCTAAGTTCAGTCAACAACGTATTTGAGGCAACATATTGTCAGAGATGTTTAGATGTTAGCCAGTATCACAACTAAGCATAAAGTCTGCTAGCTTAATGCTAACGTATAATGTAAAACTCCATAGACAGGCTAACAGAAATTGTGAAGTTTTGGTGACTTCGAGATGATATTTAATCTTTCTGTCTCCAAAAATCATCAATTTCCTCCCGTAGCGCCTGTCACCGAATGTTGACTGTTTGTCCGAGTGAGTGGAGGGGGGCTTAGCCAGACGTCAATTGACACCAGGGCCGTTGGTAGGAATTCTGGGCCCCTGAAAGAATACTAAAGTGGGCCCCTATCCCCTGACTCTCCACTTTTTTTCTTACTATGTATGTATTATCATTTCTTATTTAGCCTACTTTGTTTTGATGCTAATGCAGCATTACCATGAGTATTAGTCAGGGTCTTGTGCAGAATAATTCGGTCATACAAAGATTGGACTACTGGGGTTTTTTATGGGCCCTACTGGGCGCTGGGCCCCTAGAGTTATCATCACCTTTCTCCCCTATACAACGGCCCTGATTGACACTACAGATCCAGACCGCTTATTTTAAATGCTGTTCTGCTGATACAGACCGACCCTAAAGTCCCTCCACACAAAGACAACAGGATTTTGCCATTGTTTTTTTTCTGTTGCATTATTGCAGAAACTGATGTTTACTAAAGTGGCTGTTGTGTTGATAAAACGAAGCTGAGATGACTTTTTGATGAATCCTGCTGGAACGAGCCTTTAGGTGATAGTGGATTGTGGCCTCCACAAACTCTTACAGGGTTGTGATATGATGTCACATTTCGAGCCACGCCATTTACCTGTGTTTAGGTGTGTGTGGCTTGTGTGTACCCAGCTGACACGGTGCTGCAACACTGCAGCAAAACAAAGTACTGCAGCTGTGTTGGAGGTGCATCACTCTCCTAGCAGAGCTGCTCAGCTATGTATTTTTGTTTTATGAAGTTTTGTTTGAATTTAGTGTTAGATGAGTGTAGACCCACATCACATATAACTGCTCTGTATGTATTTTTGTGTGCATATGTGAGTGTATGTGTGGTCTGTCCCACTTTGCCCTGACCCAGTTGTCTCCCCCATAGAGGCTGCCCTGTAGGCAGGTGGACGCTGTCCTCACCATGTTCCCTCCACCATTTGTTCTTCTTGACCCCAGATCTGACCGCTCCAATTAGACCAGCCTGTTGAAACCCTCTCTCTGCTCAACCTAGCATTTTTTCTTTTAAAATTGTTCTTAATTTTATTTTCTAAATACTGTATTATTTATATTATGGTATTCACAACAACATTAGTATTGCAGGGTTGTATATTTCCACTGCTGAAGGGAGATTTTGATCTTTTCAGCAAAAGGGACAACAAAGTGAAGTAAAAGATACTGAGTTTAAACAAACCAAACAGATAAATCTTATACCAGTGAAACTTTAAACCACTGTGAAAATCATTTTGACTTCAACATGCAGATGAGATTTTGATGAAAGTACCACAGAAAGACAAAGGCACAGAACTGTGAACTTCCACCGATCAGGCCGTTCTGACCCCTGGCAGCTGAAGTTTGTAACAGTGAATAACACTTCATTATCACCTGTTAGTAGGTGGATATACAGTATTAGGCATCATGTGTCCTCAAAGTGGATGTGTTAGAAGCAGGAACAATGTTCAGTGTCAGGATCTGATCCAGTTCTCCAAGGAGGACTGGGTCTCTCATGTGGGCTGTTCCCGGTCTGCAGTGGTCAGGATCTATCAAAGTGGTCTAAGGAAGGAAGAGTGGTGAAGCGGCCACACGTGGGGAGAGAAGGCTGACCCGTGTGCTCCATCCAACACACACTGCTGAACCAGTTCATGCTGCTTCTGATAGACAGCTGTCACAACACACAGTGCAACACAGGTTGTTGTGTATTTGGGAGCAACACAATATCAGACAGGTTAGGCCTGATCAGTGTATTCAAACCTGCCTTGTTACTGTTGGAAACACACTCCAGGGGTCAGCAGAGGAAGTGCAGCATTGGCCCTTCAGTGTTGGCCTTATGTGTCAGCCTCAGAGGTTAACGCGTGTTTCTGTTGTCACTCTGTGATCCCGAACCCTTCTGTAGAGAGTGGGATTCAAATTTGATTTGTCAGGAAAAAAAACCTTCTGTGGCATCCTACTACTTTAGTCAGGCATCATCCACTTGAAAACATTAATGTTATTAAATTGAAATCTATTTGAGAGATTATAAAAAGAGAAACCACTGCTTCTGGCTGATCAGCTACTGCTGAATGTTATACCAGTATAATGCTTCATCTAAACATGAGTTAAGTTGTTAGCCAAAGTTAAGTTAGCAGTGGTGGGGATACTTAAACACATTCCAGTATTCATCCCTGTGGCCATAGCAGCGCTCTAATGGCTGTAGTGTCTCTGGGATTATTGTCTCTGTGTGTCTTGTAGACTAATCTCACAACTCATGCGGGCTCTAATCCTCCTCTGCAGGTTCATACATCCTGTTAATCACTTATTATACTCAACAACAGTCCTCATGAACTCTTACAGATATTCTGTGGTAAAGTGTTGATGTTGAGCATGTTAAACACATTTCTGTCCTAGTACCATAGAGTGATGGACCAAACGTTTCCGAGGATACACACACTGTTAAAAATGGAAACCAGAGCACGAGAGAGAGAGAGAGAGAGAGAGAGAGAGAGAGAGAGAGAGAGAGAGAGAGAGAGAGAGAGAGAGAGAGAGAGAGAGAGAGAGAGAGAGAGAGAGAGAGATTGGTTGAGGGATTTACGACCATCCACAGCTCACTTTGTCATTCCAACCTTATTATGTGACTGCTGAGAGTCATGGAGCTATATATAGACATCTATAGAGTAAGGGACAGGCAGCACCAAAACCGGACGCATGCACACACACACACACACACACACACACACACACACACACACACACACACATCCCTTTACTCTGTGAATGATGTCATCGCTGTATACTGGCAACTCTGCACTGAACACTCCTGGTATGATGAAAACAGCTCAGATCTGCTGCAGCAGACTGCTCTGATGCAACGTAACACGAGGGAACACAGAGTAAAAACAGTGTTCACTCAGCAGCGCTCTTATATGGAAAATCAACCAGATTAAAAAAGTTAGAACCTAGCTTCAGTGGGCCACAGCTAAAAAAGTGAATCAGTTAAACGACACATATGCACAGCACATCAACAAGTCAAAGACCAGATGACAAAGAAAGGGTCCAGCAAATTCGCTAATGGGAATACATTACTGTATTTGTACAGCAATATCTAAGATATCAATACATTCTTAGATTAATAAATGCAAAAATGAAGACCCAAGTATAAATATTTAATAATCTAACTGAAATACATTATAAACAGGGATAACAAGGAAGACAGTTCTCACTAAAATGAGCCCCAGATTGAAACAAAGAGCTGGTCCTCTGTTTTCTTTGTGTCAGAGCTGGTGGATTAGTCAGCTGCTCAACACTGACACCTGGTGGATGTTACACCACACTGTTCATTAGGCAACTATGTAAGTTAACCACATTACTGAATGCACTTTTTCTTGACAAGTGTTTAAATTCTTCATTAAACAATAGAAAGACTCCATTGCAAGTGCATTACTACAAGTGTGCATAAGTAAGTGTATTTGTTTATATCAGTCACATTAGGACATTGCAATGGAACAAGGCACTGTGTCTCCAGAAATGTTATGACTTTATACAACATGCAGTCACATATCAGTGTTTACCCTGTGCGACATCTCTGTGGAACCTTTTGATTTTGTGCTCCTCTAGGTGAAGTTGCCCTTCCCTGTGGACCAGATAACCAACCTGCCACGCAATGACTTCCAAATCCTCATCAAGATGCACAAGCTGAACTCAGAGCAGCTGGAGTTCATCCACGACATCCGCCGCCGCAGCAAGAACCGCATCGCCGCACAGCGCTGCCGCAAGAGGAAGCTAGACTGCATCCAGAACCTGGAGGGCGAGATCTGCAAACTGGTGCGAACACACACACACGCACACACACAAACATGCACACACACTAATTAGAGTAATTTAGCAGGTCTTAATTATTTATTATTACAGTTCTTCTCAGTGGCTTTGGTACATTTCTCAGATCAGACTTGAAATTCTCAAAACTACTAGTTCAATCTTCAAAAAAACAGTTTCTCATTTCTTTGAACAAGGTGCAAATGCTTTGGTTCATCCATGCAAATGATTATGTACAATTCTCTGTTTCCTACATCATCAACTGCTTATGTCATGTTGATCAAAATGTAGTATAATGGGTCAAACATTTAGGCATTAGTTCATCGCTTAAGTCTTTACATGCAAAATGGTTGAACAAGTTGTCATAATGTCAAGCAGCATATTTCTATGCATTTCCATTTCCAGGCTTTTGTTCTTACAGTAATCTGTCCTGAATTGGTAAATTGCTCCCAAGTGAATCTTGACTTTCTCTGATGAAGTGAAATGTGTGAAGCATTAGATCAACCAATGATCAACCAGTTTTCTGAAATAGCTCAAAGGTGCATCTCATCAACCATCAACTAGCAAGTATAGGCAAGGCAAGGCAATTTGATTTGTATAGGTATATATGGTAATACGTATATAGCTGGAGCACAACACAATGTTACCATGTCTGACAATGGAAGGGCAAGGAATTGGACTACAGCACTGCATGTACAGCTTTTCCTAAGGAGATTGACTTGTTTTATTTCTCTGTGCTATGCAGTGCTGTCTTTTCCTTTCTGTTTCGTAGAGACACGGTCTTGGTCTGTTTAGCCAAGGTTTACATCAGAACATCCCTCCAGAGCACACTGTCATACTGACAACATGACTAAGCAGGTTGACTGTCTTATCTGACACAATGCCACAATGACTTGTCATTCTGATGGCACTGACATGTTCATTGACACAGATATTACTTTTGAGAGATGAACTAAGGATTTTGAGCAAGAGACTGTCTTTTGCAGGTAATCCATGCTGTTTTGTTATTTGTACAAATTGTTTTGAGAAATGCACTGTTTAGCAAATGTTGAGGATGATTCGAGAAATGTACTAAAGCGACTGAGAAAAACAAATGATAACATTAGTTTCAGTGAAGCTGGTAGGTGAGGTAACACCCTCTGGTGGCCATATGGGTCAACAGCAGCTCTTTCATGTAGTGGAGTTTGTTGGTGTCTCTGTGGCTACAGGTACCAGTGACTCACTGACTAATAGATGAATGAGTCTGAAATCATTGTACACATGTTTGTGAGGAAGCGTGTTACTGCATCAACACAGTGAGCTCAGGCAGGTACACATGGCTCTGCGGTTGTTTCTGTGGTGCTGACAGTCTTGACCTGATGAAACCTTGTCTTATTGACCCAGATGTGTGAGAAGGAGAAGCTGCTGAGCGAGCGCAACCAGCTGAAGGTTTGTATGTCGGAGCTGTGGCAGAACCTCTCCTTCCTCTCCCAGCAAGTGTGCAGAGAGGTGCAGGGCAGCCAGCCGCCTCCCGTCTCCGCCAGCATCGACCTCACCTCCATACCGCCGTCGCCTTCCTCCGATGACGTCTCGTCCCGGCCGAGGTCGCCCGTGTCGCAGCAGAGCGGAGCCGCGTGTCTCTCTGATGCGGGTCTCGGTCGGGGAGGGGAGGACAGGCAGCGGAGGGTCCAGGTGTCAGACGTGGGGCAAAAGAATGCAAAGCGTCCACCTTTGCGTGGATCCACTGAGGGAACATGTAGCCCCACCGTAACAGTGGATTTCTGTCAGGAAATGACTGAGAAATGCACGACAGAGGAACAGAAGAGACAGGACTGTCCTTAAAGTCATTGGTGAATTGTTTGGTCTATGGCACACTCGTCTTGTCTATACCTTGATATTTGAAGTTTTTTTTTTTTCTTTTTTTGTAAAGGATGACACAAGCATTATCTTATCAGCAATACTGTTCAACAGATATTTGTGGACTGGTAGAAAACAGAAACACTGGCAGCTTTCTCTCTCCCTCTCTCTCTATCATCCTGACTTCCTCCTGTCAACTTCCCCAGCTCTCTCGTGCATCACGGGAGGTTCAACTCAGGAATTCCACAGAATGTTCAGTCATGTCCCTGTTCACATTAACACACTTTACTTTAGAGTCCTGTCCAAGTTCAATAATTACTTTGGCACACACAAATTCATATTTGAGTCGACCAAAGGAATAGTTCAACATTTATTTTAGTCTCGAGTCTGTGTGTTCGGCGCTGACTCAACATGTTTGACTGACCTCGGCATAATGACTGGAAGCTGGCTAACAGCAGCTAGCTGTAACTCTGAACATAGATTATATACACAAAACATGAAGAGAAATGTAAAAGCTTGTGCTGCAGCCTTAGTATTCCTCCATCCAGACAGGGTCAGTCAGGGTTTTAGTCTTGGGTTCAAATGTGCAGGTTCACTTTGACAGTAGTGCAGCGTTCTCACAGTGTTAGCAGAACTGCAGTGTTTGTATTCAGGTGTGGTTCTAAGATGTTAGCATAACTAGCATAATGAGTGACTTCTGTCAGGTTGGATATTTGTTGTTAACTTGTGAAACCACATCCACACTGTGCACAGCTCCTTTCATGTTAGCCACAAAAAGTGTGTTAGGATTTATTGTATTGAATTCATAGTATTGTAGAGTTAGCTTCTACTCTGTGAATGCTAATTTAGTAGTTTTCACCAGGAGGCAGATGTGACAGAAAGAGCTTCTGTTCTGTTCCGATGGTGTAGCTGGTTAAACAATGGAGATCCAATATGTTCTTCAGTCAGATTTATGCTGAGCTAGGCTAACCATGTCCTGATTCATCTCTGTACTCAGCACACGTCCTCTTCATTTGTTTCCCAAAATGTGGAACTAATCCTTAAAATTATTCAGTACATGGTACAAAATTTACCAAACCCACCTTTTGTGATGTGAATCACATCTCAAATGATCCAGTAATTGTTGAGTGAGTCACTCAGCAGGACTTTAAAGTAAAATGTAACCAAAGGTATGTATTTGTAGACATTTTAAGTTAGATGAAAAAGCTCAAATGAATTCTCATTATGCAAAGTTTCATTTGAAAAACTTCACCTCTACTTCTTCTTGTACTCAGATGGATGTTTCTACACGTTGCTCTTCTGCCTTTTTTCATATCTGTCCTAAAAGAGAAGGCTACAGAACCGAAGCACTGCCCAGCTCCTCCTGAGAGGTCATGTCTGGCACTGAACCTGAGCAAGCCTGCCCAAATCCATTAGAGGACAGTACCAGTGCCAGTTTGGCATTGCTTCCAACCACTTTCCAAAGCATTCTACAGTATTTTATCAAGTTGGAAAAAAGGAACTGGGAGTAAACGTCATGATTTTCTCCATGTAATGTCCTTTTGCAAATTATATTTTTTCCGGGAAATGCACCAATCTACAGATTGGGCCAGTAATTCCCCTGTCATCACGACCGTGACCACAAACCAAGACCACAGCCAAGTGGCCAAAGCCCAGACCCAACCAAACATCTGCCCCCATCCAGGTGTGGAGAACTAACAGAAACCCAAGAAGAGTGAAGCTGTACCTGCTGCTGAAGGGGGGGCACAAAGAACTGGATTTAGGATCTGACAATTTCATAACCAATTTTATCTCTTGATTTCATTTACAGTAAAACTACACCCTATTTGGTAATACTTGACTTGGCGGTGGGGTGCATAGCACATTATTAGACCTTTTATAAGGTGTTCGTAATGCATTCACAACGGCTTCATAAGGCATGGCTTAGCATTCATACATCGAGTTACACTGCTATGGAATAATGAACTAGAAGATTTTGTCAAAATAAAAGTCCCCTAATTGCACCTGAAAATACAAGAACAAAATACCCCTATTCAGCATTCTAATGGATTAGGGTCAGGCTTCATAAAGGCTCAGAGTTATTTGTAAATCTTTCATGGATGGTTAATGAATGTTACTTTGCATGTCACTTTAGGTAGCGAAGAATTCATAACTGAATTACAAATGATGCTACCAGCGGAAAGGTTCGGTGTCGGGGCAACTTTGTGTGCCAGGAACAAAGCAAACAATGCATCAATTCTGCAGACATGACTTTAATGAAGCCCTTATACCAGTTGGTATTTTGTCCCAGTAGGCCTACTTCCAGGTACAATAAAGGGACTTTGATGAAATATCTGGGTAACACACATATGTATTTGTGACTGTTTTATGAAGCCTTCATGAACCATTGTAACAGAACGCTGAATAGGGCTATTTTGTTCCTGTATTTCCAGGTGCTTATATTTTTCAGTTTGTTATTCAATAGCAACGTAACCCGATGTATGATGAATGTGCTACGCACCCACCCGTCAAGTAAAGTGTTAAAATGCGGGTGTGAGAGCGATCTGAATCCCCTCTGAAGCCACTGTATGTGGGGTGAAATGACCAGAAAGCAGCAGCTAGATGAACTCTAAAACACTGCCTTATGCTTTGGAAAATGGATGGTGGTAGTGTCAAGGAAATATGATCCACTTTAAATGGGCTAAATTTTCAACACGCTGGTTTGGTCATTAAAAGAAAATCATAAGTGCTCTTTGTCACCCATTTATTTATTGTCTTAAATTTATTAAGGATTAAGTGTTTAATACCTATGGCAATCATGTATTTAGCTACACTGTCCTCGTACTGTAGATAAGACAAACATCTCTACTTAAGGTCTTTGGTACAGTGTGTTGGTGAGAGACACCCACATTTCAGTTTCACCGATCACATGTAAATCTGCTCAAAGCAACGATCAGCTCCTACATACGACTCACCACCCTGTCACTGTGAGCTCCAAACAAACACATTGGCATATTATTGATTTAGGGAGATGCCAAATTCATCTGTTGAAAAGTCAATAGCGAGGCACGTGGCAGGGTGAGTGCTGTCGCGCTGCTGTCTAGTGCTCTGCTGCACCATCACAGTGCGTCAGGCTGGAGGACAGGGCCGGGGATCAAAATGGAATTTGAAACTGCGGCTGACAATATTTCATTGCGCTTGATCTTTCAAAAGAAATTGGTTAATGACCCTTTAAGTACAGACCTGTTATTACCCCTTGTGATCTTTGTGAATGGATCAGTCGATAGTGGCAGCTTGACCGTGCTGGTGTTGAAAATATGAACATAGGACACTTAGCCAATGACAACCTAATTAGAATGTACTGAATGCTTAGACTACACCTAAGAACTCTGCTCAGCTGGTTTTCATACACTTTACTTTCTTAATGTGAACTTGGTTATTTATTTATTTGGGGTTGGTGTTTTGGGGGGTGGGGGTGGGGGGTATAGAAGCCATTTCATAGATGTAAAATGTAGGTTGCAAGCCTTTCTTAGAATGGACTTGATGGTTGTATTTTGTTATTGTTGACAACTTCATGAAAAAAATCACACATGTACTTATTTAAGTTATAATATTTTAACTTAAACAGGAGTAAGTGTTTACAATTTTGTGTATTACCGGTTCTTGTTTTGTAAAGATATAATTAATTTGATTAGACAAGCTAATTAAGCTGTTTTTTTAATATACATAAGTTATAAGTGTTGATGACTTCGGGTGAAAAATAGGAACCCGACAAGTGCAGCTACAATTCCTTGCCTTAGTGGTTACAGAGGCCAAACTTTCCAGTGAAGGAACACAGGATTTGATTGAATAGGAAGTCCAGCGCAGCTTTAAGAGCTGCATCCTAACAGCCCCTCTGATCACTGCTGTGTTTGAGATGTAGCCTCCAGAGGGAACGAGCAACAACATTTTGTTTTGTTTCACTACCTGTCAACCCAGAACATGTTGGCCTTTGGAACCATGGAGAACCAAGGTGGTCGATCGACAACAAATATATATGAATGAATTATAATATCACTATATAATCTGGCAAGTATGAAATACTGCAATGAAACTGTTGGACAGTTACAGATGTTTTAAACTTTTTGAAAATGACAAATGAATTGTCTTTTTGAGGTGTTATTGCATTCTTTTAGATTAATGGCTACATCATTGAACAATATTGGCCACGGTGGGTCTCCATAGGGGTTACACCATTAAAAAGGACCAACTGTATTTGTTGTAAATTCTTGTTGCATTTCTATAATTTGTTTAAAAAAAAAGAAAAAAAAAAGAAGCTATGTTGACATAAACATCAAAATGAGGCATCACGTCAATTTGTGACTTAATTTTTCCTCATAAAGATGTTTTTGGTTTGCTTTGTATGGAACACAACACAGATGAATATGAAATGATTCTGTGCCTCATTTTAACTCGAGTTTATAAAGAAAACATGTTCCTTCCCTGTTACCTTCATGCTGCAATGCAAATAAACTGCATGCTGTTGTTCTGGTGGAACGCTGCACGTGAGAGATTTGGAAATTAGATTAGTCAGAGCTTTAATTAAATTAGAAATCTGACATTGATATTGCAATTTTGACATTTTCTTCATCCCTAGTGTACACCCAACAGCAGTTTTGTCAGCACTTAGAAATATTATTTGACTAGTTAGGATGGAGTAATGTCCACAAATTCTATCTGTAATCTAGTTTGTAAAGTTGCTGCTCAGTTTTTAAAGCACACCCTAGATCTCTGGTGTTGCAACTGCATCACCACTAAAACACAAGCAGGTTTTGAGTTAGCAGGACTTGACTGTGGCTCTGTGAGAAGACAGGCTTAACATTCAAAACTAATCAGCAGCAACAAATAAGAAGAAAAACATGGTTGTTTAATTGCATTTTGGAAATGAGTTTTTGGTTAGTTTTATTTTTGTGTTCAAACCAGAAGGTGCCGCACTCTGTTGCTCATGACTGACAACCACAGAATAGTCATGTCAGCCGATGTGTGGTTGACTGAATGGTCTAGTAAACTGAATAGAGATTTCTTCTTTCTTTCCAACATCTCTGAATGCAGCGTTTATCTCAGTCCAACGCTGGGTTTAAAGTTTGAGATATTGTTATCAGGGAGGGGATGTTATCACCTCAGATCAGCTTAACATGGCAGCAGATGAAAGGAAGCACTTATTTAAGCCAATCTGTTTACAGAAATTGTCAGGGCCATGTATCACCTATCAAATCAAGACTTTTTTCTTTTCTTTTTCTTTTTTACCTCTGTTGACCAGACTCTTAACACTTATCTACCTGGATGATTCAGCATACCTCTTTTTATGGGTAAGAACTGTATGATAGACGTGTAGAACGTTTCTGTGGCATTGTTTCTAACTTTTTACAGTGGTTACTTCATTGTATTTGTAGATTTTGGTGAGCCATTTTTCATGTGTTATTTTTTGAATACCTACAACATGACTGTTTTATGCAGATTCAGCATTTTTGATTTCCTCTTTTTTTCAATGTTTTCTTGAGATTTTAGTTGTAAATATTGTGCAACATGTCATGTTTTGTTTATTTGATATGAAAGAATTAAAGAAAAAAAAACAAGATTTTGTCAAATAATTTTTTGTTGAGAAATAAAAGAAAAGGCATGAGAAGTTTGGTTTGGTGTTGATGTGTGGATTCTGAGGAAAGATCTGTTGAATGATGTCACTGTTTTGTTAAGAAGCATTTAATCTGAATATTATATAAAGTATCTTTGAAATGACTGTATATAAAGGACTATACAGAGGTACACAAGTTCTAATCAAATCTTCAACTTAGAAAATTTACTTTTACAAAGTCCATGTTACACAAGCAAAGAAATCTGAGGAGAACACTCCAAAATCCAGTGTTGTCTCCGCAAAATCTAAAAAATTTCAGCAAACACACATGGAACAAGATACAATCCTTTCCTCTTAGTACCCACATGGAGGTGCTCTAAGGTGCTTCACATTCACAACATACTGGGCTTTGGCTGTCTCATCATGGCCAAACTGTTTGACTGGTTTTGGCCCCATGTGACTTGTGCAGTGGATCAATGTTGATGGATGGATCACTGATACAGTTTTCCCTGTTGGCGACCCAGCTGTGCTGTGGAACAACAGCTCTCATGGACATGTTAGCCTCATCTCGTCACTTCTTCATGATGGAGGAGATATCCAGAAACATACTCTGAGAAAGACATAAAATACATATTGTATACCTGGAATTCATTAAGCAAGCATCTTTCACTATTTTTCCAATGTCATCACTCCATTAGTCACCTAACATTCATCATTTCTGTCATTCTACATGTTCACATCTGTATAATCCTGATGACAGACAAACACACAGACACAGGGGGAACATAATCTCTTTGGTGAGGTAATGAGCAATATTTTTTGGTGGTCTTACTTGAGTTAAGGTAAGGTCTGTATGTTTCTATTTAATTAGCATCTAAATGATCACACGTGAATGGTGGCCAGATGTCATTAAACACAAATGTCAGTAAGTATAGTATAAATGTACTCTTTAACAGAGTTGTCTCAGGTTATTTTTGTCCAAGTCTTTAGGCTCAATGATGTGTATTGGATAGATAACGGAGCAGGCTAACCTTGACCCATGTCCTTCAAATGTCACACCATCCATCATAAAACCTCAACTGTAGAGTGAAGCTGTCTGTAAACTGTTAGTTAGAGTAAAACCCAACAGTAATCTACAACATCTCATTTGGGCCTGATCATTTTTTAAAAGGCATAAGAGATGATTTGATTGTTTTGTTGGTAACACTTTACTTGAAGGTGTCGTCATAAGAGTGACATGACACAGTCATGAACGTGTCGTAAACATTATGTCAATGTCATAACGTTGTCATTAAGTGTCATTCGGTTTTTGTAGGGTTATGGTTAGGGTTAACCGAATGACACTTAATGACAACGTTATGACATTGACATAATGTTTATGACACGTTCATGACTGTGTCATGTCACTCTTATGACGATACCTTCAAGTAAAGTGTTACTGTTTTGTTTTTGTGAAGCCCATTGAGTTTGCGCTTGTCATATGAAATGTGCTATTTAAATAAAATTGAATTGATATAATTGAATTTAATCAAATAAAAAAACAACAACACTTATACCCTGATTTTCATTTAGGCAGTTTGAGAAACACTCAATTTAAAAAGCTGTTTTTTTTAATCTATGTTTCTTTCTGTTTATGTGTCTGTCTTAGACGTGATGAAATTGATGATGTGTGATTGCCTCTTTGCACCTGTACCTCGTGATTATGGAGCAATATTTGACCTCAGAGAGAAATTATGATGATGGATCCACAAAGGAAAACAAAGACTTTGACCATTTTGGCAGAATTTAGAGATAGATAGATAGATAGATAGATAGATAGATAGATAGATAGATAGATAGATAGATAGATAGATAGATAGATAGATAGATAGATAGATAGATAGATAGATAGATAGATAGATAGATAGATAGATAGATAGATAGATAGATAGATAGATAGATAGATTGATTGATTGATTGATTGATTGATTGATTGATTGATTGATTGATTGATTGATTGATAAACCTACATAAAGATTTTTTAAAACATCTACATTACTTTCTTTTAGTATATTGATAGTCCACCAACAGATGCTCCACGTTTTATATATGTATAACTGGGAAAAATGATTATTACTGTTAATTACAACCTGACTTTGCCTCTCAACAGTCGGTGTGGTGGAAGTGTGGACAGTGATTCAGACACCAAACAATCTCCTCTCTTTACTTGCCATAGACATCCTTCGACCTCCAGCAGGCGGCATCATGGGCATGTCTCCTTGCAGGGAGCCTAACTCATCGGATTCCTCTGAGGTATGTAAGGAAGGGCTCGTGGAGCCGCTGATTGAGGACAAACTGTCAGAGGGTGGCCTGATCATGAAACTAGTCTTTCGGGGGTTAGGGATCAGGAGCTCACTCCCCATTGACTCCCTTCGCCCGTTCTCATTAAGGTCTGTGATAGCACTTGGCCTGAAGGTGCTGCTGGACAGAAAGGTGTCCAAATGGCTGGGGTGAGGGTGTTCTCCCTCATGGGTGTCTTCAGGTTGTCTTGTTGCACTTTCCTCTGCATTGCAAACAGCTGAAGCCCATGGTGGGTGTTGATCCACCATGGCTGTGGGCCTTTCTGGAGCTTCATGGGTCTGGGGGGCCTGCACTGTACAGTTCTGGTCAGACCTGGGTGGCATCCTAGGTTGGGGACAGATATAGCTGGCCTGACTGTGCCCGAGATGAGCCAAGCTGTTGTGTCTCAGTGCTTCCTGGTTGGCCCTGAGCCCAGTGCTGTAATGCAGAAGCTTCATGTCTGTCTCTGGAATCACTTTGAAGGTCTGAGTCAAAGGCCCGTTGTGAGGTGATAAATTGCTCATAACACAGAGGTGTGGTAAGGATGCCTTCTTCCTATTCTTGTAGATCAGGCTGTCATCTTCTGTGTACCTCTCTCCATACAGGATCTGTTTGATTTTCCTGATGCCCAGATGAGATATTTCCAGGAGGTTGAGGAACAGTGACACACCAGCAATGGCAATCATGAAGACCATAAAAATGGTCTTCTCTGTGGGCCTGGAGATATAACAGTCTACACTGTTGGGGCAAGGCAGCCTCTCACACTTATAGAGTGGCTCCAGTTGGATACCATAGAGTATATACTGGCCCAGGATGAAGCAGACCTCCACCACAGAGCGTGTCAGGATATGGATGATGTAGGTTCTCAACAGAGAGCCTCTGAGAGGTGCCTTCTTCACCCTCCTCTGCTCGTCCAACCTCCTCAGCTCCTTCTCCATGCGCTTATGTTCATCCAAGGCCAACTCTGCCTCGTCCAGCTCCTCCTTCAGTTGGGCCCGCCTGCGGTGGCGCTCCTTCTCCAGCGATCGGATGCAGTAGAGAGCGTGGCCCATGTAGACCAGTGAAGGCGCAGACACAAAGATGACCTGCAGGACCCAGAAGCGAATGAGGGAGATGGGGAAGGCACGGTCGTAGCAGACTGCCTTGCAGCCCGGCTGGTCGGTGTTGCAAACAAACTCAGACTGCTCATCATCCCACACGTCTTCAGCGGCTGCTCCCAGGATCAGCATACGGAAGATGAAGAGTATGGTGAGCCAGACCTTGCCCACAATAGTAGAATGAATATGGACCTCCTCTAGAATGCTGCCCAGCAGGTTCCAGTCACCCATGGTCAGCTCCTCACCACTTCACTGCCACATGGCCTTAAAACTATGGAGAAACAGAATGCATTAAAAGTTGATGGTAACACAGGATTAGCCAGCCTGGGTGGTTGTTTACGTCTTCTCTGTTTGTTGCCTTCTGTTGAGTAATGCTGCGTTGCTCCAGGCCGTTAAACATTTGATGTTCTTTGTTATGTCAGAATAGAGACATTGGGATCTTTTATGGGATTGATGTTTTGTAACTGGTGTTTAGTTTTGTGGCCATCAAGGCATTTATGCTGCAGTTGCTGAGTCCAAGACAAATTTCCCTAAGCGGGACAATGAACTATACATATTTTATTGTGTCATTCAGATTCATTCAATTTTGATAGAATAGTTCATTACAATAGTTATATAATATGTTTTGGTCTCCTCCACTCAACATAGAGACCCGCTGATTGTAGCCTATAACAAAAGGGGCTGTTAGCAGAGCTGCAGTTTCTCCAATAACTTAAGATCCAGATGTTCTGACCTATCCACAGAGAGCTCCTCCCCCTTGAAACAAAAAGACCTGCACACTGAATAAAGTTAACATTAAAAATCAGTGTTGGTCAGCACTGGAGCTGAGCTGTTGTTAACGTTTGCTCTGCTGCCCCAGACAGCTGATGGTGAACATTTTTCATGTGGTTGAAATTTAGTGTTGAAAATGACGAGATCTAAAATTAGTATTGTAAAAAGTTGTTTAAAGGGACAACAAGGAGTTTCTATTTGGTTATAAAAAAAAGTCTCACGTTAATGTGGATGAATCTACGCTACCCACACTTGTTAATGGGCCCATTTTCGATAAATATATCCTTATGTCTCTATCGTTATTTTGTTATTATTAGTGGTGGTGGAAATGTTGGTCGAGCCGACCAGTGTTTCTTTACTTTCGGTTTCGTGGCGAGTCATGAGAATAACGCCGCCGAATCGCCGTTTATGGTCGTAACTACGACGGTATGTGATCGTCTTCCAACCTCTGACTTTAATTCTTGATGAATGAAAACATGAGTCTGTCTTGCGCCGGTCAAAGAATTTCACGGTGCGGAGGCTCATAAATGTAGTGTGAAAACACTTCGCTTTTCCAAAACTCCTCGTTGTCCCTTTAACACTGGATACATTTCATTTTAAACAACACAACACCACACATAGAAGATACAATGTCATATGTCATATCAAATGAAACACTATGATTAGTGGAAACATTTGGGAAATTGTCAGAACAGAGGTCATCAACATATAAAACATATGTCTAGTTGTTTCTATGTGGAAGTGAAGGCCCAGTTATCCATTACACCAAAAGCTTCCAAAGCGTCAAAACACCGGAAGTCAATTCGTCGCGTCACCAGCGTCACCAAATGAGAAGTTGAGCCACGGTTAACTTTATAGGGTAATTAGCTATGACGCGGTTCGACAGCAACCTGTCAGAACAGAGATGTCCTTCGGCTGCCTTTTTTTTGTATTTCGGCTCCCCAATGACCAGCACGATCGAACTTTGACGTCAGTCACGTGACGAGCGACCAAATAATATATTTGCCGTTTTGGGAGCTGTCTTGTCTGAAGCACACCCTCGAGCATTTTTGATGCTTTGGAAGCTTTTGGTGTGAACACACAGTTACAGAATAATGAATACAAACACCCAAAGTGATATTGTGTCTCAGACCTAGATAAGGTTACTCAAAAAAAAAAAAACTGCATTTGTTGTCTATTTTTCAATGTGAAATTAAAGATAACAACAACAACAACAACAACAACAACAACAACTAAGTTTCAACTGAACTTGATGGAGGATGCAACATGGACCAGAGAGGAACACATTAATAAGATGACATTGGGGTAGATCTGGTGGATTATCTCCCAACTTGGTGGAGGTCTGAACTCTAAGAACCCCTCTACTATGTTTGAGGGCAGATTCATATGCATCTGGTGAGTGTATGTGTATGTCATTAGATCAAAGTGAAGTAAATGGTACAAAGGAGTTGTCTCAGGCTACACCATACCTCAGTCAATCCCATTGGCTGCTCATTACTTATTCCTCACAAATCTCCTCTGAATGACATCATCACTAAAGTGCAGAGTTTAGAGACACCTCCAATGATTTCATCATGCCACTAATAGTGTTTTCTAAGGCCCTGAAAAGGTGTGATTAAAATGTTGGTGACACAAAACATCACTGTCATGCTATTTTCTAATTATTACTTGGCAACGCATCATTTCTGATGTGTGTTTCTCTGGAAAAAAATAACTGAGCTGTGCGCTCCCATGAAAGTAAATATGAATGTGTACATTTAAAATAATAATAATAAAAGAAAAGAAAAATATAACATTAACACTTGCGATTGAGTCTGTCTGAGAAAACTGTTCGACACGAGTCATTCCTCTACTACTGTGTTACACATATCTGGGAACATGACATAACACCAAAGGACTCCACTCAATGAAGGAAGATCAGTATCACTTACATATCACTGGTATGGGTTCCCTCCTTGCCTCTTGATGCACTTCATCATGTTCATATAAGCATCCTGGGATTTGGCAGTGCCTGTGTGGCTACCCCATGGAGATGTCTGAAGGTTCTCTTGTGCTGGTCCCAAACTCCAGTCCACATCCCTTTGCTCCCCGCTACCTCTGTTTCTCTGTGTATCTGTGTTGTGTGCGCTGTGGCAGCAGCTTCTGTGTTGTGAGTGCTCTCCCGTGTTACATGCAGAGTTCACAGGATGTGAGCATTGATCAGCTCCCGACGGGACAATGCCCCCCACCACACTCCCCTCTCCCACGCCAGCAGTGCCAACCAGTGCCATCAATATCACCCTCTCTGACCGAGCAGGGTGATGTTTGTTTATGGCTGCTTCTTCACATAGGGCCTGCCACTGGGGCCCTCAACATAAAGATGGAACTGAGCCAGCTGGGACGCCTTTACATTATAGTTCAGCTCAGTTCACCAATCTAATGAAGATAGTGTGGTTTCATTTCACTTGGCACCGCTTTTAGAATGGACAGTTGGGGATACAGTATTTGTGTATGCGTGACTGACCGGGATCCCTGCTGTGTCAACTTGATACAAGTATGTCCAAGGACAAAGTAAAAGTATTCATCAGCAAATTACTCAGCAGTGGAAAAAGCCCATCAAGATAGGATTTGGAAATGTCAATTGTTGTTAAGAATGTAAATTGTGGTGGGTGGATGAACAAAAATGTATAATCACATTATCGTAACCATGTCAACAAAGGCTGTCTGAGGATTTCATTTGTATAGCCCATTTTTACCAACAGTTTGTCTCAAAGGTCTTTACACAGCATCATAACAACATCCTCTGTCCTTAGACCCTCACATCCACTGAGGAAAAACTCCATAGAAAACCAGGAGAAAACTCAGGGTGAGAGACAAAGGAGGATCCCTCAGCAAGGACGGACAGACCTGGAGTAGATGTTGTATACAGGCAAGAAAAGAGTTTATAGCATAGAATATGGAAAAACATGGAGATTTAATTGTTAAGTCAACAATAACTTTACTTCAAGTTACAATCTTTTACCGAACCTAATCAAGCTATGATCATTATCATAGTAACCACTATCATAGTAACCACATTATCATATCCACATTATCATAGTAACCACAGTGACAAAGGTATAGTGGGGTCGTTTAAGGCTCAGTCATTTCAAATTGGTGTTAAAGCAGAAGTGAGTGATCCGGTCGTTTTCGCTAATGCTGCGTTCCAGGCAGGCTTTTGAAATCATAAATTACAGCTTCAAGTCACAACTTACGACTTTGTAGCGTTCCAGGCAACCCACTCGTGTTTTTCCGGCCTGTTTTACCGGTGAAAGTCACTATAACGGCCACTCGTAACTTCCGACCCATGAAATACCAGTACGTCTTTTTGTACAGTCTATGTACCAGATCGAACTGGTACGACGTCACAGGTCGGAAAAAAACAAGTTTCCTTGAACGCACCATAACAGTCCTCGTCCCTACGTCGCCACATTCACGGCGTTCCTTGGCTGCACACACAGCCCTGCATGCCGTTCACTCTCCTCATTGGATAAAAACTGTAGGATACGATAAATGTTTTCTCCTCGGCTCAGAGCAGAGCAGAGGGACTGACAGACCCGTGATTCAGACCAAACACTCTATGTAAGTGATTGCTGTCGGAAGATATAACTATTTAAGACTTATATTAACACAAATATATCACTCACTTCTGCTTTAAAGTTTGGTTTTCACTTCCAAGTTGAAGTTTAGGGTGTATAGAACAATTTGAGTCCGAGTGTCAAACACACAGATAAAAAATGGCCTCTAGGGGGCGCCGCAAAATATGTAAACTGCTACAACTTTTGATTAGATTATCCAATTTTAATATATGAGGTATGTATGGATTCAGAATTAAAAGGAGAAACTGGTATGCTAAACATTTGGTGACCAGATTAAAAATAAAATATTTTATATATTTATATTAAAAAAGATAAAATTGGTTTTTTGCTTTTTTTTTAAATTATGAAAATAGACACTTTAATACACATTATATGTAAATTTGGGGACTCTACGACGAGGAGAACTGAAATAGATGACGATCAAAGTCACATGACAGCTCATGATCTGGAAGTTTTTATCATAACTCGGCTTCTGCAAACGCAGTTCTGCATGTGGATGCAGCGCAGATGCAGCGCAGCTGCTCTGCTCTCACCCGCGAGGCTGCAGCAGCTGGGAGCTGAACCAGGAAGCTCTCAGCCGACTGTCCCGCCTGGTCTTCATCTGGAGCAACACCGTGTCCTCCCCAAAGTCCCCCCGCGGTCTCTGGGCCAAAGCAGACCGGCATCACCGACCCGTACCACAGAAGGACCGCGACCACCGGTGGGACCGGTGTTCCGGAGCCGCTGTGGCCGACAGACCCTCACGTTCCGCGGCGAGAGGCTGTGACACGGCACGGTGCGTCTGTGTAATTGTTGTTTAGTGGCGCCCCCCCCGCCCCCGATGGTGGTTTTGTGAATAGAACAACAATTGTTGTATATATTTATCTTATACGAGCCCTTTGATCCAGAAATGCGAGTGTCAGAAGAGCGACAGACACAAACAGAGCACCTTTCATAAAAGACGCTGTATCTCCTTTTAAAAGCATAAAGTTAAACCTTTCAATTGAGCTACAGTATGTGTTGGTGGCAATAATATAGAATACACTATGGCTCTACATAAAAAGTCAAAAATGGTCTAAATTGCCGGTACACTTGACTAAAACTTTGGAAAGGAGCGCGGCACTCAATGAGTTAAAAGGACACAAGCAAAATTGTGCTTTTTTTGAAGATAAAGTCTGGAAATGTCCTCAAAGTTGCTATGAAACATGATTTTTAAAATTATTGTAAATAAAGGCTGTGTGGTGACTCAACTGGATTTAAGATTGGTGTTCAGAATATCCATATAGCACAAAGATAGCTAGGATACCCATACACAAATATGGCTGCATATAGCCTACGTGATATTAAGTACCCAACTTGCCTGCCTTTTGTTATTGTTGCGCTTAATTATTTTGCTGCTTTCAACCCTGGGTTGCACCAAGAATGTCTGAAAATCAACTCAATGAAAGCAGCATAGTAGGACCCATCCTGCCTCATTCATATACATCTGTACCACCAGTGGGCCGAAATCTAAGTTAAAGTTGTGCAGCCAGTGGTGAGAGGTTCATTCGATGCAGAGAGAAAGCATGAAGAGGCATGGATGAATGCAGTAAATGACACCCTCTATGTCAATTCTGATTTAGAAAGTGGCACTCCAACAATGTGGTCTTCATTCCATGCTGCTCTATCTGATGTTGTTGGACAGCCGGAAAAAAACAATGAGGCCCTCCTGCCACTTTTTCATGACAAAGCAGCAACCCCAGAAATGATTCATCCTTGGACTGAACCTAGTGAAAAAAAACACTGAGCACCTCCCACAACAAGTCCCTGTGATGGTAGTGGACCAACCCCTCTATGACCTTGCGAAAAAAAATGCAGTGGACCTTCCCTGACATCTTCGGAGAAGACAAGTTTGTGGTGATGTTAGGTGGGCTCCACATTGAAATGTGAAGAGGTGAGGTGAAGAGGGCCCGGGCGGGGTTCGAACCCCAGACTCCCGGGTAAGGGTCATGTGCGCTTACCAGTCACCCAAAGGGACATCCCCTTGGCCAAGTAGCCAGGGCGCATGATCAATTGGAGGCATAGTGACAGGACCTGTCAACTGTCACATCTCTCCCCCTCTTTTCACAAGCACGTCCTCGTGCTTCCGCGCAGGCTGCCACACATTAGGAATCCATGGACCCACCCCTAGTGCTACATGGATCCTGCCAACAACACCAGAATGTGGCAAAGTGAAGAGGGCCCGGGCGGGCTTCGAACCCCAGACTCCCGGGTAAGAGTTATGCGCGCTAACCATTCGGCCAAAGGGACATCCCCGGCACCCCCTAGGGCATAGAATAGAAGAGTGATGAGCATTTCAATTTCAGTTTAATCACCACACAGTCTTGACTTAATGAAATAACATTAATAAGTACAATTCCTTAGCAACTGTGAGGACTTTATCTTTAAAAAAGCATAATTTCGCTTGAGTCCATTTAATATTTTGGGCTAAAAGTGTATTTATTTTTAATCTGGTCACCAAATGTTTAGCATAATAGTTTCTCCTTTTAATTCTGAATCCATACATACCTCATTTGTTAAATTTGGTTAATCTAATCAAAAGTTGTAGCAGTTTACATATTTTGCGGCGCCCCCTAGAGGCCATTTTTTATCTGTGTGTTTGGCACTCGGACTCAAATTGTTCTATAGACCCTAAACTTCAATTTGTGGAAAGTGAAAACCAAACTTTAACACCAATTTGAAATGACTGAGAAAAATTACACATGCATCCGACCCCACTAGTAGGGATACAACCAGTTTCTAAAACATTTGCTGTGGCTTTTATAAGGTTAGTATGTGTCAAAGGTATGCTTACAGCCAGTTTAGCTTAAAGCAGAAGTAAGCGGAATATTTGTGTTAATATAAGTCTTAAATAGTTCTATCTTCCAACAGCAATCACTTCTATAGAGTGTTTGGTCTGAAACACGGGTCTGTCAGTTACTCTGCTCTGCTGTAAGCCGAGGAGAAAACTTTCCTTGTATCCTACAACCTTTATCCAATGAGGAGAGAAAACGGCATAAAGGGGCAGTCCTCTCTGTGTGTGCAGCCAAGGGATGCGCGTGAATGTGGTGACGTAGGGACGAGGACCAATAGATCCATGACGAGGGCGGGGACTGCTAACTCCATCGGCTGTTAGCCAAAACCACCGGATCACTTACTTCTGCTTTAATACTGCAGATTTGTAGGGACTCCAGATTTTTGACTCTTAATTATACTTAAGATTTACTTTAAATGTTATGTCAAGTGGTTCTACGTAACTATGTTTAATTCTTCTTAACACAATTGACTCAGTAAACTTGGAAAAATGCATTTGTTGAGTACACACACAATTTACACTTAAAACAACAACAACAACAGGCAGAGTTCATTTGAGTGCATTCTTAAATTTACAGAGCATATATATATACTGTATATATATATATATATATGCGAGAGGACCTGGAAGTTCGGCTGTGCATTAAGAAAAGAAGGACAGCTGTAGGAATGCATAAACATCATGAAACTATATGACTGAACCGACAAAAATTGACAGAATGACAAGAAGAGAAAGAGGAAATTTTGACTGATGGGTTTTAAAGTGTTCAAGGAAAGGTCAGCACACCTTCAGGAACCCTTTGAGTTACAAACTGAAAAGTGGATCCGTTTGGAATCAGTCCGCATGCATCATTCTCTCGCAACCGGAGGGTCAGACGCAAACAAAGTTAAAGTTTTGAAAACTATCCACATTTTCCCAGAATTGTCTAGATAGAACAAAAAGATAAAGAGACTCTTTAAAATTTTGTTTGTCATATCTGGATAGATACACTGATAGATGCACTGTGACAATGAAAGTGACTCAATATTTGAAGAAGAATTTAAATAAAATATTTTCAAATATATATTTAAAATTAGCCCTACTGTATAACCATAATATAACATGTTGGTTCTTATTCAGCTTCACACACTCCCTGTGTTTGAAATGTCTACACACTGCTGGAGCTCTGATCATTATTCCACACTTGATATTATACAGAGCAGACATTCTTGTTCAGTTCTGTATGATATATAAGCAACTTAGATGGGAGTGCACTGCTGTTTGTCAAAAACAATGACATGACATAGGCATGTGTTTCTAGCATATTGAATGCTGACACTATCCTGCACAGGGAGGCCCACATGCCCCCCACCCTCAGCATCCAGAGTAAAGCAATAGTACATATTACTGGCTTGATTTGAGAGCTCTGGTGCTTGGCTGCATAAAATGACCAGCTGTGCCTAGAGGGCCTTTAATTAGGTTTCCATCGCGCTCTGACAGAGTCAATGTAGCATTGATTTGATTTTCCCTCCAGAAGCCGTTGCTGTGGTCGTTGAGGCCAAATGCCAGATGTCACACCAGGATCATTGGGTTACACAACCAACGACAGCTTCATCAGGAGCTCTGCCTGATGGACTGACAGACAGCTGAGCTGTAAGGGCACAGCTTTACCTGCTCTGTCTGTTTGTTTGACATCAAATGAATTCAACTGCGTGGCGCTCTTCATACCCCTGAGGAATCTGAATTCACTTCATAACCCCAACTTACATAAAACATGCTGGTAGAAAGTACATTACAGTTGTGAGGAAGTCACACTTGCATTCATTGGGTTTTAAAGTTTTATTATAATTAGTTCTATCTGAACAAGTAGAACTCAACAGTAATGTCAGAGTGGGTGAGTTTCAGTTACAATCCAGTCTGTGCTGGGAAAGTTGCACTTTTTATTATTCAGACTCTTTGCTACTCATCATACTCAATTCAATCGAATATAAAATAAAATGGAGACGAGAATAACATGCAAAGCTTTAATATGACCACGTTAACATCACCACAATGAGAAATATCATATTTAACATTCTGAGGGAAATAGAGTTAGCGATCTTCTCCCACAGACATCAGCAGATGATTTGCTCTCCTTGGCAGTAAGCGAACTGCAGCTCATTCAGACCGATCAGGTGACTGACCCTGACATTGTCCTGTTGAGTGATGAAATGTTGTGTAGTTAGTTTTGATGCAGTAGGCTGAATCAGAGTCACAGACTGCTCCTGTATACTTCTGTATTTGTCCTATTGCTTCCATCAGCAGTGAAAGCATCAATAAATGCCAGTGTGCCAGTTCCATTGGCAGCCGTCCATGCTTGAGCCATAACAGACCCACCACGGATGAGATGGTGGCTCGGGGTCATGAACCATCCTTTTTTTTCTCCACACTTTACCATCATTTTGTTTCACCACTCCACAAAACTTTGCCTCAGAATTACTACCATGCAGAAGATTCCAGTCATCCACAAGATCTGTGCTCAGGTAATTCCCTTTCTTCACATATTTTAATAAAACGTACTGGGTGTTTATCATACCACACAAATTAATAGCCTGTAATTGAATGTCTAATCTGAGCTCTCAGGCATGAACCTACATTGAAATGTGTCACAGCTGCTAAAAGATCTATGTCTCAACTCTGCTGTTGAGTCAGAGTGTACACAACCTGTGGAACTGCCCATATACATGGGCTGTCAGGATCATGTGGTATACATGCACATACAGCTCTGGAAAAAATTAAGAGACCACTCCCAAAATGATCAGTTTCTCTGGTTTTACTATTTATAGGTATGTGTTTGAGTAATATTAAATAAAAAATATTTTGTTTTATTCTATCAACTACCGACAACATTTCTCCCAAAATTGAAATAAAAATATTGTCATTTAGAGCTTTTATTGGCTAATGACTAAACTAGTCTAAATAACAAAAAATATCAAGTCTTTTCAGACCTTGAATAATAATAATGGAAAGAAAACATGTTCATATTTATTCCTAAACAACACAGCAAGAATATTTTAACTCATGAAGAGTTTATCAATCAGTTTTAGTGGGATAATGTCAGTGTTTAATCCCAGCAGTGGTTTTTATAATCTTCCTATAAAACCAGATGTGGTTCAGGTGATGACCTCATCAGTCGAAAAAAATTAAATAAGTCTATATTTTAAGCTTGTTTGTAGCGGAAGCTTCTCAAAGCTCCTCTTCCTGGTCCGTCCAAATCTCGCGTGATTCGCAGTAACCGCACTGACGCCGGCGCAAATCACGCGAGATTTGGACGGACCAGGAAGAGAAGCTTCGAGAAGCTTCCGCTACAAACAAGCTTAAAATATAGACTTATTTAATTTTTTTCGGGACAATTACGCAATTTGGGGCTTCAGCACAAGACGGACATTACATACGAGCATCATGGAGGTATTTGGATGTTTTTTTGTGTGTGTTTTTTTACGAAGAGCTCTGGTGTCCCTTTGCAACCGTTGCATTGAAATGCACTGCGACGCCAAGACCCCCTGTAACTCAGAGAAGGGACGGTGGACTCTGGAAATTCTTCCAGCCCTTAGTCAACATGAGGGTGAGTAGATAATGAGCGAAATATCATTCTAGGGTGAACTATCCCTTTAAGTAGAATGAGTTGTGTTTGTGTTGGTATTTAAAAAAGAAAAGAAAAGAATGACTGTCATACATGTAGAGGTGCTTTTAAGAAACATTTGTGAAAGTGGTCTCTTATTTTTTTTCCAGAGCTGTATACTGTATGTATCATGCTTCCCCAACTTGTCTCCTAGAGCATGTGGGCTCAGGCAAAAAATTGCCAAGGAAACCCAATACATTTTTTTGTTTCAATACTTGGAGCATATTTTGCTAAAACACGTTCAAGTGGCAATAAGGATGGAAACATTTTGAATGAAACTAAACAAGTGGGGTGAAACCTCTTGCTGCACCATAGCATGTCAAAAGGTAAAATACAGTGGTCCATTCTGATAAAACATATCATTGTTCATGTTCATTGTTATGCAGCCATTTAATTGAGAGCCATTGATGAGCTTAGACCCTCACATCCACTGAGTAAAAACTCCCAAGAAAAACCAGGAGAAAGCTCAGTGTGAGAGACAGAGGAGGATCCCTCACCCAGGACGGACAGACGTGGACTAGATGTTGTATACAGACAAAAAAAAAAAAAAAAAAGGATATGGATATGGATAATATGGAAAAACATGGAAATGGAGTCATCTGCGCACTGTACTATAACCACACGCAACATCTTA
The DNA here is from genome assembly GCF_905171665.1 of Trachurus trachurus. Classification (NCBI taxonomy): domain Eukaryota; kingdom Metazoa; phylum Chordata; class Actinopteri; order Carangiformes; family Carangidae; genus Trachurus; species Trachurus trachurus. The sequence continues at coordinate 30,325,303 of NC_139907.1, forward strand.
GAAAATGGCAACACTTGAGCAAGGATGACAGAGTGGAACCCCCCAGTATCTGCACAGGACGCTCATCCCCTTGTTCTCCTGATAGAGACACCACATCCACAAATGTGTGCGCAATAGATGCTGAGGACAGACCATAGATGGACCTAGAATTCCGCTCTGAAAAGTGAAGCCAACGCGCAAGTGTAATAACTCCAGAAAGCCTGGCTCCAATCCACACTCATTAATTTTCAATCATGAAATACTCAATAATCTTTTTTTCACAACTGATAACGGTATCAACGGCTTAAGTCCTCCTCCTTAAATATGACCTGGTGGCCCATTTGAAAATAATTTAATAAATAATTAGATATGGCGGTGGTGGTGCGGTGGTTAGCACTGTCGCCTCACAGCAAGAGGGTTTTGGGTTCGAACCCGCCGGCCGGCTGGGGCCCTTCCGCGCCGGGACCGGGGGTGTGCGCGGGTCATTCCGACATACCGCCACTCCGACATTGACGTCTAATTGTCGTAATGGCGGCACTTCCATTAATTGAAAACGTCCCACCACTCCGACAATTTTTGTTTCCATTGTCGGAATGGCGGTACTTTCCTTTTTTGGAAACGTTCCGCCATTCCGACATAAGGTCATTAAATGTGTAGGTTAATAATGATCACCGCCTCCCTGCCTGCCCATCTCTCTCCTCTAACAGCACTTTGACTCTGGTCAACGCACTTGTCACATCCCATCTCGATTATAAAATGCATTATTATTATTATTAATATTATTATTATTATTATTATTATTGGCGCTGTGCTACTTAGTTTGCAGCTGTGGTCGAGAGAGCTAGAGAGTTAATGGAGAGAGGGACCGCTACGCCGGTGAATCAGATCAGTGATGTTGTTTTTAATTGTATCACAGTGGTTACAGTAGCCTACTTTCAACAGAATCAGTGGTTCTCATGGGGGTCCTGGACCCCTGCATATTTTTGATCTCTCCTGTAGCCTGGCCGGGTCTGGCTCCAAGTTTAATTATAGACAATTTGATCTGCAGACGCACAGCGGAATGCGTAAAACACATATTTTGACTACTTTGTGCTGTTCTTATTTTTTTTAAAGTTACCTTTCGTTTCCTTTGGATTTTTGTGCGTATTATGGAGCCGTCCTCCTGGTCCATGTTTGTAAGCCTTTTTACCAGGAGTAAATTCCCAAAAGTTGCAACAACTTGTAGTGATCCACTGGGTTTTGCCTGGCCAGCTGGGGTAGCCTAGTTGATTTGCAGGTTTGCTCCCCAGGTTTTTTTCATTGTGTATTAGGCCAGGGAAATGATCAATTATCCTTGTGGTTTGCGCACTGGGACGTGCGGACTTTTAATGAATGAATGAATGTTTCTTTTTTGCTGTAAGTTGTGTGCGTAATGCGTAAAAGTGCATTAGTGGGACCGAGGGTTTAAATGGAGAAGTGACGTGGTGAGAGGGGAGGAGAGGCGGCATAGTGGATTATTTTTCCCGGTGGATTACCCTGTGGATCATAAAGGCCCGTTTGGACACCTCACAGCCCGTTTTCAGCTAAGCGGGATGAGGGAGAGGACTGGTGGTCACCTCGGCGGAGCCGCGGCGTCTCTCCCGTGTGGACAGTAGGACAAACAAACTCTCTCTCACTCACCCTCACGACGCACCAACACACACACACACACACACATACGCACGCCACGCACGCACGCACGCACGCACGCACGCACGCACACACACACACACACACACACACACACACACACACACACACACACACACACACACACACACACACACACACACACACACACACACACACACACACACACACATTGACTGTGAGCTCGCGCACCCCCGCACACACACATACAAGCCGGCACGGACAGTGACAGTGCGCTCGCGCACCCACACACACACACATACACGCAGCTGGGACTCGGACTTAATGGACAGTGGGAGGGGGGGGAGGGCTTTCGGGTTCTGTTGATCTGTGTGTAATTGTTTATTAGGCTATATGCCGCCTGTGATGGGCGTGTTTTGAGTTCAGTGAAATACAGAGACTCTAAGTAGCGACTTTGATTATTGCTTCCCTGGACGCACCAGTAGCGCGAGCCTAGATCCGCCTGCAGCAGGACTGAGTTGTGCCAGTTCCTCTTATATCCTTATTGTAAGGGAAATTGTTACAAACTGACATCGGAGTGTGTGATTGTAAATGGCGAGACTTTGTGTTTGTTTATTCATTAAGCTTCCACTGACTGTATCACATCTGTACACATGTCTTAAAACATGAAAAAAAAAAAAAAACCATACACACATACACCTAACCGCCGCTCGGAGTAACGCACATTTCCTTATGGAAATTAAAGCCTTGTCGGAATGGCGGGACGAAACTGTCGGAATGGCAGGACGTTTGCATGTCGGAATGGTGGTATGTCTGAATGGTGACATGTCTGAATAGTAGAATGTCGGAATGGCGATATGTCGGAGTGGCAGCATGTCGGAATGGCAGCATGTAACCGGGACCGGGAATAGTAGAGCTTAACTTCCTTACCTTTTTTTTCGGAGCGATACGAGCAACAGCGACAAAAATAAAAGGTCGTTCACACCGGACCTTTTATTTTTGTCAACTTAAAGCAGAAGTAAGCGGAATGTTTGTGTTAATATAAGTCTTAAATATCTTCTGACAGCAATCACTTCTATGAGTGTTTGGTCTGAAACACGGGTCTGTCAGTCACTCTGCTCTGCTGTAAGCCGAGGAGAAAACTTTCCTTGTATCCTACAACCTTTATCCAATGAGGAGAGAGAACGGCATAAAGGGGCGGTCCTCTCTGTGTGTGCAGCCAAGGGATGCGCGTGAGGTGGTGACATAGGGACGAGGACCAATAGATCCATGACGAGGGCGGGGACTGCTAACTCCATCTGATGACAGGAAGTTAGCCAAAACCACCGGATTAGGCTACTTCTGCTTTAATCAACAACTTAATCACACAATGAATTAGTGATTTCTGGTTGTGGTGGGGGTCTTCGGCTCTGCTTACCTATCTGTAAAAGTCACAGCACGCCACTGGGTTAAAGGGATACACCAACATTTTTTTTCGTGTCTTGCCTCACTCCCGAGTCCATGACAAGCAGATAGACACCATCCTTTGGACGGGGTCCGCCCGCTATTCAGACATCCCGCTATTCCGACATGTCTCTATTTAGACATCCCGCTATTACGACATCCCTCTATCTAGACATGCCGCTATTCCGACACTTTTTGGTATCGCTAGTCCGACACGTCATCTTTTTTTTACAGCTGCGATACCCAGGCGCGTCTCTCTCTCTCTTTTCTTTTCAGCATGCCTATCACTGGTTTGATGAGGGAGTGATGTTCTTAATCTCAACAACTCAACTATCAAGTCGCAAACAAAACTGACACACATGATAAACAAACAGAACTATGCTGCAGTTTGTTTGTCTGTCAAGTTAACCTGTCACCTTCAGCACCACGGACAGCGCGGCGGATGAGCCGCGGAGCTGCATCTGTGAGCGTCTGGGCTCTGGGCTTAGGGCCTGGGGCCTCATTTATCAAAACTGTAAGTAAGCAGTGTAAAACTGCTGCTACTAAATGTTTTTGCTTAGGCCTACGACGAAAAGACACCAGAAATATTTACACTTTTTTCAGATCTATCAAACTATGCGTGCACAACTCTCCGCAATTTCTCTTTGATAAATCAAACTGGATCCAAGAATGGTGCGCACCATATTCCGCCCCCGGAATGCCTAGACACAACCATATAGCCTATGGTCAGCACGTGCATATTAATTAGCCATGTGCGCTCTGTGGAGCGGCAACAAAGTGACAACAAAGTGACAACGAAGACAACGGGCGGAGGGGGGAGCGAGATACATGGTATCGGGCAATAAATCAGTCAGAGAAATGATCTTGCATTTTAATAAGCTACAATAAAAACAAAAACCTCCCAAATCTCAACAAAAGGGAGCAGAAAGAAGAATAATCTTATGTAATCTGCCCCTTTATCCCAGAAAATCTTTTTTCTTTTTCTTTTACCTATGTTAAAACAATGTAAGCAGGACGATAGTTACCATTACTTTGAACGCTTTTCCACTACACAGTTACAGCTCTACTGGACTCGGTTTAGGTCATTTTCCATTACAGCTGAGTCTTATAACAGTTCCTCCTCAGGGCCGCGTTGTCTCACTCTTTATTCTCTCGTCAGCTCCAAACACACGTGCACCTCGTTATCTCAGGTGACCGAATAATAAAAGCTGCAGATCAGTGTGCGCTGCTGCCGGTGTGTTTTTAAACTTGGAGTGTAGAAAATCCCCATCTCCTTCCACCTCCCTCCTTCCGCCTCAACTCCTGCTATCCCCCCTCCTTCCCCTGACATCACTGGAGGGCGGAGCTCGGAAGGTGATTTAGGCAGGTAGCTCACCTGTGGCAAGCCCTTTCTGCTCTGGGGAACAAAGGAGCTGCTGCCTAGTCCTCCTCCTCCCCAACTCCCTGATTGTTTGAGCTGCGTGATTGATGTAAGTTTTTCAGTTAAGTCCCACACACTCTTTGTTTATGTTATAGTTAATTCAACCATATTGTTGCTACCTCGTTTACTATTTATTAAGTTTGAGTTAGGTTAACCAAGATTGAATACTTGTCGGCTTGTATATTTGAGTTTTGTGGGCTAATCTTTTCTGTTCTTCCATTCTCCTCCTTTTCATCAGCATTAACCAGCCAAACAATAAATTGGATGAATTGGACCTTCTGCGTTTGTGCCATTGTTTCACACCACCACTCACTACGTTGATCACCCATAATCCGGAACCAGCCTAGCTCCACACCCAGTCATATTTTACATGGAGGGTTTGTTTTTTCTTCTCTCTTAGGTCTATGTATTTGTGTATGAGAAACAGTGTCTCAGATGAAAAATCAGAAGGACACGTCTGACTATAACGTAATCAATCAATGTCGGAAAAGCGGAATGTTTGAAAAATAGTAAAGTGCCGCTACTCCGACAATGAAAAAAAAAATGTCGGAATAGTGGGACGCTTGAAAAATAATGTTAATGCTGCTATTCCGACAATTAGAAGTCAATGTCGAAATAGCGGCATGTCGGAATAGCAGCATGTAACCCCTTTGGACTGTGCGTGCAGTAACAAGGGAGATAGAGCCGTATCGCCCATAAAGTGGAAGTAGGTAGTGTTAGCCTGCCTCCTACCCGAACCGAAATCAGCAGTCAGAAACTGATTTCATTTTAGCTCTAAACTCTGTAAATATATCACTTTATCAACATTTCAAACATTTTTAGGCTAGAAAGTAGCTGTTTAGATCAGTAGTGTGTCGTCATTATTAATATTTTAGTATTGATATTTTACCAATTTGATATCCAATAACCCTCTTAGAATTCCCTATATTTTGGTGCTTCCGCATAAGCCATCTAATTGTTTGTGTTTTATTAAATCACAACATAATTGGAGCAGCTCGTGTGAAGCATCTCAATATATACGTTTTCTTATAGTTGTGAGAAATCATAACATTAATTGGTGCCCCGGTGTAAGGCATCATAATAACTTTACCCATAGTTGTGAGAAATCATAACATAAATGGTGCCCCGTTTTGAGGCATCTTAATAACTTTTCTTATAATTGTGCCAGAGCACAACATATTCAAGGACATCAACCTTAGAATGGGAGTCTTCCATACAGGCCCTGCCTACACGCAGATCACGCACAGTGCGTAGGGCCCCGCGTTCCAATAGGGGCCCCGTTTTTCACAAAGGATGCGCATATGCACAGCCGTGGGGCGCGCTACTAGATCAGCTGTCAGCGCGAGGCAGGAGAAGAGGGAGAAGAGACCTTTTTTTTTTGGTAATCTGACACCGCACGCGCCATCATGTGTCGATCTGACCAATCAATGGTCAGATGCATGTGCTGCAGGCACTTGTCAAGTAGCTGCAGGTGAAGACGTGATCACGGCTTCGAAAAGAACCTACGAGTCAGGCGCGAGCAAGAGGGGAAAAAAGCAAAACAAGAGGAAACTGGTGCTTCTCTCGAAGGTGGGTATTTGTTGAAGTTAGTGCTGGGCCGTATTAACGGCGCCATTACTGCCGTTAATGTCCGTTAACGCTGCTAATGGTGTTAACGCCAGCACTAGTAAAAATGTAAAACTTTGTGGCATAAGCAAGCACTAAACCTCCATGCTCAGCACAGCTGCTGCTGCTGCAGGTAGGAGGAGAGATGCTAGCCTCCAGTCCATAGAGTCTAGATGTGGACTATGGTCTGGAGATGAAAGTCATTTTCCAGCGGCCCTTACCATTTATTAAATGTCTTGTTAGAGGTGTACAGAAATGGCCGTTTGTCCTGTTTGTCGCGCCGAGTTGTCACGAGCTGCAACACGAGTTTACCCGAGTAAGGAAAACGAATTTGATTGGTCGTTATCGAGCGGGCGGGATATTCAAAGCTTGGGGCGAGACCGAGCTCCCTGTGTGTGCGTGTCTCAGACGTTTGAATGACGGATTACGGATCCAATATCAGTGGCTGGTGAATCGTGTACAGGCTGACGTATAATCCGTGCGCCTGCGTTATCCAATGCGGAAAAAAAAATACACACTTTCATCCCGGATTTACTCAAAAATAGAATTTTGCACAAAGTTTGGCCTACATCGTCTGAAAGATAAGTTATTACACAATTTTATGACCCAGAGTGGGCTTAAATTCAATTTTCTTTTCTGTACACCTTTAACACCTTTGTCTGCATATGCATTCACCTCTGTTGAAAGGCAGTGGTAAATTTATCAGTTGTTGGTCGTATTTTCGGCTAAAGTTATAATCTATTTTATCACCACACAAGGATTTGGCTAATGTTATTTTAATGGATGTAAAATGTCGCCATCTGTTGGTGAATTTAATCTACGACAGGCAGCTTTGGAGGAGATATTAGAGATAAATATTGATAGAAATGAGTGTATTTGATACTTTGGTTGACAGAAGGAACTACATTTGAATGTAGCTACATTTTGAAATATCAGTCTGTTTGGTACTGAATTAGTATGTTTTATTAGGATTGTAGTTGTAGCCTATATAATAATAATGATAATAATGACAATAATAGTAATAATAGATAGCAATAGCAATAGTTTTATTAATATTAGTATAAGTAGCCTATAGAAGTAGTAGTACTGCCAGTATTAGTGGTTGTAGTTTGCATTATAATCGATTATAGTAGGGCCCGAAGACATTTTTTCGCTTAGGGCCCCATTTTGGTCAGGGGCAGCCCTGCTTCCATACTACCTGTGCCTTCATGGCAACAATTGGCCAGTGGTTTGAAGATGCTGGTCTAAGAGACCTTTGCGTAGGGGTGATAACTTATTGATGGCCACAAGTATAATCGTGCAGTAAGGCTCCACAAACTATGAGGCTTTTTTGAGACTGCCATGGGAAGGTTTTCAACCTTGGTTAGAAGAGAATCACCAGGAAGATATTATTCACCTGAAAGCAACTCTGCAAACTGCCAACAACCTGTGTGAAGAATTATCACAGACAACATTTGAGGAAACTCTCAAGCAAGATTCATGTCAGCGTATTCTGACACAATTCAATGAGTACCTCATCTTCCTCAGAAAAGACAATGGTCCCCTGTCTGCCTTCTGGATGTCCTATGTGGACATGGTTGAGATTCTGCTTTGTCTTATTCAAGCATCACGAGAGGGAAATTGGATGATGCATCTTACAGAAATAAAAGCCATCATTCCATGGTGCTTTTGGAAAAAGAGTCACCATAAACCAAATTCCACGACAGAATGAAAAAACAGAACCTGAAGACATTCTCAAGCTTCACAAAAAGAGATGAAGGAAATCAAAAACATGACAAGGAGTTGATCTTGAAAGCAGACAAAAATCTCTTTGGGCATATGAAAATTGTTTCACAAAGTAGAAATCTTCACATTAAAGATGTCCTGGCTCATCCACTTGGTCCATACTGCCTTGGTCACTTTCAAATCCAGACGGTTCACTGCGAAAGACCTGTAAGGCCGCTCCTGCTAGGGAGTTAGAGAAATCAGCATCAGCAGTTCAAGATATTGGAAATCTCTCTGCATCATTGATGGAATGAGCTTTGTTCAGAAACTTAAAGGTGATGACAAGACTTTATGAGAGATTGCTGGTTCTGTGCTGAACTTTGCTTTACATGAAGGAGGAAAGAGTACACAAATAGATGTGGTGTTTGATGTGCACAGGAAAACATCAATCAAGAATGCTGAGAGAGACAAACGAGGTGCAACAAGTAGCACTCAATGGACTTACATTGCCAAGGGACACACAGCTTTGCGTTTCCATTGTATAAAGGGGACCTTCAGGGGTAGGCGGAGTGCGTGTCGAAGCGTCACTACGTCGACTTACGTAAAGATGTGACATAATTTAATCTGCGAGGGGTCAGCCCTATGTTCCCACAGCCCAATGATCCCAAAGCCCTATGTTCCCTCATTTCTAAGAAAAAAATTTTCACTGAAAATTTTGAAAATTAGGCCCTATGTTCCCACAGCCCTATGTTCCCTCAGCCCTATGTTCCCTCAGCCCTATGTTCCCACAGGTTTATGTTGCCTTATTTCTAAGAATTTTCTCAAAATGAAACTAAGTCAAGTCATTTTTATTTTAAAGGGATGATTCGGAGTAATTTCAAACTAGGGTCCTTTGCACCATGACCTACAAACTTTCTAATGCTTTGTTTACTACTACTAACACTATTTGTACTACTGTAGAAGTTTGTTGTCTAAATTGCACTAACTCATGGAGGTGAGTTTAATTTCGGTATAAGGGTTCGTCACTCAACCCTATGTTGGAGTAGCGGTTTTGGAAGGGGTCAGCCCTATGTTCCTAGGGCCCTATGTTCCCAGATTTAGCTAAAAGCTACATTACATCTGTAGTCAACTGCTACTGGATAATAGGTTGGGTGTAATTGACTACCAAATTGGGAGAAATGGGGATAAAATCTGATGCAAATTGATCATAAAGGAAATGTGGGAACATAGGGCCTAATTTTGGAAAGAAAAGAAAAACCTTAGAAATGAGGGAACATAGGGCTGAGGGAACATAGGGCTGTGGGAACATAGGCACGCTCCTATCTGCGACACAAGCGGGACAGCAGACCAGAGCGATGGCGGACTGGAGCTCCGCCTGCACGGCTCCTCACCAACAACCGAGAGGGGGTCATCCCTATGTTCCCACAGCCCTATGTTCCCTCAGCCCTATGTTCCCTCATTTCTAACTTTTGTCGTCACTGAAAATTAGGCCCTATGTTCCCTCAGCCCTATGTTCCCTCATTTCTAACTTTTGTTGTCACTGAAAATTAGGCCCTATTCCCACAGCCCTTTGGTCCCACCATTGGTTGGGTTTAGGCAATGAAGAAAGGAGTTGGTTAAGTTTAGTAAAAAGACCAGGTAGAGGCTAGACAGGCCAGATAGACAGAGTCCAGATAGGTAGAGAGAGTCCAGAGGGAACATAGGGCTGATGGAACATAGGGCTGAGGGAACATAGGCACGCTCCCACAGAGAGCAGAGCCTGCACCTCCTCAGCACTCCACACTCCGTTGCTAGCAGACATTTTTTTTAAATGGCGCGGTTGTGTTGCTGTGCTTCAGATATCCGTTGCACTGCGTGATAACGCCATATGCTCGACCAATCACCAGCTCGCAGTGCTTTGGCTCCTCCCCATGGGACCAGTACGGTTCCAAGCGTACCGTTCCGTACCGACTCGTACCGACCCGTACCGTACCGCATAGTGGAAAAGGGGCTAATGTTGTGCAGTGGAGAAAACTCTTAAAGACCGGGTAAACCAAATTCAGTATTTTTCTTCTTAAAATATTAATTAGGTCTTAAATGTATCCCTCAAAACATGTAAAAAGTATTTTTGCCATTCACAATTTCCTTGTGGAGCTAGGCCTCAGAGACCGTGTTTCACCATCTCTGTGTTCAGGATTTAATGGGCGGGTCTAAATCAGTTCCCATAAACCCGCCCTCTAGGTATAAATTACCCTGAGGGTAACCTCCAAAGGGATCAATAAAGTACTATCTATCTATCTATCTATCTATCTATCTATCTATCTATCTATCTATCTATCTAAATACATTCAGGTATAGTTAAAGGCAGAGTCTGTAGGATTTTACTAAAACAACAAATGTGTATGGATATGTATTCTCATTCATCCAGGTCATCGTTAGCTATGGGCAACAAATTCTATCAAAGGCAACTGGACTTGTATTTGTCTTGGAAGATATTTCGCCTCTTAAAGGATAATTAGCATTTTTTTACAATCTGGACCGTATTTCTAGCATAAAATACGATCATTTACTCACCCAGATAACTTCCCTGATAGCATTGACTTTTGGGCCACAAGTGGCATCTGGCTGGCACCTCTGGCTGAGATGTGATAAGGCAAAACACATGAGGGCCATATCATGACCACATTGGTTTTGCCATACATTCAAAATTGGAGGGAATTTATCCACTGGGACAGTTCTGTAATTGAAGCACTTGGCCCAGATAATAGATTTTTACTGCTGAGCCACTTGATTTGTAACTGTCAAAATGTTATGTGGCAAAACACACAAGGGCCACATCCAAACCACTTCAGTTTGGCCATACATTCAAAAATGGAGGGAAATTCTCTTCTGGGAGAGTTTTGGGCAACAGTAGGCAGAGTCTGAGTGCACTGATCAGGATCCATTTTCCCTCTCATTTTTCAACTGGCTTGGTAAGTGAACTCTAAACCTTTTATATTTTGTTGAACTAATGACAATAAATGGCGATTTTATTCACTAAGTTATGGTTACACACATCTGTATGGCTGGTCATCTAGTTTTCTCCTCGGTGTGTTCTTCTTTAAGACTTGTGGGCGTAATCTTAGTTATTTCGAAGGCGGGGACCAGAGACACAGGCTAATAGCAGCGTTAGCATCTTCGCTAAGCCTGCTGCTTTCCGGATAAATGTTTGATTAAACTTAAATGATCTCAAACTCCTGGTTTTGCGTAACGCGGTTCTATCATTTTAAAACGCGAGCATAACGACACTAACATCAAGCGCTCCTAACATTGGCTGCGAACACAGCACTTGTGTCTATGATATTAGCTGCTAACGTTAGCTGTGGTATATGAATGATATTAGCTGCTAACGTTAGCTGCGTTAGCACGCAGCTAATATCCCACACGGTAGCTGTTAGAAGCTCCCGTGTGGTACATCAATGATATTAGGTAGCTGCGTTAGGAGCTCCCTTGTGGTAACTTAACGTTACTGATATTAGCTGCTAACGCAGCTAATTCGCTGCTTTTTTTTTTTTTTTACTGTCTATAGCTGCGTGTGGTAATTATATAAAGTATATTAGCTGCTAACGTTAGCCCTTTGGGACAACGCTGCAACCGTTAGCTGCAACTCCCATGTAGGGTGCTAACGCCCGGCCCGGTACCGGCTGCGATTGCTCGCGCCGTGCAGTTATCGTTTCGGCGTCTGTTCTATTTTGTGCGCGAGCCGCGAGCAATCGCGTCAATCTTGGCAGGAAGTCACACATGGAACAACGAGAGAATCCGGTCAATTTACAAAATAAAACACTTTTCAAAATAAAATACAGCGATTGACAAATGCGACCGTATTTCAGACTCTCAACAGAGAGCAAGAGATGAAAACACACACGTACACTAAAGGGAGACACGGAGTGGGCTGGCTGCAGGTGGGAGGTGGGAGCTGTCAGCACACCCGACAACAAAGTCGGCTACCTCAGTGAAGTTAGTTTTAAGTTGGATATTTGAAAAACATTTGCTCCTTCTCAATATATTAAAAATTCATATAAAATATTAAATGTGTTTAAATGCAATAAAAACAGGTGTGTGTCATCGAGCAGGCTTAGATCTTCTGTCTTGTGTTGATTTTGAGCCAAAAGGTCACATGACCTGGGAGTTATTAAGCTATAATGCTGATATTTACAGTATAAAACTTCACTGCGGTAGTCGGCTCGAGACGTGACATGAAACAAGGAGAGAATCCGGTCAATTTTAACAATTTAAAAAATAAAACATAGATTGACAAACGATATGTGTGCGTTTATATATTTGTGTTTATTTATCTAAACAGAGCAGGAGAGAGATGAACACACACAGAGACACACACATACACAAAGAAAGAAAATTAGATCACAGTTTGACAGTAATATATTATTATTATTATTATTATTATTAGTGTTGCATTAGGCTGAAGGTTGTGGTAGTTGTACTGTAAAGAATGTAATACAAGTTTCACTCATGTGAAGAAATGCCACACTAATTATATTTTTCTATTTTATCTTTTTGCAGGCTGTGGTGATTCAAAATCAGAAGACATTGGTGAGAAATGTTCCCTTAATAATGGAAATTAGGAAGACCTCAGAACAAAATAGCCTCAGAAGAAGAGCAGTTAAGAGGGTAAAGGCTGTATTTGATGTACTTGAGACTCAATGTGATGGTGACCAGGAGCAGGAAAGGCAGCACATAGGACAGGGTGCAGAGTCAGCATGTGAAGAGTGTGAACCTGAGCTTTTTGATGATGCAATGAGCCATGATGATGATGATGATGATGATGATGATGATGATGATGATGATGATGATGATACCCACGACAATGATGATTCAAGGGAGGGTGATCTGGTCTCATGTCTGGCAGGGTGGGCAGTCAGTTATGGGATTTCCTTAATTGCTTTGTCTGCCCTTCTGGTTCTGCTGAGAATTCATTTTCCCTCCCTCCCAAAAGACGCTAGAACCCTTCTTAGGACCGGTGGTTCTGAGAGGCCACACATGGTAGCTGGGGGCCAATTTTATTACTTTGGTGTGCAAAGTTTTTTGATGAAGACTTGTAAAAAGCTCTGGTCCAAAATCCCTGACCTTCATACACTAAAACTGCAGCTGAATTTTGATGGCATCCCGTTATTTCACAGTAATTCAGTGCAGCTTTGGCCAATACTTGGTATTGTTCAAGATTTTAAAGGAAGGAAGCCATTTGTTATTGCTTTATTCTGTGGTCGGTCAAAACCCAAATGTCTGAATGAATATTTGAAAGACCTTGTGGCAGAAATCCGCAGCCTGAGCAGTGGGTTCAAGATTAATGGCAAACAGGTTTTTTTGAAAGTTACAGCTGTCATATGTGATGCACCTGCCCGAGCTTTTATCAAAGCCATTAAGACACACACGGGGTACTCTTGCTGTGGAAAATGTACCCAAACTGGCATTTACATGAAAAACCGAATGACCTTCCCTGAGAACAATGCCCCTCTTAGGACAGACCTGTCTTTCAGACAAATGACAGATGAAGACCATCACACTGGAACATCCCCTTTAACTGATACATCTATAGATATGGTTGGAGCTTTTCCGCATGACTACATGCATCTTGTGTGTCTTGGGGTAACACGGAGACTTTTAAATCTTTGGCTAAGTACAGGACCACGCCGTGTTCGTCTCTCTTCTCAACAGACTCGAAAAGTGTCAGATTTACTGGTTGGATTGAAGACTTTTGTTCCTTTTGATTTTGCACGGAAGCCAAGATCACTAGATGAAAGACTTCGGTGGAAAGCTACTGAGCTGCGGCAATTTTTGTTATATACTGGTCCTGTGGTTTTCTATAATGTACTGGCTTCACCGGTGTATAATAATTTCATGTTGTTGTCAGTTGCAATGTACATCCTTCTCAGTCCACAGTACTGCACTGAGTTGAATGAGTTTGCTCACACATGTCTCATCTCGTTTGTTGAACATTTCAGTAGATTGTACGGTCCTGAATTTGTAAGTTACAATGTGCATGGGTTAGTGCACCTGTCTGATGATGTTAAGCAGCACGGAAATTTAGATGCAGTTTCTGCTTTTCCGTTTGAAAGTCACTTGGGTAAACTTAAAAAGCTCATCAGGAAACCAGATAATCCATTGGCCCAAATAATTCGGCGCCTTTCTGAAATGGACAACTCCAACGCAAGAGATGATGGTCTGAGAAGGGTTCTCAGAAAGGCACATGAAAATGGCCCTGTTCCAGCAGTGTTCTCTGGAGTAGTTAGTCAGTTTAAAGAGGTTCGGCTTAGTGGCTCAGTCATCAGGACGTCAGTAGGAGACAACTGTGTAAAGATACATAACAGCATTGCTGTTATTGTAAACATCATTCTTTGTGGAGGCAAAATACATCTTGTCTACAAAGAATATAGAAACAGGAGTCCTTTCTTTGTCTATCCCATGGATTCCGGTGACCTCGGAATTTTTATAGTCAGTGATTTGTCTGATGAGTTGAACACCACAGCTTTAGGTGACAGTATTGAGAAGTATGTCAGGTTGCCATTTCGTGGCAAGTTTGTCGTCATACCACTATTACACACGACAACATCAGTGTATGATGACAGGGAAGACTGAATGTAGGAGAGATTGTAACAGGCAGTTTCAGCTGGTAAGTAAAACTTCTTACAATTACTCACTTTCTTTTCACAGTGATATCCAAATTAGATATCGCAAAAGGACAGGAGAAAGAAGACCAAAAGGTAGGTACACTGCATGTCAGGCCTGTGCAGAGACCTTTGGAGGGGCAGGTGCTATGATAAAAGTCTTGATGTCTAATTGAGAGGGTGAGAAAATTACAGTTATTTTATCAGAGTTATTGCTGTTTTTTTAGTAAGGGATAATGTATAGTTGGTCGGTTGTTACGGAGAAATAAACCCAGACAGGTTTCATACAACCTGAAGGGGTTTATTTCTCCATAACAACCGACCATCTATATATTATCCTGTTTATTACATGGTTTACGAGTGAAATAATTAATTAGAAACATAATTGATCAAAATACGACTTTGATCGATTTATAATTGCCGCTGTTTTGCTGCGCCTCCCCGTCGTGCATTTGAAGCCTTTGATAATCAATCAGTGGATCGATGGATTACCATACACGTGTTACAATGTGTGTATTGTACCGGTAGTCGTATCTGTCATAAGAGATTACTGTTTACGGGGCGCCTTTGTGTGGCGGAGCCGCGGTGCCACCGAGATGAGAGGAGAGCTGTGACACCGGGTCCAAGCCACGATGTGGAAGGAGCCTCCACTCTCCCTGTTACAAGTCATTTATCTAACATCACTATTAGTTTAATTAGTTTAATGATATCCTGCATAGTTTGTCTTTTCTGTGCTCCTCTGATCAGTGCAGCGTCCCTAGCAACGGTCTCTTATACTTGTCTCTTATACTACCAACATCTCCTTTAGTTGTTGTAAAGTCATGCTGTTATCTTTGTTTTGTTTTTTTGTTAGATGTTCCTTTTGGTCTCATTTGTCCAAACGAACGAAGTTGCAGTTGTTCCAGACGTTTGGGTGAATGGGGGGCAATGTGCATGGCCCAAACTAAGAGGGGAAAATCTCACAAGGGCTGTCAAAACAAAGACACAACCACTAAAGGAGTGGAAAAAGTACAGAATTAGAATTCTCTATACAGCAGGTAGGAGTTATATCAAAGTTTACCCACTATGTTCTGATTTTCTATTTTTAGGCTTAGTTATATGCCTTTGTAATTTAATTTTTCCAGAGAAGTATGATGATGCCCGGAAAAAGGTACCCGAAGCTGAAATGTTTTCAGATATTTAGTCTGACGCGGAAGGTGTTAAAAGGCCCAGGCGGATTTTGTAAGTCAGTTGTTTCACTGCCTTCCATAATTGTTTTTCTAATGCTTAGAAAAAAAGAAAGAAAAAAAAAATATATGTACAGCTTGTATAACAGTGTAAATGTGTTGTCCCCTCAAAATAACTCAACACACAACCACTTCTGTCTGAAACGCTGGCAACAAAAATGAGTACACAAAGTGTCATATCTTTAGTGTTGTGCCATGAAAAGATATAATAAAATATTTACAAACATGTGAGGGGTATACTCACTGAGATACTGTGTATATATATGAATATATATGAAGATGCAAATAAATGAAAGTACATGATACATGATTTTTTTCCTCAGGAAAAACCGTAGGTTTGAGGACTACAATGATGAAACTGATACAGAAGATGATGACCAAACTGTCTGTGGCCTGGAGCCAGCGCCAGTAATAAAACCACCTGTTATCCAAGCATCTGCTCAAAATTGTTCCTCCTACCGTGTTGCCAAAGAGCCACCTCATGCCTTCTCTCAAGAATGCTATCAGCAGGTAGGTGATCTTTTTTTTTTACTACTACTTTCTTTTACCAATCATGATTTTAATAATTACATTTAGAAGAGGGGTGCTGTGGCCACTTCCTTTGTACTCACTATATTTCCGCAAATCTCTGTAACAGTCATTATTCGACCACCCTGCCAGTCAGCCTTCTACTGACCACTCATCAGGAAGTTACCAGCAGGTAAGGGATCCTTTTTTTTTTTTTTGCATCAGCCTAGATTTGTTAATTTTTCAGTTTGTTTGTTTGTTGCTGTTTTGTTTGTCTTACGAAGCACATCAAACACATCTCTCTGCAGTCATCCTTTTTCCAGCTCACTGATCAGCCTACCATCCACTCATCAGAAAATTACCAGCAGGTATGGTGTTTTTTTCTTTCTTTTTTTAATATTGAATTTAGTTGATTAATAGGACATTTTCTGACTATATTATATTGCTTTTTTGTTTGCCATTTTTTCAATAGTCATCGCTGTGCCACCCTGTCAGTCAACCACCTCCCATCCACTCGTCCGAAAATTTCCAGCAGGTATATGATATTATTATTATTATTATTTTAAAAGTAAAAATGAAGGTGCAGGTGAAACATGTGATTGTGTTCTATATATATACTGTATGTATGTATGTGTACTTGTACATGTGTATGTCTTTACCAGGTTGTTTTTGTCTTTGCAACATGCTTTTCTGTACCAGTTGTCTTTCTACCAGTCAGCCAGCCAGCCATCTACATCACACTCATCAGGAAGTCTGCAGCAGGTAAGAGAGTCTTTAAAACTTGATGCCATTGAGATGTGTTTTTAAGTCTAATAATGCTCTAATTTATGCTCAGCATGCTTTCCTGCTTTCTTGTATTCTGCCATTCATCTTTTTCTATACCAGTCACCATCAAATTACCAACCTCAGACACTTCACACATCAGGAAGATTTTTGCCAGAAATATATGAGTGCCCAATTCAGTCTCCAGCAGTGCAAACAAATTGTGATAACTCAGTGATGAATGACGACCTCTCCCCACGAAGGAACAAGCCTCTACAAAGTATGTCCTTACTTCTTGTTTTAATGGTGACGGTTCAAATGTAATGGGTTGCTAGATTTTAAATGTATTATTTCATTTTCATCTCTGTTACTGTGCTTGTTGGTGAGTGCAGTTGTCAGCAGCATGAGAGTAGTGCTTGGGACTAGGTACGCTTGCATCTTCTCAACTGGTAGAAAAAGAAGAAAGGCCAGCAGCACTCGTGTCCTTCTCATTGTTTTTACAGACCGGTTTCGACAACGTCTTCCTCAGTGTGCCTGTGCCAATGGCACACTGAGGAAGACGTTGTCGAAACCGGTCTGTGTGTTTTAGCGCCGATGCAGTCTGCAATAAAAAACAATGAGAAGGACACGAGTGCTGCTGGTCTTTCTTCTTTTTCTGTAAGTGCAACTTTTGGCCGTGCACCTCTTCAGTTTGTTCCTGAAAGTTTTTTGGGGAGTGCATGTTTTTCTTTGTTTTGATCTTCTCAACTGGTACCTGGTTTATGTTGGGATGGAACAGTTTGGATGGAGTCAGAGTGCTAACAAATACAATAATATTGTGGACTGGTATTCCCTTGGGATCAGTTGCCTATCTTAAGAATTGAGGAAGTGATATTACACATGGCATGATGACTTTGTCAACCTGTCTCACCTCTACATTGCTCCATGAGCAAGTGAGTGTGAAACAGGTAAGTCACCCCCTCAACAGGAACATGAAAGGAAATTTAGGCATAGACACTTGCATAGAACACCAAAATGCTTAAAACGTGCTAATGTTCTGATTAAATTAAAGCAGAAGTAAGCGATCCGGTCGTTTCGGCTAATGCTGCGTTCCAGGCCGGCTTTTGAAACTACAGCTTCAAGTCACAACTTACGACTTTGTAGCGTTCCAGGCAACCCACTCGTGTTTTTCCGACCTGTTTTACCTGTGAAAGTCACTATAACGGCCACTCGTAACTTCCGACCGGTGAACTCGTACCAGATCGAACTGGTACCACTTCACAGGTCGGAAAAACACGAGTTACGAGTTGCCTTGAACGCACCATAACAGTCCTCGTCCCTACGTCACCACATTCAGGCGCATCCCTTGGCTGCACACACAGCCCTGCATGCCGTTCTCTCTCCTCATTGGATAAAAACTGTAGGATACGATAAATGTTTTCTCCTCGGCTCAGAGCGCGTTTCGGTCCAAACACTCTATGTAAGTGATTGTTGTCGGAAGATATAACTATTTAAGACTTATATTAACACAAATATATCACTTACTTCTGCTTTAAACAACTACACATTTAAGTCAAGTAATTGCCATGATAACATATTTTTGCTTTGCCCTTTTGAAGAGGGTTAAAAGACTGAATTTTCACTCCACATGAATCTAAGTAGAAAGTCTGAGCCATCAGTCGTAATTTCAGAAACTGTGTTTTAGTAGATTGAGTAAGTAGTTAACTTACACTGTTATTTTATGCGTTTCTTGCAGCTGTACTAAGAGAATTGCTAACAAAACAGGAAATGATCCTTGACCAGCAAAAACGAATTCTTGGAATTCTACAGACATTTCACCATCCAAATGATGAAAGCAATGAAAGCACCATTCTCAAAAGCAAAGTCCCTGTGGAAACAATCTGTGCTCTCAAGTGCCTGGAGGCAGAGTTGGAAACAGATCCTGGCCTCAAGTCTAACCTGGTAAATATGTAACATATATGAATATGATTTTTTCCAAATATGATTTGAAATGTAAGATATGTTTTGAGTTCAGAATATTTACTGAGAGTGATTTGATGATACAGTATAAACAGTATATTAGACAATGTTCAGCAGTCACAACACGGAACGCTCATTCACTCTAAAAAATGTGGTTCCAACAACAGGTTATTGACTGATGCAGCACTACAGAGCACTGGCAACAACCATCTGACTTTTTAAATCCTCTTGTTGCATACAAAATTTGTAAACTGATAGTTTTTTTTATTTTATTTATCAATTACTTATTAATTTATACATATATCATGTTTAGATTTCCTACCTGGGATTCATCGGGGGTTTCAACTTGAAGGACACAGTCTGGAGAGTCATGAAGGCAACAATTTCAACACAAGTTGCAAGGCAGATGAACTGGAGGGGTGTCAATGATAAAATACCTCTACAGCGGCTGGTCTTGAAGGCCGTCATCATTGGTAAGAAAAATTTATTTATTTTATATTTCTGTCTGTATACTGTATTTCTTCTTGTTCTCATGCTGTATGTATGTGTTGTGGCTACTCTTGTGTTCAAAAAATGATGGTCAAAAACATCAGAGCAGTTGGTAAGGAGGAGGTCTACGACTCACTAAATAAAAAGCACTCACGGAGAGATAGTTTCAACAAAAAGGATTGAGATTTATTTACATAAACAAAAACGATCTCCGGGTTGACGTTGAGCAAATAAAATAAAATGTAATTTAGAGGTCAAAAAACTGTTTCACTCCTCACTCCTTCCACAGACAAAAGGAACACTCAAAGAACCAGCTGTCTTCCCTCCCTAATAACAGGAGGAGGATCACCTGACAAGGAGGAGGGCCCTGACTGTGGCTATAGAAAAACAATTATAAATAAGTGTATAGGACAGACTATATATAATTATTCTACCATAATCAATACAAAAGAATAATAGGGTCTAAATAGGCTCCAACAGTATGTGTGAGTTCATTATCTCCTTTTTTATGCCTTTCTTTTCCATCTATTCTCCTTGTCTCGCCTGTCTTCTCCCCCTCCATGCATGCAAGTGATTGACTGATTAAATTGAAAGTCATACATACAATTTATGAAATAATTTGCAGTGCATTACATAATATCAAAAGCTACAATAACACTAACACTCTTTCTAATGTTTTGCGTTCTGAAGGTGCTGTTCGACGAAACCCAGTGACTGCCTCAGTCTCAGATAAAGACATCGAAGTCATGATGGTTAAATGGCTTCATTTGGCTGGTGACAGAGATGGTGGAAGAAAACAGCGACAAAAAAATGCTGATGAAAAGAAAAGAGCTGAAGCTGACAGTTAAGCCAAATTAATGTCTTCTTCATGTCTTACAGTTATATGACATACTGTTCATGTATTTTTGTACTGTTCACATATCTTTACACCAAGTATAAACTGAACTGCATTTGATCAGCTGCATATTTTTGTAATGTTCTTGATGTTCGCGCAGCTGGCAGCGGTGATGTCGCCGCGTGAAGTTGCCACATTGTAATTTGAGCCGAGGCGAGTGAGCAAGGTGCTTTTTTTAAATTACCGTTACAGCGCCACCTGTCCATGTGCCTGTGTTTATGTGTGTGTGCGCTGATATGTTCTGTTTTTACCGTGGATCAGACATGCATGCTCTCTCTCTCTCTCTCTCTCTCTCTCTCTCTCTCTCTCTGTCTGTCTTGATGGGGGGGGAAAAAGCCAATCAAGCCAGTCAATTTGTGACTTGAACTTGATTCTGTAGAAAATGTTATTGTGACAACACTAGTTCTTATATTTTTACTGAGTAGCCTATAAACTGCACATGATGAATTGCACTTGATTGACAGCATATTTTTTTTACTGTTCTTAAATTTTTACACATTGAACTGCATTCGATCGGCTGCATATTTTTGTACTGTTCTTTTTTTTTTTTTACTGGGTAGCCTATAAACTGCAGATGCTGAACTGCATTTGATTGACAGCATATTTGCACTGTTCTTAATTTTTTACACACTGAACTGCACTTGATTGACAGCATATTTTGATACTGTTCATTTTTACACTGAAGTATGACTGCACTCACTACACTGCATTTGTTTGACAGCATATTTGTGTGCTGTTCTTATATTTTTACACCCTGAGCTGAATTTGATTGACAGCTAATTTTTGTATTGTTTTTATGAACCGCATTTGATTGACAGCATATTTTTCTGCTGTTCTTATATTTTTACACCCTCAGCTGCATTTGATTGACAGCATATTTTTATACTGAACTGCATTTGATTGTGAAATATAACTTTGAAGGAAAACTTGTGTGTTTCTTTTTCATTATGGATGGTTAAAGTGATCCATACAGGGCAACTTAGTATATTGCACTAGAATTATTATTATTATTTGGTGCCAGATTTGACCTCTGATAACCATTCATGTAGCCACACATGTATTCCATACCTGGCCCAGCTATAAGCCATATAATTATTTAGTTTACTCCCAGTAGAAATCTGGTATTGTTATGGTTTATTTAAGGCTAATATATCCTAGGGCCAGATGTGGCCCATCATTCACTTCCGAAAGTGGACCAGATGAAAGGTTTGGTGTATATTAGTTTAGGTTCTGGGTAAAATCTGGATTTTGGTCTGTCAGCCATATGTGGGCCACATAAGAGCCAGTAGGCTTTACCTGAACACAGCCATACAGGCAGGCCCTATGAGGCCCAGCTATAAGCCGTATGTAGTTGGTACAGTTCTGGTAGAGGTCTGGTTATGTTATGGTTAAGCATAGCTTTCATATAGGCTACTTGGGCCAGATATGGGCCGTCATTCACTTCCGTAAGTGGGCCAGATCTTTGCTGTTTATTTGGGCCACATCCAAGCCAAAGGATGCTATTGGGGTTTGGTGTCATTACAAGTCGTTCCGGCAAAATTAGATCCAGCCGTGAGCCGTGTATATCCGAATAATGCGAGAACACGGGGCACGAATGCAGCCTCTTAACACATTATCCGCCGCGAAACTCGTTCATTTCACCAATATTTTGTTATGATACACTAGTGCTATTACCCTCCCTGCCCGTGGTGGCATGTTAACAACCGTGGTCTCTAGGTTGACCTACTAACCTCTGAGCTGGATGATGTCATCTCCGACCGCTGCCCGGCGCGGCTTGTTGCTACCGCTAATGCTACGGTTTCTGCATGTTTCTGACTTGTCAGAACAAAATAAGCAGCTGGATGAAGTTCAGCTTCCACAGGCTTCCTCTCCGCAGCCTGGACTCACTGAAGCCCTGGCTAGTTGCGCTAAAAATGGAGCCAAATGCCGAAGCAGAATGGTCTAGGCCAATGCGCTCACCCCCCCCACCGGCTGAAAACCGCACTTGCAAGATCAGTCCTCCGTCTCGGTGTCCCAAATCTCATCAATGGATAGAACTATCGTGAGAAACTGCCTTACGGCAGTACGAGATAAGAACGCAGATGACGTCATGCATGTCATGAATCGTGATTGGTTTGAGTTTGGAAAATCGGTGGAAACCATGGAAACATGAAATGTTTAGAAGTCCGGCTTGTGGCTTACACGGAGCTAATGCTAACACGGACACACACACACCATGGATCTTTTATAAGATAATGTAATACATCATGACACACACACGCCTTCGCGTTTTGGAACCTTTATTCATGTGTGTGCATGTCTGTGTCTTTGTGTCTTTGTCTGTGTGTGGCCGTATTAGCGTTAGCGCTGTGTTAGCATTAGCTCCGTATTAGCGTTAGCGCCGTGTTAGCATTAGCTCCGTGTTAGCATTAGCTCCGTGTTAGCAGGGCTTAGCAAACACTGCTCTCTACCTTCAGCAGTAAACACAAGCACGTGTAGGGGGTGGAGGAGGTGGTGGCGCCGAGTTTTTTTTTTACGACAGTGACATGTGCCTCCCAGAACTGTGGGGGAGCTCCGGAGAGGGAAAAAAAGAGAAACCAACGAAGGAGCGAGCTATTTCCGGCCGACTTGCATAGTTCTGCTTTAAGGGTGCTTTCACACCGCTAGTTTGATTATTTGGTCCGCACCAGACAGTAAAATTGTTACAATGTAGCTACAGACTGCGGAGTGGTCTGCGTTCACACATGCAAACGGGAGCGTGCCTATGTTCCCACAGCCCTATGTTCCCACAGCCCTATGTTCCCACGGCCCTATGTTCCCACAGTTCTAAGGTTTTCCTCAAAATTAGGCCCTATGTTCCCTCTGGACTCTCTCTACCTATCTGGACTCTATCTATCTGGCCTGTCTAGCCTCTACCGGGTCTTTTTACTAAACTTAACCAACTCTTTTCTTCATTGCCTAAACCCAACCAATGGTGGGACCAAAGGGCTGTGGGAACATAGGGCCTAATTTTCAGTGACAACAAAAGTTAGAAATGTGGGAACATAGGGCTGTGGGAACATAGGGCTGTGGGAACATAGGAATGACCCCCATGCAAACGAACCAAAACTGGTCTGAACGACGTTTCGTCATCTTCCGGTAGAAATAAGCGCCAATTTGGACTTTCACAATGGAGAACACTGTAGAATACTGTACAAATAGCGCGATACAGCTCATAGATGTAGCCTACTGTTTATTAGCGGCCAAGCGCGACCTATCCATGCGCCTTGCTCTCGCTCTCTCTCTCTCCCTCCCTCCCTCCCTGTGTGGTTGTGTGTGTGAGTGTGTGTCTGTGTGCGCGGTGCGACCGCACGAGAGAGAGACGGCAGGTGGAGGGGCAGACTGGCAGAGATGATAGATGGTGAAACGCTGTTTCTTTTTTCCCGTGAGAGACTGTGGCGTGCCCAAACACACCACACCTTTCAATGAAAATACACTGGTAGACCTGAGTTGGTCCAGGTTTGCGTTCACACCAGAGGCTGGCATTTGGTGCGGAATGAAGCGGACCGAGACCACCCCTTTTTGGAGGTCTCGGTCCGCTTGATTTAGTGCGCACCCGAGTGCGATTGATGCTTTCACACCGACGAAAACGAACCGAACTAAGAGCTTTTGGTTCGAATGGACTGCTGTTGGTGTGAAAGCGCCCTAAGTCACAGACACTTGTGTGAGTATATGACCATGCAGTATATGACCATGCATGCAAATTATGCCCACTTTAATCTTCAAAACAGTTCTTAGGGAAATATTTGGCATCATCATCAGGCATTTGACATCATGGAGGATACCAGAATTTTACTTTACAGACCTCTCAAACATAGTGTGACAGCCAAGGGGGGAGTTGTGGGTTCTACAAGTGAAGACCACTTCCCTGTTCAAAAAGCTGCAGTTCTCTGGCTGCCTCTGGGGGCTGGGACCAGAAGTGAGCAATTCTCCATTGACCTCCATGTTAAAATAGCCGACTTTACAGCTTAAAAAAACACATTTACAGCCTGGTAGCCTACATTTTTTGTTTTTGGTCTCTACCAATAGTTTCCACCTCCGTGAACACTGTGGGGTGTTTTAGTATTGTTTAGGCTTCAAATTCTTATATAAATGGGGGCCTGGTTACGTTGAGTGACAGGTTCACAGAGAATTTACCGGCCGTTAATTGGTTGCTTCGAGTTCAGTGGGCGGGTTCTCGGCCAGCTAACCGTCGCACCTCTCCAAATATGGAAAGTACACTCCTACTAAAATCCAAGATGGCACAGTTCAAATGTCCATAGTAGGAGCACAAAACAGACTCCCCCAAACCAATGGGTGACGTCACGGGTGCTACGTCCATGCTTTTTATAGTCTATGGTGACACACTTAAATTCACAGTTCTAAGATTTAGAGAAGGATGGCTCGCACGGATGATTTCATTGGGAAAATACAAAAAATGACAGAGGTCCAAATATTGTTGTGTAACAGTTTGGATTTTTCACTGACTTAATACATACTAATAGTGTAAAAGAGACATACATGTAGTACAGACACAAGTATCTGATCTCGGTTGAGACTGCTCCACTGAACATAGAAATGCTGGAGACACATGTGATCAAATGGCTAGCCCAAAGCCAGGATACACGTTTGGTGAATGTGGTGTTGAAGGTGTAGAGACGGATGAGAGGACATAGACAGTGGCAGTAGCACAGTCCACATGCACTGCTACTGTATGAGAGACAGAGGAGGAGAAAAGCTTGGATGTCCTTATGTTATTGTACCAGACAGAGTAAAAATCT
Source organism: Trachurus trachurus (assembly GCF_905171665.1). NCBI lineage: Eukaryota > Metazoa > Chordata > Actinopteri > Carangiformes > Carangidae > Trachurus > Trachurus trachurus. The sequence goes on from NC_139907.1 coordinate 30,350,340, forward strand.
GAGCACAACAGACTTTTTCCTTCCAAACCAACAACCTTCATTGTTTCCTCATCTCCTCATTCAACTACAGCTCACTGATACATTAACATCTCTGCATTCAGCCTCCCAGTAACAGTGGCCAGTCAGAGCAGCTGTACACAGCAGCTGAGGCCACTCACTGTCTGAATGATCTAACATGCACCTTGCTGTTATTGTTATATTTCTGTTCACAGTAATCTGATGGAGAGATACTTTCAGGTAGACGAATATTGCAATCCGCAATAAAAAATAAATTTTATAATTAATCAAACCAAAATGCCCCAATAGGCAGCAACAGACAGTTAATGATCTTATATCTGATCATTTATACACACTTTTAAGATGAGTGAAAGTGTTGTGTTGTTGTTTCAATGCTGCCATGACATTACAGCATGTCACATACACTTCCTGAGAAGGGCTAGAGCACTGGAAAAGAGAGTAAGGACAGCATTGGTCCAATGGAAGCGCCTCCTGGTGGAGGAATATGGGTTTTGCAAAAGTGCCCAAGAAATGACAACTCTGCATTGTTGGTGAATGAGCAAGTGTGTTTTCAATAATTTAAGGACATTTATAGATCACCCACGTTAATAGCATCATTGAGGATCCTTTACAGATAAACATTAACACATAGGCCAGTAAAAAAAAAATATATATATATATATATAGTTGTCTACATTAATGTTTCAATCTACATTTTGTAATAAATAAATTATAAGTATAATTTGATATGACCAAGACATCTAAAAACAAAAACACGGCAGTTTTCATCAATTTACAAGCAAGTGGGCAACACACATATATTGGAGTGAATGGGTTTTCTGGGCGCTTTTGCAATACCCATATCCTGCCACTAGGGGCGCAAAACCCTTACCACGGGAGTCAATGGTGGTGTCGTTACTCTCTTTTCCAGTGCTCTAAGAAGGGCGGAGGCAAACACAGCTCATTTGCATTTAAAGGCACAGACACAGAAGCAGCCAGTTCTGAGCAGGATATAAAATGTAGCAACTTTTTTATTGTTGGCAAAAAAAACAACAACCCAACTGTCAGTGATAGGGAAATGCAATTACACAAACAGGTCACATTGAGGACAACTTCCCTTTTCTCCTGTTTTACACCTGAATTCTCATCCCAGGTCAAAAACAATGATGGCCATTTACTGTAGGAATAAATGGTAAATACTATAGTAGGTCCTGTTGGATAACTGTAGACCGATTTTCTGATCAGTTTTTTCCTGGCTTTGTAGCCACGCGCCTGCTCATATGTATGATGGGATAGAAACATGACCAGACCTGATTATTTAAAAAAAAATCTATTTATTAGAGTATGCCACTGATATGTCTCACTGTGCTCGTCATCATCATACTCACTAGTACATGGAGGTGACTGGATAATTAGCCAGTGTCTTTGAGAGTGTAACTCAAAACCTGAGATAAATTCAAGCTGATGAACAATCATAACTGCAATAAGAAAGAATTTTTATAATAAATAAACAAAAGAAAGCCCCAATAGGCAGCAACAGACAGACATGATGAAAATCTTCAAAGATAAACAATACACATTGTGAACATTATGACTTCACAGTTTCTCATTTTAAAGCTATGACAATCAATTCAACAAACCATTTCTACCTAGAGCCCTGCATTGTGCGCGCATCTCCAGCTCTGTACACAGAGTTGGCAGGTACTCAACAGTTGGATTTCTTTACATTATAAAGTAATTTCTGATTTACTTTTGACAGAAAACATCACTAAAACATCACCATCTCCACATTTAGCTGCTGAAATGGGTAAAAAAAAGAAAAAGAAAAATCATATTCTTTCTTGTCTGTCACATTTTCAGATTCCTCTAAGGCAGAGACCCCTATTGTGGAGTGTGTCAGTTTTATGAAATGTTGCTGGTATGATGTTACTATGACATCAAGGTCTTGTCTATGTCACACAAGGAAATTAGGCAGGACACTGACACTCCAGATCACATGATGCAAGAGCATACCAACTCTCAGTGGTTAACAATGGGCAGAAGTGTGTTAAAACCTTGGTAGCTACAATGGGGGGAATTCTCTTAGCTTTGGTGTGACAAAGCTATCAGAGGTTCTGAAGTTTCACTGGGAGACTCTAACTTAAGGTTGTTTTAGGCATTTCAACATATGCTTGAAAAATAATTTCTCCAGTGTGTTGCAGTCTTAATGTTATTCCATGTATCAACATGGAAAATTCATGAAGACCTCTGCAGTATCATAACACTCAATGTTCCTTCCAGAGGTCCTCCAGTTGGTCCTGTGGAACCTGGTGGTGTCTTCTAAATTCATGAGGGGATATTTTTTTTTAATGCTTGTTATACTAAAGCTGCTTAAACGCAAAGGAGTTTCATCATCATGACTTTTGTTTTTGCCAACTGTTCTGACATTCATTAGGATTATAAAAAAAAAACTCATCTAGTCTTCCTGAAACAAAATCTGGCTTTGTTCTGGCATAATAGTTGTTTTGGAGATGCTGTGATACTGAAACACTAATTATCTGGTGACAGCTGCCTGCAGGTGCTGAACTGTAAAACCAGAGCAGATGAAAACCATCCTAAATTGGTTGGGACTTGGTCCAGCAGCAGGTCACAGGCTGGTGTCAGCTGTCTTCATCTTCTGAGTGCTGATGGAGTTGGGTAGTGTTGCGGTGTCAGACTGGGCGTCCCTGCAGAAAAGCACAGCAGGGTTTTTGCAGGCCCACATCGCCACCTCTCCGCCTTTTCCAGGGCTGGAACTGGACAGTCGGCTGTTATTGTTCACCCCGACCCGGCTCACGTAGCGGTCCCGTATCCTGTCAGCTTGGCTGAGCCGGATCTCACGGTTCTGGGTTTGGCTGGAGAGGTACGAAGCAATATTTCTGGTACGATACCCCTCCTCTCTATTCCGCCCCAGTAACATGGATATGTTGGGGTTCCTTAGGGCATAGATCAGAGGGTTGATGGCCCCGTTGGCCCAGGCCAGCCAAATGGCTACTGTGTCCATTGCAGGGTTGAACGTGTAGTCTCCCATTGCTGTGACCAACCCCATTAAACAATATGGTCCCCAACAAAAGATGATGAAAACAATCATGATAAGAACTGTGGTTGCTGTTCTCATTTCACTGTAGAAACGCAGTAAATATGCGTAAGTGGTTACCGGCCGGACCCGGATCTCTGAGAGCCGCACCGTCTTACAGATGTTGTAGTGACAAAAACACATGAGGGAGAAGGGAAGTAAATAACACACCACAATGAGGCAGATGCTGTAAGCTGTCCCCATGCGTGATGTCCCAGAGTGGAACACATACATACAGTGGTAGAAACCTTGCTTATGGATTTCTGTGGGTGTTGGGACTAACAGGTACCAGGGTAAGGAAAAGATGACAGCAGTTAACCACACAGCTACCAACAACTGAGTTGCTTTCTGACGGCCAATTTTTGCCTGCGGCTGCCTGACTATGGCGTAGTACCTGTCAAAGGAGATCAGAGTCATGGTCAGGGTGGAGATGATGCCAAAGCAAGTATTGAAGAAGCCGTTGGCCACACAGAAGCGATCCCCGAACATCCAGATCCCGTCCTTACTGAAGAGCATGACGAAGGAGAAGGGCAGACACAGGACGGCTGTGAGGAAGTCAGACAGCGACAGGGACATGATGAAGGCGTTGGTCACAGTTCGAAGCTGCCGGTGTTTGATGATGACAATGACGACCGCCGAATTACCGAGGCTGGAGAGGAGGAAGATGGAGAGGAGCAGCAGGGCCTGAGCTGCCACCGTCAGGCCCTGGAGGACAGACTCACTCTCAGCAGCACTCAGCACCGACGGGGTCGAGGCCTGATGACTCTCGCTCAACTCGCTCCTTCTTTGGTCTGTCAACACCGATACGTTTCCTGTGGTGCCCAGTGTGGCCTCTGTGGTGGCGGTCACTAGACTGGTTACTATGGAAACAATCCTACAGACACAAAAAGAAAGCCACTGTAACTTCTGCTGTGCAGCTGGTGTCATAGTATGAAAGTTTGATTAATCACATTAACAAACATTTAGTCAAACACTTTCAAAGCAAGTGCCAATATAATTTTCCACTGACACAAACTTATTCAAAGGTCAACTGATCAAGGATTTGATGTCACTGATTCTGTCCCAAACTCTGTTGTTTTTACCTTTAAAATGAAAATGTAATCATATTTAAAACACACACACACAGGGGTTTGTTTCTCTCAAATGATGTTCATGATCATCTGTTGACCTGGCACATCACAACATTGATTACACAGCACAATTAACAGTTCAACAAGTGTGACCTGCAGATCTTCTTAAAGGGATATTTCAACATTTCGGCAAATTTGGCAATTGCCAAAATCCCTAGCAGGCATCATCAAATGGCGGACCTCGGTCCAGACCCGGACTGAGTGATGGTTCGATCCGGACCTGAGACCAATCTCTCATAAATTAAAGGGACAACAAGGAGTTTTGGAATACTACATTTACTGTACCATGAGCCTCCGCGCGCAATGTGAATATTCTTGGACCGGCGCAAGACAGACGTCTTGCCAAGAATGTTTTCATTCATCAAGAATTAAAGTCAGAGGTTGGTAGACGATCAGATACCGTCGTAGTTCCGGCCATAAACGGCGATTCGGTGGTGTTATTCTCATGACCCGCCGGGCAGCGTCCGCAAAACCGAAAGTAAGGAAACGCTGGTCGGCTCGCCCAGCATTTCCACCACCACTAATAATAACAAAATAACGATAGAGACAAAATATATTTATCTAAAATGGAGCCATTAACAAGTGTGGGTAACGTAGATTCATCCACATTAATTTGAGACTTTTTTTTATCGTCGCAGAATTTTTCGTTCTGCCGATGGAGAAACTCCTCGTTGTCCCTTTAACAAAATTTTCCTGGAGCATTTTTTTCAGACAGGACAGCGGGCTCAGCTATATGTTAATCCTGTCAATACGACAGCTTCACTCAATTAACCCCATCAGAGGGATTGTTTACCCTGCGCGGCCAGTGTGTCCGAGAGAGAAAGAGAAAAGAGACAGAGTGATGACAGAATGTCTTGCTCCAAAATAAGAAAAGTTGATGCTGATAACCAAACTTTTAAAGGTTTATGGCACTGACTCCAAGCCAAGATTCAAACTACTGGCAGGGCAGTCACGTGCCTGTTTCTCTCACTGAGGGTGTTTTCAGGGTTTTCTCTGACTAGTTAAGTCATTAAGGTGAGCCACTGGGCAGATTGTGGCTGCTGCCTTGGTTAAAGCATGTGTGTGTGCGTGGGGGCCGTTCAGATGTAGCGTCTCTTGCATGCACAAACCCATTACTTTCATGTGCGCTCACAACTGAAAGCAACGTGGCAGCGGTGCGTATTCGGTGCGACGTGCTTGTTTCCTGCTTCTCCTGCCAGTGTTGTTTCAGACACCGGTTCTCCCTCGGTCTGTATCTCTCCTACTGTTTCCCACGGAGCTCTGCCCCGTTTGAGAGGAGAAGAGAAACACACATTCCAGACTACTGACTTGTATCAACAGAACAGACATGTCCTGTGATTTTTAGCCTCCTTCCATATTTAGTAGAGGTGGCCAATGCCTGACAGTGCAGCTATCAAGATGCCTTTGACACCTTGGCCTCAAAAAAAAAAAAAAAAAAAAGTGCAAAAATAAACAGTGAAAACCTCTTATTTATTCTGACTTGTTCTCTTTAATTGAAATACAGGCCCTAAATTCATTTGCCTGGGGGCTACTTTTATTCATGGTAAAATAGCTAGTTGTTTACTATACAAGTGCACTATTTTAAATGTTGCCTGCGTTGAAAATTGACAATAGATATGAAAATGTACTTCGTTGATTTTGTTTAATTGACATAGGGGTAGGCTATAACAAGACACCATTTGGACTTTATAAGGTTCACACCTTTTACTTGGATGAAAGTTTAGTAACTGGACCAATGAATTTTAATTGAATATCCCTGCCCTAAAGTCTTAGGGGTAGGTTTGTTACTTTTAATTGTGGGTGCAAGTTGTTGGGAGATCTGCCGGGCAGAGCTGCGAGCTGTTCAGCTAACACTATGGGGGCATATGGTATGTCCTGCTTTCCCTCATCAAACTCATCAAATACACAATCCAACAACTCCAAAACACTCTCGTTGACAAGTTTGGACCTGAACATTCACCATGCTATGAAATAACAATGGAACGTTATGAGACGGAGTTGTTTTAGAGGTCAATACAAAGCCAGTGTTGTGGCGGAAAGAGACTCCTTGCCGAAAAATGACTGCACCTGACGGGAACGCACGTAACGTTCACTGATTGAAAAACAGCTTGCACCTACAATTAAAGGCAATGAACCTACTCCTAAGACTATCCCTGAAATATCCCTTTACGGTCTTAATATTCTTGTTCAGACAAACACACACTAACTGCATCACTTTGTTAACCTGCTGTAGCAGTCACCATGTGGTAGCAGATATACTCAATTGTCAAATGCATTGTCGAGTGAGGACCCTCTACAACTGTAGACAACACTACACATGTTCAGCCATACGATAGGCAGACATCTGTCTGTATCAGAGTACGGGAAGAAAGTGTCATAGGAATGACTGTCACTAAACTGCTGTGTGTCGTCTGTCATCCTGTGTCATCAAACCTGAAATTGGGGGAGTATTTGGATATTTGGGCCCTAATGAAGCATTCTGATGTTACAGAGCGACTGGAATATGTCAGAATTGAAAATGTTAATTGTTACCACTGATACCTGATCAGTCTGCTATATGAAATACCGTAGATGACCATTTAGTAGCCCGGGCGTTTAATATGCTAAATCGACTTGGACCCCATAAGAACCAGGCGCGTATTTGCAACAGGCTACAATTTATTTTTGCAATGAGCAGCACCAGACCATCATGCAAAGAACAAGGAGGTCACCATAGGACCACTGGAACAAAACGACTTTTTTCCCGACACATCTTTATTGACATCAGACAATAAATACAAAGACAGTTTGTCTGTGTTGCCGCAACACAGGGAGCTGATCAGAGCAGCCAATCAGATCAGTGTTATGAACGATGGGGGGGAGGGGGGGGTCGATCGCGGTAATTTCAACACTGTACATTAGCGCATTTATCTATTCGTCTTTGTCTAGCAGTCCAGCGCGACCTGTCCCGCTAGCGCACCTGTGTTTCTGTTTGTGTGTAGCAAGACTATGATAAACACTTAATCGCCCTGGGGCCCGTTGTTCGAAAGTAGAATAAAGATATCCAGGATAAGTGGAAAAGCCAGGTTGGACAAAGTCTCATAAGTCCATCCTGGCTTAATTGGTTGTTGGAACGCCGAGCCAGGCTGAGGAGGGGTGGCTTTGTCAAGCCAGGTGTAACTAATTCTCTCGTCAGTAGACCACAGAGATTGATCACAGATTCACTGATGTGAGGACAGGTGTGGCCACTTTCCTCCAATCAACAGCGGATCTTGACGTAAGGTGACACACCTCTTAGAGAGAGAAAAAAAAAAGCACTGCTGCTGTTGTAAAGCTCAGAGAGAGTGCAGCGGACAACTGCGGACTGATTGAATGTGGAAGTAGCCTAATCCAAAATTATAATCACAATTTAAGTTCCTTTCACAAATTAACAGCTGTGCACTTTGCCTTAATGATGAGCAGTGGAAGTTGATACATTGCACTCATCTTTTATCATCTAAAGTAAAGTTCTTACAGCACAAATAGAAGTGGCCAAAAGTGCAACAGGTGAAAATTTATTAAATATAAGAACATTATGCAGTCTGATGCTTCAATAAATTGCCGATAACAATGTTCAAATGAGGTGTATAAATTATTTGGAAGGTGCCTGCTCAAACAATTGTATTCTTGTTTTCTTCCCTCAACCAATATTTGGCCAATATACTGTATTTTGTAACATATTTTATAATAATAAAAATAAATCTATTGCTAATTTTGCTTTTTTTTTTTTTTTTACTAGTGGTCATAGAAAATATCATAGATGGGTCACAGATATCGAAAATAGTTTGTATTGTCTCAAGAACAGTGTGCACAATTCTGTGCTACAGATTTCACAAACCGTCAGACATCTTTATGCCCTGCATTTGAAGAAGCAGGCAGCGCTGGCAGATGCAATGATTCAGTGTGAGAAGCAAATGAATAGCCCTAATTATGAAAAAAAGAAAAGAAAAAAAACCTAATAAATATTGTAAATGTTTCATGTTATTTGATTATTGTAAATGTATTTAGTTTGTTTAGAAATCAGGCCAATATGTAGGGTACATAAGAACATGGAATAACTGTATAAAACATTGATTTCTGATCAGAGTGGCTGCTGACTTCACAGATAAAGACAACAGAATCAACTTAGCCTGGCTGTTAGCCTGGTCTGGAGCAGGCTAGCTGCAGAGAATAAATCACCATAGTAACTTGACCAGGATAAAGGTATCCAGCTTTCGAACAACCGAGTTGAGGCTAAATTCAGCCAGGATAACCAACATATCCCGGCTTAATCCCTTATCTAGGTTTCGAACAACAGGCCCCTGGCCTTTAATTGAACCGGTGTTTATTATGCCAAATGAGCTCGGACCCCGGCCGCTATTAGAGCATAGGCGCGTATCTGCACGCGGGCGATTATTTGGTCATCTACGGTATCAATTCTTCTGGCTCTCCAGGATGTGCACGGTTACCCGAGTACCCGGGTACCCGAGTAGACAATCTGCTATCCGGTTATGAATTTATTATCCGGTTAACCTAGGATTAAAAAAACGTCACGTTAGAGCGCAGTCTAGTGTCGGATCAAACTACATCATCATGCCATGGTTCGGCTTTTTGTCGTGTTGAACAGTTTCGGATCGTGATTTTCTGCTGTGTAAAAGCGTTTTGGATCGAGCCTCGGACTTTCAAACCTTTTACAATAATCTGTGGTGGTTCCCTTGGCGACCGCCGTCGGCAGGGAGACGACAGGTGTCATCAAGTCTGTTAGAAAATCTGCTTTCAGTTTACAAACATTCTGAAACCTTCCTAGTTATTTCCTGGAACGATGCGAGGCAGAGAGGACCGAAGGCCCCAACATGTAGTGTGGCCTAATAAATAAGCACCGCTAGTGAATTAAAAAGAAAAAAAAAGTTTTCTCCTCCGAGGCAGCTGCGGCATAAATGCGCTGCGCTCAGAGCGCATGCAGCGCATTTATTCCCCGGCATAAAGATGCACATCTGCCCCATATGTGCATCTTAATCTCCATCTCTACTCTTATTATCCACCTGATATTTAGTCTGACGTCGCTGTGTGTCAGTACTGCGGACTGTCTGACGGACAGAGAGCATTTATGCACCGGCTGCGCTCTGTCCATCAGACATGACGTCATTTTATTTTTTATTACAGTAATCGGTTACCCGGGTAACACCAGGTTAGGTTACTCGGTTAGAAAATGATTCGAAATGCCCATCCCTACTCTCCACATCGTTCCAGAGATGAGCTGGTTTTTGTACAGGCCACTGGAGCTAATGGGTATGTGGATGGTGCAGGGGTCATTGTGTAGGTGGGTCATTCTTCAACTACGGGCAAATTTGATCTTGAAATTTTTAGAAAATCAAACAGCCTATATTTTGAGAAATGCTTTACTTTATAATTATGTATAGAAACACATTCTGATAGCTGTTGTGATAAAATCATTTAGATAATATATGATTTTTGACATTTAAGTCTAACATTAAGTGGAAAGCATCATTTCCATCACACCACAAAAAAGTTGTTTTTCCAAACAAAATTATGAAAATAACCCATTTTTCAGAGCTTTTATTGAAATTTCAGCTGCATAATTTCCAAAACTACAAATTATTATTAGTGTGACTGTATATTTTTATGAATTTTATGTGAAAATGTGTGTTGTGATGGAAATGACAATGTGTGGTGGAAATGACTGCACGTGTTGGAAATTACATTTGACATACAAATTGCTGAGTCACCTCCAAAAAAAGTGATGGAAATGACTGTTGTGGAAATGACAATCTGTCACTTTTTTTTTTTTAAACCTCATGATATATTGGCATGATGGTCTCAGCTTTAAAGCTAGCAATAAATGTACACAAAATACACAATATTATTATTATTTATTTGTTTTTACATTATTTGTACATTCAAAGGAAATATGAGCTGTGTGGAAACGACGACCAATAAACATACTCTTTGTTTTGAAAACATTAAACCTTGATTTTCTCTACTTTCAGTTCCTTCCAGGGAGCCAACTCTGCTCTCCAGCCATGTGCTCTCCTAACAAAGCCTGTTAGAGTAATACAAGTATACTTAACCTTTAAAAAACATCCCTAAATTTACATTTTGTGGCGTGTGATGGAAATGACTGAGACCCCAAGGGACAGGTGTTATTTTTATCAAAAAGACATAAAACACTAATATATCTTACAACACATGATACATTTCATTAAAATAGGGATTTATGTACCACTTGTCTATAAAGTTACTATTAGATCACAATTTAATTCAACATTAAGAGGGATTTATATATATATATATATATTTATTTATATAGTAAAAACAATACATATAAAACTATGATTTATATAGTAAAATTAATAAGTGATCTATAATTTATTTTTTCAAAGTTCCTCTTGAGGTCATGTAAGGGTGCCAAAAATAAAAAACAAGAAATGTGTTTCAGTTTTTGTTATATCTGCCAGGGACACAAATTCTACGATAGTTGAAGAATGACCCAGGTACAGTAACTTAACCAGCTGCTGGTGCTACAGAGAAGACGTGTGAATGAATCAGGAGAGTGTGAATTACCTCGGCACAACAGGTGTGGCGGTGGCCAGCTGGTCGGTGAAGCTCGGCCCAGAGCTGTCACCTGTGGAGTTGCTGCCTGCACCGGCCCACAGAGCCGTTCTAACAGGTGACGCCATTGATGATGCACAAAAACAACACAACGGAACTCATCCCTTATCTCACAAGCATCCAGTGGGATTACAGCCGGTCAGTGTTCCTGGATGCAGACATGTCAGATGATAGATAACTCCTCCTCATCCATCTGAAGTTCTCTGTTTACACCATCTCCATATGCATCAACAGAGAGAATAAGAAGACAGAGTCAATGATGAACTGATTATGACGTATCATAAAACATTCATGTATTTTCACATGATGGATACCAGTGTCTTCTATCACTTTTGAAGACTGTCAGTAGAAAATGTAACATGTCCAGAAAAAAGCCTATGATATCCAATATTATCACAATTCTTTCTTTTAAATGATAAAATTGTGTTGTCTTTAATAATAATGTCATTGTTGGGAAACTGCTGACCTGCCAGTAATGAGTGATGAGTGATGAGTGACTGAGTGATGCCATCACTGGTACAGGTGCCCCTCAATTTGTCCAGACTGTGTGTGTACTACTGTCCTGTTATGTGTGTGTAGGCCTATTCACATTCACAAACACAGTGAGATGATCTAGTCTGTAGTCACTTGTTACTTTCATTTTTAATTTATTAATGAAAATATACATTTGTTGACATTTCGTATTGAGGCCTTCAGCCCTCCGAGTTATTATGACCTACCTTGGAGTTTTGTGTTATCGGTTGATCGTCTAATTTCCCACATCTAGGACAGGTAGGCTACCTATGCTCAGTGTTGTGGCCGCTCTCCGTCAGTGGACACAGACTTTTTTCACATTCACCTCAACACAAACGAGCTGTTTGGCCCCATCAGTCGTTTTCCTGACGCGGGTTTGCTCAGCCGAGCTCAGCTGGTCGATCGGGCTCCATTCACAGCAAATCTACGATTGACAACTCAGAGCTGCGCGTGCGTTGCTGGTTCGGGTTCTGGCCTTTCAGATCCTCAATATGGAGAAGAACAAAGTCAGTCCATGTCCTCCTCTGGATCAGTGCTGCTGGACTCATCAGACAGCGGTCCGCGCCCTGCTGCTCTCTGTCAGGAGAAAACACACTGGGCTCGTTCCTGCTTCTCTCTGTCTCCATTAATAAAGGCTCGCGCGCTGCTCCACAAATCCCAGGTGGAAGGCAGATTCTGCACGAGCTCCTCATTCCCTCGACATGCTTACAATGAAGACCCCCCACCCCCCAGCTATCCCTCTCTCTCCGAGACCACGCCTTTCATAAACGTGCGCACTGTGTCATCTGACGTTAAATACAGTTGCCATGGTAACAGGTGATGGTTCTTTTTTTTTCTTTTTTTTGCATCTGTAGAATGGTCTCATAAGGTGTCAGCAAATTTTAGCCTACTGTTAAAATTTGATAGGCAAGGCAATTTTATTTGTATAGCCCATTTTTACAGTTTGTCTCAAAGGGCTTTACATGGCATCATAACAACATCCTCTCCTTAGACCTTCACATCGACTGAGGAAAAACTCCATAGAAAACCCTTTTAACAGGGAAAAATTGGAGAAACCTCAGGGTGAGCAACAGAGGAGGGATCCCTCACCCAGGACGGACAGACGTGACATAGATGTTGTTACATAGGCTACATTAGCGTGACTGGACATAAGCACGAGTGCCATTTTTGTCAAAATTTGATAAAGAAGTAACAAAACTATCCTTAAATGATACATATTAGAACGCCATATTTATTTTCCAACTATTTTTATTCCCATCTGCAACGTCACGACAAGCCAGAAGAAACCATATTTACAGGAGAGAGATAAATACATTGGGACCACGGATGGAAACTAGCTTTCTAGCTAAATCTGGCATATTTACATCAAATAATTGTTTTTGTATGTTCATGAATATGTGGAGTCCCATTTCAAATAAACTAATAAATGAAAATGAATTTTAATAATGGACTCAGTGACATGTTAGCAGGAAAATCACTGTGCCTTCCACAATAGTCCTCAACTGAATACATCTCTTCTGACAGCTGGGATATGTCTGTGATAACTGTGATCCATCATGCTTTAACTAATGTGATGAATAACACAAGTATGGTTTTTCTACAGCCTGGAAAAAAGACGAGCGTGCACATAACGTATAAAACTGATTCATATTTGTTTTATTTGATTCCGTTAAAACACAAAGAAAAAGAAACCACATTAAGTTCATTAGCTATATCCATGGTCCATACAGCAGTTTACCTTGTAGTTTAACATAAATAGTGAATTTGTTTAAACTATGTTTTTCTCTTCAGTGACGCTGGTGGTTCAGAGACTTTTAGCTTTGTGATATTCTGCCTTGTCCTTTATCAGCAGCTGAGTAAAAGACAACATGGTATTTTATCCTGTAATAATGGACATTTCCATCTTTGTGAAAACTGAAAATGCATTAATATTTCAGTATACCCACTACAACAAAACTATTTAACTCTAATAAAGGTATGAACAGAGTAACCACCTAAAAAGCAGTATACCTACTACAACAAATTAGACCACACCACTGTGACAGAGTAACATCCATTGTCCTCTGGGGTCAAAATGACCCCAACTGGTTTGATTGCTAAAAAGCACAAAACAACATTATCACACAAATGTATGTTTCATCTTTTTATTCAACTTCAGACCAACCTACTAATTTCACACTTTTTTTTGTAATTCATACCTCATTTCTATGAAATAATACCTATTTTTTGAAATTTTTGAAATGTTTCTGAAAACAGAAAATCTGAATAATTTCAAATATAGTAAAAATCAAAGGAGAACTAATTGATGGATTAACAGACACTGGCATATGACAAACTTCCATCAGGATTTTTAACCCTTTCATTCTTTTTAATGGCTGCATATACTGTAGTAGCCTAACATCCATTGTCCTCTGGGGTCAAAATGACCACAACCAGGGGTGCAGGATTAGGGGGGGGGGGGGGGGGGGGGGGGGGGGGGGGCACAAAAGAGATTTTTTTTTTTTGCCCATATGCAACTCATACCATACCGCCATAAATCACAACTCTGCAGAGGCTCGGCATATCATTCAAAAAGGCTACTGCACAAGGAATCATTTATTATGCTTACCTTTCTTGTTTATTTGTCCTAAACAGCCAACAGCGTGTATCACTGCTGTTATATTAGTAAATTATAATTTAAAGGGTCTCGGACATGTAATGTCTACTCACGTTCTTATCTTTCGCCTCCCACCGACCCTCCCAGATCCCCAATTCTTCTCACCATCTTCCTTTTCTCCCAGTGTATGGAACTTTATGCATGATTAATTGATATGGATGAATATCAAAATATGAAGCCCTAAGATTGAGGGGGTCGTTTTTTTTAAAAGTCTGCTGATGTCATTAGCATCTGTGTAAGAAACTACCCATTCATTTGCATCATAGTGGAGGAGACCAGAGATGGGATGTGGAGTCAGAAATATTTTTGTCAAACATTAGGCTATTTGTTCCACCAATTCAATAATTTATTTTTAGATGTTAAGAACGTGAAGTCTGAAAATACATGTTAAATTTTGAATAGTTTGGGGTATTTTTATTATTATTTATTGGGGGGGGGGGGGGGGGGGGGCAATTCATGTTTTTCAGAACGCCTCCAGCCTGCTGTAGGGAAAACAACAAATCCCTGTCTGTACTGTAGGTGGCAGTGTTGCGATCTACGGTATTCACTCCGCCGGAAGTCCATCAGTAAAAGAGGCAGACTTCTGGTGTGTGTTACCTTATTTTCGGCCGAGATATCTTTGGTTTAGCTACTAAATGAAAAAACGGTAGCACAGAGGCGAGGAGGCTGTTTTTAATCACCCCGGCTGTGAAATGGGTAAGACCACCGTGGCTTCCACCTGGTGACATTTTGTTTTTCTGTGTCCGGCTTTACACTGTTTTGAAGACGTCACTCTGTTTCATAAACCGACCGCGACAGCCACTGTGAACTAACGTTAGCTGCTTCAGCACAACACCATAGATATGAGCACAACACCATAGATATGAGCACAACACCATAGATATGAGCACAACACTAGCTCTTCAGCGGCTCCTCAACATGTATTTTTCGACATGACATTCTATCAGACTGTTTGTTGCGCAGCTGGAAAGAAGCGACGACTACACGCTGTATCTCCACATTACTCCGCCCAGCGACACTTGACTGTAAAGTTAAAGTCAGCAGTGTTGGGCACGTTACATACGTTTTTATTTATTTTCTTCATTGTCATTCTATTATTATTGTTGTTTCTTGTATGTGCCATGTTCCGTATGTAAGCCACAACCCTAACCTCCTGTTTATCTGGAACTAACCAACTCACTCAGTATTCCTCCGTCGTGGAGCCTGCCTGTGCGGAGGAATACTGAATGAGTTGGTTAGTTCCAGATAACGTAAACGGATTTTTCCCGACTAACGTCAATTGATGGACTGAAAAAAACGTAGGCTACACTTTAACGGGTGTATTATTTTTGTGACGGGACTTCTTGAGTCAAGTAACAGCGCATTTTACTGTCAGTAGCCTAAAGGTAACGGCAACGGCGTTATAACGGGGGAAGGTAACTTTTTTGATTACTCGTTACTAAGAGTAACGCCGTTATTGCATCACTGTGAGTCCTAACTTACACTGAAGACGTCCATCATGTCTACAGTGATTCAATCATTTCCTTTTAGCTGTATCCATCTAAACAGGCAAATAAAACCTAAACTTGTCTGTGATCGACGAAAAAGGAAAAAACAAACAAGCAATTGAGTTGTTGTTGCTACCTGGAGCCTCCATAGTGTAGAAAGTGTGTGTGTGTGTGTGTGTGTTGTCACTCTGCTGTGTTCCACATGGGCCTTCTGCAGTCTAATTCATTTGTATGTCGTTACAGCCGTGGCCATGAGCTCAACATGCCCAGGCTTGTACTGTGGCAGGATGCTGGTCAACGGATCAGTGGAGGGAGAATGTGGTGTGAGTAGATGAGATGGGATGGTTGTTGTTGTTGTGTATCCAGCTGTATGTCCTGCACCAGACTGTGCAGTGGGTGTAGTGTCCTAACCCACTACCACTCCACAATGCTGTATCAGCTTCACTGACTGTGCTGTGATCATAAGCACCCTGACCACTTCCACACATCCCCTCTCAGGAAGTCAAACTAAATGTCAACGTGGTAAAGCTACATACTTAGGGTTGCCACCTTGAATTTGTGAAAAAAAGGGACATTCGACCAATTTTTTGTAGCTATACGCAAAATCCAATAATTAATTCAAAAGTAGTGTAAAGTGCCATAACATTTGTTGTTAAAATAAAATAATAATGAAATAAAACAAAACTAGTCAGTCCAGTCACTTTGCCACCTTTTGATTCAGGACATGTCATTAATTATCTGCATGGCCGTTGTATATGGGAGAAAGGTGATGATAATTCTAGGGGCCCAGCGCCCAGTAGGGCCCACAAAAAACCCCAGTAGTCTAATCTTTGTATGACTGAATTATTAATAAGACCCTGAGTAATACTCATAGTAATTCTGCATTAGCATCAATGTAGTCTAAGAAAAAAAGTGGAAAAGTCAGGGGCCCACTTTAGTATTCTTTCAGGGGCCCCAGAATTCCTAGCAACGGCCCTGATTATCTGACTAACTTGCATATTTCACTCAGAGGACCGGCGGATCAGCTGGTGTGCAGTGCAGCTGTATAGCCTACTGTATGATCCCTCTTCTCTCTCTCTCTCTCCATCGCGCTGTACGTCTTCACAAGACACAGGTCGACGTGTGTGGGGTGAGATGGAAATAAGAGCAGAGCGCCTTCTCTCTCATGTTGAGTTCCATAGACAGGTGCGTCAGTGCCAGTAGATCGCGCGTCAGACATTTGGTTTTCCTAATGGGAATGACTGGTTTAACGTGACTTTATCATTAAAAGTGAGAAAAAAAAGAGAGAGAGAGCTGTCAACCACTCCTAGACGCGTCAGGTCAGTCATAGCGCAGGGGGGAGGAGGGATATTATTCTGTGGTGAAAAATAGGTCTCATTCATGAATGCATGTTTACCGGGGTTTACCCGGTAAAAAGTGTCCGGCGACTCTGACCCCTACACCGCAGCAGCCAGAAAAAAAAACTGATGCGTCCGTGCAATAGCGTAGAACAGCAATGGATAGAATGTGTTCATAGGCGATACTGATCTCTCTGCTTTGGAGGAGTTTCATGGTGACATGCTATAAACCAAATGACATTTTTTATATTTTCCCCCAAAAACGGGACAAACTGTGTCCCGGGAGAGATTTCTTTTTCCCCGGGACAGCTGATGAAAAAAGAGAACAATTCTGGGAAAATCGTGACGGGTGGCAACACTATGTATACTGACATGTTAATCTATCTGGCCTGCCTTAAAGAGGGTTAGAACAGGACTCTCTGTCCCCTTTTACACTTAAAGTTACTTGGACCGGCAGCTTCTCATGTCTGATATAACTTGACATGAACTCACACATCATGTCAAGATGCTCAAACTCATCTCCAAACCAAATCTGCTGAATGAAAACGTTGAACAAGCCAGTGACGCTGGTAAATCAGATACATGGCAACATATTTCCTGTTTGTTTGTTTGTAAAGTATAGTTTATATCTGTATAGAAATGACAGTGGTTTGAAATTGTAGATCATTTGTGACACAATACAAACATCAAAATAATGCAGATTGAATTCTGGTCTCAGTCAGGAGAAGAGAATGTGAATGTTTTGCTGTGCTTGGTTGTGTGTGTGTGTCCTGCCAGGTGTGTCCTCGCGGAGAGCGGGCCAACCTGCAGAAGGTGTGTGAACGCTGCACCGAGTCCCCAGAGCTCTACGACTGGCTCTACCTGGGATTCATGGCCATGTTGCCGCTGGTGCTGCACTGGTTCTTCATCGAGTGGTATTCTGGAAAGAAGAGGTACGATGAGACACACACACACACACACACACACACACACACACACACACACACACACACACACACACACACACACACACACACACACAGTTTCTCTGCTCTCACTTCTCTCACTCTCACATGGTAACAGCCCAGTCATTTACATCAAGCTCATTTGAAAAGACAAATATTGCATAGTCATCTGCATGTGCACAGTGTTTTACCTGTCTGAAGGTAAAGATGTCAGAGTGTCTATTGGTAAAGTAGACACTAGTCTAGTGAATCTAACTATAAATATTTGAACTCGGGACAGCATTGCCGTTTGCCGTTGCCGGCGATGGTATTTTTTGCCGGCCTCCCCCAAGTTTTACCGTCGCTCTCTCGTCCACTAACATGGAGTCCGGCATGCCGTCTGCCGTTTACTGGACTCCATGTGAACGCAGCATTATCCGTGGCTTCAGGGGGTCTCGGTGTAGCAGTGCATGTCCATATAACGGTTGCAAATGGATACCAACTGTCTTCGTAACAAAAAGACACACCAAAAAACATCCAAATACCTCCATGCTGCTCGTATGTAATGTCTGTCTTGTATTGAAGCCCCGAAATGCAAAATTGTCCCGAAAAAAATTAAATAAGTCTATATTTCAAGCTTGTTTTGTAGCGGAAGCTTCTCTTCCTGGTCCGTCAAATTTGGACGAACTGGGAAGAGGAGCTTCGAGAAGCTTCCGCTGCAAACAAGCTTGAAAAATAGACTTATTTAATTTTTTCCGCATTTCGGAGCTTCAATACAAGACGGACATTACATACGAGCAGCATGGAGGTATCTGGATGTTTTTTGGTGTGTCTTTTTGTTACGAAGACAGTTGGTATCCATTTGCAACCGTTATATGGACATGCACTGCTACGCCGAGACCCCCTGTAACTCAGAGAAGCCACGGAGGACTCTGAAACTTCTCCCAGCCCTTAGTCCACATGAGGGGGAGTAGATAATGAGTGCAATTTCAATTTTGGGTGAACTATCCCTTTAAATTAGTATGAATGTTACTCAAGCCTTATTTGTAGCAGAAAACAGAAAATGAATTGATATCAGATCAACGGCCGAGGCAGCTACAACCACGTCCCTCAGATCTCCGTCAGTAACCTGACTTCTGTTGACAAGACTGTTTCTTAAAGTAGCTTCAAACTCTGTGTGTACAACGCACAAAAAACTGTATTTTGAAATTCTAATTCATAACATTTATTTGTATATTTAACAGTTTTGCTTAAAGGGACAATGAGGAGTTTTGGAAAGCGAGTGTTTTCATTCTACATTTACCATGAGCCTCCACGCACTGTGAAATTCTTGGACCGGTGCAAGATGGACGTCTTGCCAAGAATGTTTTCATTCATCAAGAATGAAAGTCAGAGGTTGGAAGACGATCAGATACCGTCGTAGTTCTGACCATAAACGGCGATTCGGCGGCGTTATTCTCATGACCTGCTGGGCAGCGTCTGCGAAACCCAAAGTAAAGAAACGCTGGTCGGCTCGCCCAGCATTTCCACCACTAATAATAATAACAAAATAACGATAGAGACAAAACGATATAGGCTATTTATCGAAAATGGAGCCATTAACAAGTGTGATAACGTAGATTCATCCACATTAACGTGAGACTTTTTTATAACCAAAAACAAACTCCTCGTTGTCCCTTTAATGTGGATTGCACATTTTCATTTGATAAACAAAACTCATCACATGTACAACACAAAATCACATTTAACCATATCATATTTGTGACTGTATCAGGGTATAAGTGTTGGGATGTTTGCTATGTGTTGCTGTGAACACAGTTACTGTGCAGAGGTTTTAGGCACTTCAGATGTTTAGATTCTTCTTCATAGTGCAGTACCATCAAAGAAACCTCTGATCAGTCCCACGTTTATTCTGCAGCAAGACAATGAGCCAAACGTTACAGCTGTTTTAAAGACAAATGATCATTTGATTGAAGTTTCTTCTGTTGACTGAACTTTGTGTGAAGTGAATCCATAAATAAAGACTCTTCAAGGCATTGTTTTTGAAAGCATCTTCACTTTACTTATAGTGCCTTAAACCTTTGCACAGTACTGTCTGTATGTGTTAGAATGACACTGATGAGTAACCAGAGTTGTGTCTCCTGGCTGATTGTGTGTGTTGTGTGTTCAGCTCCAGTGCTCTGCTGCAGCACATCACCGCCATGCTGGAGTGTAGTGTGTCTGTGGTGGTCACTCTGCTGGTCACGGAGCCAGTGGGCGTGCTCAACATCCGCTCCTGTGGAGTCCAGATGCTGTCGGACTGGTACACCATGCTGTACAACCCCAGCCCAGACTACATCAACACCATCCACTGCACCCAGGAGGCCGTCTACCCACTGTAAGAACGGATGCTGCAGACTAGAGAGCTCTTTGAAACAATAAACCAACTTTAGGGCCCTATGATTCCTGCAATCACCCAATCGTGGAATTGGCCAATTAAAATGGAATCTATTTTTAACGTGGAATATCGCACAACTTGACATCATTTGACTGAAATGCTGTTTTCGGGTGGAAGAGGAACTTATATCTGTGGAAATTTGCACAAAATAGTGTGTGCGACATGGCTTTCCCACAGCTCTGTCTGCGTCGACGAATAAAATAAGAATCTCGACACTAACCCCTCAACACAGAGCTGAGCAGTTCCCAGTGACCTCTGTGCGTCAGCTGAACTGTTTTGCAAATTCTGCAACATTCTGTTGACTGGAAGCTTAAAAATACACACAGTGACCACCTATTGTCCAAAAGCCATGAGAACAACAAGGAAATTATTGTTTAAACTAATATATTTATTTTACTGGAAACTGTTTAAAGCATAAGCATTCATATTTTGTTGGTACTTATATTGCAGTGTCATGTTGCAATATTTGTTCTTAAAGGGATAGTTCAACATTTTGGCAAATTGGCCCATTGCCATAATCTCCATAGTCTTAGCAGTAGGTTCGTTACCTTTAATTGTCGGTGTAAGATGTTTTTAGAACAGCAGAGCCGAGCCGCCAGCTGTGGAGGCTCATGGGATTTCTTGGTTTCCCTCATCAAACTCATCAAATACACAATCCAACAACTCCACAACGCTCTGGTGGACAAGTTGAGCTGCACATTCACCACACTATGAGATAATAACACAACGTTACCAGACAGAGTTGTTTCTGAGGGAAATTCATGCAAAACAGCTGATGCGTGTTCCCGTCGGTGGCAGTTTTTCAGCAGCAGTCTCTGTATTTACCTCGAAAACAACTCTGTCTGGTAACATCCCATTATTAACTCATAGCGTGTTGTTCACAACCTAACCGGTAACTGCTAACAATATCTTTGACCAAATACTGTCGTTTTTTAAAAAAGTCATATTTCACAGCAAAAAGTTAGACAGGAGGACTGGCAGGATGCGCCAGTTAGGCAGCGCGGTCCCATGAAGGCAGATCAGAGGACAACCTACTGGGACATAGATATGCTATGATCAGCTGTAACAATGGCGCTGTTAAAAAAAAAAAAAAAAAAAAAAGGATGTGGGTCGCTGTCCCTCTCTCTTCAGCCTGGTGTTTGGCTGCACTTTGTATAAAAACAGTTCAACGTGGGAAGATGTAGCCTAGCTGCTAATGCTGCTCAGCTGTAGCACCGTGTGTGTTTTATAACAAAAACAACTACGTGGATCATCCTCCGGTAGGTGCACCGGCCACCTATGTATTATACTGTCAACAACTCATTCTAAGCTGAGACAGTTTTCATTTGTAAAAAAATGTAGGTAAAAAATAAAACAGATTATATAGGGCCCTATAACCTAGTTGTTGTCATCATGTATGTTTGTGATGGCCTTCACTGTCCGTCCTCCTCAGGTACACCATCGTGCTGATTTACTATGCCTTCTGCCTGGTGCTGATGATGCTGCTGCGCCCTCTGCTGGTGAAGAAGATCGCTTGTGGTCTCGGCAAATCGGACCGCTTCAAGAGTATCTACGCCGCTCTCTACTTCTTCCCCATCCTCACCGTGCTGCAGGCGGTGGGCGGAGGACTGCTCTGTAAGTACTACAGCTGCTGCCTGTTTCACTTGAAGTCATAATGTGGAGGTTGACCTAGATGTGTGTGAGTGACAGTTTGTGTGTTTCAGACTATGCGTTTCCCTACATCATACTGGTCCTGTCTCTGGTCACACTGGCTGTTTACATGTCTGCCTCTGAGATCCAGGTAACTACCCTCACTTGCACCATCAGCATCAGCATCAGGATCAGGATCGTGGTGTGTCTGACTTCCTGGAAGCTGATCTTAACCCTCTTGTCTCCATGTGATCCTCCACAGTCTTTTAAGAACCTGGTTGCCAAGAAGAAGCGTCTGGTGGTCTTGTTCAGCCACTGGCTGCTCCATGCGTACGGCATCATCTCCATCTCCCGACTAGACAAGCTAGCCCAGGACCTGCCTCTGCTGGCCCTCGTGCCCGGCCCCGCCCTCTTCTACATCGCCACGGCAAAGTTCACCGAGCCCAGTCGCATCCTGTCTGAGGGCGGCAACGGACACTGAGCTGGTCTCATCAGGAACTCAACATGAATGAGATGGAACTGAAGCATCCTGAACCTTCAGACAGCAGTGTGTTCCCTGTCTGCTTTCTAGTGTGGTCAGACTCACTCAACCATTGAACATGAACGCTGGATATGATATTTAACATTAACTTTACACATCCAAGTAAACTGAACAATAACTGATACTGATAGCTCTATATTCTTCATCATGAATGTACTTGTGTCAGATGGTCTCGTTCTGAATGAAATGCTATTTTAACAGTTTAATGTCCTAACCCTCCCAGATGAGTAACGCCGGGTTCACGCCGGACGCCGAAGCGCCGCGAATAGCCGCGGAACAGAGACCGCTTCCCTTCAGCGGCCAAGTTAACAGGTTGTGTAGTTCAGACCAGACGCGACGCGCCGCAAAGCGCCGCAATTGCTCGCGCCGTGCAGTTATCGTTTCAGCGTCTGTTCTATTTTGTGCAATCACGTCAATCTTGGCAGGAAGTCACACATGAAACAACGAGAGAATCCGGTCAATTTTCAAAATAAAACACTTTTCAAAATAAAACACAGCGATTGACAAATGCGATCTTATTTATATTTGTCAGACTCTCAACAGAGAGCAAGAGAGATGAAAACACACACACACAGGATAGGGAGACACGGAGTGGGCTGGCTGCAGGGAGGGGGGAGGGGGGAGGGGGGTGGGGGGTCAAAACACACAAACAAACAGGGAAAGAGCGAGAGAGAGGAGGCAGAGACGAGTTGTTGTAAAGTGAAGGACGACGTGAAATGAATCTTGGAAGTGAAGTACAGGGAGTTGTGTGACCCACAGCACACGGTGTTATAATTATATGAGGTTATTTATTTATCCATAATGTAAAAAAAACAGCTCTGAATGTGAGTAAACAACAGCTGAGGAGCAGAGGCGCTTGCGACCGCTGCGGAGAAATCAGCGTCTGGTGTGAACTGGAGGGACGCGGCTCGCGCGCGATTTCCGCGGCCGCTCCGCTTCACGGCGCTTCCTCGTCCAGTGTGAACCTGGCGTAAGGCACCATCAACTGCAGCTCTGCTACTGTGTGAAATCCAGCCTGAGAACTGCTTTCATCACTGTTTACAACATTTCTACTCGGCAGCGAATAATGGCTCCTACCGAGAAAATCTCACATTATTATTATTTATATTATTAAGAAAATAATTATTCAGAATATCCATGATGACATTTGCCAAAACCAGACCATATATGTAACTTGATTTGAAGAGCCAAATGATTCATTGAGTGACACACTTTTATCATAGTTATCATCCTGCTTTTGGAAAGTTGAGTTTGAAGAGCCATCCTTGACTGTTTTTGTGAATGTTGTACATTTTCTCTTGTAAATCCGGTCAGTGAAGACAGGTGGTGGCTTGGCTCAGGTTGTGGGGTAGACACTCACTGGGCCTCATGTAAATCACGGTGACATCAGCATCATCTATCAGGACAGTCAGTCCGGTATGTGCTTCTCATATTTGAACGCGTATCTCAGATTCCAGCTGTCTAAACGTGAAGTCCCTGATTGTCAGATGAATGCGTGGGGAATGCAGGCTCTTTATCTAACTCAAGACTCTAGCGGGAAATGAACTTGCTTGAGTAGCACAAAACAAATTTGACATTTTTTTTCCAATTATTTTGTGATGTCACATTTTTATGTGGATACACAATAACATTTAAATGTTGTAAGACAGACTCCTATCATTAGACAGACTGTGAGTCACATAAAAAGTTTGATGTGTTATTGGGAAAAATCCACAAAGTTTGGGATAACAGGATGACACAAACCAAGGTTCCATGAGGGGAGCCCCGAGATAAATATAACACTGAAACAAATGAGCTGAGTTTACTAAGATGGGCTTCATTGAGGTGTACAGACATTTTAGAGAGAATCCAGAAGAATTGAGGAAGCTGCACAAAAGGTGTAGGTTTATTCTTTTTATTCAAATGATATATATAAAAAAAATCCCTGCAACATAACTGAGAACGGTGAAGGGGCAGAAAACGTCTGAATATTCAAATTCTTCATGTTGAGTTGAAGCTGCTGATGTACTGTGCATGTACATAACTGTAAATTGATGTAAATATGTGTAATCGTGTTAAGTAGCATTTGTGAGATACACACCTACATATATTACAAAGTGCAAAGTAACACAGTCAGTCTCACTTCCTGTGTGAAATCACATGAGTTGTAACACTACGCATGCTCTCTTGTCTGTTAGTGCGTGTGTTTGCTGAACAAGTCACATTATTTGGCGTCAGCTTTATGGGTCTCATCATTTAAACACACCAGCTAAACAAACACTGGGCTGGGGATGGGAGCTTGGTGAGCAAATCCAGCTCCATCCAACACAATATGAAGGTGACATAAACCACACCGGGAGCATGTTCAGAGATGCTGTTTTATTTGTAATGTGGATCACCCTGTGAGAGCCTCAACCGGCTGGTTCCACGGGTTTGATGTTGTACAGTCAAAGGAATTTGGTGCAGCTCACTCTGTAATCCTGCCTGTGGGAGAATACATGTATGTGCCTGTGTAAACAGAGTCTGCCCTTTGTGGGTGTGAATGCACAAATAAAGTACACCCATAAACACAATCGAGCTTGGACTTCCTTGCAAAGAGTACTGCAGGTCCATGGAAATACGATAAAACACCTTCTACATGTGACTTTGTATATTTCTTTCCCCCCCTCTTCCTTCTTTCATCACAAAGTCCTACAGTATGTCCAGTTGAAACAGTTTCACCAATTGCTCATAGTGCACATTTTTTTCTTACTTACTAACTGTGTTGACTACATTCTGGAGAAGGTATATGTCAGTAGACAGTTACACAGCATTTCCCCAAACTGTCAGTTTCACATACTGTAATGACTGTGGACTAACTGTGAATTCATCTCATCATCTCATCAGCACAAACTCCATTTATTTTCAAAATAACTGATTACACTTTCTCAAAAGAAAGACAAAAGTGCAGCATGGCAACAGTGACTGAGCAGTGAGGAGACTGTACAGTAATGATGTTTCCCCTGGAAAACTCTGTAATAAACTCTAAAATCATAGATGACAACAGTGTGCGACATAATTACATGTTAACAACAACAACAACAGAAGAGTTAAGTATGTTCAATTGCAAACACTACCTGAGACCTTTATGACTGAATCCCCCCATTACATTCTCCCCATCTACTAGATATGATTATTGTGTTGCTGTAAAATACTGATTGTACATATTTTGCAGTAAGTAAAGTGAAATCTTATTGTATCATTTCACTGGATGTCAGAATGGGATTAAAAGAAAGCAACCTTCATCTTTATGAAATGCTATTGTTGAAGACACTGTTTAAGTTTTTGATAACAAGCCATTAGGCAACATCATATCATGGAGTTCATAATGATAAACGAGTTACATCAGCAACCACAAAGCTGCCAGTCTCTGTAGAATAAATCAAATGGTGAACATCACTGACCAGCAATAACAGTCTGTAAATGGAGGAAGCCTGGAACAAAGCAAAGCACTCAGAAATGGTTAGGCTACAAGAGCACCCTGTGATATGACATTTAATTTACATTCTAGCTGTGTTCCAGTTCCGCCCTTACTCTGTCTGCCAAGTCCACATCTTTGGTCGTTTTTTTTTTTTTAGCAATCTTGACATGTAAATTTTGCATTCAAAAACTTCCGGTTCAGCTGTGAGGGTCTCGGATGCATACAGTCTTCCAGTTGATCCGTATTGAAAACTGACACTTGACACAGCTGTCAAATCTGTAGCATAATGAGGTTAAAGAGTTTGCTTTTGGTTATATATCTCTCTCTATATATATCTCTCTATCTGAGTCTCATATTAATGTGGATGAATCTACATTACACACTTGTTAATGGGTCCATTTTCGATAAATATAAAGTTTTGTCTTTATAGTTATTGTGATATTATTATTATTTAGTGGTAGTATTTAGTGGCATTTCCTAGTGGGTTTCCTGGACGCTGCCCAGCGGGTCATGGGAATAACGCCGCTGAATCGCTAGTTGGCATCGTTTATGGTCGGAACTACGACGGTATCTGATCGTATTTAAACCTCCAACTTTCATTCTTGATTAATGAAAACATTCTTGGCAAATGCTTTCGCTTTCGCCCGTTTTGCGCTGGTCCAAGAATTTCACCGTGCGCGCGGAGGCTCATGGGAAATGTAGTGTGAAAACACTTTGCTTTACGAAACTACTCGTAGTCCCTTAAGGCGGGTTTACACTGTACGATCGTGCAGTGTAAGCCCGGCTTTAGACTGGACACTGAAAATATACTGATATGGAAGGTGTCAGTTTTTGCTGTTAAGTCAATATATCAAGGAGTGCGCTGCTCCACAGTCTCAGGCAGAGTGGTCCCTCTAACCCTGTCACATGGGCTCCCAAATGAAAACCAAGATGTTCTGCTGCTGCGATGCAGTCAGTGATCCCAGCTCCGACAACTAACGACACCCGATGCTTCAATCCAAACAGATGTAGTGGTTACACAGGGAAATGTAATGCTAATTCCACTAAACTAGAACATGCTAACAGGTGTAAGTTAAATGTTACAAGGATTTAAAAGGAGACATATTCTGCCCCCTTTTCACAAATTACATGCTTTGGTCAAAATCCCCCAAGGATCAAACATCACAGCTCTTTTCATCCTCTCTAAACAGCCCTGTCCCTTTAAATGCTGCCCCACCCCTTCTATTGGTACCAGGTAGGGGTGGTGTTATGCAAATTTGAAAACTAGTTACATCATTGTCAGGCAACTGAGGGAACAGCTCGTAAAACCACATGGATTTCAACCTCGGGAGCCTGAAAATTTCAGATTTACAGCCTTCTGTGAATGTG
Organism: Trachurus trachurus; assembly: GCF_905171665.1. Taxonomy (NCBI): domain Eukaryota; kingdom Metazoa; phylum Chordata; class Actinopteri; order Carangiformes; family Carangidae; genus Trachurus; species Trachurus trachurus. Next base: position 30,377,518 of record NC_139907.1, read on the forward strand.
AATGTATTTCAAATATATAGACAAAACCCTACGACACAATATCTGGTCTGACTGGCTGACATTGATATTGTGAGTTCCAGTTACTTAGATGAACAGACTATGTGTGAAGGTAACAAAGGTCAGTCTAACTTGAGATGTTGTCAGGCCACACCAAACCGGAAGACTGTATGTTGTTTGCATCCAGTGTAAAAGCTACACTTTCTCTCAAGAAATAGCATAAGAATACCTGAAGTAAACTGTCTCTGTTCAACTTTCAGCTAATTTTTCTATCTCCACGAGTGGGAGATAGTATTTCTGTTATACTTCACATCTCTGTCCATCCCCCTCAATATACAATTTCCACTTGTATCTATGAGCAATGCACTGATGTGCAATTACAGCTAATGACAATTTGATTTTTCCTTTTATCAGAATAAACAGTGCATCTCTACTTTACCACAAAGTAAACATTTTACAGTGAAAAGAGCACAACATATCCTGTACTGTCAGACACTGTTCCTAATGATTCATTATTGGAGTCATATTACTGCTGCACTTGTGCATTTTAACAGCCACACATGTTTGTGCAGTTCTGTTTCCTGAGCACAGCCACTTTCGGCCTTTACTCTGTAGCTTCTGACTCAAACAGAGACAAACCATTCTCCATCATATCTATCTGGGATTTTTTTTTTATCAACTGGTCAATACTATTTAAGTCATGTGAGCAGAGGCATCAGCAGCTAGACTTCTCTTTCCTGAGGCATACGCTTCAGACCAGACAATCCTAAAGAGTCCTCTCTGGACAAGCATTGACCTTCTGCACCAAAGTTCCTCTAAAGCACGATCCACTGCATATTTCAATTCAATCATCAATTACAATTAAATTAGTCCAGCATGTGCAAATATTAACCAAAGAAAACAGCAGGCTCGGCCAAACTCTCATTATTTCTGGATGTAGATGATGATGATGCACAGAGTTCCCACCAGTCCCAGGGCCTGAATCCCCAGAAACCAGAGCAGCAGCCAGAAGAAGACAATCACCACCGGCTCCACTATCTTGTCCCCAAAGTACATCTGACTGAAGCCCATCCTCCGGAGACACTTGTTCAGCATCCCAAACAGGGTCCCCATTCGCTCACAGTCGTCTAGCTGAGGCCGGGTGGTGGGGTCGTCCATGAGGTTCCATCTGGCAGTGGGGTCGCTGGGGAGTCCAACATGTGTCTGGCTGCCAACAGCCTGTGTGAAGACAAAGTTCGTGTTCAAGTATTAACATAGCTATTCCAATCCTCTTCACATTCCTTAGGTTTCAGAGAAGATCCGTAAAATAAACAACAGTATTGTATAATATGACTCTGTTTTTTTTTTTAAGATAAGGATAAGAAAGACATGACATATTAGTGCTGTAGTGGACCATTAAGAAAATCCATAAACTATTGTCCCTGCCTGTCTATTTACCATAAAGTTATAGTTATGGTACAGAAGACTCGCTAGTAAAGTCTAATATCTATTAGTAATGAAACAGTTCATTCATTTTAACCAGCTGAATCAGCTCAACAGAGTGAGGTGAAACAAAACGTTTTTCTGAGTTCAGAGCTCTACAGCTGTTACAGTAGTTTCAGTTGGAATATCAAATGACTCAGATTAGGATCAGTGTCAAAGAAAAGTCTGTTGTTTCCTTTATCTTTACTTCCTCACTGAACTGGAGAGATATTTGACAAACACACACATATTATATCTCCTAGGATAACTAGTGCAGTCACTCTAATATGTCCCTGCCAACAGGGAAACACATGTACTATGTGGGAACAGTATTCCCCCCAGGCTACACCAAGAGCAAAAAAGAAAATCTTAGACAACATGGAACTAAAGGCCGTCAATACCACTGCTTGGCTTTTCTACTGTGACTGAATCATTACAGACTGACTTTTTCCCCCAGGCAAGTCAGGGCAATTTTATTAGTATAGTCCATTTTTACCAACAGTTTGTATCAAAGGTTTTTACACAGCATCATAACAACATCCTCTGTCCTTAGACCCTCACATCCACTGAGGAAAAACTCCCAAGAAAAGCCAGGAGAAAGGAGGAGGGATCATGGAGTAGATGTTGTATACAGACAAGGAAACACTGGGAAGACATGGAAATGCAACCAGTAGCAGGTGTATACTGTAGACATGGCCACACCTCTGAAGTAGCAGTGAGCCAGTGCTTTTAATAGCAATAATGCTGAGGCCTGTCTGAACCAAAAGACAATTGTAAAACAGGTTACAGGAGCATTGCTGCTGATGAAGGTTAATGATCCTGTCTCAAAAAATAAAATGAAAATGAAAACAGGCCAGTTGTCAGTCTTGTTGGAGACCTTTGGCCTCTAACTGCTGAGGGCAGCAGTAAGTTAGGCTACGTCAGGTCCATCTTCCTTTAAACAAACTAAATCTAATAAACATACTAAACAAACTGACCTTCCCTCCCGTTGTATTTCTCTAACACTACTGCGTTCATGGTGAAACCATCCCTGTCACATGCTCTCTGTTGTGTAACAAGCATCTGATTTAAAGTGATTGAGTAGCTACAGTGCTAGTCTGGTTAACGCTGGACTGTATGACAGGAAACGGTCCAGCCCGAGAGGTGCCGAAGTTACAACTCTGTGTCAACCGTGCGGTCGAACTCAACAGTCAACAGCCCCGAGTTTGGCTCTGTGTCGGGGTTAGCATCAGACCCAGTGCGGCTACAACACGGCTACAGCAGCTAGCTTGTTGACGTGACGTTACTCGTGTTTTACCCGGTGTCGCTGGTGGTGGTGGTGCGGCGCGGTCTGCCTCGCGCCGTGGACCGGTTGAGGGTTGTATCTGCTTCCTCTCTGGTTCATTGACGGCAGCTCGTCACATTCACGTCCACGAAAAACACACCGGTCGTTCACAGGCGGTGTCACGGCTGACATTCTGCACACCAGCCCGCTGACAGCAACTTTCAGGAATCAAAACAAGCCAGTCGACTCGAGCGTGTGGTGGATGGATACGGCAGCACGGTGTCCGCCCTGAGACTTCGCGAGAGCTGGTCAACATCAGCAGTCCTGGATGTTAATGCATGGGGCGAACTGGCGCCCCTGCAGGCCAGGACAGATATTACAGCAACACAGCAAGTAAGGTAGCCTATCTCTGTGGTTCTCAGGGGTCCTTGAGATGGTTTAAGGGGGTCCCCAACTTTTTCTTGAAATTTTATCACTTTTTTCTAGACTTTTTTTAAGTTTACTCAACTCTCCTGTCCATTAAAGGCGAAAAAGACCCCCAAAATATACTTTAAAAAAAAAATGTTCACCACATTTTTTTTCTTCTAGAAATGTTTAAATGTTATTGTAGAAATTATACCAGTTTTTTGCAGATATTTCTCTAAAATACTTCCAAATTGGCCCTAATTTGAACGTACTGTACATTGACTAAAAAAATAACATTCTTCAGTCTCAGAACAAATATTTGTGTATCCTGGTGTTTGCTTCAAAATGTTGTCCAATGGGGGTCTGTGGTCTAATTTGTTTCAATTTAGGGGTCCTTGACGTAAAAAAAAGTTTGAGAACCACTGGCCTATCTGACTTGTATCTGTAGCTGAGACCTGCTGCCGTGTTTCGGGTGTGTGTGGGAGTTCATACTGGACACATGATTCAAGATCAGATGCTGTTTTGGGGTCAGATGTTAGTTTAGGTACTACCAGTGCACTAGCATAACAGTAACAAAGTAGCTACATTTAGGCTACTTTTATTGTACAGTAGCCTAGTATATGGGTGTATTTTTTTTATATCCATATACTGTAGCTATCTTAGGCTACTATTATACTTTTTGAAATAACCTACTAGCTACAAGACAAATGTTCATGTAGCTACTTTTGACTCCAGTAGATTTTTATGAGGTAGGCTAAGCTTACTTTGATGGTGCTAAGTTAATGAATTTACTTTTATTTAAAAAATTGTGATTGACCCTAGAGAAAAATATGGAGGCCCTGGGAGCTCACTGCACTGCAACTCAAGAAAACACATCTAAAGACACAGACCTATTCAGAAAACAACTTCAACAATTTGTTGCACATTTTTGTCTTTGCATGTTTAGCCTACTGTACATAAGTTGCAGTGCAGTGTGCAACTCCCGCCCCTGTCAGTCATGTGTGCAGCATTTTCGAACAGCTCAATTTGAACCTGCTATCAGTGTGTTAATTCTGCTATGTTAGATGAAACTAAGGGTGGCACTTCACCTGATTTGAAATCCGTGTTTGACATTTTAAAGAAAAAAAAGGTTTCAAGTGCTTATTGTGTTTACCACAACCAAACATCATCACTGCCTAAAAGACAGGAGGAAAAAAAACTAGGACATGGCTCCTCAAATTGTGGTTTTGTACATTTGCATCATGCAACAAGTTCTGTATTCTAAAAGTTCATAGCCTATAGATGAGATGTACAGTTATATAAATACCTGTTTTCTTTCATAAAGAAGCATTTGATGGAGCTAATTTATTCCCTCGTTGCATGTGTTCCCATATTCCATGTTTTAAACTGTTTTCTTGTCATGTCTGCCCGTTTAGAGTTTTTCCTCAGTGGATGTGAGTGTCTAAGGCAAGAGGATGTTGTTATGATGCTGTTTAAAGACTTTTGAGACAAAGTGTTTGTAAAAATGGGCTATAAATCGCCTTGCCTTGCCTTATTAAATTAGTTCTCTGAATAATAACAAAACATGTTGACATAAAAATACTTTGGGATTCTGAAGTATTTTCAAATCAATTATAGTTTAAACCTTCCTACTGTGATGTACTAGTCAGTCATCAAATTATGATTACTTGATAAAGTGCCTTTTGTATTGTGGTGCTGTAGTTGGCACAGTGGTGGAGGAAGTGTTTTTAATAGTAAATATTATAAACACACACTGTTACCTCAAGCACCACATTCCTAATCATAACACTAACTGCAACTTCCAGCACTACTAGGAAACAACAGTGTGTTGTACAAGATTAGGGTTAGCGTAAAATGGCCCTCCAGTTGTGATTCTGACAGTTAGGCATGGGATTACATGCCGCTTGTAAGCAGTGTAATCCCAGCTAATCTGGGATTCAGTTTCACTCAGTTCACTGTGGACACCACCTCAGACTGGAGAGCACCGGGCACATGGAGATACAAATGGCCTATCTGAGTGTGGGGTAGCTCTACTGAAGAATGTATCTGCTGGTCCTACTTTACATCTTGCAGTGGTCACTGTTGGCAGTCCACTGCTGTCCATCTTTGTGCACCTGCTCATATGGGAACAGTGGAACAGAAGAACTCAGGTTGAGTGAGACTGACTTAATTCTCATTTCTGTGTTTGTGTGTTTGAAGTGATTTGCCTCTCCATAAATATAACTAAAAGTAGTCTATTTATATCTTAAGAAGTATTTCATTATTGAATGAATCACTAATCAATGAATAATTTCCTTATTGCAGAAAAAGGTGAAATTATATGGATGTGTATCACATGCATATTAGATTACACTGTGAATAACTGATGTTCTATAATAATACTAATTACACCCCAAATATTTGTGTCCATGAAGAATTATGTAAACATAATATGATTTGATCAGTCATTTTTATTACTGATGTAAAAAAAAAAAAAAAAAAATCAGAATAATACAATAATACAATGATATAAAGATTAATTGTAAATGCCTTTCATGAATATTTTTCCTTAACCAATAAAACATAATTTAATCAGATTTTTTAAAAAGAAAACGTTTCATATTTTTATCTCTCCATCAAGATGATTAGAATTTTGAGCTTCAGTCTTTTGAGTTTCTGACCCATGAGACTGAAGGCTATTGTAACTATGACCAGGTCTAGCTGCTTTTCATGCTAACTTCACAGAGGAAAAGAAGTGATAGAAACACAGTTTGGTCCAAAAGTGCAAGGCTGGAAACACACTGAATGAGTGGACGTGAGCGTGGTAGCTGTGGAATATGTTTATTTTCATTGCAGCAAAACAACACACATGTAGCTGGTTTGTTTCCCTTTTGTTCCTTTGTTCCCTGCGTAATTCCACAGTGGTTCCACGAGGTGGGTGGGGGTGAGGGGCAGGACACAGCACTGGGATAGAGGAGGAGTTAGGCCTACTGCCGAATGCCATCCCATTACATCACATCACACTACTACACACAACGCTACATGAAGATTCACTAATTATTTATTTTTTAAATGTATTTTCTGGTCATTTAATAAATCACTTAGGATGATGCAACTGCTACCTTTGCACATGTTTAACCTTTTTATCTGATATTTCCACACTTCCTATATTTGGCGCTATTCATTTTGTTAGAATTGTCTATCTATCTATCTATCTATCTATCTATCTATCTATCTATCTGTCTATCTGTCTATCTATCTATCTATCTATCTATCTATCTATCTGTCTATCTGTCTATCTGTCTATCTATCTATCTATCTATCTATCTATCTATCTATCTATCTATCTATCTATAGAAGTTTAGCCATAACCCCAACGCCACACATCTCATGTGTCTTTTTCCCTTTAACAGGTCGGTGCAGTGCAGTGACTCTGGAATCTCAGTTGTTCCAATTAATGTCCCAGCTGACACGGTCAAACTGCGTCTGGAGAAGACCTTAATCTCCAGGGTACCCCGAGCAGCTTTCTATAACCTGTCGGAGTTGCGATTTTTATGGCTGGTCTACAATGTCATCACATCCATCCACCCCAGCAGCTTTGTCAACTTGAAGGCTCTGCGAGAGCTGCGTCTGGATGGGAACCTTCTGACATCCTTCCCCTGGGAGGGGCTGAGGGACATGCCACAGCTCCAAACTCTGGGTCTCCACAACAACCGTCTGTCCAGCCTTCCTGCTCATGCTGCTCTCTTCCTCTCTAACATTACTTACCTTGACCTGTCCAGCAACAGGTGGGTACACATGCTACAGAATTATTTAGGCAGCCTAAAGAATTGCCAGCACTATCGTTTAAGAAACATTTTCCTTTAAGGTTCAAGGTTTATTTATTGTCATTCTAAAAAATGCTCAAACTCAAGTCTCAGCACTGCTGGAGCTCCTTGAGAGCTTCCCTGGCATTAGCACATGGGGCTAAACAGTAAAGGGTCAAATCAACACTACTGTAAACTCCTGGGGCAAACAGCGTGGCAGTCATTTCAGCATTAGATGTTCAGTGGTTCAGAGCTGGCCACTTACCAGTGAACAGTTTGTGCACCAGCCTCTGGTGATGTGCACATAGTCTGCCTTCATGAGTTTTCCCTAGTTGCTCAGCTCTGAAGAAGAGTAGCCCATCGATCTGGTAAGCTGAGTCTGCCATGTTGTTATTTATCCATGTTTCCATCAGCATAAGTGCACAGCAATTTTTCATGTCCCTGTAACTGCTCATTTGGAATTGCGATCCGGTCTATCTTATTGTCCAATGGGCCAAGATGGAAAAGTAGGTATTTTGTTGGGCCTTAGCCAGGCCAACCCTCTTACCCCTCTTCTGTACAGACACTCTCTATTCTTAAACAGTACTCAGTAGCTACATTCAGGTTTCCTGTCTTACTCTACTTGTTTTCTTTCCTGTCCTGTTTTTTTCCTCCTCCGTTCTCCTTTTTCTTGGGTCATACAAGTTTTGACACAACTTCAAGGTTTGCCATCCAACTTTACAGCCACCTGAAGGCAGATTAGAGAAAGCGTTAGGAGTATGCAAAAGAGACTCACATGGATGCTGGTGGAGGAGAGATTGGCTTATAGTTTTATAATGTTCTTGAGAAAGACTTGTACCTCCACCTTTTTCTTTGTTTTTACAACTTCAACCGACAAATGTGAAACATAGTTATAGTACTAGACAGGCCTCAGGAAACAACTTCACCTTGCCTTTACCTAGAACCAGTGCACTCAAAAGGTCAGTTATGTATAGAGCTGTAGCTCACTGGAACAGTCTTCCCTCACACTTGATCACAACTACTGGAATGTCGAGTTTTAAAATTAAACTGTTTTAAATTTAAACTGCGTTTCGTCATAATTAGGGCCACGGGCCATCGCACCGGGCACTGGCCCCTGCATTGGTTAGAGTGGGAGAAAGCCCAGAAAAAATCCAGATTTTTTCTCTTTCCACACTCAGCCCAACCACAATTTACACTCTACACACATGAATTTTTCAAAACTGTGTAGACAAACTTGTTCTGTCTCTCACCATGTGCTCAAAATATCAGAGAGACTTACAGAATTTGAATTATCAGCCTCTGAGTGCGGCCACGTCTGTCTCTGCTCCTCATTGACTCCAATACAAAGATTTTCTGAGAGAAGCAGAACGGACCCATGTTTTAAAACTGCCAGCGTCTCCAAAATATTTACTGTAGAAACACCAAATCGTACCAAATTTTTCAGGAAGTCCTTACAGCACTGTTGATCTGTGTTTTGTTCTGATAGGAGTTACCGTTTTGTCACCGTAAGCCTTTTGCGAGACCAGTGCAGAGGCAGAAAATCACTCTTTTTCTCGACATTCCTGTCTGCCTCAGCCTGTGGGGCCTCTATCGTCATTGGCAACCACCTCAAGTTGCCGTGGTAATGTCTGATTCTCAGGCCAGAGCTCGTTAACTTCATAAACAATCCACCTGGCGCTCGTTTAAATGTTTGTAAACACATACACACAGCTAAATCAGACTGACACAGGATGCAGCTCATAACATGTGTCAAGTCGGTTGAACATGACAGGCACCTTCTTTAGAGAGGATGATTATTAATATACATTTATTCATTGTTTTTATTTTTGTTATTTCGTTTTTGTTTTTACTCTGACATGTTCAATAAAGAATCTGAATCTGAAGTCAGTCACACACACACACAAACACACACACACACACACACACACACTAGTGATGCGCGGGCCGGGTTTTTTTCCAACCCGCGGGTCCCGCATCTATGAAGTATTTTGACCCGCACCAGCCCGCCCCGCACCACCGCATCTATTTTCACAACCCGCCCCGACCCGCCCCGCTGCTATTAAACGTCAGACAGCGGCCTTTTTTTACTTTGAAAGGGCAGACAGAGGTGCTGTGTTGCCGGTAGCTTGTCAGTGTGGACTGTGGAGCTCATGAGGAGCGGGAGAGTCACAGTGCAGCGTGCAGCAGCCGCGGCGGCGGCCGCCTCTCGTCCTCCCCAGTCCCTGCTCTCTGTGAAACCAACCCTGCTCTGCTGATGCGCCCAGCCACCGTCTCATCCGGTTCCCTCACACCTCCGCCGGCTTTCCCGTCAACATCAGCGCGGCCCTGATAACACACTCTGGACTTCATCGTCAGTTTTTTTAATGACCCGCCCCGACCCGCACCGCAAATAACGTAAAGATTTCTTGACCCGCACCGCCCCGCCCCGCGGGCTGACCCGCGGGCTACGGGTCAGCCCGCGCATCACTAACACACACACACACACACACACACACACACACACACACACACACACACACACACACACACACACACACACACACACACACACACACACACACACACAGACTCTAGAACCAGCTCTTGAAACTGTTCTCAGATCAGATTGAGCCACATTTACAGTTAACAGGTTTCACACAGTTCTCAGGTCAGACTTTATTCCTCCTGTTGCTCTAGTACTTACTTCTTACTCCCTTTTGTACTTAATTGACTTCTCTCTCAAAGCTTTGTGCTTATTATGGGCTGCTTTAAAAAAACAAACTGTTTGTTTCAGGCACCTTAGTTCAACCACACACACCGACACACAGGTAACTTCATGTGATTACAGTTACAGACACACACACACATCAAAACACACAGGTAACGTACACATGCGTGCGTATGCGCGCACTCCTCTCCCACACACACACAAACACACACAGGTAACTTCATGTGATACAAGTTAGAGACACACACACACACACACACACACACACACACACACACACACACACACACACACACACACACACACACACACACACACACACACAGTGCTTATAGAAAGATGATCATGTGTCTGTCTGATCAGCTCTGTCTTGACTTTAAGATCGTGGGTTTGATTCCCATGTTGACAGAGATGGCAAAACCGGCCGTAGCTCCCGTGGCCCTCTCAAAATTTCCCAGAGGAAATGTTCTAGTATTATGTTGGAATAGCCTACTATTAAATTAGGAATTCATGTTCATCTCTATGAAGACTAATGGGGATCCAAAGGATACAATAAACAACAATATGTGCAATGAAAAACTTTGGAAACAGGAATGGAAACACAATAAATTGTCAGGGGAAAAGTGAGCAGATGACACAGGAGAAACACATGAGGACACAAGACAAAGCGAAGGAAACTAGACAAAGACAGGAAGTAAAGCAACCAATAGACATACAGGATACAGTAAAGCGCAGACCATAACACCTTGTTTCCTTTCTGTGCCTTTACTTTTCCTCTCCATCTTTCTTGTACCTCTCTCTCCTCAGGTTGACTGTCTTACCTGCCGAGCTACTGGACCTGTGGTTTCCTCTCCCAGGACAACAGGGAGGACAGACACAACGGTGGATTTTGGGTACAGCATGTTTGGAGCAACGCAGGCCAATAGAGCTTTGCTTTAATGTTTGCAGCATTAAACTACATACCACATAGATTCTCCTGAGACTGGGTTTCTGACAGGATAATGAGATGGTTTCAGGTAGTTAAAAAAGATGAACACAACTCAGGTTTCCTCACATGACATCATGCTTTACAATTCTCTTGGGAAACGTCTATTGTAGCATTCATTCAGTAGGGTTCCCAGGTTTGGTGACATTTTTGGAGACAGCTACAGCAGCAGTGGGAAAAATCTCAATATCTGTTTTCCCTACCCCTGTCTGTACTCACCAACATATTTTACCTCATACAAACCAGTCACATTATAACTGGGTGAGTGTAAAATATGAGCAAGAATTTTATAACTTTCTTCAGGGTCTGATATAGTCTGTGTAACTTCCCTAAATCCCCCCGAGGAGACAGATATCAGACAGCACTGTCAGCAGGTTTCATTTCAACAATGCAGAAATAATTGACTTTGCAAAACTGAAAACCTGTCCAACCAGTCTATGACACATATCAAACTGGCAATGATGCTAACAGGGCAAATTGTCCCGGCTACCCAGGTCTCCACGACAACCCTTGGTTGTGTGACTGCCAGATCTCCATGGTGATGTCCTTGTCCATGTCCCTGTGGAGTCCTGTGGTTCTCATGGACCAGATACTGATGTGTAGCAGGACCCTGGGCCAGTCGGGGACGCTGCTGACCCAGGCGGAGCTGTCCCGCTGCATGAGACCCTCGGTCCAGCCGGCAGCCACCAGAGTTGTCTCTCCGCTGGGCAGCAACGTCATCCTCCGCTGTGATGCCACTGGATACCCAACACCAACCCTGACTTGGATCAAGACCTCAGCCTATACTGGTAAGAAATTCTGGCTCCCTCTGCAATGATGAAGTGATGTCACTAACTAACACCGGAGCAACAGTGAAGTCATTTTTATGTCTGGGTGTGTGCAGGCTGTTGTCAGCAAAACATGGTGGAGAGCTCTGAACAGCTGCCCAGGAACTTGGAGAGTTGTAAGTGCTTCTTCTTTGTTGTGTCTACATGTGTTCAACCTGATGTTCACTAGTGTGTGTGTGTATAAAAAAAGTGTGCAGCATGAATAGGTGAGTATGATGACAGACCTTTGGATCCCATTATGTGTATATGATGGGCTTCTCTACTTAGTACTTTCTATCATCTCCCCTAAAAGTTGAAAATAATAAGTATGTGTACGAGTGCGAGTGTGTTTTTTTCTTTCTCCATGGATGTTTTTTTTTGTTGTTGTTTGTTTTTGTTTTGTTTTCTCTCTTTTTTCTTTAATAATTTGCCGATCGATATATAATTTATTTAAATTTTTTTGTTATAGCTGTTAGTGTTTTTTTTATTATTATAATATATATTTTTAGTTATTTACTTATTTTATTTTTATTTTATTTTTCATTTCCATTACTCTCTTGATACTTGTGTTATGTTATTATTACTGATCCGATGACTAGTAACATCATTTACTATTGTATTAATCAGTATGTACGCATGAGAGGGTATGCTTTGTTTTTTTGTGTTTTTTGTGTGTATGTGTATATATGATATGGATTAACTGAAGAAAGAAATTAAAAATAAACTTTAAAAAAAAAGAAGGAAATAATAAGTGTGCTGCAAGCTAAGCTTGTTTACCTTTTTCTGTCCCAGTTATGCAGGAGTCTCCTCGGACCGGGGTTCGCTGGTCAATAATCAGCTTGAATGGTTTGTCATACAAGGATGCAGGAGAATACAGGTGCCAGGCACGGAACATGGCAGGAATATCTGAAGCCCTGATCAGACTGAGGGTCGTGGGCATGACAAGACTATCCCGTCTCCCAAAGAAGAAGTCCCAAAAGACCCCACTCAAATCATTCCCAAAAAACAGGAAGCCGAATCAGAGTCCATCCACTATCCCTGCCTCCTCAACAAAAGAAAACCAGATACTCCAAAACATCACACCACCTTCCATTAACAACGGCCCGATTTCTCCTGGTCCTGTGTCCAGACTGTTCCCTGCAGATAAGTCCAAAGTGAACTACCTTACAAAAAAGAAGACTCGGATATCTGCAAAGCTCACCCCCGAGTCGCCAAACAACTCCACAACTGCTCCTCTGTCAGAAACACTAAGGATATATAATGAAGATCAAAAGCAGTGACATGCTCAACCTCAACCTGGCCATGAAAATAAAACATCTTGTGAATCTCAAGATTTAGTTTTCTGTTTTGTAAGATAATTCACAGGTTGTTGATGAGCTTTCCTGTCAGCAAAAATAAAGATTGTGATACACTAAAGTTAATGTCAGTGATATACCTTTAATTTTCAGCAAAGGTATAATATTACTAGCTTGTGAGTCAGATTGTGTCTGCATTTACTCTCACGCTCACTAAATAAAAATAAAAAAGCAGCATGCCATTCTATAAAAGCAGGTTTTAAAGCCCCAGTGTGTAAGGGGGGGGGGGCAAAGTAACAGTGGCAAACACATTTGCAAACTAACCATTAACTGATAATAATAACTTTGAGCGATTATTGGGTATTTTTTTAACACTAACGCAGACTTCCACTCCTGCCTTCAGTCATATTTTGCAGCAGTGAGTTAGACAGACAGGAGGACTTACAGTCTGTGCCTATGCAGCACAGTCCCCGTGACTATGTGACTGTGATTAGACTTCGGTAAATATTAGATTTTTGCTAATAAAAAGCCAAATAAGTTACACCCTGTACCTGATGGGATTCGCAACCTGGGTCAGCTGACCTGAGCCTCAGTGGGAGGTTGTTCCAGAGCCAAGGAGTCAGGACTATACAGGCTTGATCACATTTAGATTTTTACCTGGACTCTGGAATCGTGAGAAGGCCCAGACCTGAGGGGCCTGTTCAGATGGTAGGGTGAGAGATCCAGAACTCTGCTGCTCAGTTATATAGAGTCTTGTAAATTATGAAAGAGATTATGTCTCATTTAACAGCAGACAAACTGAGGCAGGGGTAACCACTTGTTTCCCCACCATTCCTTGGCTTCTAAATAGTGTATGTGTGAGGAGCCGGATCACAGTGTAACGGCCAGAACATTCAGACCTGCACGGCACAGAGGGGAGTGTGAGCTTACAGCTTAAGGAGTTGGATTGAAAATGCTCCATTTTCTTTGTTCACTGACGAGTGTTCATGTAATGGTATGTTCCACAAACAGCAACTAAGTAAAAATCTGTTCTGCTTGTTATAAGTAACAACTAGGATGACCACAAGGTGGTGCCGAAATATACATGAACTTACTGTGAGACTGTCGACTGAGCTTTATAACAAAGTACATCATTTCTGTCATGCAGACTTTTGGAAATTAATATTATTCAAAATGCACAGCCAAAATTTGATTTAGGGGAGACTGGGACAGTTGCAACAAGGGACGGTCACAACAAGTCTTTCTCCAATCAGAAACCTGCTAGAGTGATGACACTCACACTGGACCGTATGAGTTTTCGCTTTTACAGCGCACTGCTGTCATGCATGTGTGTGTGAACGCCAATAACGGAGAGAGAGCCCAATGCGGACATCAATGAGCAGAACGATGTCCGCTTTCGCGTAGGATATTCAAAGATGGCGATGCAACATGACAGCCTCCGGTGGGTGCACCGGCCACCTTTGTATTTGTAAACAACTCATTATGAGCTACGAGACGGCTTTAATTTGTGTGCGGTTGTGATTAGACTAAGGTAAATACGTATTTATGAAAGCAATATTTGATTTTTGCTAATAAAAAGCCAAATAAGCTACATTGATTGATTGATTCTTTTAATGACCACAAGCCAGGCTGGTGGAATTTGCTTCCAGTACAGCTTATTGGTACAGGTTCCAAACATATAACATAGACAAACATACAATTACAACTTATGTAGGGCCATGCTTGTTCCACAGTGTACAGAGTTCAAGATATTTATATACTTATTTATATACTGTCCCTGAAAGTTATAGAGTTTTACTGTAATAGCACCAGTAACATCTTCACAATGACTCAAGGCCAATTATATGTTCTATGCAAAACAAAACTCCAACTGTTCTTTGATATATATTACTACAGTACTATTGTAAAACAATGCATATTTTAGCAATACAATGCTTATTGAGACAAAAAGCAAAAGTTAATCAGTGAAATTTAATGTGTGTTTAATATGTTGCAACCGTCCCTGATCCGTGTTGCAACTGTCCCCAGGTTCTGGGTCAGTTGCGACGTCTGAATTCTTCCAATCAAACAGTCATTGTGATTGATGTGTCATATGTAGCCATCTTTAAATGATATGGCAAATTCATGCAAAACCACTGATGCGCGTTCCCGTCAGGGCCAGTTTTTCAGCTAGTAGTCTCTGCATTTGCCTCGAAAACAACTCCATCTCGTAACGTTCCCTTATTATCTCATAGCGTGGTGAATGTGCAGGTCACAACTTGTCCACCAGAGCGTTTTGGAGTTGTTGGATTGTGTATTTGATGAGTTTGATGAGGGAAACCAAGAAATCCAATTAGCCTCCATAGCGTAGCTCTGAGCAGCTCACGGCTCTGCTCCACTGTTCTAAAAACAGATTGCACTGACAATTAAAGATACCGTACCTACTCCTAAAACTATAGGGATTATGGCAATTGGCCAATTTGCCGAAATGTTGAACTATCCCTTTAAGGATCCTTTTTGAGGGTTCTTGTGGGTCCCGAGCAAAAACAAATAATAATGATGACCCTAACCCAATTTATTGATTATTAATTGTCATGAGTTTACTTCTTTTTTCTTTTTTTTTGTCGGTTTAGGTTCCCTGATGTAAGTTTGAGAACCACTGTCAATTGTTAAAGATGGATAGCCACTTACTCACAGGTTTCTAATTAGGAGTTTTGAAGCTCAGACTGAGCTACTACATCGCCTCCATCTCAAATGTGACTATTGTGTGTCTCTCATGCAGATACTTTGTGAGTTCAAGGTTAAGGAAGTCTTAATGTTTATGAGTCTTATCACCATGAAACCTGGGAAGACTATAAAGATACGTTATGAAGAAGAAACTCAGGGTCAGGCTGTTGTATAAGTGGCTCTGCTGCTGGGTAACATGGTCAGCTTAATTCAGCTTTTGACTTTATGATTGTGGGGATAAAAATAGAACACAACATGATGCTGCTGAGATCATTTTTTCCAAGTTATGAAATCCTTCCTCAGATGCTATTCATGTAAATAGCTCTGCGATTTTTCCCTGTTAAAAGGGTTTTCTATGGAGTTTTTCCTCAGTGGATGTGAGGGTCTAAGGGCAGAGGATGTTGTTATGATGCCATGTAAAGCCCTTAAAATTGCCTTGCCTTGCCTTTTTATTGGTTTATTGGGAATCTTAAAACCTGTGAACCCTGGCCTCCATGAATTGTATTGCTTTGCTGAAGTACTGCCCATCCAAAAAAAAGCCACACACTCTAACACCTTCTCCTTTTTTTCGCTTTAAAGCAGAAGTAAGCGGAATGTTTGTGTTAATATAAGTCTTAAATAGTTGTATCTTCCGACAGCAATCACTTCTATAGAGTGTTTGGTCTGAAACACGAGTCTGTCAGTCACTCTGCTCTGCTGTAAGCCGAGGAGAAAACTTTCCTTGTATCCTACAACCTTTATCCAATGAGGAGAGAGAACGGCATAAAGGGGCGGTCCTCTCTGTGTGTGCAGCCAAGGGATGCGCGTGAATGTGGTGACGTAGGGACGAG
The DNA here is from genome assembly GCF_905171665.1 of Trachurus trachurus. Lineage (NCBI taxonomy): Eukaryota > Metazoa > Chordata > Actinopteri > Carangiformes > Carangidae > Trachurus > Trachurus trachurus. The sequence goes on from NC_139907.1 coordinate 30,393,759, forward strand.
GACCAATAGATCTATGACGAGGGCGGGGACTGCTACCTCCATAGGCCGACAAGAAGCCAGCCAAAACCACCGGATCGCTTACTTCTGCTTTAAATATGGCACACATTCGCTGTGGCATTGTTTCGATAAGCTTCTGCAATCTCACAACAATCTTGATCACGATCATTCAAGATTTTTCCCCAACCACAATTCTTCCTTGAAAATGATAATTCCCCACTGTCTCTGCAGTTTTTAATATTGCATTGGAAAGTTCTCAATTTTCGTAGTCTCAGCAATTTCTTTAGATGTTTTATTTGCTTGATGAATGCCAATAATTTGACCCTTCTGAAACTGCCTAATATCTTTTCAAAAACCACGGGATGTGTCTTCCAACATGGCTGTTTAAGAAATGAGGCTGCATCAGTAAGGGTTAAATAATTTGTTGCCAGCTGAAACATAATCATGCAGTAATTATCCAATGGGAGGCTCTTACACAGTATCTATAAGCCTCGTTAAGTCCAGGTGGTGACGTTTTTTTTTGACGGGCATTGTATATCAAAAAGAAAAGAAAGTCAACTTAAAGCAGAAGTAAGTGATCCGGTGGTTTTGGCTAACTTCCTGTCAGCAGATGGAGTTAGCAGTCCCCGCCCTCGTCCCTACGTCACCACATTCACGCGCATCCCTTGGCTGCACACACAGAGAGGACCGCCCCTTTATGCCGTTCTCTCTCCTCATTGGATAAAGGTTGTAGGATACAAGGAAAGTTTTCTCCTGGGCTTACAGCAGAGCAGAGTGACTGACAGACCCGTGTTTCAGACCAAACACTCTATAGAAGTGATTGCTGTCGGAAGATAGAACTATTTAAGACTTATATTAACACAAACATTCTGCTTACTTCTGCTTTAATCCTGAAAGAAACACCAAACTGCAGCAGATGAAATGATCAGATCTGTGTGGAGCAGAAATGTTTATGCTTCTTTAAATAACATAACAGGGGAATATGCAATATGCATTTCTGGAGTTACTGTTGTGTTCTGTTGTTTAGTGTGATCATTTTCTGTCATTCCTTATCTAAGTGTCTTGCAGCATTTCAAGAATCAGTGGAATCTGTTATAGTTGTTGGTAAGCGCCCACATATGAAAATGACAATTGACAAATGTGTGCTTGCTTGTCTTCTAAACTGTATTTAAAGAAAAGAAAACATACGGTACCTCAAATATTTTCATTCGGACTTAGTTATTGGACAAACGTCCACCATTATCATCTTCCTCAGTCCCTGCTACCAGTGAAACAAGAACATTTCTCTGTACTGTTAGTGTGGTGAAGCATAATACAGCTGTTGTTTTGCTTATGTGCTCAGATGTCTCTGTTGCAACAACTTTGGCCAAAGAGCTATGCAATAGTAGCCAAAGTCATGCAGACGCCTCCCCCCTATGTGTCACTGTCAGCAGGGCATCCAGCTCACTATACTGAAACCACTCAGAAGGATTCAAACAAAGCACACAACTTGCATAAATGTATGTCTAAAATGACACACAGTGTTCACATGAACACACAGAGAACAAGATGAAACCGTTTTAGACAAAACATTTATTGAAATATATACTGCATATGCACATATTTCTTCTTTTTTTGAACAAATACTCTCAAATAATCTTTCTCTCTCTCTCTCTCACTCACTCACTCTCACTCACTCACTCTCTCTCTCTCACACACACACACACACACACACACACACACACACACACACACACACACACACACACACACACAAACACAGAGTTTAAAGCTGTTGATTTACAGACAGATTGTACATTGTAGATGTTTAACAGGAGGAGGCGTGTTATCACAATACAAAATCTTTGACATTCTCTGCACTGTCAGATTTCCTCTCCTCACTTCTCCTTCTCCCTCTTATCTCCACCCCACATTACCACAGCTCACACAGTGAATATAAATAGGACAGGACCTTGTGTTTCAGTCCAGCGAGAGTTTAGGCTCTGAAGTCACCATGGTGGACAGCTTGGACATGGACAAGCAGCAGAAGCGCTACTGCATCCGTGGTAAGCATGTAGCAATCATCTGTGTGACAGTGGCGGTGTGCTCTCTGGCGGTGGGCCTCGGGGTGGGCCTCTCCAAGTCAAACACTACTAATCCGTCCACCCAGCCCCCGACCGCGGAGCCTCCGGGGCCACCTGTGCCGAGCAGAGGGCCTTGCACGCCGTCCAATGACTCCAGTGGGGACTGGAGGAATTTCCGCCTGCCCAGCTATGTGAAGCCGGTCCACTATGACCTGCTCCTGGAGCCAGACCTGGTCCACGACACCTACACGGGCACTGTTGATATACACATAGATGTCAGCAAGCCCACTCGCCATCTGTGGCTCCACATCAGGGAGACGTTTGTCAGCGCCAAGCCCAGACTGATGCTGAACGGCCAGGGGGGGCAGAGGGAGATACCTGTCCAGAGCTGCTTTGAGTACAAAGCTCAGCAGTATGTGGTGGTGGAAGCTGCAGAGGAGCTGCCTGTCACTAAACCCGGGGAGCAGTATGTGCTCAGCCTGGACTTCCAGGGCTGGCTCAACGGCTCTGTTGTGGGCTTCTACAGAGTCATCTACAACGAAGAGGGGGTCACCAAGTAAGTAACAACAACACACATTTGCTCTTATTAACTGAGCAAAGGCAAAAGAGAGAAACAGTGGCACTCAGAGGACAGACAAGCCTTTCATCTGGGAATAATGTTACACATATCCAGAAACCTCAAAGTAAATGCTGCAGCTGAGCAGAAAAGGTCTGAGTCAGGCTGCTGCCACTCCTAATGAGTGTACTATGACTCAATTTTGAGGGAGTAATGATTATAGTGGAGTTTGTGAGGGATGGAAAAACATCTCCTGAATGACACAACCCAGTTATTTTAGTTCAGTTCAGACCAGTTGTTGTTACTGCTGGATGCTGTGCATGGTAGTACGTGATTCCAGTAACTGAGCTCCTCCATGAAAGTTTATGTCCGTTGCAATGAACCCTAACAGCGGACTCACATGTAGTTCAGGAGTTTCACCAGTAAAAGTTGGTCTCAGCAGCTCTGTGACATAGGAGAAGACTTTAATATAATATGGTGTTCTACATTTGTAATTATTCATATTCATTATGTGTTATGTATAGTCTTACATCTTTATTTGACATGTTTTGAGATCACAGATTTGTTTTGAGCACAGATGAGATGAGCACAGGTTTGTTGACTGAACTAATACTGACTGAGGATTAATGATTGTTAACAAAGGCAATCATTCTTAGAATTCAATTATAGTGTTGATGTTATGATGTCAGTAGACTGAAGACAACAGTAAGATATGTCAGAATCCACCTGTTGGTTCGATTAGAGATGTGGATGAAGAAAAGTGAGTAGGTGAAGTTTCCACAGTCCAGAAGAAACTTTAGAAGGATTTTCTGAAATTCTTATTTCCCCTCGTGTTATTACCAAGCTTTAAACAGAATCATAGTAAATTGCTTGATAAATACCTTAATAAACATTTCCCTCACTCAGCCTGACGCATGATAAAGTTTGTTTATCAAACTAAGTAGCTAGTGTTAGGGGAAGTTTGGAGTGTTCATATATCACTCTGCATGGAGAGTGGTTATCTTGAGGATCTGGCCATCAAAAGACATTTCAGTTGGAAAACCCGAAAGGAGTCGGTGATGGTGAAGCAGATCGGTGTGATGTGGGTGGTTCGATTCCTGGCCCCCCAGTCTGCATGTTGAAGTGTCTGAACCTGCACTTGCCCTGTGTGAATGTTTATGAATGATTAGCTCCCAAAAAGCCTGTCTGCGAACAGTGCTCTAAGTGACTATAAAGCGCTAGGCTATATAAGTGCAAGTCCATTTAGCCTACCATTTAAGAAATAAGCAATGGGGCGGTGCGTGGCGCAGTGGTTAAAGCGGCGGCCCCATGTAGAGGCTACAGTCCTCAACGCAGGCGTCCCCGGTTCGAATCCCGCGTCGGGCAGACCTTTCCTGCATGTCATTCCCCCTCTCTCTGCCTCCCCCTTTCCTGTCTATCTCACTGTGTGCTATCCAATAAAGGCAAAAAAGGCCAAAAAATATAATAAAAAAACCGTTTGCATTTTATTGTCCACTGACTTCAGTAAAGTCAGTGTTCATGTTCAACCCAAACAACACGGCTCTTTGACTAGCTATCGTAAAAGACCAAACAACATGACATGTGTAAATCATTAACCCTCAGTCGACGCATCAACATATTATTGATAAGGCCTGTTTAATGGAACACTGTCTTGTTCAATCTGTTGGGTGTGGTATTAAATGCTTCCAGGTAGTGTAATAATTTGATGTTTGTATGACTTCAAAGGAAAAAGAACCCAGACCCATTTATACTTGAAGGAAAATTAAGTGGGGTGAAACACAGACCAATTGGAATGCATGGAACACATTTTTGAAGTTTTTTTTGAAATAGCGCCACCTATTGTCAGAGATCTGGAATGTTACATATATGTCACATCGGGCGTTTTTGGTAACTTAAATTTTCACTTGAAAATAAATGGGCTTGACATTTTCTTTTGCTCTGTAACACAAATTTGACCTTTTATTTGCATTTCCATAACATATATCAAAATTACAAATTTGCTGGTTACTATTAACACCTTTTTAAGACAAGTTTCACAACAAAAAAGGGCAAACACTATAGAAATGCGAATATTGCCTCATATTGAAGCCTTTAACCAGTTACTGAAGCCTTAAAAGCTGTGCAACCACAATTTTCTTTCCAACTACAAATACCTTGGCATCTGGATGGACAGTTGTCTTAATTTTAAGCACCATATCACCACCCTCATTGCTAAACTAAGAACAATACTTGGCTTTCTATACAGAAATAAGCACCGTTTCCCTACTCACCACAGGAAAAAAATTGGAGACACTATTTTTTCTCTGTTTTAGAGTATGGAGATGACATCTATGGAAGAGCTGCTAGTTCCACTTTGATTCCACTGGATGCTGTTTACCACTCAGCCTTACATTTCATTTCCAATGCTTCATATAATACTCATCACAGCACTCTTTATCAAAATGTCGGCTGGTCATTTCTGACAGTAAGGGGAAAACAGCGTTGGTTTTTATCCATTTTTCACAGTTATGTCTCCTTATTTATCATCTCTGTTAACTATGAAATCACAAAACATTGGTACCCACTCACAGAACTGATTGTTGGGTCATATTCCATTCGTCAGAACTGAGCTGGGTAAAACGTCCTTCTCTCACAATGCACCACATGGGACCCTCTCTCCCATCAGTACAGCAGTCCAGAACCCTTGTCTCAAACCTGGTTCATTACTGTTTGACTGTGTTAACTTTTCTTATTTGTTTCCTAATATTTTCTTATGTAAACTCTCATTCTTCTTTGCTGTATTTGTTGTTCTGTATACAACATCTATTGCACGTCTGATGATCGTCAGTACATCCTGAACACTGTATCCTATTTTATTACAAAAAATACAGCAAAAAAGCATAATTACATTAATATGGGACCAGCATGGGATACTAAAATCTTGTTCATTTACTGAGAAGAGTGTCTCTGCTAAATCTGTGGTTCAATTTCCGGACTGATATATCATTTTATTAAATATTGATTGAATTTGACATTATTTTTATGTTAACATTTTTAAATTATGTTTTAAATTGAACAACATAGAGTATATTAATTCAAAATACCTGAATCACCTAATTTAATTGAGTAGTTCTTTCCCATTTTTCTCATTGTGACATAGGCGTCACATGGTATTTTTCCTGACTTTTTTAAGGCTAAGGCCCGATGTGACGTATATGTCACAGCAATATTTTCTTAAGTTGTTTTATATGAGTTTCTTCAAAAAATGAGGTCAGAACAGGTTAAATACAACAAGGGACATGTTATAAAAGGATTTGCATTGTGAAATGGGTGGTGGCTTATTTTATTGACAGAAAGCAAGCTTTTTAAAAGTAGCTGCCTCTGTGAAATGTGCCAACTCTGCTGGCCACCATCTTGGAAATGTTGTCATGGATAGAGAGATTCACAGAGAGTCATGTGACTGCACCAGGATGTTGAGTAGATGTCACTTAGGGACTTCATGAGTTAAAAGTTCAACATCAATATGTGTAAGGGGCTTTCCAGGACACTTGAAGGCGGTGTGACACCCGTGTCACCGTGGGTCCTTATGGGTTAATAAACATTTCCCTCACTCAGCCTGACGCATGATAAAGTTTGTTTATCAAACTAAGTAGCTAGTGTTAGGGGAAGTTTGGAGTGTTCATATATCACTCTGCATGGAGAGTGGTTATCTTGAGGATCTGGCCATCAAAAGACATTTCAGTTGGAAAACCCGAAAGGAGTCGGTGATGGTGAAGCAGATCGGTGTGATGTGGGTGGTTCGATTCCTGGCCCCCCAGTCTGCATGTTGAAGTGTCTGAACCTGCACTTGCCCTGTGTGAATGTTTATGAATGATTAGCTCCCAAAAAGCCTGTCTGCGAACAGTGCTCTAAGTGACTATAAAGCGCTAGGCTATATAAGTGCAAGTCCATTTACCATTTAAGAAATAAGCAATGGGGCGGTGCGTGGCGCAGTGGTTAAAGCGGCCGCCCCATGTAGAGGCTACAGTCCTCAACGCAGGCGTCCCCGGTTCGAATCCCGCGTCGGGCAGACCTTTCCTGCATGTCATTCCCCCTCTCTCTGCCTCCCCCTTTCCTGTCTATCTCACTGTGTGCTATCCAATAAAGGCAAAAAAGGCCAAAAAATATAATAAAAAAACCGTTTGCATTTTATTGTCCACTGACTTCAGTAAAGTCAGTGTTCATGTTCAACCCAAACAACACGGCTCTTTGACTAGCTATCGTAAAAGACCAAACAACATGACATGTGTAAATCATTAACCCTCAGTCGACGCATCAACATATTATTGATAAGGCCTGTTTAATGGAACACTGTCTTGTTCAATCTGTTGGGTGTGGTATTAAATGCTTCCAGGTAGTGTAATAATTTGATGTTTGTATGACTTCAAAGGAAAATTGCTGCAACTGATCATGAGCCAACAGATGCCCGTAAGTCATTCCCCTGCTTCGATGAGCCAAACAAGAAAGCCACCTTCAGTGTCTCAATCATTCATGATGATACCTACAGCGCTCTCTCCAACATGCCGGTCAAGGTAGGACTCAAGTCAGCTGAAATAAAGTCAGTGAACACGGTGTGTCAGCCACAGCACTTACATGAACCCCCTCCCTCCCGTGCAGGGCTCCCCTCAAGAGCTGCGCAGCAAGAAAGTGAAGACCTCCTTTGAGAAGTCAGTCCCAATGAGCACCTATCTGGTGTGTTTTGCTGTGCACCAGTTTAAGTACATAGAAAGAACATCTGCTAAAGGAATTCCTGTGAGTTCATCATCACAACGCTTGAATGAAACTAATAGGTGTACACACACACACCCATCCCAAAACTAACGCTCACACATTTCATCCTCCTCTGCTGTTTCAGCTGAGGATCTATGCTCAGCCTACTCAGCTGAAAACAGCCACATATGCAGCGAACACCACCAAGGTCATCTTTGATTTCTTTGAAGAATACTTCAACATGTCGTACTCCATCTCCAAACTGGGTATGTTTAGATCCACTGCTTCATGTCACGTCTCATCACTACTGACCTGTCCTGTGTTAGTATGACAATGTCTGAGTTTCTCCTACTGTGCTTCACTTTGCTGCTTCAGTGTCACACATTGTTCATGTCCCGGTGCTTACCGAACAATCCCTGCTAGCAACCATGTAGCTGCTGTTTTATTCTGGACTTTTCTGCAAATGTGGATGTCAGACAGTGCACGATTGCCCATCTGTGCTGATATAATAATACACACAACGGAGATTTTGTGATTCTAATGATGAAGCAACAGCATAGGTGAAAGAACCCAACTGTTGTATTCTTGTAAAGGCTTTATTAATGTAAATTAATAAAAGTCTTTATTAATGTAACTCACTTACTCACAGCCCAAAACATTAATGTAACCAAACTGAGTGAGGACATCTATGTATGTCTATGTCTAAATCTATGTAAGGCAACAGCCAATTAGTCTTTCACACAACTGATATTTTTCAGCCTTATTGTCAAATTGTAATGCTATAACAGTGTCCTACAAACAACTTTTAATCAAACAAGGAATTTTCTTCAAATGAAGAAAGGCCTCTCCAACTCTGATGGTTATACTGCTGGTGTTTGTAAAGCTGCTATCTCCATGTGAGATAATGCAGTGATGCCATAAAACACAATGACATGGTCTTTTGTCTTCTTCTATTCTTGATCCAGATAAGATAGCCATTCCTGACTTTGGGACTGGTGCCATGGAGAACTGGGGCTTGATCACCTACAGGGAAACTAATCTGCTTTATGATGAGAACCAGTCGTCCTCCTACAACAAGCAGCGAGTGGCCAGTGTTATTGCCCACGAGTTGGTTCACCAGGTACCACTCTTTGGTTACTTATTATTCCTTCTCTGTGTTTTATTTGTGTGATGGAGGCTGAGCCACTTAGGCACGTGTCAGAGCTTTGAAGTAAAGTCCAAGATATTACTGGTCAGAGTGGAGGAAACATGTAGGAATTCCAAAAGTCTCCACACTGGTTTATCACAGTTGTCTTCATATGAGAAAATAACCATGAAAGGAGTTTTTGAAGATTTTTTTTTAAATTTCTTATATTAGGAACAATTTATACATTTTCTAATTTATAATATTTTTTAGAATTACATCTTATCAATATAACTGTACTGTATCTACATGATCAACATACATGTCTTCTCAGCCCATCAGGAGAGGTGGCCAGGTTGGGAAGCACTTAAACACATTTCAACTCAAAAACACACATGCAAATAAACCAAATCTCCTTCTTTTTTTTTTCTTTTTTTTAAATATTTTTTGGCATTTTTGCCTTTATTTGATAGCACATAGTGAGAGAGACAGGAAAGGGGGAGGCAGAGAGAGGGGGAATGACATGCAGGAAAGGTCTGCCTGACGCGGGATTCGAACCGGGGACGCCTGCAGTGAGGACTGTAGCCTCTACATGAGGACTGTAGCCTCTACATGAGGACTGTAGCCTCTACATGGGGCGGCCGCCTTAACCACTGCACCACGCACCGCCCCCGAAGACGTCTCCATCAGTGTAACAACTCACGTGCAGCCAATAACCAAAAATGCCAGTGTTTCCCAGGGACACTAAAAATTGATGAACCTGGTTGACCCTGTACTTGAAACTTAGTTTATGGCTCCTGGGAGTACACACTGTACACACTGTACACACTGTTGACAGACTGATCAAGATACAGTCTGTATTTGTGCACCAAACCCAACCAAAAATGCAAGCAGAGAATATTTATAAAAGAATGTTATACAATACAAAAAGTTTTGAACTGTAGAACAACCTAGTACAGCATGTGGCAACATAATAAGCACATACTTATATTAACAGTGAAGAATACTTTTTGTCCATCGTCACATTAAAAATGAACTACTACTGGTTCCTCACTGCTGTAACCTTTTTCTTTTTAGTAGCCTATATTTTGGGGCTTTTTATGCCTTTATTAGATAGTATAGTTGAGAGAGACAGGAAATGGGGAGGCAGAGGGGGAATGACATGCAGTAAAGGGCCGCCCCATGTGGCATTCCAACAGGGTCGACTGCAGCAATGACTCTAACCCACTGTACTCAGTGCACCGTCACTGCTGTAACTTTGAACAGTTCATAAATCTTTATTGACTACCTCATGGTATCTTATCTGTCATCATAGCAAATAGCTGATATGATGGAAAGAATGTTCCCATCATTCATCATAAAAAACCGCACCAAAAAAACCCACAAAAAGATTCATCATTTACTGCTGTGAACTCTCATCTGTGTGAAATAAAGATAAAGGTATTGGACAGGTGAGGACAGTGAGCTATGACATGTGGCAGTGTGTTCCCAACAGAGACAGAAAACAATCTACCTCTGACTGGGTTTCTGTGTCTATGTAAAGGTAGACCACCAAAGTACCAGACCTTCAGAGACCTATATGCCAGAGCCAAATGTATCAGCAGTAGACACGGGTTGGGTCCATGAGTTCAGATTCTGACCCTTCATCTATCCACCCAGAGCCATCAAACCAGATTTGATCTGTCTAGCGTCAGTGAGTCAGTGTCCGCTGCAGCCTGGTTAGACATGTTTCATGTTACAAAGCTTTCCTGCTCAGCACAGTTGTGAAGAATGGTTATCTGAGTGACTGTTGCCTCGGTCAGCTCCAACCAACCAGCCTGTCTACCCTCCTCTAAACTATCTCGTCTATGCTGCTCACGAGAGCCCTTGTAGACTAGCAGGAAGGGCCCTACCCCTACCCGAGTAGAACAAAACACAACAATGTTTTTTTGTTTTGTTTTTAATATTCAGCCTCTCTCATTCATGAAATAGATTTTTGTGAACTTTTATTTTAAGGCAAAAAGGATGAAATCAATGAATATATTTGTTGTTGCTCCATTCTGAGGGGAAAAAAGGAGTGAGTCCGGTGGGGATCAGACAGGCATCAGGCATCTTACACCACATGTTTCCTCATTAATTAAGACCTCACCAGAATCTGCAGACTGGCTTTGACTGATTGAATAAGTGCATGAATGAGCATGTGTACCCTGTGAAACCAGATACAGCAAATTAAATATAAATCTTCCTTTGCTTTGAACCTTGAAATCTGAAGTCTGCTGTTTTTCTCTAGTGGTTTGGGAACATAGTGACAATGGACTGGTGGGATGACCTCTGGCTAAATGAGGGCTTTGCCAGTTTCTTTGAGTATGTTGGTGTGGAGGAAGCTGAACCTTTGTGGGGCATGGTGAGTTCTCCTCTAACTTTCATTCACACTGACAATAGACGGGTTGTGTTGAGGTCTGTTCTGTAACTGTTGTCTGCAGCGAGATATCATGATCATCAGTGACGTGCTTCCTGTCATGGTGGATGACGCTCTTCTCTCCTCTCACCCGATCATTGTGAACGTGTCGACCCCAGCAGAGATCACTTCTGTGTTTGATGCCATCTCATACAGCAAGGTACAACTGCCAGAGAACCTCAGCGTGAGCTCTATTATTGACATTTCCAATGAGACACAGTCAAACAATCGAGGAAATGATCGTCTCTTTCCAGGGAGCGTCCATTCTGCGGATGCTGGAGGATTTGATGGGTAAAGATCTGTTCAGGGATGGCTGTCGTGTAAGTCAGACACTGCTGACCCATATCACCGATTCATGTACATTAATGCCTGTTTTTGTTGGTTTGTAATTGCTTTGCTTCATTCACCAGAAATATCTGAAAGACTACCATTTCAAGAATGCCAAAACAGCCAACTTCTGGGCTTCACTTGCCAGTGTGAGTTTGAGTTTCTTCCTCAATTAACTATCAGTTTTATTCTTAGTTTCACTGCAGTGGGAGCTCAGAAAATGAAGATCATTGTGAATGTTAAAGGGACATTGTGTAACTTCTCCTGTTCTCTATTCACGAAAATCGATTATTTCGTTCAAAAGTACGTTTTTCATTAACCAGTAATCCCCCCCATCAACAAAGTGAAGTGTTCCTTTCAGCTCTGAATGAGCCGTTCATATCATTCATATCTCCATGGAGCGGGTAAGCTCGGTGCTGCTGCCATGTGGTGTCTCCATGTTTTTACCTTCAGTGGCAGCGTGACGGTAGGAAACCACGGAAACTCAGCGGAGACACCGGAGCTGTCGGCTCAGGTCCAGGTGGCGTCTGTGACAAGTCACCGTGGTAACGCAGTGAGGAGGAATGGAGCGTTACACTGATGCTGCATTCACCTGCAGTCGGGCAGACGGCCGTCGCTAACAAACCAGATGTCATTTTAGTCACAGAAGTCCAGAGAAAGACGGTAAAACAATACCACATCGCCATGACAACATATTGTCAGGTGTATTGTTTTGCCTCGTGCTGACGGACCACTTGTTTACATAGAGGCTTGTTTATGCCGTTACGTGCAGCAGCTGTCGTCCGTCTGCCGTCTGCCCAATTTCACATGAATGCAGCATGAAAAATACGACTGAGTTGCTTGCCATCTACAACCACAACGCTAGATGGGAGTAATTCCTACATGTACATGTACACACATTATCATAAGGCTTTATAACAATTAGCATAACATATCATAGAGCATTTTATAATGGCTTATAAGGTCAATTATTATAATAGAGTTATAATGCTCTATAATGTGTTATGCTTATTGTTATAAAGCCTTTTATAATTTATGAGTGTTTATAATGAAAGTTATACATGTTTATAAGCCAATTTACAACACATTATAACTATATTTATAATGCATTATCAATGTGGGCATTGTCAGCGAGTTACTAACAGTTATAACGTATTATAATACCTGACCTTATAAGTCATGATACAATTCTTTATAGTGTGTTATGATTATTGTTATAAAGCATTATGATCATTTATGAGTGTTTATAACTATAGTTATACAGTGCTATAACTGCATTATACCTCATTATAAGTATGGTTATAATGCGTTACAGAGATAGGCGTCAAGTAAAGTGTTACCAAACAACCTTTACTGGCTTCATGCCCAGAGACAGAGGAGCTGCTCCTGAACGCCTGACTCCAGCTCTGTGGACAAACTGAGCATCTTGCACTCACACAGAAAGAAACAAAAAACAAAATCCCTCTGTTCACAGGTGAGTGGGCTGCCAGTTGCTGAGGTGATGGACACATGGACCAACCAGATGGGTTACCCTGTGGTGCACCTATCTGTCACAGAGACAAATGCCAAACTGAGCCAGGAACGTTTCCTTCTGGATCCTAAAGCTGATGCCAGTCAGCCTCCCTCACCTCTAAGGTAATGAATTCATACAAATACAGCACACACACACACACACACACACATCATTTTCATGTAGGTTCATGTTTGAAGTTTTCAAAATAAAGATAGATTCATTTATTTGCAGATGTTTGCTAATCTTCATGACTGCCTAAAAAAGAAATATGCAAACAAACAACAACTGTGTTTCAGTTGTGTTTTTTCTACAGGCTCTATTGCAGAGGTTACAAGCTTTTTATTCTATTGGTTCTACAATGCTTCAGAAAGGGCCTTGGTAGTCATTCGATTCTGTAATGACAGTGGACTAACTGGAGTCATATTTGTCTTGTATTGGGGAGGACTAAGATCACAGACAATCAGAGCACATACAGAAGGGCCGTGACAATGTGAAATAAATAGAGCTTTCAAGACCGGCGGCTGGTGAACACTGTCAGATTTAACAGCTCAAGTGCCAATGACATCTGATGACTGCAGCGTTGATCAGGCAAATGAACATGTTTTTGGCCCTGGTTTAAGAAGATTGTGATGTGAATGTGACGGTTTTCTTTATCTTTGTTTATATTACAGGTACAAGTGGACGATCCCAGTGAAATGGCACTCTGTGAAAAGTGACAAGAATATGCTCAGCATGTTCGACAAGAGCAGCACAGGTACTCTGATCAATAATCAACGTGATCAATCTTTTCATAATGACACAATCAGATGACAAGGTAAGGTCCATGATCCAGTTCAAATGTCTCTTTCCATACACTGTTGATTTTCAGACCACGCCATCGATGACTACTCTCCGTCTGCCGATGGTCTGCTGAAGATCAACAATGATCACATCGGATTCTACAGAGTCAACCACGATGGCGCCATGTGGAACGCCATCCGTGACCAGCTTCAGAATAACCACACGGTAAAGCTGAGATCGGAGCACTGTCTGCTGTCAGATCGTTTTTACAGTCTTACACACACAGAGCTTTTCAGAATAAAGTTCAGATTAAAGTCATTTGTGATAAAAAAAAAAAAAAAAATACAAATGTTATTGTAGGAGATGTATCATCCAAACTAAACATCATGTACAGAACTTTGACTGACCTTATTTATTGTATTCCTAGGAATTCTTTCTTCTTCCACCAAACTTTGCACAGATTCACTCAATTCCAAGGACATGTCCCCTCCCTCCTAGGAGGGGCACAATAAACGTTTAAATCTAAAAACTTTAAAAATTCCCACCAAACCAACGGTAGATGCTACAGTTTATAAACTTCACCACAATGTAGCCTCAATACTGCTGAAACTTTTGTCCACTTAAACTCATCACAAATTATGAAGTCCATCACTCTGTTTTTTTCAATAACTGTAAAACTTTTAAAATGTATCTCCTCCCACAATTTCTGCTCAATTGTCACCAAACTTGCTACAGAGCATCTCCAGACTGTCCTCCACAAAACTTGTTTCTCGTATTTTTGATTAATCAAAAATTGAGCCTACAGTGCATGAAAACGTTTGACTGTAAACACTACTGTAAACATATACCATCCAATTCTTGATAAATACATTTTCAAACTTCCTGAAAAAAATTGGTACAAATAAAAATAATAATAAAGGAACCTCACAAATTATAACTCACTTAATACAGTGTCTTCACTATATAAAATAATCACAGCTAAAAGTGAACCTCACCTCCTAATACCTGCACAAACGAGTAAAAGTTTTTCTTATATTTTCAAGGCAAGGCAAGGCAAGGCAATTTTATTTGTATAGCCCATTTTTACAGTTTGTCTCAAAGGGCTTTACATGGCATCATAACAACATCCTCTGTCCTTAGACCCTCACATCCACTAAGGAAACACTCCCGACTTCTTGGTTTTATGGTTTAATTTTTATTGCACTTACGTACATACGTATCTTTATCATTGTTCTGCATATCCACTGTTGAAATAAAAATGAACTGCAGCATGGAACAAGGAATTATTCACTGAGCAGCAGTGTACCTAATATCTGGTAACACTTCATTTTAAGGGGTCCTTGTTCCTGTGTATCTACCTAATTAATTACAGTGTAATTACCTATGTAACCGTATGTAATAGCATGTACTTACATTGTAAATACATAGTGTATTTTGGTGTACTTACAGGTCCTTGTTACACTTGTAATAAGAAATGCCAAAGTGGCCTCTCTCTTTGCACAAGCATTTCTTATTACAAGTGTAACAAGGACCTGTAAGTACACCAAAATACACTATGTAATTACAATGTAAATACATGTTATTACATACGGTTACATAGGCAATTACACTGTAATTAATTAGGTAGATACACAGGAACAAGGACCCCTTAAAATAAAGTGTTACCTAATATCTTAATACTAAAATTAGTGATAAATAAACTTAAGAACAGATTTGTTATTTTCATATTTCCCTTACACTTTCGTGAAGACATTTTGTCTGTAATATGATTTACTTTTCATTTCACTTTCAAACATGCATCTTACAGTAACAGTCCAGCCAGCTAGGCCAGGGCCGTTGTATAGGGAGAAAGGTGATGATAACTCTAGGGGCCCAGCGCCCAGTGGGGCCCACAGAAAACCCCAGTAGTCTAATCTTTGTATGACTGAATTATTCTACATATGACCCTTACTGATACTCATAGTAATGCTGCATTAGCATCAAAACAAAGTAAAAAAAAAAAAAGATAATACATACGTAGTCTAAAGGTGCGTTTTCATGGACACAAATATTCGGAATAAAGGGCTGATCCGAATAGAAATGTGTCATGTAAACACGTCAATTGGAAGATTCTGATCGGATTCGGCTCGATCTGAAAGAAATTCTGTTCGGATCGAGAGGGGTGGTTTATGCCGATCGTTATTCTGAACGACGTCCATGTAAACACTTATTCCGATCGTTACGTCCTTTCCCAGTAGCACGACACGGCTGTACACAGTTCTACTCGGTTCTTATTTATTTAGCCTATTCATTTTTGCTTTTACACACTCTAGTGTGACGTCCGACAGGAATCAAACCCGCTAAGTTTAAAAACACCCTGGCAGCAGCGCACACGGATCTACTGAGACTTGTTATTCTGTCACCTGAGTTAACGAGGTGGACGAGTGAGTTTGGAGCTGATGAGAGGAGAGAGTAGTAGGCTACCGACCCGATATTGCTGTGTATCTCGCTTTCAGAGTAATCCTGCTTCTTTCCCCGCTCTCTGTCCGTTGTCTTCACCGTCTTCCACTGACGTAACTCCCCAAATTTCCAGAGCGCACATGGATAATTAATATGCACGTGCTGTTTTGCATTGACCATATGGTTGTGTTTGGGCGTATAGAGGGCGGGACATGGCGTGTTCACATCCGCACTTTTCATGGGTCCGGTGAGATTTATCAATGGCAGGAACAGTAGTACACGTTTCTGAGTCTGCTTAATAACGATGTACAATAGGTGTACAGCAACAGCTCTTAAAATCTGGTGCAGGTCCATTTTGAGAACTGAATGGGATAAATTGAGCCACTTCCGCGTTTATTGGTTTGTTTACAGTACATGAAGTACAACTCTTCTTCTGCTGTTGTTTTAGGGAAAAAGACAGCTCTGCATGTCAAAATGCTGTTGTTCTGAATGAAGCTTGGTGCATGTGTACGCACGTCATGATCGGATTATTTGATTTTGCGCCCATGTAAACAGTGGATTCTGATTTTCCGATCCCTCAAATTTTTAATCTGATTCAGAAATTTTGCGCATGTAAACACAGTTTAAGAAAGAAGGGGAAAAGTCAGGGGGCAGGGCCCACCCAGAATTCCTAGCAACAGCCCTGAGTTAGGCTTTTAATAAGGGCTATGAGCCTGTGTTTCCTGAGCCAGTGATGGGATGCCCGGTGTGCCTTTGTTTTGTTGTTGACTGGTACGTTGTGGCCAACAGCAAGATGAATCTGATGTGTGTTATGTCTCATAGTGCTGCGTCATCTTTGCTGACTCATATTTATTTATCATGTTGAAATGATTACACCCCTTAAAATCAAGGGGCTTCTTGACCCCTTCCCATGGGTCTCTGGCACCCCCCTGTGGAGGTTGGGCCCCCTGTTCAGGTGGTATAGACAATGGATGGATAGATGATATAACAATATTACACCTCACTCCATACCATTGTAACTGAGACATTAAAATGTATTCTCTACAACTTATAAAAAAGCAGTGACCCTTTAACTGCAGATGACATTATGATTTGCTTTAGTTGCTAACTTCATAGCACTGGAAGTGAAAACACGAAGTACAAAAAGACATCCGACTTTAGTTCTTGGACTAAGTCTTCAAGAACATTATTGTTACTGTGTCTTTTAGATATATCTTTACAACTTCAACAGGGTCTCATCACAAATCAAGTCTCCATGAGTGAAGTCACTGTCATGGTCTTGTTCATTTTATGTTTGAATCTTCTCAAACAGGAGTTTGATGCCGCTGACCGTACAAGCTACATAGATGACGTCTTTGCACTTGCAAGGTATGATTTCCCTCAACTCAAACTTTCAGGTCTGCAGTCACATAGACAAGACTTAAACTGTGCCTTGTCTTTCTGGTCAGGGCGGACATCATTGATTATGGTAATGCCTTTAATCTCACTATGTACTTGAAGAATGAGACTGACTACATCGTCTGGGACCGCCTGGCCTCATCTATTGCCTATGTCCGTAACATGCTGTCAGGCGATGCTTCAATATACCCAAAGTTCCAGGTGAGTGGGGTGATGATCTTTCTAGGTGTGCAAATATGTATTGGTGTCTAAAATTCACAGCAAAACCTAGCAGATGTTCATAATTTTTTTTTTTTTATGTAAACATTAAATATAGAGTTAAAAGCAGGAGCACAGGAGAATAAAAAAAGTATAGAAAAGAAAATAGATAAAGTTTAACGTTCTTAAGAAGAGCTCAGCTATAAAAGAGAAATGTTTTTACCCTGGATTTAAAAGTTGGGGCTGATCTCAGTTCTGCTGGAAGTTTGTTCCAGTTGTGTGCAGCATAACAGCTAAATGCTGCTTCACCATGTCAACAAAAAAATAAAACAACATAATTACATTATGAAAAGAATGCTGTAAAATTCTGAAATAATCTTCCGTTTCTGTCCACGCCTAGTCCAATATAGTGCAACACAGGTGTGTGTATATATTCAAACATTTTACCTGTAAACCCATATAGTGTGTATTATTTTGTAATAGTCCAGTAGAAACATCACTTGTTGTTGTAGTTAGTCAGTTACTGTAGGTCTATGTGTAGTTATCCCTGTGTTGATTGACAACCGTATTCTTTCTTTAATCCTGTAGAAACTCTTCCGTGATCATGTTAAAGCTATCTCAACACGACTTGGATGGAAGGATGTTGGAACGCAGACGGAGCGGTATGCCAGAAACCATCACACACCTCCGGGCTTCCCCTAGACTCTTCACAATCAGTTCATTGCGGTTGAATATCATACTATTCCATGCACACCTGTATCAGCTGACATAACATGGTTGTTGGATGTGTCTGGCAGGTTACTGAGGGAGACTGTGCTCGGTCTGGCCTGTCAGATGGGAGATGAAGAGGCTCTGAATGAGGCTTCGCGTATCTTTGACCAATGGATAGCTGGAAGTCTTAGGTAACTTTACTCTGCTGTTTCATTCCTCACAAACACACAAGACAGTATTCTACAGTTATAGACCAACAGCTGATATACAGTATATATCATATTTGTATCATTTATCATTTTTATCAGAGCTGTGCATAACCGTAAAATTAAGATATATTTTATGGAAGCACTGCTGTGAGATTCATTCTGACCTGGTATTTACCAATGTTGCTTTAAAAACACAACCACACCTTTCAACTCCACTGTGAGGACTTTCCTCTCGGGTAACCCAACATTAAAGTCTCCTGACCCTCTGATCTGCAGCGACGTGGCAGTGAATCTCAGGCTGCTGGTGTATCGGTATGGCATGAAGAACTCGGGCACCGAGGACAAGTGGAACACCATGTTCCAGAAATACAAAGACTCGTCTCTGGCTCAGGAGAAGGACAAGCTGCTATACGGCCTGGCTTCTGTGGAGGATGTCAAACTTCTCACCAGGTATGTACAACATCTCATCTTGATGTTGATCTGATGTAGGGGACCTGGGACCAGAGATGAGCCAACCCATGTCACATGGTTTTACCTGCCGTCAGTGTCAGAGATTTTTTAACCTTCCTCTTCTCAGCTTTCTGTTACCATCTCTTGTGGGTCGGTTTTGACCCGAGTCTTAAATCAGCTGGCACACTAAAAACAATTATTTATCATCCCATTTGTTTCTCATCTCTTGGTTGCGTTGTTGGCCTCCTTATCCATGAAAAGGTTGGTTTTACACTTATGATTTCAGTTTTAACTCTCATAATTGTTCTTATCATTATAACCGGGTCAAAACCAACCCTAAAAACACAAATTCTTTACCAATTTAATTTATTTTGTTTAAATAGAGGTTCCTGACAAAGTCAAAAAGCCTTGATTCAATAAACAAATGTATGTGGTACTTTTATGCATTAAAAACCTAAAAACAGGTCAGTGGCGACTCTAACACAAGAGGAAGGTTAAATCATCTGTACTAAATCATCCAGAAATCCTTAAAGGTGATTCAATAACTAATTTAACAGAAAATAACTTGCTGAGACTGTTAACTAACCTCCAGCTCTGTTAGCTGACCTCTGAGAATGTCAGTTCAATAAATGAGTTGTCAGGGTAGAGCAGGCACTGGGCAGAAACAGCAGCTTTTATTTCTACAGTCATGATGGACAAGATAAGAGGCAGTTAGGCTACCCATGTACATACACCAAGGAACGGGCGTAATCGAGCAGGTTATCGACAGAGGACTGGTGACAAAGGCCGGTCCAGACTGGGTAATGACAAAACTGGGATCAGGGCTGCAGTCCACATCACCATTAATCACTTCTTCTCGGTCTCAATTGAAAATGGAATGAGATGAATGACACACGTGAAGGAGGATTCATAAGTACTTACTCAGCTTACACTGAACCCATTTAAACAAATGTTTTACTGGGATAACTTAGACTTACAAAACTAAAATTCATACCTTGATTAAAAGAGAGAAATTTTGATCTGCCCCACAGGCTCCTTGAGGCCACCAAGGATGAGAGTGTGGTGAGGAGTCAGGACCTTTTCACCATAGTGCGCTACGTGTCCTACAACCGTCTAGGACAGAGTATGGCATGGGACTGGACCACTCTGAACTGGGACTATCTGGTCAAAAGGTCAGTGCCGCTGACAGAGACAGCCCTCTGATGCTTTGTGATGCACTGCTCTTTTATGGGAGTGGCCAGCGGGACAGAATGGAAAATAGAAGTACTGGCCGGAAAGTGGCTTGTGACATCCAGGGTGTGTTTGGTGGCAAACTACAGTGCCATGTGACTTTATTGTATCAATGATGAGGAGGAGGAGGAGGATTAAAGCTGTTCAGGAGATGAAAGATAAGAAGGTGAAAATGCTTTAGATGTTTATCTTTAGTCAGACATGTTTCTGTTTATCTGTGTTTATCCAGTGGTCGTTACTCGTTACAAATGTTCTCTGTTAACAGGTACACCATCAACGACAGGAACCTTGGTCGTTTGCTTACTCAAATCTCCACCACCTACAACACAGAGCTTCAACTGTGGAAGGTCAGCTTTGTTCCTTGGTTGTGCTGCATGTGCTTTGCTTTGTTGTGTGTGTCTCCTTTGTTGAACTTAATTGTTGTTACTGTACTTACAATATTACTCACTCAGTCTATCCTTATGCAGATACAGACATAGATCATTTTTCATTAGAGAACTTTTCTTCTCTCACATGTAGTAAATAATACAGATAGTGTTTTCGAAGGAAAATAAATATCTGGTCCAGTTTTGGAACCTCCTACACTTTTATAAGAAAAAAATCACAGTTTGGCCTATATTTGGATAGAATTGTTGTATGTGTGTGTGTGTATATATATATATATTTGACTCATTGAGAACTAAATTCACTCCAATTGAACTGAATAGATTGTGGGCGGACCAGTGCAGATCTCCCATCCTGCTGGGTTGCATTCATTACAACCTGGGGTTAAAGACGATTTAAATGATAATAATAACTACTACCACAACCTTCAGTGCAAACTTCAACACTGTTCTAATTGGCAGAATGGCTCGATACACTCACTACTACACACGCCTGACACTGTTTGAGTCACAGTTGGTAGTGGTTGTTTGGGTCGCGGTCTCTGGTGACATGTGTCTTTCTCCCTGGCTTGTAGATGGAGCATTTCTTTGGTCTGACTCCAGATGCAGGAGCCGGGGCGATGCCTCGACAGCAGGCTCTGGAGACAGTGCGGAACAACATCGCATGGATCAGGAGCAATGGGGATGAGATTGCAGGCTGGCTGGAGGCCAATGTGGCCTAAGACAACAGCAATGGCTGGAAACAGGCACACTGTAACTGACTTCACAGTTCCCTCCACTTTACCTGAGGTCTCAGTCTGTACAGTAGCCTACATACAGGGGGAGTTCAGGCTGCAATCAGATTTACTTTGAGGCAGGGAGCAACAGTAAAAACAAACATCCACTTCCTCGGTAGTATGATAAACGAGTCCATGTCCAATTTCAGTCCAGTCTGAAGAACCTGTCATGTAGTAATTTACTACTGTCCCCAATAATACAGTAAGCCCCTTCAGTCGCCCCACTGTTCCCTTATATCTAGATAAGAAGTTGTTATTGATCACTGAAGATCTCTCATGTCTACTTTTACTAACAATCATTTGTGATCTTAAAGCATATTTTACTTTTTGTAAAACTTTATCTTTTTTTTTTTTTTTTTTTTAAAGAAAGAAACGTCATTTTTTTTCACAGACAAGTTTGTGTATGTATGATACTCTGTTGAACTGAATAAAAATTAATGGGTTTTTAATGCACAGGATCTTACATTTCACACTCTACAAAGGGATAGAGAGAGGGGGGAGGAAGAGAGAGAGAGAGAGCAGGTAGGATTTACACAGTAAACACTGATGCACAGCCAGATTATTAAACATATTACAACTATAACATATTACTTCATCAGACCAAGCATCTGTACGTGGTTTTAATGCCAGGGTCTACTGTATTCATACAATGCAATGTCTTCATTTCATTTCACTGGGTCAGAGGTTGCTGGGAGGTTGTCATGGGAACCTGGGTGTTGATGGTGATTCTCTGCCTTGTTTGACATCGGATCATCCCTACTATGGCTCTTCTGAACCTGGAGGAAAAGGTCATTGATGATCATAATAAGACAAACACATCTGTCTATCACAATGTGATGTAAATGTAAAAGAACAAACAAACAAAAAACACTCACTTCTTGTTGGCTATGACATAAATGCAGGGGTTGTAAAAAGTGGAAGACTTAGCAAAGAGAGGAGCAATGATAGCCATTGGAGCAGGTATGGTCATGGGGTCACCAAATGAGGCCCAGAGACACACCAGGGAGTAAGGAGACCAGGCCACCAGGAACATAACAATCATCACAATGGACATCTGATGGCCACAGACACAGAGTTGGGATTCATTAGGAGAGAGACAGTTCACATAATTGTGATGGTAAACATTGTTACCAAGGGTCATAAAAAGGAACAAACAGACAGAAGACAGAGGAAGAAGGATGAGCACAAAAATGTACAACACAGTATAGCAATAGTACCTTTACTGTAGTAGTAGTAGTAGTAAACCTTTATTTAACCAGACAAGAATTGCTAAGAATACATTCTTATTAGGGCAATGGCCTGGACTGACTGAATGTGAGATCTACACCATCAGTGTAGTGACATACACCTGTATGCAAAACAAACTGAATACAGAGTCATGTGACTGATTGCCATAAAATGTGACTAGAATGCCAGCGCATTGTGTTTGGGTGCATTAAGACTTGATATTACATCTCTGCCATAGTTGAAGTGAACTCACTAATTAATGGACTTTTAAGCGAATAATAGACTGGGTACCTATTTCTATCCACTGACACAATGGCTTCCACCACTACCTCAGGGACAACAGCAGAGAGAGGCTCAGTTCTCACCTTGGTAACATCCATCTGATCGGACCAGTCGATGTTGACACTGTCCAGGCAGTTTCCAGCTTTGTACCTCCTCACAGTGGCTGAGACGTTGTAGTAGCAGTAAAACATGGTGGACAGAGGTAGCACAAAGTTCACAGCAATCACTGCCATAGTGTAAGAGATGAAGGAGCTGCAGAGAAAAAGGTCACAAAGTTGTATGTTGATCAAATCTCATATTGGGCCTGGTTAATGTGCTAGTTTGTGTGTAAACATTGTAAATAAAGTTTCAGTCTGAATAATCTAGACTTAATTTACATTTTATATTTTTTTAATGATTACAGACAGCTTAAATTATTTTTAAAAAGTTTAAACCAGGTTGGCCCCATAAACACAGTCAGTGGGTCATGTTGGCCGTGCTCAGTGTACAGGTTCAGGTCAGGCCGGCTCAGATTCTTTGGTCTGATCTAAGCTCTACCCAAAGCTGGGATGTTTACCACAGATGGGTACAATTTAGTTAGTTAAGTCAGTTGATACCTTGTAGAAAGTTTATTTTCAATGACCGACTGCTTCATGTCTCAACTGGTTATGATGTCGGACGGTATCTTAGTGTTTATGGAGGGTGTGGCAGAAATAATCGTTGCGAACTGTGAATTATTTTCTCTGCAGTCTGGTATATGTTGTTTGACATTATCCTGGGCTGACATCTGTCTAAATAATTATTTCATTTCTGTCAGTAGGGGAACATGATATTTTACTAATAGAGGTGGTATCATTTAAATGTTGTGTTGTGTTGTAGACAACATCCCTTTACTATCCATCCATCCATACATTGTCTACCGCTTTATCCGGAGTCGGGTCGCGGGGGCAGCAGTCGGAGCAGGGATCCCCAGACTTCCCTCTCCCCAGACACTTCCTCCAGCTCTTCCGGGGGGACCCCAAGGCGTTCCCAGGCCAGCCGAGTGACATAGTCACTCCAGCGTGTCCTGGGTCTTCCTCTGGGCCTCCTCCCGGTGGGACATGCCCGGAACACCTCCCGAGGGAGGCGTCCAGGGGGCATCCGATACAGATGCCCGAGCCACCTCAGCTGGCTCCTCTCGATGTGGAGGAGCAGCGGCTCTACTCCAAGCTCCACCCGGGTGACAGAGCTCCTCACCCTATCTCTAAGGGAGCGTCCTGCCACCCTGCAGAGGAAGCTCATTTCGGCCGCTTGTATCTGGGATCCCGTTCTTTCGGTCATGACCCAGAGTTCATGACCATAGGTGAGGGTGGGAACGCAGATTGACCGGTAAATTGAGAGCTTTGCCTTTCGGCTCAGCTCCTTCTTCACCACGACGGACCGATACAACGACCGCATTACTGCGGCCGCTGCGCCGATCCGCCTGTCAATCTCGCGCTCCATCCTTCCCTAACTCGTGAACAAGACCCCAAGATACTTAAACTCCTCCACCTGAGGAACCAGGAACTCTCCCCCGACCTGAAGGGTGCAAACCACCTTTCTACGGTCGAGAACCATGGCCTCAGACTTAGAGGTGCTGATTTTCATCCCAGCTGCTTCACACTCGGCTGCAAACCGCCCCAGTGCATGCTGAAGGTCCTGGCTCGAGGGAGCCAACAACACAACATCATCTGCAAAAAGCAGAGATTCATCAAGTGGCTCCCGGCCCTTGGCTGCACCTAGAAATTCTGTCCATAAAAACAATGAACAGAACCGGTGACAAAGGGCAGCCCTGACGGAGTCCAACACGCACCGGGAACAGGTCTGACTTATTGCCGGCCATGCGAACCAAGCTCCTGTTCCGGTTGTACAGGGACCGTACAGCCCTCAGCAGAGGGCCTCCGACCCCATACTCCCAGAGCACCTCCCACAGGATGCCATGTGGGACACGGTTGAAAGCCTTCTCCAAGTCCACAAAACACATGTGGACTGGTTGGGCAAACTCCCATGCGCCCTCGAGCACCCTGCGGAGGGTGTAGAGCTGGTCCAGTGTTCCACGGCCAGGACGAAAACCGCATTGTTCCTCCTGAATCCGAGGTTCGACTATCAGCCGAATTCTCCTCTCCAGTACCCTGGAATAGACTTTCCCCGGGAGGCTGAGGAGTGTGATCCCCCGATAGTTGGAACACACCCTCCGGTCCCCCTTTTTGAAGAGAGGGACCACCACCCCGGTCTGCCAGTCCAGAGGCACTGTCCCCGACTGCCACGCGATGCTGCAGAGGCGTGTCAGCCACGACAGCCCCACAACATCCAGAGACTTGAGGTACTCAGGGCGGATCTCATCCACCCCCGGTGCCTTGCCACTGAGGAGCTTCCGGACTACCTCAGTGACTTCAGCTTGGGTGATGAATGAATCAACCTCTGAGTCCTCAGCCTCTGCTTCCTCTACGGAAGGCATGTCAGTGAGATTGAGGAGATCCTCCTTCCTTCCACCGCCCGACAATATCCCCAGTCAAGGTCAACAGCTCCCCGCCTCCACTGTAAACAGTGTTGGCGGAGCACTGTTTCCCCCACCTGAGGCGTTGGGTGGTTTGCCAGAATTTCCTCGAGGCCGACCGGTAGTCCTCCTCCATGGCCTCCCCGAACTTTTCGAAGTTTTTGCTTCCGTGACCGCCCGGGCTGCCGTCCGCTTGGTCTGCCAGTACCCGTCGGCTGCTTCGGGAGTTCCCCGAGCTAGCCAGGCTCGGTAGGACTCCTTCCTCAGCTTGACGGCATCCCTTACTTCCGGTGTCCACCACCGGGTTCAGGGATTGCCGCCGCGACAGGCACCGGAGACCTTGCGGCCACAGCCAACCCCAATCCCTTTACTACTCTGGTGAAAATCATTAGTTTCTTACAGTTATCAAATGACAGAACTGGGCCAACTGAATAACTTCAAAAAGCTGGCCATTAAAAGGCCTTTGTTTTTAGGTTTACTGTGACAGGACTATTACTTTAACTGAAACATTCTCAGGGCCTGTGATGAGAACGTCTGTTTTAGCTGTTAGTCATGCAATATGGAGAGTTGACTGAGGTATTTTGTATTGAGTTAAAATATAATTGTGTATTGTCTGCATTTAAGATGACATTTCAAGGGACAGAGACAGAACATATACACTGAGAAAAGAGTAGGACAAAGAATTGCGCTGAATGCTCACGCATCATTCTGTCTCCAGTTGATGGTACATGTAGCTCCAGTGGGGTCCGGGGCGTAACTAGCCCAACCCACTATGGGCATGGAGGACCAGAACACAGCATTCAGCCACGCTGCCAGGATCAGGAGGTTGTATGACTGCACTGTCATTTTCTGTCCTGGAGAGACACATCAGACACAAACAGGACATTGTGCCAGTGTGCTGATATTGGTTTCATACATACTTAAATGTAACATAATTCAGTTGAAATTGTAGTTTGTGGTATGGCAACTTGAAAGTGCAGCAAAAAAGGTCGGTAAGCAACAACGTCAACTCGGTGAGCTGTTCAACACCACAGTTGTCAGGAAGGCCAGACAGATAACTGAGGATGTTACACATCCCAAAAACTCAGAGTTGAACTGCTTCCATCCGGCCCAAGATTCAGATTTCCCAGGATGAGCCGGGACATTTTTAAGAATTCCTTCCACAGGCCATACAAACTCTGAATATGTTATGATTGTTTGACTGCACCTGGCAACCCCCATAGAGGGCTGTTGTGTCTGCTGCTATGCCTGTTTTGCACAACATTTCAGTTTGTTTCTTGTTTCTATGTTTTTGCTTTTCTATGTGTATGCTGTGGAGTGCTTTGATTTGTCCTATGCTTTGTTGTCTTGGAGAGACTGAAGACAAAGTTCCACTACGGTGGACAATAAAGTCTTTCTACCCATCTATCTATCTATCTATCTATCTATCTATCTATCTATCTATCTATCTATCTATCTATCTATCTATCTATCTATCTATCTATCTATCTATCTAAAATATCTAATTGTTTTCTTTGTGACCGATGGGATTGAATGGGTTACAGTAACACTGGGGCGGGGGCTATGTAACACATACACATGGTTGGAATAAAAAAGACTTTAGCTACAATTAAAAAACAACAACAAATAAATTTTTGCAATAATTTCTTCCTTAATAACATTTTTGTTTCAGAGTGGTGTAGCTGACTCTGCATGAAGTGCTCTTGAACTGTACTGTATCTTACACAATCACTATGAAACATAATCCAATAAATACTTTGGATGTATTCCTGCTTCATAATATTTCATGGCTTCACATATCAGCCAATCTAAACCTCTGAATTTGCAAAACAACATCTGCAGCTCTACTGCAATAGAAATGAATGAAAGACAGAAAGAAGAGGTCTCTGATGTGATTTTGCAAGACTGTGTTACTGAGACAGAGACAGGTCCTGAATGAAAAGTCCTGAAAGTAATTTTCCTCTGATCTCTGACATTAATACCTCATTTTAATGTCAGAATGTTCTTAAGATCTGTGGCCTGTAAGAAAATGATCTGCTGTAACCTGAATCTACCTCCGGGTACAAATAAAGTTACCTTACCTTACCTTACCTTACCTTACTTACTGTAATATTTATGGAGTGAAAGCTTAGATCACATTTACTCATCCAATGGGAGTGAACAGATTCAGACCATTAGTTTAAACGTGCCTTCTCCTTTCTCTGCTGTTTCTGGTTACATTTTCATCACTGTGTCCACCCAGTTCATGTCAGTGAAGATGTAACAGAAACACCTCTCTGTTATGGCAACAACACATACTGCAGTCACCAGAATGATTCTGAATGACCCAGTCCAACAAAACCTAAACAACTTTAATGAAGGTAGCAGTTACTTCAGGAATGTCATGTTAGTTAGTTTGTTTGAGTGTGCACTAATCGGATGCATAGGGAAGAGTAAATAAATACCTATGTCTGGTCTACAGATGGTGAGGTAGCGGTCGATGGCCACCACAGTCAACAGGCCGATGCTGGCCATGCCAAAGAAGATGTTGAGAGCTGCATAGATCTGGAAAAACAAAGCAAAGATATTCAAACCTTCTCTTTTTCAAGCACATTTGATCATGATTTCTGATGTTTCTGTGACTTTTATGACAACTACCTGTGTATTCGTGGCACAAAAACACACTAACCAAAAATAAGTCTGCACATGCAGACTCTGCTCCTAGGGGTACATTTTGATAATAGATCACCACATGCATGACGTATGTAGTTGCTGGCCGCATGCCATATTTGTTACATTTTTCCACTACCATGTGAAATATGTTCTATAGTTGATAGAATGCTGAGGTTTTGTCACCACTTGCCAGAGGTTGGTGTCTTTACTGATATTAATTTCCTCCCTTGATATTGCACAACATAATGACGGTGTTCACCTGATGTTTCTTATGATATTCAAGGTGTGTCAGAATATTTTCACATATTGCAGGTGTTTGGAAAAAAAAGTAGTATTAATATCAATGTTATGTCTGTATGTAAAATAATTATTTCTATATATGCCTTTGTATATCCCTTCCATTGGCTCCCCTCAGGGATGTGTTCTGTCCCCTCTTTTATTTATTTTATATACTAATTCATGTTCTAGCATCTTTCAAAATAGATTTTTTATGAAGTATGCGGATGATACTGCCTTGGTCAGTCTTTTATATGATGAGGAAAAGGAGCATGGCCCAGTACTTTAATACTTTGTTAACTGGTGCGAAAAGTCAAACCTCCTCCTCAATCCATCTACAACCAAGGAAATGTGTGTTGATTTTAGAAAAGAGGAAGCCCCCAACACAGTAACCTTAATTAATGGAAAGCCAATACAACAAGTCTGTGAGTTTAAATATTTAGGGATTGTGCTTGACAGCAAGCTTAAGTGGGACAAGTGGACAGATCAAATCTGCACCAAGTCTCAACAAAGAATGTTCCACTTAAAGAAACTCCTGTCCTTTAATGTTGAAAGGAGAATGCTTCAAATGTTCTATTGCTCCTTCATTGAAAGCATTCTTTCTTTTTGTATTACCTGCTGGTTTGGCAATGCCACAGAGGCACAGAAAAAGAGGGTTAGAGAAATTATAATCATATCTAGTAAATTGCTGCGCATTACTTTGCCATGTATGGAAGGCATCTACAGAGATAGGATAGAGAAAAAGGCAAGGAATATTATAGGTGACCAAAGGCACCCCCTTGCCCACTCATTTAACCCTCTTCCATCCGGGCGACGATATCGCCCCCCTCTGTTTACTAAAAACAGAGCTAAATTTTCTTTTGTGCCCCAGGCCATTAAATCCCTTAATAATAATCGATAGTCACTGTTAGTGTTGGTCAGCTCATAGCCTGCTCAGCTGGTCTGACCAGGTTAAAGGGATAGTTCACCCTAGAATGATATTTCGCTCATTATCTACTCACCCTCATGTTGACTAAGGGCTGGAAGAATTATCAGAGTCCACCGTCCCTTCTCTGAGTTACAGGGGGTCTTGGCGTAGCAGTGCATTTCAATGCAACGGTTGCAAAGGGACACCAGAGCTCTTCGTAAAAAAAACACACACAAAAAAACATCCAAATACCTCCATGATGCTCGTATGTAATGTCCGTCTTGTGCTGAAGCCCCAAATTGCGTAATTGTCCCGAAAAAAAATTAAATAAGTCTATATTTTAAGCTTGTTTGTAGCGGAAGCTTCTCGTCTTCTTCTTCTTCTCCTATTCCTGGTCCGTCCAAATATCGCGTGATTCGCGCCGGCGTCATTGCGGTTAATGCGAATCACGCGATATTTGGACGGACCAGGAATAGGAGAAGAAGAAGAAGACGAGAAGCTTCCGCTACAAACAAGCTTAAAATATAGACTTATTTAATTTTTTTTCGGGACAATTACGCAATTTGGGGCTTCAGCACAAGACGGACATTACATACGAGCATCATGGAGGTATTTGGATGTTTTTTTGTGTGTGTTTTTTTTACGAAGAGCTCTGGTGTCCCTTTGCAACCGTTGCATTGAAATTCACTGCTACGCCAAGACCCCCTGTAACTCAGAGAAGGGACGGTGGACTCTGATAATTCTTCCAGCCCTTAGTCAACATGAGGGTGAGTAGATAATGAGCGAAATATCATTCTAGGGTGAACTATCCCTTTAAGGCTGCGATAAACATAAAGCTGACTCACTGATGATGAGTGTTAATGATGCGTGTTAATCTGTGTGAAAGTTGTACTGTGCTGTTTTTATCTGTGTTGTTGTTGTTTTTTAGATGAAATGTCAAGAGTGTGATCTGCTGCAACTCAATTTCCCTACGGGGACAAATAAATTACTACTACTACTACTACTGTAAAGATATAGCCTATGTGTGTACATCAGAAACTTGTTGATTGCATCATTTTCTTCTCTTTTTATTCTACTGAAAATTGCAGCGCTGTTGCATTAAAATAGATGTAATGGAGGTGCAGTGAGCTCAACTGATATCGAAATAAGTTAATTTATAGCTAATCGAGTATTCTCGTAATTCTGTGGTATCTCTCCAATCACAACTGCATCGATCCATCAACAGCTGGCAGCCCCCTACCCCCCTGCCCCTCCCTCCCTCCCTGATCACTCCCCCCCTCCTCCAGCTGGTCTCCCCCCTCCCTCCATCAGCCCACCTCCCCAGCCCCCCCAATCACCACCTCTCACCGGACTGTCCCGTCCATCCCTAAGGTCCACTCTCACCGCACCAGCCCCTCAACCCATCCCACCTGACACAGTAAATCTATCTATCTATCTATCTATCTATCTATCTATCTATCTATCTATCTATCTATCTATCTATCTATCTATCTATCTATCTATCTATCTTCCAGTATACCAAAATGAATTGAGACCAGCAAGTTGATAGCGAGATTGAATAGGCACTTTCAGCAACCTGCTAGTCCACTGTATGCCTGTGGTTAGCAGTAAAATATATGTGATTTTTAGTGAATGGATAATATTGCTATTTGTCCTTTTTTGTTTTTACAATGCATTCCCTTTTCTCACTTGCACAACAGTTCATTCCTAGGACCATACCTCATTCACTGCATCCCCATGGATAAAGCTAAAACCAACAGGAGATGTTCATTAATATTTGGCTGAAACTTGATTTCACAACTGAGAAAAACATGTGAGAGCCAACAAAATGTCTGCAGTGGACCCATTTTCCCCATTTTACAGTCCCCTCTCTCTCTCTTATCGCCAAATTCATAAATTGATTTCCTTAAGACTGTGCATAATATGGAAATGCAATCACTGGCCTAATGGATTGTGTGGCACTGGGTTATAGCTCTCCTTCTCATTGTAGATTAATATCACATGGGTCAATATCAGGGTGCAACAACAAGGACTGAGGAAAAAACACATAATCTGCTGAAATATTCACGTGCAGAGCAACAGCTGAAGTGAATGTGCATCAGCCTGCTCACAGGTTTAGTCTCAGGGCAGCTCACCATAAGTCATGTTAGTATTTGTAAGGGCTTTAGAGACCATGAGGGAATTTTATCCAATATCACTTATGGCTGGGCCTTGTGAATAACTGGACTATTTATATACACAGTTGGGAGGGATATGTGGATTGAATAAAATACCTCAGCACACATTATAGAAATGGTAGGCACAGGAGGGGGCCAAATCATACACTACTGGACAACGTTTTTAGAAAGTTTTAGCAATCTCAGAAAGTTAAAAAACTATTTCATTGGAACTGTGGACAGCACAATGTTTTGCCGACTAGTATGTCAGGGCCAGTGACGGACTGGCTATAGGGCAACATGGTGTGACAGTTGACGGGTCCTGTCACTAAACCTCCAGTTGATCATGAGCCCTGGCTACTTGGCCAAGGGGATGTCCCTTTGGGTGACTGGCAAGCGCGCATGACTATTACCCGGGCCGGGAGGTGTGGGTTTAGTCCCCGCCTGGGCCCTCTTCACCTTGCCACAATGGGCAAATGTCACCACAGCTGCGTAATGATGCGACCAAGGCAGCCGCGTGAAGATGTAGCTACAGAAAAAAAAAATTATAGCTGCTGCGCAGCAATGGGTCGGGTCCGGGCTATTTTTGGCAAATAGGCAATTCTGAGCAACAAACAGTAGAATAGGGAGACGAGACAGTTGACATTATAATGTTCATTTTGCACTAGTTGAGGCTCAATCCCGCAACTTCTGGTACCAAAGACCATCATCTATCGCTCTGAACATCAGCAAGTGGCAATTCAACGGTGGCTTCATAAATTGAGTAAGCCATTCACTGTCTGAAAATACACATATTGACAGCATGGAGATGTTGGTAATTTAAAAAATAATTGATTTGCTCCATAAGTGAGTAACTGATGTTTAAATATGCCATTTTTGCATTGACTCCAATTGTTCACATGAGAGGAAAATTCAAAATGCTGTGAAAAATTCAGTTTTTGAGATAAAATTCTGAAATTTGCCAAACATCATCTAAAATGATTCCAAAATGTTTTTTTCATGAATGTTGAAATTTTTTTAGCAAGAATTTACAGGTATATGTTTTCAGTAGCATTTACATTTTGATGCACTGTAGGCTCAATTTTTGATTTTGGTGTCAATTGAAGAAAAATTATGGGAGGAGACGAAAGTTTTCTTATAACATTTTTCCCTGTTAAAGGGTTTTCCTGGGAGTTTTTCCTCAGTGAGGGTCTAAGGACAGAGGATGTTGTTATGATGCTGTGTAAAGCCCTTTGAGACAAACTGTTGGTAAAAATGGGCTATACAAATAAAATTGCCTTGCCTTGCTATTAAATACTTACACAGCTAACAGTCATATTTAACATGATGAAAATTCTTTAAAAAATGAGTGTGTTCGTGAACGTTTGTTTGGCGTTGCCTAGGAAATCTGTGTCAAATCTCGCCAGTTGTTGAGCCAGAGACAGGTCTTAAACTAATTTCATTTTCTCCTGATGTGTTTTTTCATGAAAATTGCCATTTTCATGAAAAAAATTGTCCAATATTGAATCAAGTTACTATGGGGTGAAAGAATCGACCATAATCTGTGTTCATGCTCACTTCTCTCATTGAGTCAAAAGACCTGCTGCTAGTCTCCTAAGGGGGCGGGGCCGTGGAGAAGCCCACGTGACATGTACAGGAAGCTGACTCGTCATGGGCCAACTCTTTGATACAGCTCCTTTAATCACAGGGGACAAGGATATCTGGTGCATATAAGGTATAATATGTATTTGACAATGCCCTTATTTCTACTTTTAGTATTAATTATATCCTGCTTTCTTTTAGCTTCTTGCTCCTGTGTTTTCCTCATTGGGGGCCCCCCACACTGGGAGCTGAGTCTGGACTGCCTAGGGGTGTTGCCCTGGGGCCTCCTGGCCGGTTGATGGGGTGGGGGTAGGGGGGTAGGGGGTTACTGCATGGTGGCTTATGGTGTGGACTTCTACTTCTGTCCTGGTCAGGCATGTGATACTATGGGGGCAGCTCCCTAGTAATGCTCTCCTCACCTGGATCAGTTAAAACAAATTTGGAAGTCCATCCATGTATTTTACCACTGTCTGTACCAATGATCTGAGCAGGGTCACAGGTGGGCTGGAGCAAATCCCAAAAGACAGGACGGGGGAAATGTACATCCTAGATTATGAAAGAAAGCTGACATACAGAGATAAATAACACACACATTCATGTCTACCCAGAACTCTCTCTCTGAAAGGTGACAGTGGAAACCTGAAAAGGGTAATAGGTTAATGTAGATGCAACACAAATGTATTTACTGATGGAGCCTTCCAACATTCATTTCAAAATTATATTTTCTGTCATAAACATGACATTTCAATGTAGATGTGATTCAGTCTATCGATGATAATTTGTCTAAAGGGGCAGATGCAGTAGATGTTGTACTGTATGTAAGTAAACACAAAGTCCACCCACCTGACAACCAGTGTAACCAAATTTCCAGCTGCCATGAATATCAGAGGCGGCCGACATGGGATAGCCGATACCAGCCACTCCGATGTCAGTGAAAGCCAGGTTGATTATGATAAAGTTGGTCGCAGTGCGAAGCTCCTTGAACTTCACAAACATGAGCAGCACCACAATGTTGCTTGCTAAACTGATGACACCTGGGAAGAGGAGAGAAGATGACAGGAAATGTGTGGGACTATAGAGCTGTATTTTTACTGAACATATGTCGATGTCAGGTTATTACCCCAGACAACAGAGATCTCAGATTCACTGGGATACACATTGCCTCCACCAGAACAAGGTCAGAATTTGGAGGCCTCTTTACAGTGAAAGGAATATCTGATAAGGATAAGACTCCTTTATTATTATTATTATGTTTACCTTTATTTAACCAGGAAATCCCACTGAGGTCTGAGATCTCTTTTATAAGAGAGACCTGGCTAAGGTCACAGCCATGTAAAATCAGTCATACAAGGTATAACATAAACAATAAAACAAAACTCAGATACACACACAGTTCATACGAGAAAAACAATGACACTCTTCCCTCACTGCATTCTGTATAATACACTTGAAGTCACTCGTAGGTACAAATGATTTTAAGTTAAGAACGTTTTGTAAATGATTCCAACACCATGGTGCATGGTAGGAGAATGATATTTTGCCAAGGTCTGTCCTGGCCCAAGGTAGCCTACATCCAAAAGCAACCACTTATGGCACATCCAGGCAGACTAATGTACAACTAGTCAGAGTAAAGATAGTTGTGTTTTGACTATACTTACTTCATCCTACTTTATGTTTAAGGAAGCTGTTTGTCTCATCTCTGGGTAATAATTTACATGGTTCTATTAGTTAAAAAGAAAAGACTCAATATCAAACAGAAAATATTACATCTTGCACTCGGTGAATCACACGTCGATCATACCAACAGAAACATACTGTATTCATGTGAATGTTTGCCTGTTAACCATGAGCCTAGACAGGAGCTGAACATGTTTTAATATGAGCAAGGCTCAGTAAACCACCATGATACAGTGCCAAGATCTGGATAAATTACATAACACTATCGGAACAGATTTCTAAGGATAATAAGACTAATTTCTTTCTTTCACCATTAAAAGCCTGCAAAGTCTGAGTTCACCCAGCCCATGCATCTCGCTCCCCATATGTGATTTTTATTTCACCGTTTTCACCTCAAAGTCCTTAGAAACAGACGTGCACAAACAACACTAAACTATCACTGGACTGACACTAAAGATAACCAACACGAACCATACAGTTTTATAAGCAAATAAAAAGACTCTGTATCTAAAACACCTAAATCGTTTTTACTTTATAGACAAAGCTACAGTCTTTCCCAGATAATCACAGATAGGACATAGGAAGTGACGGCTTATTCTTTCTCATCACCTGATCTGTAGGTGCAGTTGTATGTAAAATCACTTAAAATCATTTATGTGTTCATTATTCATTGTTGCTCTTCTTTACATAATTTGCATATCCAATATGTCAAAATTTCCTGAAACTTCTGTCAAATGACTTCAATCAATAAAGACTCTTCTGAACCCCCACTGAGCCCTATGTCACACTTTCTGACTGTGAAAGGCTCTGCAGAAATATAAAGCAGTGAAATCATAAACACAACATCCATCACAACAACATCTATCCAGTCATCATGCCACTGGCTGTTCTCTGGTTGTTACCTGCAGTAATCAGATAGGCAGCCACTATGTTGTGCTCCAGCTGGGTAAAGGCACTTTGTCCCCCGTAAGGTAAAACATCTGAGATATTAACTCCAGAGTCCAACCCCATGTTCTAGCTCTTGAAATTGACAGCTGTCCCGAAAAACAACAACAACAAAACAAAAAACTGTTTCGGGAGGGAAATTACACACAGCGATAATAAAAAAAAGTGCAGAGGTATGAGAGTCAGTATTGTAAACTGCTGCCTTGGTCTAAGAAGAGTAGGAACCTGTGGTGAGCCAGAGGGGAAAATGTGGAGGGACGGGGTGAGGGGGATTATTACATACCACTGTTCCCCAGTCCCCAGTGAGCTGGACTCTCTGTGTGTTAATGAGCAGCAGGGCTACCCAAGACAGGATTACCACTCACGTGGCATTGGCTGGAAGGCCAGCTCTGACCAATAAGCTTTGACACTACAAAACTGAAGTTATTGCCTCAATGGAGACTATTTACCTCACAGAGGGTCCACGCTGTGGGCAACACCAACACTGATGGTGATACGTTTGGAAATACACATCATGTGATATGAGCTACAGTGTGAGGGTAGTGGATCCACTGCTACTGCTATACGCTGCTACTTTGGGGTTTAAGAGACCCATCAGGAAAGTGATGCTGGCCAGCTCTCCTTCTAGCAGCATGGCATGGTGAGAGACATCCTTTCTCTGGCATGGCCCAGGACTGTATTACAGCCCTGTTCAAATTATTAACACACACACAAAGTTTGTATTCCGTTATTCCTTTAGCCTGTAGGACTACACCCTGGAGAAGACAAAGAGACGGGTGAGTATTTCATACACTTCACATTAACGTATAGCTCAATAGCCTATAGGCTATAGCCTACTATAGCATATGCGCATAGCACAATGTTATAGAGGCTACACATCATTTCATATTGAGTTGCTTTAGTCCAGTGGTCCATCAATTAAAAACGCATGGCTGTAGATGTGACTATGTCCCTCTCTTCCAGGTGGAGCAGAGTGGCCACGCCACCACAGACACAAGAAAATTATTGTATAAAAATGACCATATGGTTAAAACATAATACAAAAGGTAGGCTACATTGTGCAAATTAAATAAAGTGTCAATACTTCAACTAAAATGCAAGTGCATTGATAAATTCATTGTTAAAGTGCATAAATCCCATTATGTCATATTCACAAAGGACCAGACCGATTTACAGGTAACGAGGTGGCTGTGGTGGATTCCAGTGTCGGATGAGCGGTGAGTTTGAACGTCTGATCTAACTGAGTAGGATTACATAGTCCTCCCGGACAGCAGGCGGCGCTAGTAGTCTTTGATGAGGTAAAGCGGTGACATGACCTCTGCGATGACTCACTTCCTGCTAACGCCATCCCTGATCTCAGTCTAGAAGACATCTCTTCATCGTAACAGACAAACATGTCGGGGTTCCTGAGGACCATCGCCAGCCGTGCTGCTCCCGCCCTGCGGCAACAGACCGTCGCTCAGAGAGCAAGTCTCTACAGCAGACCAGCCAAGGATAAGCTCGGCGCTGTCGTAAGTCTGCTCCGATCCCTCCGCCGACTTGGCTCAATGCTAGCTGACGGATGAAGCTAGGAGTTTGTCCTTGGCTGACGAGGTCAAAGCCGGTATTTGTGAAGTCAGCTGGCAGTCTAAAAGCCCATGTGCTTAGTTAAAAGGTGCAGTGACTAACCAGTCTAATGTTCTGAATTTAAAGTTACACATGGGGCAGAGTGTGTTTATTTCTCCTTTCAGTGCTCTAGTAACGTTAGCTAGGCTCATGTTAGCAGAGACGTTAGCCGGTCCGACTCCGCGCTGTGTCCATGGAACTAATCGTGACAAACATGATTAACGACACTGGCCTGGCCGCGGTAACGTTAACGCTTCGGTGCTAGTAGGACTGGACGTGTTTTACATTAGGTGGACTAACATTAATCCACCTGACCCCTGGCAGCACAATGCTTAATAGCATGTAACGTTAACGTTAGCTCCGTAATGACACCTTGAAGTACCGAATCCGATCCTTCACCATCAATCCACTCAGTATAACTTTGGCCTAAATGTGATGTGTAGTGAGCATGGTAGAGTTCCTCCTAAACACCACACGGTAAATAAAACATGTGTTCCTTCATTTCCCCAGAATATCTGACTGGTCCTATTTAGTGATTAGTGTTCACCTCTGTGTGTGAAACCCATGTAACCCATGTTTGGCTTTGATAATGTTGTTCAGTGGTGTGACACTGGTTCATTTGTTGTGATGATTGAAGTTTTAAATTGCAGAATACAAAGACACAGATAACAGTGGAGGCTAGACCAAATTATTGGCATTTGGTACATTTATAACAGTTTACAACAATTAATCAAAGAGGTTCTGTAGATGTCTTGGTTTGTTTACTAATCTGGAAAATATCACAATGAATTCTATCTGCACATGGAAAAGTTAGATTTCAATTTAAAAGTGTCTACTACTATCATAATGTTGTTATATGAACATAAACTGTAATGTGGCACCAAATAGCAGTTTAGGCTACAGTAAAACAGACTTAGATTTTTACCATGTGTATTTCTGGTAAATCCAAGTCAGTTTAACACACATAATTTTAGTAGGTTATGTCTGAGGTTGAGTTAATTTATACGTTGACCAGTGAAAAAGCTAAAGAGAATTGCAGTCACAGCTCAGTGAATTTCATGTTCCTGAGTGTTACTCCTGAAAAGCCTGATGTAAGTAGATTTCCAGGCTGTGTTGGTATCAGCAGATGAGCTGAAATCGCTGTGGCACTGAAGCTCCTGATTGGCTGTCGGCTGACAGAATGTCCTCTCTCACTGTTCTTCAGGAAACTTCCGTTGGAATGGGGATGTTCGCCCTGGCCATCCTGGGTCCATCTGGCTGGATCCTGGCCCACATGGAGGATTACAAGAAGAAAGAGTGAACTGGACTTTTTAACAGTTTGACCTGGTGTGTCCAACCTCCTGTCTCTCACCAAATGGGACCTTAACCATTATGTTCCCCCATAGAGAGGAATCAAGACATGTCTTACCCTCTGACTGCTCCACTCCACAGCTCAGACACAAACCAACTACCTTCAAAACAATGACTCTGATGCATTGAATACTGAATACATCTTTCCTCTTAAGCAGTATGTTACAATATTAAATTTTAAACACAATTGTGTTGGCTGTGATGTGTGTTTGTCCCCTGCAGATTAGGCTCAGAAAAGAGCAGAGTAATGGGCAAAGGTCAACTAATAACTAACCATTCAATCTCAGTCTTTTACAGTGGTGACAATTGCTGTGTCTCAATTCGAATACTTCCATACTTTAACTAAGTATTTTGAGTACCGGTATGTAAGTGCGTCTCAATTCACAAGTATGTAAAAATGCACAGTTTCATAGTTGAGTGTAGAAATGGGCCAGGCCCTCTGTCTTCCTTCAAGGTTACCCTATAGCCTCCACAAAGGTCTTCAAAATGTTACTGTTAAAATGTAGCTATACTTTCACCCTGTATGTTCTTCAAGTTATGTCCCTCTGTATGAACAACTGTGATACGGTATGTGTTGTAACACATCATAAATGTGTTGCTCCTCTCACCTCTAAGGCTAACAGGTGATAGTTATATCACCTTTGAACTTAAAGGGATAGTTCACCCAAAATTCAAATTTCACTCATTATCTACTCACCGTCATGTGGACTAAGGGCTGGGAGAAGTTTCAGAGTCCTCCGTGCCTTCTCTGAGTTACAGCGGGGCTCCGTGCAGCACTGCATGTCCATATGACGGTTGAGAACGGAGCTCACTTTTCTTCGTCCAAAAAGACACACCAAAAAACATCCAAATACCTCCGTCTGTAATGTCCCTCTTGTATTGAAGCCCCAACATGAGAAATTGTTATGAAAAAAATTAAATAAGTCTATATTTTAAGCTTGTTTGTAGTGGAAGCTCCCAGTGTTGCGCTGCCGGAATCTCGCGCGATTTGCGGAGCCGTGAACTGGGTGTCAATGCAAATCGCACGAGATTTGGACGGACCAGGAAGAGCAGTGCTGGGAGGCATGTTGAGGCTTCAATACAAGAGGGATATTACAGACGAGCACTATAGAGGTATTTGGATGTTTTTTGGTGTGTCTTTTTGGACGAAGAACAGTGAGATCTGTTCGCTACCGTCATTTGGACATGCAGTGCTGCACGGAGCCCCGCTGTAACTCAGAGAAGGCACGGAGGACTCTGAAACTTCTCCAAGCCCTTAGTCCACATGAGGGTGAGTAGATAATGAGTGAAATTTGAATTTTGGGTGAACTATCCCTTTAAGTTAAAAGGTGATATAACTATCACCTATATATGTTAGCCTTAGAGGTTTAGTTTAGTTTATTTATTTATTTCATTCATTTATCAAGCATAAAAACAAAAAATAAAATAAACAAGGTGAGAGGAGCAACACATGTATGATGTGTTACAACACCGTATCACAGTTCATACAGAGGGACATAACTTGAAGAACATACATTAACACAAACTATTCATCAGTATAAGATTCATGTTACTTCCACAGGTGCTGAGGACAGAGCAGAGACTGCAGTGTGAATTTTCTCCTCCACTGTCCTCTCGCTGAATTTTACAACATAAGGAGGCAGCTGACTCACGGTATTGTCACATGTCATGTAGCGGAAACAGGGTTAGTTGAGCCACTTCTTGTATTCAGGATTACTATATTGAGGTAATTATAGTTTTTTCTGCTAATGATTCAGGATGTTGTGCATCCCTACAAACAAACAGAATGAGTGTAAACATAACTGTTGATAACATAGCATGTCCAAAAAAGTGGTCTTGTGGCACAACTTACCCTGTGTATGGGGTAAGTTGATCCTCCTTCCCTTCCATCCATCTCCCCCTTTCCTCACTATTCCACCTGTCCAGGTTGCAGGGGAACACAAACTGCTGGGACTTCCTGCTGAGCCACCAACTCACTGAGCTTTGGGGAGTTTTGCAATCACATGGCATCTTGTGACGAACCCCTCATCTTTCTCTTTTAAAGAAAACTTGGTTTACCATGAACAGCTCTGCCTCTTCTCAGGAACTTACTAACTGTACTCATAAACATCCAGAATCATGATTTGATATTTGGACATATAGCTACAGACAAAATTCACTCATTAAGTGTATTGGGCAGATGGCTCAACTTACCCCAGAGCTACCATATTGACTTAATCAGTCCCCACAGCTAAAATGATGCACTATTATGCATGGTTTACTACCTCATGTTGTAGCTTATAGATACCACAACGGATGTAAAACACATTTTGAATTATCTGTTTTGGTCTAAACACAATTCTCATGAAACTTATGATCGACTGAATTCACTTTTGAGAGTGAAAAATGTTTTTTTGGACATAAATGTTAAACCACATACTCATGTGGTTCTTATGGTTCTTACCATATGGTTGTGGTTCATGGATCTATTTAATATAATACATCCATGTTGTGGTTCTTACCTTCACAGACTCCATGAAATGATGCGATGCCTTCCTCCTAAATATTTCGTCACATGCTCAATTTTTCTTACGGTTTCCTAGCAACAAGGGGTGGCTCAACTCTACTATTTCTCCCTGTTAAAAAGGGCTTTAGTGGAGGTGGGTAAGGGCAGCAGAGGATCTTGTTATTATGATGCTGTAAAAGTTCATTTGAGACATTTGACCGCTTCCAGCACCCGTACTTTGAGTGCACTGACTTGACGAAGCTCACGGTGAAACCAAAAGTGTCTTTGTGAAACCAGAGCTTCGACATTGTGTGACCAGAGCATAGACTGGACCAGAGCCAGGCTACGACATTCTGTCATGTGACAGAACAGACGTCTGACAACGTGACTCCTCCTCAGACACACGGACCTTCACCACCAGGTAAAACACGTCGTCGTTAAACTGTTGATAGTTAATGAGTAACTGTGTTTAGTAGGCTACGTGTCGCCATTAACGCGCCGTCAACACAACTAGGAAACATCCGCTCCTGTTGAAGTTGGCTCGCTTGCTAACATTAGCACCGCCTCTGCAAACTCCATAGAGAAAGCTGGCTTCATAATGCCATCTGTTTTATACTATCTATACCTCCCAGCCTACTCCCCTTTGAGACAAACCTATAGGATACTTTTAAATAATGCACATTACAAAAAAAAAAAGCAATAAGAAAAGTCAATCACACTGGATATCTTTAGCATACACTACAGGGGCACACACTCTGAAATTCACCGATCTGGTTAAACACAAGACTGCACAAATCATGTAAAAAGCAAGATATAACCTACTTCCAGCTGAGGTACAAAAAGGCAGGGTGGGTATGATGTGAGACATTTTAAGATAATTAGTCTAATGTCAGAACAACTCTGAAAAGTGTGTGTATGTCAGTCTGTGGGGTGCAATTGTGGACTGGTCCAGAGAAGGAGCTCAAAAATAGCAAAAACACAAAACTGTTTAAAAAAAAAAAAAAAAAAGCCTACAAACACATGTTTCTAAAAAAATATGAGAATGAGAAAAAGTAGGTTGGAATATTTTGTTTACATAGGGTTAAAGGGATAGTTCACCCAAAATTCAAATTTCACTCATTATCTACTCACCCTCATGTCAACTACCCAGCAAACATTTTGACGTCTATTTCACGTCTAATTAACGTCGGTCAGGCAGGTTGATTCGACGTCGATCTGAGGTGCTCAAATGAAAGTTTTTCTGACGTCGGTGTTATGACCGACGTCATTTCGACGGCTAATAGACGGCATCATTTTACGTTGTTTCAACGTCGTTTAGACGACTTATCAACGTCTCACAGAGCAGGCTACTTCATGACGTCTATCTCACGTCTAATTAACGTCGATCTAACAGGTTGATTCTACGTCTATTTGAGGTGCTTAAATGAAAGTTTTCCTGACGTCGGTGCCATGACCGACGTCATTTCGACGGCTATTAGACGGCATAATTTTTACATCAACATTTCAACTTTTGTCGTTTCGAATTGCAATATAGCTTACATTTCAACCTTTTTTTCTACACATGTAATGTATTGCATTTCAAAAGGTGTCTATAACTGGCATTATCATATCTAGAAATTCTATGAAAAGCACAGATCTTGTGCTGCATATCCTATGTGTAATTCTCAATGCTCTAATCTACACATACTTGAACAAACTTCTCAATTTTAGCAAAAATAAAAATCTCAAGCTGCATTGACTTCAAAAAGTCAAAGACATCAAATCACAAAAGCATTTTTGGAAAAGTGAACCTGACGGAAACTTTGATAGCAAATAAACCTGAAGGTTTAAAATATCCTTGTGATGTTCACCTAGGCTATACTGTAAAATACAAGTGGTGCATGGACTAATAGGTAGAATAATAAAAGGAAAGCATTCAGGACAAGATCTATTCAACTGGTTGTATTGAAAACATATAAACAAGTAAAACAAATATATTTATTAGAGAACAATTTTTTTTTTGTAAAGTCAGGTCATAGCCAAGGAGGCTTAACAGTCAGCGACGAGGATCTGCTCCTTCCCCCCGCTTCTGGCTGGCGCATGCTTTAGATGATTCATCATTGCATTCTCTATTTCCACATCTGTGGCCTTAATGCTCCATCTTTTCACAGCAGCTGGAGAGAGGACACAAGAAAAAAAAAATTATAGAGCACCTATTCAGATGTAAAATGCACTTTATAAATTACAGTAAGACTTTGTCCTGGGATTTGAAAGAGTAATGACATAACCACTTC
Organism: Trachurus trachurus; assembly: GCF_905171665.1. Classification (NCBI taxonomy): domain Eukaryota; kingdom Metazoa; phylum Chordata; class Actinopteri; order Carangiformes; family Carangidae; genus Trachurus; species Trachurus trachurus. The sequence continues at coordinate 30,436,987 of NC_139907.1, forward strand.
TTAGACCCACACAGTAGCCTGAATCTTCTGATGGTTCCTTATAAAGCCTATAGGCATTAGTTACAAGTCATTGATTTAACCAGCATTAGGACTCTGGAGCTAAGGGACACATGGAGCAGGTTTGAGGATGGAATCCTTAAGAGTTCCTCTTTAACCATCCTGTTGTCCACCTGGGTCAAGGAAGGAAGTACAAAGGGAAAATGTAGATCATTCATGATGATCCCTGTTGTGCCCAGTAGGGGTCGCGCCGCCTGTGTGTATTTGTGGATGTTTGGGTTCAGTTGTTTATGCCTGCTAGGCTAAAAGTAAGTCTGCCACTCCATGCTCTCGGCGCTACAATAAAAATACACTCTTTGGAGATGATGTATGATCACTGAACTCACACACATACATGCGGAAGCATCTACAGGAAAGAAGGAATGACGAAGGGAAAGAAGGATGAAAGATAAAAGGGAAAGATGGGAGGAAAGAAGGGAAGGAAGGAAGGGAGAGAGGGAGGGAAGAAAAATGGAGGGTCAATTGGATCAATAGAGGAGGAAGAAGAAGGAAGGAAATAGGGAAGGAAGGAAGGGGAAAAGATTGTGGAAAGAAGGAAGGATGGAGGAAGTGGACAGATTGGTTCAATTTGACCCAGAAGGCCGACAGGAGAGTTAAGACCAAACCCAGATAAGTTTTTATTTAGAGCTGCACATTAAAAGTTCATAGACCTTTTCAAACTGCTGTACTGTCTTTGGGAACTGAATTTGCTTTGCAGGATCAATCTCGAATTAAATAAAATAAACAAAAATGGGTTTGTTTGCATTAATCGCTGTAACACCAATGACCAATCATTCAAGCCCCCATCACCCTTAGTGTGTGTATCTTACCTGGTATGCGTCTCTTTATCACAGCAATACACCTGTAAAGTGAGATATTGAAAAGATAGTTATCAATACAGGCCTATGGGAGAGACAGAGACACAAAAATATAGTCCTGTTTCAGGTAGAGATAGCTAAATATGACATCATCAAGCTCAGTAACGTTAGTGTGTCATGATCTTAAAATGTTTGTCATACTGTTAGGTCATAGCCATGCATGTTGCTTATGATAAAAAAAATAATGCAGTGATACAGTTTTCACAGCAGCAAACTTTTCTTTTTCTAAGAGGTTACTCTGTTTCCTTGGTATGAATTTGAATTTAAAATGTACATTTTGTGAACATTTACTCGGTTTAACATCGATGCTACACTCGATGTATCAGGGTAGGCCTTGCTATTTCGCCTGCTAGCTTACTGTTAGCCGCCGCTCGGTTACGAATAACATGCAGATATCTGTAACATTACACGATGCAGCAACAAAATCAGAACTTTAACATGTAACTCATGAACGTATAATGTCTTACCAAGCACATTTTCATTTTAAATTACACTATTTTTCGAAGCTCACCTTTCACACGCGTCTGTGTCTTCTCCTCGCCGACTCAAAACTTCTTCAGCCGCCGCACCGCCGCTGAAACCAGGTGCGTTCACTACGCGAGGAAAATAGTTCCTTGATGGATGCTAGAATAACAAACATTTAAGCCCACCCCGCCAATACACTTGATGGTACTACATTGTTTTCTCCCATTCACAAACATATTTCCATCATTTTGAATAGTTTTTAACAACGTAAACCGATGCCGTCTAAACGCCGTTGAAATGACGTCGTCATCCGCCGGTCATCTCACCCCTCAGATAGACGTCATATCAACCCGCCTGCCCAACGTTAATCAGAGGTGGAATCTACGTCCTGACACGACTGGACGTTGACTGGATGTCTTCATCTCCACACAGCACTAGACAGCAGTAGATAGAGGAAATCATTCTTGGCAGTGTTTTTTTAGTTAAATATGTGTTATGTGAGATCGTATCCCCCCTAATGTTATCATGTCGAAAAAAAGTCTAAATAAAGTCACGTCGTGACGCAACGTCTGATGGATGTCGTCATCTGGACGCGGATTGAGAAAATGTTTGCTGGCAGTATTTAACCAATTAATCCGATCTAAAATGACTCATTATGTATGTCATATTTACTCAGATGTTATTTTATCATGTTGAAAAACTGTCGAATTAAGGTCACGACGTGACGCGACGTAGATTGGACGTCTCCATCTCGACCCAGGTCGAGGAAATGTTTGCTGGGTAAGAGCTGTGAGAATTTTCAGAGTCCTCCGTTCCTTCTCTGAGTTACGGGGGGTCCGCGCAGCAGTATTTGTCCATATGGTTGTCAATGGATACCAACTTTCTTCGTCCAAAAAGACACACCAAAAAACATCCAAATACCTCCATACTGCTCATCTGTAATGTCCCTCTTGTATTGAAGCCCCGACATGAGAAATTGTTCCGAAAAAAATTAAATAAGTCTATATTTTAAGCTTGTTTGTAGCGGAAGCTCCCAGTTTCTCAGTTCACTGCTCTTCCTGTGTCAGTGTACTGACAATTTCTCATGTCGGGGCTTCAATACAAGAGGGACATTACAGACGAGCACTATGGAGGTATTTGGATGTTTTTTGGTGTGTCTTTTTGGACGAAGAAAGTTGGTATCCATTGACAACCATTATATGGACAAATACTGCTGCGCGGACCCCCCCGTAACTCAGAGAAGCCACGGAGGACTCTGAAAATTCTCACAGCTCTTAGTCGACATGAGGGGGAGTAGATAATGAGTGAAATTTGGATTTTGGGTGAACTATCCCTTTAAGCCTGCCACACACATAAAGATTATATAAATCTCAACTGATTTTTTATCTGTGAGAGACCCCACACATGAAGATAAAAAATCTGTGATTGAACAGTTTTGATCGTATTGTGTGTGCTGCGATATTCCAAACACAGCTCACCACACACATTAAGATCAGAATCTTGACCCTCCGGTCAGAAAACTCAGAAAGAGATCCGTATTGTTGTAGCTACTCTTTCGGGTCTATTTCCGGAATGGACAATGAGAGCAACGTAATTTTTTTAAAGGCTTTACAACGATCCCATCGGTGTGTCTGTTGCTCCGGACGCCGAGCAGTCAAGCGGCTGTCCAATAGGGACCCGTGCGCTGTCACATGACGGGCTGTGAGCGGCGGTCACATGATCGTTTAAACATGGTTGCTCTATTGCCGGCTTTGCTATCGGCTATCAGGAAATCTCCCGTGTATGCGTGAATGTCTGTGTGAACCTCATGTTAGGTGATTATAAAACTGAGAGTGAGTCTTTGTTTGCTTGTATTTGGTTTCTTTTGTTTTACTCTGAATATGGAATGATGGAGTAGTGAATATGGGCTGGGAACTGAAAAGCTCGGCTTCCTCCGGCTCCTTTTCAAGCATTCTTTGTTTACTGATTTAAACATTGGACTTGTTCTGTGGGACACTATAACGTGTTACTTATTTTATATGTCTTTTCTCTTCTCTTTTAATATGTTCGAAATAAAGAATAATGGAATCAAATTGTTGGTGTTTTGAGGTTGTTCTGTTGTCAGTAGAGAGCCAACACAATGAGGTTGGTTATCCTGGACGACTATGACCTGGCCAGCGAGTGGGCAGCCAAATACATCCGGAACAGAATCATTCAGTTCAGGCCTTCATCTGAGAGATACTTCACTCTGGGCTTACCCACAGGTGAGCACCACTCACACACACACACACACACACACACACACACACACACACACACACACACACACACACACACACACACACACACACACACACAGAGATCTTTCAGTGTTGAGGTGTTAACATGACTTATTTCTTTCAGGCAGCACTCCTTACGGCTGTTACAAGAGGCTTATAGAATACTACAGAAATGGAGACATTTCATTCAAATATGTGAAAACCTTCAATATGGATGAGTATGTTGGTGAGTAATCAAGGCGGCCCGCCACAAATAAATGAATGTATGGGAAACACTGATACTTCTTGCACTCAAATATATGAAAGTCATCGCCAAGACAGTTATTGTCACAAAGGTTACAAAACCTCTGATTCTATGTAGGCCTTTACACCTTCCAATGACTTTTGGTGTTCTGGTATTCACTCAAAAATTGCAGATGGCCTGTCTATACTATGAATTTGGACACAATAGGTAGGCTACTAATTAAAGCTCTTGTTTAACCCCTTTGAGACAAACTGTTTGTAAAAACGGGCTATACAAATACAATTGCCTTGCCTTGCCTATAAATGTCACATGACGTCATGCTACCAAGTTCAATTTTCCATATTTGCGAGAACTGATCTTTCAGTCTGTGCACAACAGTTAGCTTCGGCCAGTCAGTGTTATGTCATTTTTTTTTTTTTTTTTTTTTTTGCTTAAAAATGTTTTATTGGCAACCAGAAACTCAGAAATAATAAATCACAATCAAATTAGTCATAATTACCAATACATTTTTCAATTTTTATAAATTCAAAAGTGTTAATACATTTTTGAGAGTGCCATGGGTACGACAAAGCGCAGTTATCCAATATCTGCTTAACCTGCAGAATCCATGGTGACACAAATACACCTGAGTTATACAGGTTAAATCGACAGTTGTACATTATTTTATTCAATTTACTTTCTTTACCTTCTACCAGTCTCACCCAATAACCAATAATTCTTTTTTTTAAACTGCAACACAAAGTTGGTACCTCCCCAGCTCTCCATAGACCATATTATTACAAGTTGTTGTTTTACCTTTACCTCTTACCTCTTTGTACCGTTTTAGGAGGGAAAAAAAGGCAATAGCAGAACCAGTAATACTTATTGTAATGTCTATAAATTCCTACACACTTCTAGTAGTAAACTACACAAATACAGACTATAATAGGATTTTAGAAATGTAAAATAAAAGAATAATTTGTCCAGAGGAGAAAGAATATTCTCTCTGTCTGGATTCATGGCTCTGCAGCTCTCGGGTAAATCAGGTGTCCTCTTGTTGTGCAGGTCTACCACGTGCTCATCCAGAAAGCTACCACTCCTACATGTGGAACAATTTCTTCAAGCACATTGACATCGATCCAGCCAACGCTCACATCCTGGATGGAAACGCAGACAACCTGGAGGCAGAGTGTCAGGTCTTTGAACAGAAGATCGCAGAGGCCGGAGGGATCCAGTTGTTTGTTGGAGGTCAGACACATGATTTCTGTTCTGCTCTGCTGTACCATTTCATGGGTTGAACTGAACTGTATGGTGTAGATGTAGGGCCACTCCATCTCTTGTCTGTCTGCTTGCTGTAGGTATTGGTCCTGATGGTCACATTGCGTTCAATGAACCAGGTTCCAGTCTGGTTTCCAGGACCAGAGTGAAAACCCTGGCCAAGGACACCATTGTGGCCAACGCTCGTTTCTTTGGTAACGACCTCTCCAAGGTTCCCACCATGGCTCTCACTGTTGGTGTAGGAACCGTTATGGACTCCAAGGAGGTTAGACTCAAAAGCAGTTTATTTATTGGCTACCAAGTTGTGATTGTTTTAAAGGGATAGTTCAGCTTTTTTGAAGTGGGGTTGTATGAGCTACAAATTCCCATCACGCTGCACCGAGACACAGGCAATACACTGTGATGATTAATCCGCGTATTTTCATTGCCTATGAGAAGTCCCATCTCAAAATAATACACCAATTCAAGAGTACCATCTAAAGTAAAAATAGGCCTTTCTACTGCATCTAGTGTATTTAATGGGAATTTGTAGCTCATACAACCCCACTTCAAAAAAACTGAACTATACCTTTAAGATTCTTCACAATATTTACCATTGGTCCCAGTGTTGGGATGCTGTGTAAAACATAAATTGAAACAGAATAATGATTTGTAAGACATGTAGAGTAAAACTCTATGTTTAATAAGAAATGACCCCAAGACTTAAATCAAATAAGCACCATTGTTTTGTGAATATTATGATAATAATATTTTTTACATTAAATGCCAGCCACACATTTCAAAAAGATGGGACAGTGCAAAAAAGACTGGGAAAGTAGTGTAATGCTAAAATAAAACATGTGGTGTAATGTCTCAATGAATGAGGTTACTTGGTAACAGAGCAGGTTAAGTCTAAGCTCCCCACTTTCTGAAAGAGTACTCTGGCAAATACTCCTGCAGCTGAAGCATAATGTTAGTTTGTTTTTGTCTTGAAGGGAAATATGAAAAAATTGGGGGATTTCATTGTTTCGACAAAAAGAAGGGGACTCGCCACACCGTATGCTCCCAAAGTTTACAATAATTTATTAGAGGACTACATAAAAAAGAGACTAGGACAACGTTTCGAGCAGTTGTGCTCTTCGTCAGGTCAGTTAGGGCATTTGCTTTCAGGTGTTCTTTAAGTAGATTCACAGTATCACAGGAAGTCAGTAACACCGGTGGGTGACAATTAGTGACAACAAGGTCATGAGAAATCCACAGCAAAAAGAAGATCTATAAATATCAATTGGCATGGCATATACTGTATCAAAGACACAGGTCGACCATTTTAGATGAGTGAGAAAAAATATACGGTACAAAAAATTATAAATATGAGGACAGCAAGAGTAACTCATTTTACCCCCCCCCCCAAAAAAAAAACACACATATTCCCTAAGAAATAAGGAAAATGGTATATACAAAACAAAAGTTAAGCAAAATACACATTACAGCATTAGTTCGACCAATGAGTAATACATCTATGATGATATCTCAACTGAAGTTAATAAAATAATATATTGTAGACTTTGGGAGCATACAGTGTGGTGAGTCCCCTTCTTTTTGTCACTTACCTCCCTGGACTCAGCACCTGGCTACACTTTGGATGTGTGTGAGCCTTTTTCTTTGTTAAAGCAGAAGTAAGCGGAATATTTGTGTTAATATAAGTCTTAAATAGTTATATCTTCCGACAGCAATCACTTACATAGAGTGTTTGGTCTGAAACACGGGTCTGTCAGTCACTCTGCTCTGCTGTAAGCCCAGGAGAAAACTTTTATTTTATTTCCTTGTATCCTACAACCTTTATCCAATGAGGAGAGAGAACAGCATGAAGGGCTGTGTGTGCAGCCAAGGGATGTGCGTGAATGTACGTAACGTAGGGACGAGGACCAATAGATCCATGACGAGGGCGGGGACTGCTAACTCCATCGGCTGACAAGAAGTCAGAAAAACGACCGGATCGCTTACTTCTGCTTTAATCGGGGTTTCATTGTTTACCACTCATAATGCCATTAAAAAGATTCTGAGGAAATATCTGAACATGAGGAAGAAAGCTGAAAAACAGGTACCAGGCTAGCCATGGTCTGTAGGCCATCAGATGGACACCTGGTTCTGTAGTGAGCTCAGGAATACATACCATCACTGATGCTGGCTGTTTAAATGTGTGCTGCTGATTACAAGCTGGACGGTCCCCTCGGTTCAAAACATAAATGTAGAGTGTCTTCTGACCAGGTGATGATTCTGATCACCGGAGCCCACAAAGCCTTTGCTCTCTATAAAGCCATAGAGGAGGGAGTGAACCACATGTGGACCGTGTCGGCCTTCCAGCAGCACCCACGCACCATCTTTGTCTGTGATGAGGATGCCACGCTGGAGCTTCGAGTCAAAACTGTCAAATACTTCAAAGGTACCATCATCATATATACATACACTGATCATGGCCACAAAGTAACAGGCCCTAAACACAAGCTCAATAGAGGCTGGTGTCTACCGCATCAGACAGGACCGCACCGGACAATGTGACGGGCAGGTTTTCAATTTACTGGACAATTCACTTTATGCACAGCTTCACTACTTCCTGAAATAAGCCAGCTCGTTTAATTCCTGTCTTACATTATTGGACCAACTGATTAATCCAGGTGTGCCTGAGTAGTCACAGTGGTCAGACACACCTGATTAATCAGTTGGTCCAATAATGTAAAACAGGAAATAAATGAGCTGGCTTATTTCAGGAAGTAGTGGAACTGTGCATAAAGTGAATTGTTTTCTACTGAATATGTGGGTGTTTTTTTTTACACCAGTCAATACCTGTCAATGTAACTACAAGTCTCTTCTGTCTCAAGCTGTCAACCAATTTCTACTGCTCTTCTGTTCTCCTTTTTCTGCATCTATTTTTTTCCATTTTAGGCTTAATGCATGTTCATAACAAGCTGGTGGACCCAGTGCTGAGCATAAAGGACCAGTGACACAGAACTGAAGACGTCTGGCTGCCATCTGCGCTTCCTGGATCCATCAGGACTGGACAGCATTTTTACTCTGCTACTGTCGTGTACCCGTGGAACATCAGAGCCTGTGGTTGGGGGGGATCCCCTCCTCCCTTTGTATAAGTCACAGATTAATGAGAGGAAATAACTGGGTGTTTTAGAGGAACTTCTCCTGCGTGTCTTTGTTTAGCAGTTTGGATTTAATGGGACCTTACTCCTCTTCATCTGTGCTCGGTGTCACAACTTTGAGGTTGGATTTAAACACACAGCCTTCATTTGGTTGTGGAAAATGTGAAAGAACATATCTGCTGTCTGTGAACAAATCAGTGCAGGGCTTAATTTTTCTTTCCTTAATGCTGGCATTGTTTATTCCCGAATGATTCAGATTAAAGGACTTTGGTCACCTATAATGACAGTTTCTTTTGTATGGAGGTTCAGGAATGTGAACTGTTAGCAGCTCCTGGCTTCACCTCCACTTTACACTCCTTTACTGCTGCATGCTAAATCAAAAGTATTGAGCCATCACTGTATTTTATCTCAAGTTTCCTAAGAACAATGTAGAAAGCACTGAGAAACCGAGTTCAGATTAGTGAATTCATCAATGCTGTAATAAGACCGATGATAATTGGTTGCGTCTTCTGCCTGCAGGATGTTCACGGTGCACCCCACCACTATTTTACAGCCTCCCGCAAATATTTTGTGATTTACTTCCATGTCTTGTTTGAGTTCAACATTCCTTCCACAGTCACTCATCCTGTCTTCCTGTTTCTATCTCTTTACTTTCTAATGACAATAAAAACTTTGCTAAGAATCCTTTTCTGACCGTCATCATATGAGACAAACGTATCACAGTTTCAGACACCTATCTTTATATGTGGGGGTGCACTGACCTTTTTTTTCCACAAGGGGGCAGTCATACCCAAGATTTGAAAATCATGACAATGTGATGTGAAAACTGGCCTAGTGCTGTACCTTTGTCAGCTAGTCTTAATTTACAACAGGGCCTCAGCAATAATGGTACAGGAAGTACAAAGGACAGGTTGAAGGTGTTACATGTTAACATGTTTTATAAAGGTTTTTCTGTCACCCATAACCTGTGTGTGGCTGTGGTTCATTTCTGTGCCATGACCCATTTATGTGGGGTCATGTGCTAATGTAAATTATGGGTTTTATTGTGTTGAGTGATATATCTGTTTGGATTTTAATTTTTTTCAGTAATTCTATTTGCAGTGATCAAAAGTAATTACTTTAATGAGCTTAATTAAGTACATTAACTCTTAACTCCAAGGTCACAGGTTTGAATCTTGCCTGAACAAATGTAACTACTTGAACATACTTTAGGCAACAGACTCCATTCAACATGTAAAATGTCCCTAAGACGTACTCCTGCTTCAGACATGTCTGTTGCATGTCATATCCCTACTAGCTCTTTTTAGCCACTCTTTCACTAAAATTAGCGGGTCGGCGTGGGTTTTTTAAACGCGGCACCGCTTACAATCGACATTGGGCCAAAGACGGTTTAGAACCAAGACCCCCATGACGAGTCAGCTTCTTGTATAGGCTGTCATGTCACGTGGGTTTCTGCACAGCCACTCCCTTTTAGGAGACTAGCGGCAGCCTTGAGTGTATTGCCTCCAATGACTGTTAGATAAGACATCTATCTATCGTCTATCTATCATTCTATCTGTTCTATCTATTTCAGTTCTGTGTTTTGATTTTCTCCTTTGTCTCCCTCAGTTTTTTTCCCGCCCCTGCTCGCCTTTTATACTGTTCATAAGCCTCATGATTCATAGTCACGTACTCCAGAGCAGTACAGCGTTAGTAACGTAACGTAAGTACAGTGCATAGGCTACTTGACTATTGTGATGAAAGCTATATAGGTACAATAGAAATTCAAGCTGTTGTACATTTAGGAAAAGAAAAAATGTAGGTAACACTTTACAATAAGGGTCCCTTAATTAACGTTAGTACATTATTAAGCATTAATATATAAACTAATGTGTTAACTAACGCTGAGTAATGCATACATAATGATAACTAATTACATTATTCAATTTTTAATTTATTAACCGCCGTCTTCTCTTCCATTGTAATTATTATTGTTATTATTACTTGTACTCTGTGATATGTCTGTCTGTTTTTTTTAATGTGAGGACTGCGGATGGAAATTAGCTCTGAGCTAAATCCGGCACACCTACAGGATGCCATGGCGTTGACTGTTCATGAATGTGCACTGTCCTCGAACAAATAAACAATAAATGAATGAAATGAACTAACTTTGAGTAGTAAACATTAATTAACTGCTTTAATTAATGTGTTTCCTAACCCTAAGTAATACATAATGATTGTTAATATATCTTTAAACAGTTAATTAATGTTTAATAATGTACTAACTAACGTTAATTAAGGGACCCTTATTGTAAAGTGTTACCCTCTGCTCTGCTGTCCAATACACACAGGAAGCTTCACTTTTCATTCAAATAAACGAATGCTACTGCCACAATTGTTAGATTTCATCAATGAGACCAACATTTATCTCCTAAAAATAATTTAACCAGCCGGTGGTAAACCTCTAAAAACCTGCGGGTAAGTTAATTACCGAAAAAACCTGCGGGTAAGTTAATTACCGATCGTTTTCTCCCCCGCAATAACGACGTAGTGCTGGCCGGCCGAGCAGCTCTGCAGACCGGCTGCTGTCTGTGATGTCGCGGTCACTGCGGAGCTTCACTTATCCGAAAAACATCGGAGCAAACTTCTAAAAAGCCGTCATTTGGATAAACTGGCCGTATATTTGGGATCTAAACAGTTACTTTCTCGCATGAAAAAATATTAACATTTAAAACTTAATAAAGTTACATAATTACAGCGCTGGAGTGGGAAATAAAACAGCTTTTCACCTGTTTTACACCTGCCGCTGCCGGTTGCCGCGAAATGCATTCTGGGAAACTCGTATACTGCATACTGCGGTGTGAACAGCGTCGGTCGGCTGAAGTAGCAGACTGAATCCCACATTCAGTATGCAGTACAGTACAGTACATACTGACGCAGTATGTAGTAGGCAGTACGGTAGTATGCGGTTTCGAATCTATCTACTTTGAATGTTCTCCCTGCTCCCTTCCAACCAATGGAAGAAATGTTGTGATGCTATTGTCAAATTGTGAAATTGCCTTGGTTGGAATAAATAAAAAGAAAGAAAGAAAGAATACAGAGGTCACCAAAATGAGGAACCTGTGGCCTGTCCCGGGACATGCCGGGACAGGTCGAGGTGAGAGGGCCACAGGGTCAGGTGATTGCGAAATTTAGAGAAATAGAGAAGTGCGCGTTGACCAAATATGGGCACGGACCGGTGCAGAGTGGTGGAGAAATTATTCCATGACACAAAGTAAGGGTGTTGGCGGTCCAAACATATAAAAAGGTTATTGGGTCGAAATAAAGATAGTGTGCGTCGGGACTGGGTGCGAGAGCGACCTATTCAGACCCTACTCCTGCGAAGACTCCGATGACTGGTGCATCTATAGAACATCGCCATCGAACAAGAAGACTGCGCATAGCAATTTGATCTCGGTTGATCTCCACACTCTCTGCTGGTCCGCTCCCAGGGGCTTAGGCCCCCGATCATCATCCCCAGCAGAAGGGGTTCAGGAAATTCGAAGCCGGCCGAAACCTGCGTTCTTATATTCTAGAAATTCGAATCAGGCAACTATCCATCAGAGGTAGGGTTGATTAATAGGGTCAGAATTTGATTTTAATTATTTTCTTTGATTTTCATTTTTATGCTCTGATGCTGCTTTGTCCCTGCTAAATTCCTGCAAATAAATTTACAACCTAAAAGACAAGAGAACTGTTATCCTCATCTTTTGTGTCAGAGGTTTTAATTCAATTATCACTATATTGCTGTTCATGATCATAAGAAGTTAAGCCATAGTGTGCACAACATCTTTAAGACTCTTAGAGGTTAATCTAGTATTGTGTCCACTTTAAAAGATAAACAGGTCCCTAGGGTTGTTTTTCCAAACCATTAAATTAAACCTAGCCAATAACAAGTGCAAGGATCAAAGAGGAAAGCTGCCGGGTTACTACTTCTGGGTGGGGGGGCTGCTCTATCAGAACTAGTGGCTTTGGGAAGCGGGACAGACGTCAGGACGAAGGCAGTTAGAAGCTAGGCGAGTTTCCTCATCACCAGCTTAAACATTCTTTAGAAATTCTACTCTGGTCCATGACCATTAGAACTTAAGAAATTACCCTTTAATTAGAGAGCTGGTCTAGTATAGGCTTTTCTTTACAGGAGCCTAATACCGGGGATCTAACACCCTAGTCTGCATGGATCTGATGATATAATACATCCATGGTCTACGTGGATTGATGCGTGATGGCTGCGTGATTTAATTTGCATATGTTTGATATTAAAGTAATCCAAAAGTAACTAACAGTAATCTGTTACATTACTTCAATTTTGTGATACTTAGAGTAAGTTACTAATTACATTTTTTAAGTATTTTTTTTTTGGCTTTTTGCCTTTTTATTGATAGCACACAGTAGAGATAGACAGGAAAGGGGGAGGCAGAGAGACGGGGAATGACAATGAAAGGTCTGCCCGACGCGGGATTCGAACCGGGGCCGCCTGCGGTGAGGACTGTAGCCTCTACATGGGGCGGCCGCTCTACCCACTGCGCCACACACCGCCCCCTAATTACATTTTTTAACAGGTAACTTAAAGTAACCCTCCCAACCCTGGGTATATAGCATGGATGTATGGTTTTTAGCCCGCCAGTAGCGATCGGGGCCGTTCAGGAAGGTTTCAGTCGGTTGGTCAGCCGGCCAGTCTGATCTTCAGGACTGGAGAAACACCATGTCGTGCCACAGTCGCCCGCCACGGAGTGTGATGGTCTGTCTCTTGGCCATGATGAACCTCCGCCGCAACAAAGACCCCCACTCCGTGGCGGCAGGCGGTTGGCGGTGGCCACCGTGTTTCTTGAGACATTAGACAGCATTAGGTCTCAGCCTCTCTGACCTCTGCGATTCTGGTGCGCCACAGGTCAGCGATACCGGGACACCAAGTCTGTCGGTCCTCTGCTCTTCCTGATCGGCTCTGGCTGCAAACACCCCGCGAGTGAAAGCGGAGCGCTCCAACCGAGTCTCTCCACTCCTCTCACCTACAGGTTTTTTGGCCAGTGGGAAAGGGGTATTTGCGATTTCTTCTGCTAATTCAGCATGGCTCCAGCAATGAATTCACACGCATTTTGTTCAGTAAACGCTCTTTCTAGTTGAAACAACATCATGAGCTCTGGTGATTATCTAATGGTTGTAACGATCAGAGCAGGAGGACCCACAAAGCAGAGGCACAGACAAACGAGTGGCAAAATGGGAGGTCAGTTTATTTCAGGGTCAAAACCAGTAGATCAGTCAATTCACAGGCAGAGGTATCACAATCACTAGGCTAAACTCGTAGTCAAACAAAACTGGGTCGAAAGTCTAGGAATCACGAGGAGAAAAGGCTGGAAACGCTCACTGAAACGGACGAGACAATCTGGCACAGAGGGGTGGGAGAGCACAGCTTAAGAACACAAGGGCTGGGGAGACAATGACACACAGGTGAGAGACATCAAGGAAACTCAACAGGGAGAGGGGGATGACAGACAGCTCACCAAAATAAAACAGGAAATAAACAAGAAACAAGACAGGACAGAACCTAACACTAAACAACCCTAAAGGGTCCTGACAATGGTCGCTTTCAGCCATCATTAACATATGTATTTTCATTCTTTCCAAAGGATCTGAGGCAGGCAGATCACATCACATCCAAGGTTTTGAAATAGAATGGATTTATTAGCTGGTAGGCTGCTGTGCATCTCTAGCTCATCAGCATTGAAGATCATTGGCCTGTCACGGAAAATGAGCCTCCAATAGCACTAATTGTTAATGAGTTACAGTTACTGATGGTGTGAGCTTGCACAGTGTCCCTCACAGCTGGAAGCAGCTCACCCACCACCTCCAGAAACGTCACATGGATTTTTGTTCTATTTAAAGACTTTGTAATCCAGCAGCATAGTGAAGGGTAGTGGATGTGACGCAGTGGGCTCACCTCACTCCCCATCATCCCCTCTGCTGGAGACAAGCCTCACTTACGTAACTGTACATAAGTCACCAATTAATACAGAGTTTTGAAGAGACCTTTGTAAAGATTTTTCTGGTTAACCAACACTGGCAAAATAAAATCTTTTCACTGTGTCACCATACTTAATTGGCAAAATAAAGTAATAATGGTAGAAACAACCAACAACAAAGTAGTTTGCAAATGATTTTTGATCATAATTACATTACACTCAGATGAAAGTGATGATAACAGAAAATGTCTGTCTTAGTAATAACAAGAGCTATGGTAATATTTCAGTGTTAGGTGTGATGTGTGCTAACAGTTTTGAAAAAGTGTTTAAAGTATTGACAAATGGGTCATAACGATTGTAAAAAAACAAACAAAAAACAAAAAAACTGTAATACACTAATAGAATTCACCCAATCTTCCAAGACACTGACACATCATTGTCTTCCAAGATTAGTCTGTCACAGCACAGTGTCATAAAAAACACTGACAACTGATGGAATAACACAAACTGAATCACTTTCCTTGTGTCAGATCTACTGTTTTACAATCAACAGATTATTGTATTTATCATAAATTGACTTTTGTGCTGTAGTTTCCTTTGAACCAACAAGATCAGTGAGGTAGGATGGGGCCTGGTTCTGGAGGGCTTTGAAGGTGAGGAGAAGGGCTTTGAACTGAATGTGATAAGGAATTGGGAGCGAATGGAGGTTCTGAAGGTAATATAAATTCCAAATTAATTTATTAATTGTTCAACATTTGTTAAAACCTAGCACCAGGCTGTGTTTCGCTGTGAAAGCCATTCTTAGTAGGTACAGTTTGGGACTCAGAAAGCAGACATGTTGAAGCTCCTTCAAAAGCATCTGAGGTGAGTGACACTCCATCCACAGGAGAGCAGGAGTACTGATGGGCAGGCTGGTTGGTGTAGGCAGGGCCACCCCTGGTCAAATTGGGGCCCTAAGCAAAATTTTATTTGGAGGCCCTCCCCTGGCCGATGTCAATAGTTACACAATGCTATATGCCATTTAATTTGACAACATTTATTACTGTGGTAGTATGGGATTTGGGCCATGCTCTGCCTTAATGGGCTCTTTGCACAACTCCAATACTTCCTGAACTCAGTGCTGCTCCTTCATTTCCTGTCTTACATTATTGGACAACCTGATTAATCCAGGTGTGTCTGACCATTGTACTACCCAGACACACCTGGATTAATCAGGTCGTCCAATCATGTAAGACAGGAAACAAAGGAGCAGCATTAAGTCCAGGAAGTAGTGGAGCTGTGCAAAGAGCCCATTGGTGCCTCAGCTGACTTACGCTGGGTGCCCCGCCTTTCCTGCACACCTGGCTGCCTCACCTAATCGCCTCGCAGCTGGGTCGCTCCGCTTGGGTATGTCGCTGCACGGCTCGTTGGCGTTTCTCTTGAATTTCAGAAATCCTCCTTAAAATTGGCTTTTGTCCCTCATACAGTTCTGTGCCTGGATCTTTCCTCTCCCTTGTGAGTTGGGGCGTTGAGTGTTCCTCCCGTTAACGGGTCCCGTGTGCTGCGCCGGAGGAAGAGGTAATCAGCTGTGCTGCCGAGCGCTTCTCTTCCTCGCCTTTGTGATGTTCATTCAACACCTGACGGTATGTGTTGCTCAGGTCCACACACAATGGTCACAGTCACGTCGTTCACACTGATCACTCTGATACGAACTCTCGTGTCGGGACGCGTGTTTGGGGCGGAGTCCCTTATGGCGGCCCGTTGTGTTACATAGGCAGGTATATGTGTGTGGGTGTGTGTGTGGGTGCGCGGCTGCGCACGTGTGTGTGAGTTAGTAGAGAGGAAAAAGGAGAGAGAGAGAAAAGAGGGAGAACGGCGGCTAAAAGGGCGATCGGTTATACTAGTCAGGGCTGGACCCAATCTGTATCCAATACCACAGGGAGAATAAAAGAGCTGACGCTCTGATATCTTCACTGGTCTTCTGACGCGGATACGGAGAATTGCGTTCAGCACGTGACTAAGACCTAGTTAATATAACTAGTAAACATCAATCAACCACTCTAGTTAATACAACTAGTAAACATACAGCAAAATCACAATCAACATAACAGGACGCGGAGGTCCTAATAAAATCACGCTTAATTCTAGTCGCTGCCCAGACAAAAGCTCTCTTACTGAAGCGCAGTGGCGTGCACAGACTTTTTGAAGGGCAGGGGCGAAAAGGAAAAAAAGGGGCACCTAATAGCGCGTCCTCGCCACTGAAGAGGGCACTTTAGCACGCGTTTTGGCTTCCCTGAAGGCACTTTAACACGTGTTTTAGCTCCCAAGAGGCCACTTTAGCACATGTTTTGGCTCCTAGATGTGGCTCCTAGATGTGGCCAAAATTTTGGCCCTTTTTAACATCGATTTGGCCTGTTTTAATATCGATACCTTAAGACTAAAAAAACGTCGATTTGGCTTGTTTTAACACGTGTTTTGGCCCCCAAGAGGGCACTTTAGCACACGTTTTGGCTCCTAGAGAGCACTTTAGCACGCATTTTGGCTTCCAAGGGGGCACTTTAACACGTGTTTTGGCTCCCAAGAGGGCACTTTAGCACACGGTTTGGTTCCTAGATGTGGCTCCTAGAGGGCACTTTCAGGGCTGCCAAGTTTCAGAAAATGACAAGACTGAGACTGTAGCGACATGGTGCGTTTGGCCGGCGACCACAGGTCGGCGGTGAAAAAAATTTGGCCTTTTTAAACGTTGATTTGGCCTGTTTTATAATATCAATACCTTAAGACTAAAAAACATCGATGTGGCCTGTTTTAACACGTGTTTTGGCTCCCAAGAGGGCACTTTAGCACACGTTTTGGCTTCCAAGGGGACTTTAACATGTGTTTTGGCTTCCAAG
The DNA here is from genome assembly GCF_905171665.1 of Trachurus trachurus. Lineage (NCBI taxonomy): Eukaryota > Metazoa > Chordata > Actinopteri > Carangiformes > Carangidae > Trachurus > Trachurus trachurus. The sequence goes on from NC_139907.1 coordinate 30,454,098, forward strand.
AGGGCACTTTAACATGTGTTTTGGCTCCTAGAGGGCACTTTAGCACACGTTTTGGCTAACCATGAGGGCACTTTAGCACACGTTTTGGCTCCTAGAGGGCACTTAAGCACGCGTTTCAGCTCCTAGAGGGCACTTTAGCACGCATTGTGGCTCCTAGAGGGCTCTTTAGCACACGTTTTGGCTCCTAGAGGGCACTTTAGCACACGTTTTGGCTAACCATGAGGGCACTTTAGCACACGTTTTGGCTCCTAGAGGGCACTTAAGCACGCGTTTTGGCTCCCAAGAGGGCACTTAAGCACGCTTTTCAGCTCCTAGAGGGCACTTTAGCACGCATTGTGGCTCCTATAGGGCTCTTTAGCACACGTTTTGGCCCCCATGAGGGCACTTGAGCACACGTTTTAGCTCCTAGAGGGCACTTTAACACACGTTTTGCCCCCCATGAGGACACTTTAGCACGTGTTTTGGCTTCCAAGAGGGCACTTTAACGCGCGTTTTGGCTCCCAGGGGGCACTTTAGCACGCGTTTTTCAACAATTGGGCCACGAGGGGGGGCGACCGCCCCCCCTGCCCCCCCCCTGTGCACGCCACTGCTGAAGCGTGCTTCCCAGTGCTGATGAGGTCCGTCGACCTGATGGCCTGGGGCGGCTGTAGCGTCCCACAGCGGGATAAAACTGGTCGTCCTCTGGAAGGGTGGCAGAAAGGAGGGCCAGCTGAGTTAACTCTGATGACGACGGGTCTTTGGCGGAGTCCGACGTTGTCTCGTGGGGAGAGGGAGCGGCAATTGCGCGGCGGTCTCCACAGGATCCAGGTGTTTCAGATGAAACTTGAGGCAGTTTACTTGTCCAGCAAGCTCAGAACTGCGGCCTAGGTATTGAGTCCAAACGTTTGGTGCGCCCCCTTTAGTAACTTGGTTGCGTGAAGCCGGAGCTCCTTGCAGCACTTGGTTACCTGGGAAAAAGCCTGGAGCTGCGCGTCGCCGCAGCATTTAAACCTTCGGTGACGTCACGGGGATCCCTGGGGTTTTCCCCAGGTACTGACCAATGGGAGGCCAGAGTTTGAACGTCTGGGTGGAATCACACCTAGGTGTGATTTAACGGGCGTTGTCTGCTGGCGCGCATTCCTTGTCCCCAGCTGGTTTTATGGCCCTTTGTTTGAGAACATGTGGGTGAGGTCCCATTCCCAACACAGTGAAGCAGTTACTGCTTCGGACGTCATATGTCACGTGATTTTTTCCGCACCGAAACAAGCTTTGAAACAGTGGTTCGATGTTACTGGTTTGAAGCACGTATCGAAGCTTCAGTGTCGGACTGCCATCACTAGTGCACAGTGTTTTCACTTTAAAGTTGAGTTAACTGTTATTTCTTTTGATACTTTTTGTAAATATCTTTTTTGTTTATTTCACTGTGCATTTTTGGTGGCACTTTAAAAAAAAAAAATCTCTATTTTTGATAATTGAAACCTGCTTCATGAGTCTGCCTCCTACAATCCTTCACTCAGGCCAGCCCTACCACACAAAGTGAAATGATTTTATTATCAGTAGGCTATCTAGACTGATCAATTTTCTAATCAGTGTTCTTCTATCCAGGACCAACCATAACAAAATAACTGGAAACACAATAGTTTTAAGGAATTATATCACATCTCACTACAGAGACTGATTAATAATATAGTGAACTATTTATCTGCTGAAATTCTATTGAAGGACACATTCCACTTTCAGTCAGAGCAACAACAGCCTGTAAAGCGATACAAACTCGATTTTGATCACGGTAGGCTAAAGGTTCCCTTGGCAACGTGATACAGTGAGCGCTACTGTAGCATCATCATCGGTCGGTAGCATCATTAAATATTATTGCAGCTTATGTAGTCCCTCAGCTGAGCTTCTGACACATGATGCTAGTTTCAAATAAGATTATCAATGGCAGTAAAAGACACTTTTTTAGTCGATTTCAAACTGAAACTCTGAACAGAATTGGGCCCGGATCAGGTCTGCAGAATAAGTTAGCGAGAGGATCTAGCCAGGTTAAACGAGACACCTTCGTGCCACGCAGAACTCTGGCTTTATGCTCAACATACACCTCAGTACTGAGCTCTACTTGAAAAGTGTCCTCCTGATGTGTGTGCAGGGCTGCAGCTCCAACATGCGTTTACGACCACACATTGCACAACAGAACGCCGTGTAGTAAACGATAGTATGATTGGCTACAAAGTTTGTAAGTCGGGTGGTACGGCAGCTACCCGTTGTAATAAAGTATTAAACACAAGCCTAATTAGCCTAAATAACTGTGGGGCATATCAAGAAGACAAGAACAGAACGAGAAAAGACACTCACCTTGGGCATCACGACATCACAACACCTAGGCTTCTACTGGCGCTCGATTTGCTCACCCAGCTGTCCAGGAGTGCATTAGTATTTCGTGTGCATGTTATACCTATTTCGTGGCCACAAATTACTATTTTGTGGGAACTAATTAATATTTCGTGGGAACTAAATAATATTTTGTGGCCACAAATTAGTATTTTGTGGGAACAAATTAGTATTTTGTGGGAACTAATTACTATTTCGTGGGAACTAATTAATATTCCGTGGCCACAAATTAGTATTTTGTGGCCACAAATTATAATTTTTTTTATTGCATGTCCTATCACGGGCTCCGTACAGTACAGAAGTAATTTTTTTTTTTTTTTTTTTAAAGTATATTTTTGGGCGTTTTTGCCTTTATTTGATAGCATAGTGAGATAGACAGGAAAGGGGGAGGCAGAGAGAGGGGGAATGACATGCAGGAAATGTCTGCCCGACGCGGGATTCGAACCGGGGACGCCTGCGTTGAGGACTGTAGCCTCTACATGGGGCGGCCACCTTAAGCACTGCGCCACGCACCGCCCCAGTACAGAAGTAATTTAAGGTTCTGCATTAAATCCATTTGGGTTAAAAGTGTTTATTGATATTTGAATGTATTTGAATATATTTGTGGTACAGTGTTTTTCTAAAACTAAACAAAGTATATACTTATCACCTATCATTTTCCTTTAAAAAAAAAGACGGATAATTCATTTATTGTGTCTCCTGTGAAAAAAGGGACAAAACAGTGCTTACTTTTAAAAGAGAGGGACCCGTGTGCAGGGACAAGGGCGCCGCCATAGCTCAGCTCATCCATACTGGAAGTCCCAACCGTTAGTTGCTTTTCTTTGTTTATATTATTTATATGTTATTCTAAGAACCCCCTCTCTCTCTGGCCTGTCTAGCCTCTACCTGGTCTTTTTACTAAACTTAACCAACTCCTTTCTTCATTGCCTGAACCCAACCAAAGCACCCACCAAAGACATTTCTTTTTTCTCTCTCTCTCCTGGTCTGCTGTCAGCAGGAGCGGCGCGGCTGGGCAACTGGTAGGCTAGTTGTTAGCCGTTGGCCGTTAGCAGCGTTGTTTAATAACTCAATAACTTAAAGCAGAAGTCAGCGATCCGGTGGTTTTGGCTAACTTCTTGTCAGCTGATGGAGTTAGCAGTCCCCGCCCTCGTCCCTACGTCACCACATTCACGCACATCCCTTGGCTGCACACACAGAGAGGACTGTCCCTTTATGCCGTTCTCTCTCCTCAATGGATAAAGGTTGTAGGATACAAGGAAAGTTTTCTCCTCGGCTTACGGCAGAGCAGAGTGACTGACAGACCCGTGTTTCAGACCAAACACTCTATAGAAGTGATTGCTGTCGGAAGATAGAACTATTTAAGACTTATATTAACACAAACATTCTGCTTACTTCTGCTTTAATTTTTAAAGGCCAAGTCTAATTCAGTTAAATGTGCCATGATGATAGACGTAAGAGAGAATGGACAGAGTGGTCTAAGTTCAGAGAGGCCATTTTGACTTGGTTAACCACTATTTACAACTGTGAGGAGGAAAGCTTCATAGTGAACAACCAAAATTTTGTGGATGGACTACAACAGCAGAACACCACGTCAGGTTCCACTTCAGAGCAGAGTCATTACAATTGTTAGAGGTGTCCACTGTCATGTGGTTACTGAGGAGAATTCCTTCCAATAGAAGGTTTTATTCAAAGAAATACATCAGTCCCACTCCTCCCATGATGCACTGTGATATCTCTCCTATAGGTTATTTATGACGTTAAAACCAGTGCCTCACCTTTCATTACATCAAGAGTGACAGGACAGAACAGCACATTGTGTTCTATAAATAATGAACCCATATGCCTTGTTGCATTAATAAGTCATACACCAACTGCCTGTGAGAGTGGGGCAGCAGGGATTGATGCCATTTGTGCAGCTGCTATATTATAACTGTACATTCAACTATTATTTAAGCTAAAATGAAGTTTAAGAGCATCTCTGCAGCATCCATGTATAATGTCAGTAATATGTCCCCATTCCTGATGCTAAAACTCCTGCAAAGTGTCTAGTATGTAAAAGCCTACAATTAGACAATGGTAGGCATCACCATCACCTGACTGGAATAGTAGAAAGAGCTACCACCGTGCACAGAACTAAATTGGCCAGACGGACACAAGACAAACACCAAGGAAACCCAGAGGCTGAGCAGGAGGGCGACGCCGCTTAAGGGTCCCCCCCGGAGGACGGACCTCCAGCTGGACACAGGATACAGGAGCTGGGCCCTCAACCGGCTAACCTGCCTCTCAGATTTAGAGACTGATAGAAACAATGGGCCTCATTCACCAATATCTTCTTAAGAATCTTTTGAGATTCTTTCTTAAGTTGTTCTTAAGAGGTTCCTTAAAGCCCCAGTATGTAGGAATTACCCCCATCTAGCGGTGCGGTTGCATATCGGAACGTATTCTTGATGTTGCATTCAGGTGAAATCGGGCAGAAGTCAGACAGACAACAGACGCTGCATGTAACAGGTTAAACAAGCGTCTATGTAAACAAGTGGTCCGCCAGCACGAAGCAAAACAATACAGGCGTGACAATATGTTGTCATGGTGATGTCGTATTGTTTACCTGACCCACGTTTTACCGGCTTTCTCTCGTCGAGTAAAATAACATCCGGTTGGTTTGCCGACGGCCGTCTGCCTGACTGCACCTGAATGCAACATCAGTGCCTCCGTCCTTCCTCACACTACACAGTGGTGACAGTTTTAACAGGCCGAGCCCACAGCTCCGCTGAGTTTCCGTGGTTACCTACGGTCACGCTGCCACTCAACGTAAAAAATGGCGATGCAACATGGCCGCCTCGGTTCGGTGCGTCGCCCACTTATGTATTTGTAACGACTTGTAACAACTCAAGCTTTCATTTGTATGCGGGTGTGATTCGACTTCAGTGAAATACGTATTTATGAAAGCAATATTTGATTTTTGCTAATAAAAAGCCAAATAAGTTACATACTGGGGCTTATAGAAAACCCTACGTCAGATTCCTCAACGCGTTCGTGTTTTTTTTGCAATTGTTCGCAGCTGTGTTCCTACATCGATGAATGCCACCTCCTCATAAGTTGAGAGCGCATGCCAGGTGAGTCTAATAAACATGGGATTAGCATAGGTAACCGCCCCATTAATGTCTGTAAAAGGGCATGAGACTGTAGGGCCGTGTGCACACAGAACCCACAGGCATGAGCAGAGAAGTGAGAAAGAAAGTTGAAACGCTCAAATGACAATCTGGGAGGGAGCACCATACTCCAAATGTAAAACGAACTTTAGAAGTAAAGTGGAGCTACTGCATCAGAAATGAAACAAAGAAACAAACAAAAAGCTTATATTTAGTTTATGTTTTTATTAGGGTTGTCAAACGATAAAAAAATTTTAATCGCGATTACTCTCAAAATTTCATGAGTTAATGGCATCTTTTTATTTTTTGCTTGAAATAACAGCAATATGAATGGAAAGCATATAAGAAACATCCAGATCTGGATGTTTCTTATGCTTTCCATTCATGGTATTTAAAAATCAGCTGTCAGAGAGAGAGCAGCCTCCTTTGCTGAGAAACTGGTGCATTAATCACTAGGCTGGACTACTGTGACTCTCTTTTCAGGTCTCCGAAAAACTCTCTTAAGAGTCTCCAGCTGGTCCAGAACGCTGCAGCAAGGGGACTGACCATAGACTATAAAGCATGGACGTAGCACCCGTGACGTCACCCATTGGTTTGGGGGAGTCTGTTTTGTGTTCCTACTACAGGCATTTGAACTGCGCCATCTTGGATTTTAGTGGGAGTCTACTTTCCATATTTGGAGGGAATGCAGTACGGGTCAGCCGGCCGAGAACCCGCCCACTGAATTTGAAGCAACCAGCTAACTGCTGGTAACTGTTATGGGTGTTAGTATAGAACCACCTATTGGTTGTTCAGTGGTACTGCACTTTATGGAAAGCCACACAGTTTCCCAGCCTGCTTTGCGCTGTGTTATGATGCTTGTATGCAAGGGGGTAGATCTGACTACACGCAGGCGTAGCTCACAGTCGGCCATATGAGGACGGGCAACTTGCTCTGACTCTGGCTGCAGTTACAGTGCAGTAGATGGTGATCCAGTCATCTGCACTAAAAAAAACGATTCATAACTCTGTGAAAAATAAATCAGTATGTAGCTATTACTTTAACTATTTGCATAATGTCACTATAATGTTACTTTTACAAAAAAAAAATACATTATTAAAATTATCCGTGATTCTAAGTATGCTGCATCATAACTGCATAAACGTTCATAAAAATCAAACCGTTTTGAAATCGGACAAAAACTGAGCAAGTTCTGGTCATTATAGCAGAACATGCACCAGAGGCTTAATGCTCTGAGGGAGAGTTGCCCGTCCCAAGATGGCCGCCGTACTGGCTACGCTTTGTCATTGGGAAACAGCTGCGGGTGAGTCATCTAGTTCTTATATATATCTATGCTTGTATGTCTCTTACCATTGGTACTAAAGTAGCAGTGAAGCTAAGGACTCTGTCTTTTCTTTATTACACCATTACACCAAACAGTAACTGTCTGTGAACCTGTCACTCAACGTAACCACGTCCTGATTTATGTAAGAATTTGAAGCCTAAACAATACTAAAACGGTTGTGATACAAAAAAATTAATATACATAATATGTGTGGGTGTGTGTGTGTCTGTGCGTGGGACGGGTAGGCTAGGGGATGGGGGGTGAGAGACAGTGAGTGTGTTGCTGTGTGTAAAGAGGAATGTGCAATAATGTGTCATAAGCCATTTCTGCTGTAGCAAATGGTCAATCTACTGTATATGTCCACGTAAGGCAATAATTCTTTGTGTTGTAATTTCTGGGCATCTGTGGGGGGCATGCATGGAGCTTTTTTTTTTTTTTTTTTCTTTTTTTTTAACCTTTATTTAACCAGGCGAAATCAATTAAGAACATGTTCTTATTTACAATGATGGCCTGACAAGAGGCATAAGCTTCTTGATGGGGGGTGGGGAGAGGGGGCTGTGAGGGAGAAAAGATAGGTTAAAAGACAATAGCAAATATACACAACAATACAAACATTCAGCAGAAACAGGGCATAAAAGTTAATAAGAAGGATATTCAAGCATAGAAGACAAGATTATTACAAGCATAAAAGAGAGTAAAAGTCTGTTACAGATAATAGAGGATTCATTAGAGAGCAGTGTGTCACAGAAAGTGGCCTAGGCCAACGGCGGTAGGTATGGGCGTTCAACAAGCAGAAACTGAAAAGGGTTAGATAGTTGGGTAGTTAAATAGTAGGGAAGCAGCTGCAAGAATCTGTAAAAAGGTGTGAGATGGCGTCTTTGAAGGCCGGGATGGAGATGAAGTTATCCAGTTTAAGGTGTTTTTGTAATGCATTCCAGTCAGAGACAGCAGCTGACTGGAAAGATGCAAGGCCAGATGTAGATCTGGTTTTAGGAGTTGTTAACAGAATGAGATGGGAGGACCGAGTGTTGTATGTGACAGGAAGTCGGTGCAGCAAGCAAGACAGGTAGGGGGGTGTACGTTGAAGAAGGGTCTTGTAAATGAGAGTGAGCCAGTGGATCTGACGGAGGGTGTGAAGTGATGGCCAGTTTACCAGGGAGTAAAGACTACAGTGGTGGGTATTGTAAGGGGCGTTAGTGGAAAAACGGATAGCAGAATGATAGAGTGTGTCCAGTTTAGCAAGAGTGCCTTTACAAGCAGTGCGATAGATGGTGTCACCGAAATCGAGTGTAGGGAGAATTGTCAATTTAATGAGAGTCTGTTTAGCAGAGGAAGTGAAGGCGAGACGATGTCTATAAAGGAAACCGAGTTTAGCCCGGACCTTAGCCTGTAGTTGAGAAATGTGGTGTGAGAAGCATAGCGTAGAGTCTAACCAGATGCCGAGGTATTTGTAGGCAGAGACATGGTCCAGGATAGCTCCCTCGCAGGTAGAGATGATTAGTGGAGACGGAGAGGGAGTGCCCTTCCGGTGAAACCACATGGCTTTTGTTTTGGATGTGTTGAGTGAGAGTTTTAATAATGATAGAGCCTGCTGTACCTGGAGAAAGCTATCCTGGAGTGTGGCTTGGACAGAGGAGAGAGATGGACCATAGGCATAAAGGATTGTGTCGTCAGCATAAAGATGAATGAGTGAGTTACCAGCAGCCTGGGAAATATTGTTGATGTAAATGGAAAATAGTGAAGGGCCAAGTATAGAGCCTTGAGGGACACCTTTAGTAACTGGGAGGGGGTGAGAAAGTGAGTTGCCAAACCTTACACGTTGCACCCGATGGGCATAGACGGATTACCGCATGGGCAAAGTGGGCGTGTGCCCAGGGCCCCAGACCCAATAGGGGCCCTTGGCCTTCAGAGTTTTTTTTTTTTTTTTTTTGTACAATTTAAAAAAAAAATATTGGAATGAATGTGGTTTTGAAAATGTAGTATGATTATAAAATCAATTGAATGCTTTAGAAATGATAAATCAGTAATGTGTGATGACACAATGACGTACGTACGCTGAGGTCAAATGTACAGTGCGTTTTTGGAATGGAGACTCGGGCGCTCAGTGGATCAGCTGTTAGCTACTAGACGAAAACAAAGGAAAGAAAAGGCTGAAACGGCTGAAACTGCGCTATGTAAGTGGCCGTAGAGGACAGACTGATCTGAGAGTTGGACTACCTTATCAAAGACTTTTCCAGGAAAAAGCCGGTGGTTTTGGTGAGTAGTTTCTATAGGCTGTAGCCGATATCCAAGTACTCCAGTAGGCTACTCGGCATCTGAGTGCAGTCTGACCCCGACTCATAGGCGCCGATTCCGTGGATGCTCCGGTGCTCAAGCACCCACTGACCAGGTTGAGCACCCCGGGGGGCACGCCACCAGATGCGCATTTCTCCGTGCCGGTCGGCAAGCGCCTTGGTCCTGTGTGTGTGTGTGTGTGTGTGTGTGTGTGTGTGTGTGTGTGTGTGTGTGGCTCTGTAAAGATGAATAAATAGAAACCGCTGGAGAGCGCGAGCCTGGCACAGAGGTGCGCGCTCTGGCGCATCTGGCACAATCTGTTAACGGCGCAGGAAGGAAACTGGCTCCGCTCCGCGGCTATTTCACGTCCGACGTCGATGGTAAACTCACGTTTTTATTGATATTGTAGCGTCCGATCCGACGTAACTACAACATAACACAAATTTATCTGCTCTCACTTCTTCATCTGCTCCTCCTCACTCACTCACCTACACACAGACACAGGACTCTGTCTTCCTCACACTCACCCCGGCCCCTCATCCAACCTGCCCGTACTGTACCATACACATTGACAGTCAGTCAGAAATCACAGAACTTAAACATCATAACAAGAACGTTACTGCGGGGTCGCTACAATATTTACAGTTTTTCAGTTGTGCAATAGGCTCTTATTAATAATCCAATCCATTGCTACGTGGCATGATGCGCACCAGTGTTTGTAGAGCCCGGTTCAGGGGTGCACAACCCCCCCACCCCCCGCGCGCACCACGGGCAAAAACATATATAGCTATTGTCCTGTACATGGCAGGTGCCAAACAAAAAAGACCTAAAATGACAGTGATTTTGTTTTGTTGTGTGTTGCCCGGTGTTATTATGTGCGTAATGGGAAGAGCGCCTTTGCGCGCGCACTGTTTGCTTGTGTAGGCAGGGGCCCGTGGCGAGTTTGTGTCCAGGGCCCGTGGTCATGATAATCCGTCTATGCCGATGGGAGAGATAGTGAGAGAACCAGGCCAGTGAGTGATCTGAGATCCCGATACTGCTCAACCTGCTGATAAGAATAGAGTGGTCAACAGAGTCAAAGGCTTTGGCAAGGTCAATGAAAATGGCAGCACAGTATTGTTTGTAGTCTAGGGCAGAGGTGATGTCGTTTAACACTTTTAAAGTAGCTGTTGTACACCCATACCCGGCTCGAAAACCAGACTGTACATCGGATAAAATACCAGAGACGGCAAGGAAGTCTGTGAGCTGTTTGTTCACAAGCTTCTCAAATACCTTAGACAAACATGGCAGAATAGAGATAGGTCTGTAGCTATTTGGGTCGGACTGCTCACCACCCTTGAACAGAGGGAGGACAATAGCTTCTTTCCAGTCTGAGGGTATTTCAGCCGTGTCGAGAGAAAGGTTAAAGATTGCAGTTATGGGTGCAGCAATAATGGGAGCCGCGGTTTTAATAAAAAATGCAGGAAGATCATCGCACCCAGCTGATTTATGAGGGTCTAGCGCAGATAACTCCTTTAGAACCTCAAACTCAGCAAGTGGACGAAGAGAGAAACTGTGTGGGGAGGGAGTTCGAGAGGAACTGTGGGCCGTCGATGGCGGTATAGTAGAGCATTTGGACTGAGTATGCGCAGAGACAGAGACAGAGCCAGACTTTGTGAAATGGCTGTTGAAAGTGTCTGCCATAGCTGTCTTGTCCGAAATAACAAGATTGTTTGTTTTGAGCAAAACGGGCAGGGATGAAGGTTTGTTCTGGAGTTTTCTTACAGTTTTCCAGAAGGCGCTGGGATCAGAGCTACACTGAGCAAATTGTGCCTTGAAATAACCAGATTTAGCCTGTCGTACAGCTTGTGTGGCCTTATTGCGAAGCTGCCGGAATCTAAGATAGTCAGAAGGGGACTTTGTTTTGAGCAGGTGTTGTTATAGTCTGATTGTTTATTTTGTATATTTGTGGCGCCTGGAGTCTCTGGTCCGTCCAAAATGAATTTCTCCCAAGGGAGACAATAATGACTCATCTTATCTTATCTTGTTTTCTTGTCTGTAACAACATCTATTGCACGTCTGTCCGTCCTGGGTGAGGGATCCCTCCTCTGTTGCTCACCCTGAGGTTTCTGTGTCCCTGTTAAAAGGGTTTTCTAGGGAGTTTTTCCTCAGTGGATGTGAGGGTCTAAGGACAGTTATGTTATGTTATGATGCCATGTAAAACCCTTTGAGACAAACGGGCTATACTACAAATAAAATTGCATTGCCTTGCCTTTAAGTGTACGGCTGTCGATGTTGTCTGGGCCGACTGCTTTCCAAATGTTTATTCTCCTCAGGGTCTTGACCACGTCTGCAGATGAAATAATGTGTGGTGGTGATGAACTCTGACTTGTACCTTCTCTTCCAATAGGCTCGGTGTTGTGGGCCTGGAAGCGGGCATAGAATTCATTGAACTCATCTGGTGAGAAGTTGCTGTCAGTGATGGTCCCTCTGTTTCTGTCTCTGTAGCCTGATGATGTTTTCAAGTCCATGCCACATGTGCTGAGTATCAGTGGAGGTGTAAATGCCCTTCCAGTTTCTGCCTGTATTGTTTTTGGGGGTTAATGTTGAGTAAGTGTGTCCTCTGTGTAAGAGTCGAACTGCAGCTGAAACGTGATGGGACTGTGAGTGGAAGAAGCTTTTGTCAGACGATGGGAGATATGGGACATTTCTTCTTCATGCTTTAAAATAGGAAAAGCATCTGCAGAGCACTTCCACAGACATATATGTGTCATACATTTTTTATAAGGCTTTTGACTAAAAGAAAAGCTCTATACTTTTTTGTCTGAGCAGCATGGATCTGAGATTGCTTTATGGTTTATTTAAGATGACTTTCCTCAGGAAAATCTGAGGAGGAAAATCTATTTTCATCTGCATGTGTCAGAAAACACAATTACAGGAACTCAGACATTTGGAAGAGTACATTTACTGACATTGAGAGCAAAATTGTTTGAAGTTCTTCAGTTGTAATAATCTTCTCTATGGAAGCCCATTTCATAGATCACAGCAGTGGCGTGCGGTCATTACAAGCAAGGCAAGCAGTGCTTGCCTAGTAAAAGAAAGAAAAAAAAAAACTTCCGAAGTTTAAGCGATATCTCTCCTTATACCTGATTTAAACTGCCGTATGTCTCATATGGGATCAATATTGCTGCTTGTAGTGCTGCCCCCTGTTGACCGCGGTGTTAGGGTGACCATTTCCATGACACCAAAAAGGAGGACATTATGCGGCATATCAATAAATTACTACGGTGTACATAGGACTCTGGTATACTCTTATTTATAGTATAATTTTGAGTGGTTTAAAGATGATGTTTGTGTAGCTTGTAACGCCGCATTATGTAATAATGACGCATTATGTAATAATGTAATAAATCTTCACGTCATTATGTAATAACGCCGCATTTTGTAATAATCTGCCGCATTTTGTAATAAAAATCTTGAACGCAATATGTAATAAACTTTGCCGCATTTTGTAATAAGTTGTTACATTTTGCATCACTTATTACATATTGCGGGTGTTACACTTTTTTATGAAAAAAATGTAATAATTTGGTGCATTATGTAATAAACCACCAAAATGGATGTCTTAATTAGAAAAAAACATTAACAATAATACACGCTGCTCCTCCTCCCCGCTGAGCAGAGCGGTCTCCTCCGACAGCGGGTCCCACGGGGATGGTAACCGCTCCGCGTCTCTCCCTCCCCCCTTGCCCACCGACAATAATACGCCCGGGTCATGTTCGTCTGTGGAGGGATGACATGGACCACGGTCCGACTGGAGCTCCAGGCCGGGTCCAGCTCTGCTCCAGCAGCGGCAGGGGCGGCTGGGATCACCGCCCCCGGAGCCGCAGCTGGGGCGAGCTGGGGGGGATCGAGCTGTGGGATTTCATCGGGCTGATGATGCTGGAAGTGATTTTGCCTCTGATTTTCACCAGATTTTAATATTCATACTCATTATTAATAATACTGCACAACTGAAAGGTGAGTTTGAGGGGAGCGTACCTATGTTCCCCGGGTTCTATGTTCCCCCTTTTGTTTTAAAAAAGGTCCTATGTTCCCCGTTTTTTCCAAAAAAGCTCCTATGTTCCCCGGTTTGTATGGAACCGGGGAACATAGGACCCTTTATTTAATAAGAAGGTCCTATGTTCCCCGCTGTTGCCGGGGAACATAGGACTTTCTTTTTAAATAAGGGTCCTATGTTCCCCGCTGTTGCTGGTTGACACACACGCACGTTTTAAGACATGCGTACAGATGTGATACAGTCAGTGGAAGCTTAATAAATAAACACAAAGTCTCCCCCCCGTGTGCAGGTGTGTGTGTGTGTGTGTGTGTTGGCGCGTGGTGAGGGCGAGTGAGGGAGAGAGACGCCGAGGTGACCACGCCAATCCTCTCCCTCGTCCCGCTTGGCTGCAGACGGACCCGGCCGTGCTGCGTCCAGACGGGCCTTTACAGGGTAACAACACACCATAAATAATCCACTATGATGCTTTGGAATCGCCCCCACACCAGCCGTCCAAACGCCGACTGCCACGGTCCCATTAATGCACCTGTGCGCATTACGCACACAACTTACGGCAAAAAAAACAAAACATTCATTCATTCATTCATTACAGGTCCGCACATCCCCGTGCGCAAACGCCAAGGATAATTGATCATGAAAAAAACCTGGGGAGCAAAGCTGCAAATCAACGAGCCCATAGCTCCAACAGACTATAGGCAAAACCCAGTGGATCACTACAAGTTGTTGCAACTTTGGGGAATTTCCTCCGGATAAAAAAGGCTTACAAACAGGGACCAGGACAGCTTTATAATATGCACAAAGATCCAAAGGAAACGAAAGGTAAAGAAAAAACAAACAAACAAACAAAAAAAGCAACAGCACGAAGTAGTTAAAATGTGTGTTTTACGCATGCCTCTGTGCGTCTGCCTGTTCAGCTCCACCTACACGTAAAATGACATTTGGCTCAGCCAAGATGTCCGTTGTCTATGCTCACAACCATTACAACAAACGAAATTATTCCAAGCAAATCATTTGGTGATTTGAAAGCCTAACAAATTGACATTTTCATTCTTTAAGATGAAGAAACTTTGTCTTGAGCAAAACTTCTTTCCTGCCACTTCTTTCTGTCATTTTACTGCACGTTTGTTACCAGTTTCCATCATATTTGTATCACAATAAATCCTGAGAAAATGTTTATTATAGCAGCAAAAGGAAATGTGCAATAGTAAATCATATGCATTAGGTTCTCAAATCAGCTGTTAATCTGCAGGGAGGGCAGGAGTCATAAACTGAAAAACAAATGTGTAGACGAACAGGAGAGCTGGTAGGAAGAAAGAAAAGAAAGAGTCAGAGCGCAGCGCATCCTGTGGATAAAGATGCATCCGCCGCGATCTCCGTCTCTCTCTCTCTCTCTCAGTGACGCGCTGTCATTCATTTCAGCACCGAGACAGCGGACAGCGTGACTTGGTCACAGTTCAGCACTAGACAAAAGATATCAGTAGTTCACTCTGTGGCAAATACATCCATGGCACTGTCCATAAGGCAGAAAGAGAACTCAACACTGTCTTCTCCACAAGTAGAAAAATATAATAATAAAATAATAATATAACGCATTTTATAATGGGCTGGGTTGAGGGTGAGGAAGACAGAGTCCTGTCTGTCTGTGTGTGCCTGTAGGTGTGTGAGTGGGGAGGAGCAGAAGAAGTGAGAGCTGTCAGATAAAGTTTGTGTTATGCTGTTGTATAGTTACGTTGGGTCGGACGCTACAATATCAATAAAAACATGTGCTTAACATAAGACGTCGGACGCGAAATAGCCGCGGAGCGGAGCCAGTTTCCTTTAACAGATGCGCCAGAGCGCGCACCTCTGTGCCAGGCTCGTGCTATGCAGCGATTTGTTTATTCATCTTAACAGAGCGCGAGCGAGATTTAACACACACATTCACACAGGCGACACACACATACGGGCTACACATGATACACATACCCACACACACACACATCTGAGGGGCCGAGGCGCCTGCCGAGCGGCACGGAGAAAAGCGCATCTGGTGGCGTGCCCCTCAGGGAGCACCCAGGTTGAGCACCCTGGGTGCTGGTCAGTGGGATAGATAGATAGATAGTTAGATTTGACCGTCCTACTAGAAATTAATTCATATGATTCATGCATGCTGGTATGCTTAAAGTCAATGTTATTCTGATGGTCCTAATGTCTTTTTTTTCTAATTAAGACATCCATTTTGGTGGTTTATTACATAATGCACCAAATTATTACATTTTTTTCATAAAAAAGTGTAACACCCGCAATATGTAATAAGTGATGCAAAATGTAACAACTTATTACAAAATGCGGCAAAGTTTATTACATATTGCGTTCAAGATTTTTATTACAAAATGCGGCAGATTATTACAAAATGCGGCGTTATTACATAATGACGTGAAGATTTATTACATTATTACATAATGCGTCATTATTACATAATGCGGCGTTACATAGCTGAATAGGAAAAATATTAATGAAAAGTCAAGTATTTGTTAACAGTATTTGTATTTAATAATAATAATAATAATAAGACTTTATTAAGGACACAATCAGAGGTCCATAGGGACTAAAAATACATAAAAAACAAACAATAAAAACATGGCAACAGTTAATGTAAAACAAACATCGATCACAAACATAGCCATCAATATCAACCAGATACGGTCCCAGAGGGACAGACATCAGCCCTCACATACAGACTAGAGCGCCAGTGGCTCCACAGTCTTGAGGAGAACCTTAATGAGCTCTTCTCACCATCACACAGAAACAAAATTATATCATTTCTAGAGGCTAATAGCCTGCACATAAATTTATACATAAGATTGCGTATTACAGCAGAGCAGTTTGGCACTCCAACATTAACAAACATCTCACTGGCACTGCACCACCGAGGAAGCTTTAAAAGCATCCTCATGCCATCGTTGTAGGCCACATTTAGTCTCTGCATGTTTTTTTTTACTGTAAACGCTCCACAAGTGTGCAGTATACAGGGGAGTACAGTATGCTCTAAATAACGCTACCTTGACATTACTAGTGCACATACTGAACTTCCGTGCAAGCATGTTGGCCTGCAAGTAAAGCCTCCGACACTGTCTGTTTATGTCTCTATCATCAGACATATCGTTTACAATATGATGACCAAGATATTTCACTTCATTACATTCTTTAAGAACTGAACCAGATAAAAAGAATTCAGGGAAAACTAATTTCCTATCACCTTTACCTCTGACAAAATAATATTTATTCAATACATTGTGGTGTTCAAAAAGTGACCACTGAGATGAATCTTTTAAAGTGCAGAGTGCCACAAAGCATAACATGTGTGGACTTAAATGTAAAAAACAATTAACAGGTAACATACATAATTCAAAAAAAAAAGCTTTTTAATAAAGCCTAAATAACCTTTTAGGTTATTTAGGCTTTATTAAAAAGCTTTTTTTTGAGATTGTAAATAAAATAAAAATAAAAATACATTCAACTACTCAAAAAGTATAGCATTTCTAAAGTGCTTCAGTCTTTTGGGGACTTGTCTTCAGTGTCTGTGTGTGTGCAGCAGACCTGTCTTTAAGCAAACTCCACATTCACCCTCTGTAGCAGCTCAGGATCAACAGCCCCTCTGTCATCATGGCTTCCAAGCCCCCACTGCACCTGGGCCTTTTTATATCCTGCAGAGACTGGTACAAATAACAACATAGCAACAATATAGTTATCAATCTTCCAAAATCTGTATTGTTTTCAACCCAATAAATATAAATATTTCATGTAGCCCATCAGTGAAATCATAAGATTAGTGTACTCACCAAAATAGTTGATTGTCTATCTGAAATACTTCTGTTCTTTCTTGGCTGCATCCAAGAGTTTTTTGTTTAGGGTGAACTTCTTGTACATATCTGTGCAGGGATGGGTGAAATTGACACACACTTGCAGCTCAGCCTTGACACTGTCCACATCCAGACGATTCCTCTCGTTTCTCCATGCAGTTGTCATCATTGAAAAGACACGTTCTGTGTGTGCATTGCTGCATGGGATGGAGAAAATGTCCTGAGATTCACAAGTGGTACATCTGCTTTGGAAAACAGTTTCAAATATCGTTCCTCACTGTGGCAACCTTCCATTTCTGGTGAACTGAAGGAACCTTCCACCATGGCATATTCCTCATGCAGTCCATCCATATCAATGTCCAGATTGCAGGCCTGGACAGCAGCACTGTAGTCTTCAAATGGCACAGCAGTTGTGAGGCCAAGCTTGGCTACTTTGCTATGAAAGCTTGTGTCAGAGAAGTCATATCTTTCACTGATTTATTTCTTTGCTCTTTCATAAAAAAAGCAGACTGGCAAGGGGGCAGCTGCTTCAGTTTGGTGTTGACAGCAAACCCAAAGAACCTGTCCTTCATCCTTCTTTCCAGCTTTTGTTTTAGTTCAGTCATTACCTTAAACACCGATGTAATGCTGAAGGATTTTGCCTCAAGTGCTTCGATCGTGTCGGAGAACACCTTAAGAACATGGCTGAGAAACAGAAAATATGTCTCTGACACCTCATTTCTTTCCTCTCCAAAACATCTTCACACAATTCTGGCACATCCCCCCTCACCCTCACTCTGGAAGTAGCTGGTCAGGGCCTTCCAATATTTCAGGATTCTGTCAATGGATGGCAGCAGGGACAACCACCTGGTGACAACATGCCGCAGCAGGTTGCATTCCTCCACCTCCACAAACTCACAGAATTCCTTCAATTGTGCTGTTCTGCTTGCTGATGTGCTGAAATGGCTGTAAATCTTCAGCACAGCATTTTCCACATCAACATCAAGGCTGCTTGCTGCATATCTGGTTGTGTAATGCAGAATATGGGCCAAACAGTTTGCAGGGAGCACATCTTTTTGGCTCAGTTTCAGCTTCTGATACACACTGTTATGTTTGCCATAATCGACACTGGCATCGTCTGCTGCATATGCAGACATGTTTTTCACCTCTAAGCCAGACATCTCAAGTTTTGCCAGCAGCTGGTTTGTTATGGCTTCTGACGTTTCGTTGCTGTCACTATAAAAATCCAACAGGACATGTTGGATGCCTTCATCAAAGTGAAAATACCTTACCACAATGGGAAAACACTTGGTTGTTCCTTTATTTGAGGCGTTGGTTGCCACGGAAAAGGGTAGGTTGTTTTCTTTTATGTAGTCGGTATGTTCCTGTACCGAATAGGGAGCGATGACGTTCTCGCACAATGCCTTGGCTTTTGTTCGGCCACAGGTCATCCCTTTAGCTGTGGGCGAGTCACTGAAAATCTCCCGGTCCACTTTCATGCCGCAGTCTGAACTTCTGTAGGACTGGTGATGCTTTACAGCATAGTACACCTTGCACAGCTCCGCAGCGGTTATCTTGTCATCCAGGAGCGACGAAACTTCTAGTCTTCTCAAGAAATGCTTGCCTGCCATTATAAAACCTCTTCTTCACATATTGAATTGCTCACTTGCTACAGGTCGTTGTCCTGACCAGTTCAAATGGGCCAGAGTCATCCCAGTACACAAATCTGATGAAAAGTGTAAGTACTCAAATTATAGAAGAATATCCATTTAGCCTTGTCTGGCCAAAGTACTTGAAATAATTGTGTACAATAGACTAACAGAGCATTTAAAGCAGGGGTCTCCAACACGTCGCTCACGAGCTACCGGTCGCTCGCGGCGCCTTTCCCAGTAGCTCGCGAGGATTAATAGCAACATTTGAAAACTTGATTGGTCACTCGGCAAACCTGCAACTATATCCAGGATTGTCCCTGCCTATGGCGCCGCCTTGGTTGAAGCGTGTGCACGCATAGGGCCGTACAGGTGTATGTGCGTCATGTGTGCTCACAAAGCGACGCGGGCGGCACACAGAGGAAAGATCTCAACTTTTTGGGAGGCAGCGAGCGCACCGCATGTCATGTGATAAGAACCCCCCCGCCGCCGCCGCTCACTCTCCCCTTCACACACGCACACAGCAGGCAGGTCTACACACCCTCCTCCTCATCACTACGCGAGTTAGTTGTAGACTAGTGCATAACAATATTGTCGATAGGCTACGCATTAATGTTGGCTGTCTTATTATTAGCCATTAACGTTATCAGGCAGGGAGACCAAACGTCCTCTTTTGCCCGCGGACATGTCCACTTTTCACATCCTGTCCGGGGCGTCCGTTTTTTTTTTTAATGAAATCATGAATATGTCTGGTGTTCATTGTTTTTCACGGGATCGCGCATCGCGGATCCTCTGACGGATTAAATTACCAGATGCGGTCCGACGCACGGGGGCTGAAGCCCGGACCGGCGTGTTTACTCTCTGTACCGGCCCGTTGAGAACTGACATGTAGGAGCCCAAACCGATCCATGGTCATGTAGGAGCTCAGAGGAACAGACAAGCAGCCCCCTGCTTCAGAGCACAGTAGAGAGGCAGGTGTGTGTGTGTGTGTGTGTGTGTGTGTGTGTGTGTGAGAGAGAACCTACAACCCCCCCTCCCTTGAGCAGATAAGAAAGTAAAGAAGCAGGTGAGAGAGAGGGATTTCTCTCTCTCTTTTTTTTTTTTTTTTATCCCTGTGGTATCGAATATGGTATAGAGTATCGAATATTTTCCTGAGTGTAGGTATCGAGTTGTCAATTATTATTGTCCCTCCTCTGGGTTGTCACAATACTAAAATTTTATAGAGGCTTAAAACATAGGCTACTATTTTCATGTGGGAAACACAGTTTTGTTTGACGAACGTAAAGAATTAATGTTACAAAACATGAGTAGCTCTAGGCCATTTTCATTTTGTAAAAGTAGCTCTCAGAGGAAAAAAGGTTGGAGACCCCTGATTTAAATGAATCCAATCTCCTCTATTCTCATCAATATGGATTTAGAGAAAAACACTCTACTGCGATGGCTCTGGTTAAACTAATTGATAGATTTTCAACGGCATTGGATAATAATGAATTTACTATTGGGGTTTTTATAGACCTGTCCAAAGCCTTCGATACCGTTGATGATAGTCTTCTGGTTAAAAAATTGCAGATGTATGGTATCGGGGAAATTGAGCTTCAATGGTTCTGTGACTATCTGAACAACCGTAAACAGTTTGTTTCTTGGAATGGTTTTGATTCTTGCTATAGGAAGTTAACATGTGGTTTGCCGCAAGGATCTATTCTCGGTCCTTTGCTTTTTATTATTTATGTAAATGATTTATATCTGGTTTCAAAAAGCATGTTTTTTGTCAATTTTGCTGATGATACGAATATGTTTATGTCGAATCGAAGTTATGAAGACCTAATTACTCAAACAAATGCTGAACTTACAAAAGTTAATCTTTGGTTCCAAAAAAATAAATGATCTCTAAATATTAAAAAAACTTCATACATGTTAGTCGTACCAAAAAATAAGAAAAAGATTCCTTATGATAAAGATGTCTATATATTCAATCATTCTCTTGTTAGAGTGCAACATGCCAAGTTTTTGGGTATTTATATTGATGAAAAATTAAATTGGAAAAAACATCATTCATCTGTCACAAAGTTGCGAAGAACATTAGTGTCATCAGCAGGATAAGACATGTTTTACCCAGAAAAATCCTTATATCACTTTCTTATACTTTAATATATCCTTTTCTCACTTATTGCAATCTTGTATGGGCAAGCACTTACAAAACAAACCTCAAACACCTTGTTACTTTACAGAAACGATTTGTTAGAATGGTTACATACTCTGAGCCACTTGCAGGTTTAGGTCTGTAACACCGCATTATGTAATAATGCCGCATTATGTAATAATGTAATACATTTTCACGTCATTATGTAATAACGCCGCATTTTGTAATAATCTGCCACATTTTGTAATAAAAATCTTGAACGCAATATGTAATAAACGTCGCCGCATTTTGTAATAAGTTGTTACATTTTGCATCACTTATTACATATTGCGGGTGTTGCACTTTTTTATGAAGAAAATGTAATAATTTGGTGCATTATGTAATAAACCACCAAAATGGATGTCTTAATTAGAAAAAACATTAACAATAATAATTCGGCGACGGCTCTTGTCACCAGAGTCTCCCGGGTCACGCTGCTCCTCCGCCCCGCTGAGCAGAGCGGTCTCCTCCGACAGCGGGTCCCACACGGATGGTAACCGCTCCGCGCCCCCCCCCCCCCCCCCCCCCCCCCCCCCTTGCCCACCGACAATAATACGCCCGGGTCATGTTCGTCTGTGGAGGGATGACATGGACCACGGTCCGACTGGAGCTCCAGGCCGGGTCCAGCTCTGCTCCAGCAGCGGCAGGGGTGGCTGGGATCACCGCCCCCGGAGCCGCAGCTGGGGCGAGCTGGGGGGGGTCGAGCTGCTACTGATACGTGAGGGAGAGGGCTGGAGGATTTGACGCTTTTTTCAAAACTCCGATCTAAAATATCAGATTTTACCACTTTCCCTTGGTCGATTGAGGTCCAGTAAAAAGTATGATGGTCTTTTAACTCTCCTCTAGCCATGTGTGTATTATGATGTCATGTTTTTACACAGAGAGTCACGTGACCATGCCTTTTAGCTGACATGTCACAAAAAACTGTATTGTACATGGCCATATAAAATGAAAAAAAAATGCTCCAGCAAACTATAAGTAAACAAATCAATGTTGGCCCTGTTCAAAGGCAGACATATGACTGTTCTCATAATAGTTAGAGGAAATTATTATTATTATTTTTTTTTTTAATTGCAGTTTTTCAACATTTGGTAACAATGGGACTCATCGCTCATTATTAATAATAATGCACAACTGAAAGGTGAGTGTGAGGGTCCTGTGTGCGTGTGAGTGAGTGAGTGAGGTGGAGCAGAGGAAGAAGTGAGAGCTGTCTGATAAAGTTTGTGTTATGTTGTTGTATAGTTACGTTGGGTCGGACGCTACAATATCAATAAAAACGTGTGCTTAACATCGACGTCGGACGCGAAATAGCCGCGGAGCGGAGCCAGTTTCCTTTCGGCGCCGTTAACCGATTGTGCCAGAGCGCGCACCTCTGTGCCAGGCTCGCGCTCTGCAGCGATTTGTTTATTCATCTTAACAGAGCGCGAGCGAGATTAACACACACACATTCACACAGGCTACACACACATACAGGCTACACATGATACACATACCCACACACACACACACACATATCTGAGGGGAAGAGGCGCTTGCCGATCGGCACGGAGAAATGCGCATCTGGTGGCGTGCCCCCCAGGGTGCTCAACCTGGTCAGTGGGTGCTAGAGCACTGGAGCACCCACGGAATCGGCGCCTATGTATAGGCTATGTTTGATGCCCTGCCCTGAAAGCGGTAGCCTATTATAATGAATACACTTATATTTGATTTAGATTTGACCGTCCTACTGGTTTTAGAAATTAATTCAAATTTATGATTCATGCATGCTGGTATGCTTAAAGTCAGTGTTGTTCTGATGGTCCTAATGTTCGTTTTTTTCTAATTAAGACATCCATTTTGGTGGTTTATTACATAATGCACCAAATAATAATAAGTGATGCAAAATGTAACAACTTATTACAAAATGCGGCAAAGTTTATTACATATTGCGTTCGAGATTTTTATTACAAAATGTGGCAGATTATTACAAAATGCGGCGTTATTACACAATGACGTGAAGATTTATTACATTATTACATAATGCGGCATTATTACATAATGCGGCGTTACAAGGTCCACTGTTTCAAAAACGTAATTTCTTGAATGTTTATGATATCAATGTGTATCAGATCTGTTTATTTGTGTTTCAGCATAGAATTAATATTTTACCTCGTAGTTTCTCTCATATATTTATGTCCAACAACCAAGTCCATAGCTACCAGACACGAAACTCTTCCAACCTCCATACTGCCCTCTTTAGAACTGCTCTTGGGCAATTTTCAATTCGTTATCAAGGTCCACGTCTCTGGAATCAGCTACCTGACTATCTGAAAAAAATTATTAATTTAACATCATTTAAAAAGGCTCTCAAAAAGTACCTCATCAGTCAAACCATGTACCATCAAACATAAGACAATTATTGTCATGTTTTTCTTTTGTCTCTCTCTCTCTCTCTCTCTCTCTCTCTCTCTCTCTCTCTCTCTCTCTCTCTCTCGCTCTCACTTCTTATTCTTTCCTTATGATCTTATTCATTATTTTTGTTTTGTATTATTCATTTATGTATGTATTTTTATTTTCCTTATTTCCTTATATTTACTGTTTAATCTCTTACTTTTTAACTTATTTTTCATTATTGTTCAATTATTTTAATAATGTTAATGCCACTATTCCGACAATTAGAAGTCAATGTCGAAATAGCGGCATGTCGGAATAGCAGCATGTAACCCCCAAAATGTTTGTTGGCTCCCTCTCTCCCTCTCCTCCTGGTGCCTGTACCACGCCACGCTGACGGGGTATGTAAATGTTCGTTTCTGCCCGCCATCAGCATAGCCATTCAGTCCTTAATTTTACTGCACTCACTTTACAGATAGGCCGAAGTCTCGGCACCGAGCCGGCACAAGCCACGCCGCTCTGCATTCAGGACCGCTGCTGCTTTGTGGGGCTTCAATGTTGCCATGTGGAGCCTTAAAGTACCTGTGCTGTTGCTCTTACTGATGAAGATTTAGATAATTGTTTGATTTAAAGGGGACCTATTATGCTCCTTTTTGCAAAAACTAAAATAGTTCCTGGGTGTCTTAAAGACATGTCTGTGACGTGCTTCGGTCAAAATACCCCAAAGATCAAACATCACAGCACTCTGTTCATCCTCTCAAAAACAGGGCTGTGCAAAACGGTCTGTTTCAGTGGCCCCTCCCTTTAAATGCAAATGAACCACTCCCTCAGCATTGCGTTACCATGACGATGTCTACTACTAGTACCTATAGCAGCGGTACTCAATAGGCGGCCCGCGGGCCGCATCCGGCCCGCCGAACCTTCCAATCAGACCCACGACTGAGTTCTACTAGTTTACATATTACTGTCTACTGTATTTCACGGGCTCCGTGCGCCTGTAAGTCAAAGCGCTGGGACATGGAAACACGAGCGGAGCGTTTGTGTGTGTCTGTGAGGCGCTGCACTGGGATACAGAAACGCTGACCAACCCAAATCACCATGCGTGCTGGACTGCAGGGTTTTCCCTGCCTGTCTGCAGAGACCGTGGGTGATTTTGACCGCCGTCTTGGTTCAACTGTGTGTGCATCATGCATGGGGGGCCGTTCAGATGAAGCGTCTTTTGCGCGCGCTCAAACCCATTCAATGTAGCCGCGCGTCATGCACGCTCACGACTCAAAAGCCGTAGCCGCGCGCATTTGATGAGACGCACTTGTTTTTCCGTGCACGTCTGCGGCGCACAGCTGCACGACCTGCTTCTCCCCCGCTGTTGTGTCCCGGTTCCCTCGGCCTGTGTCTCTACTGTTTCCCACTGAGCTCTGCCTCGTTTGAAAGGTGAAGGAAGCCCGTGTGTGGAAAGACGTCGCCTCCGAGATGTAGAATGTGTGTTATAGAAGAGAAACACACATTTCAGGACCAATGACTTGTATCCTCAGAACAGAGTCAGACATGTCCTGTGATGGTCAGGTCATATTTAAGTTGAAAATCACAGGGCATGTCTGAGGATACAAGTCAGCAGTGTAAAGCTCCAGCATGATATGTAAATGGTGATATGATCATGTCAAGATTTTTCATTTTATATCATACAAAACACCATGAAGTGTATAAATAAAAATGATGTGCTTACAAGTAAAATAAAAATATTTAAATTATTAGACGAAAAAGGTGAATTTAATTTATTTGAATGTGCGGCCACCAAGGTGTCTGTTAAGAAAAATGCTGGCCCTTTGACAAATGTATTTGAGTACCCCTGACCTATAGCCTACTGATTTGGCCAAAATGCAGCATGCAAACAAAAGCTAAATCTGCAGTAGGCAAATTGCCAGTATCTCCAGTATGCATCTGACCGGTCTACATTGTGTAATGAAATGTGCCCATGACCTAGTGTCACCCTAACCAAAGATGGTATAGAGTTGTCTTTGCCATGTAGGCTACTGTAACCATGTAACATGTAATATAACTTAATAAAATATATTAAAAATATATGCAGACTGGTCAGTTCATTGTAAAACAGTTATTTATTGATGTAAATGTGGTGATTTGTGCACATAGACTACAGAGCTCCGCAGCACTGCACCTCCTCTCCTCCTCCTTCTCACAGCTTCACTTTTCATTCAAACTGATTCAACTGCCACAATTGTAAGATTTCATCAATGAGACCAACATTTATCTCCTAAAAAGAATAACCACACGGTGGTAAACGTCTAAAAAAACATGCGGGTATGTTTATTAGCGATGGTTTTCTCTACCGCAATGAGCACGGACGCCTGCCCGGCCAAGGAGGCCTGCAGACGGACGTCTGCCCGGCCAAGGAGGCCTGCAGACGGGCTCTGCCTGTGTGAGGAGCCGCTGCAGCTCCGGAGCTCCGGTGCTCCGGCGGTCAAGCGTTACGTCGGTCCGGCGAACAACGTCGCCCCGGCGGTACGTCGCTGCTCACACAGGTACAGCTTCACTTACATGAAATGTCGGCGTAAACTCCTAAATAAAACTTAGTAAAGTGATGCTACAGCGCTACAACATGCAGGGAAAAAGCAGGAAGTAGACCGCTCCGCTCTCCGCTGTGACACCAGCCACAACAGAGCAGCATGGGAGGAGGCGGGGCCGGCTGGAGCAGAGACCAGAGCGGCATCTTTATGCAAATGAGAGTGACTGAGGCATCCTGGGTAATTTAGGGGCAGCGCCCGGCATCCCTCCATTGAAAAGTTCAGCCTAACTGGCTTGACAAACTAACTAACAAAAAAGTTGTCTATTAACAGGCTATTTACAGACAACACTTAGCCAAAACCTCCCCGGTGATTCCACCAAATACGTGTAGATGTCTGGGTAAGAAATTTCTGGCCACTGTGTGGGGTCATTGATCATTGTGGGAGGCTAAATGAGCATACCGGTAGATTAATTAATTGTAATTTTTCAAGATAGCGTGAACGGTGGGTTTCAAAGAGGGTGTCAAAATAATTATGAGACATAGTGCTAGGGTTTACCTCCAAATGCATTAACCTCATGATATGACACTTCCACGGCCTCTAGAACCATTATCAAACATTTTAAACATATATAAAAGTCTGAAAAGCTGGAAAAGCATAATAGGTCCCCTTTAAAGCTGCCCTGTGCTGCTCAGGCCTACAACTCTTCTTTTTTTTTTTTTAAGTTTAGATTGACATGATTTGTTTCTCCTTTTTTTCATAATCCAGAGTTAAAGTGTTTCTTTTTTTTGTTTGATTCTCATCATTTTGTCCTCATCATTTAGATAAATTGATTTGTTTATGATTTTGGATTCAACTCTGGGTTTATGGCAAGATTTTGATTTATTTGTTTTGATTGTTTAATTGTTAGTGTTTTCTTTTGGTTTCCTATTCACCCTCCTAGTTTATTTGGGTCCATGGTCCGACCTCCCATTAGTCCGACTTCCCATTAGTCCGACTTCCCATTAGTTCGACCTCCCATTGGTTCGAACTCCCATTGGTCCGACAATCGGAGTAATGAGAGTTCGAACTAATGGGAGGTTCTCATTAGTTCGAACTGGACTAGTTATTAGTCCAACTCTCCATTCCTACCGTTCACCATGCATTTATATAATTATTCATATAGGCTCCACCTGTCAATAAGACACACGTGGAAGAAGAGGTGCAGTTTATTGTGTTTCACCAACGAGGAGCTGTCATTACGCACGACTTTTACGCACTGCTGCGCGCTCATTAATGTCCATAATTAAACCTTGACACTCATATCAAATCAAACTTACATTACAGACAGGTATACAGACAGGTGGATTGGGTTCTCTCTCTCTCTTTCCCACTCCGAACAGACAGACGGAGGCAATCAGAAAGGAAACGGAGGCTGCGCATTGATCCTTTTTTCCTTTCTGGGATCAAACGGATCATGTGCAAAACAAGCACTTCATATTAATGACATAAACACTCATTATGCTTCCAGCCTGTCTAGCGTCTACCTGGTGTTTTTACTAAACTTAACCAACTCCTTTCTTCATTGCCTGAACCTAACCAAAGCCAAATTTACTTCTTTTTCTCTCTCAGTCTGCTGTCAGCAGGAGCGGCGGCTGCAGCAGCCTCGCGCCCGTGAAGTGAGCTCAAGCCGGCAGGTTCAGCCACGCTCGAGCGGAGGGGGGGAGAGAAAAAAAAGTGTATTTCTTTTACTCTGTACTCTGGGAGGGGGGGCTCTGATTATCAATTTACACATCTTGATCAGCATTTATGATGGTTGTGCGCGATCTGACATGATCTGGCTCCTTTCTGGGCCGCGTGTGTGTGATGTGTGTTTCTGAGAGCTCTCTCTCTTTCAGTAGTTCTCGTTATTTTGCTCTCTCTCACAGTGAGAGAGAGAGAGAGAGAGAGAGAGAGAAAGCTGCATGCTCGTGTCAATGGAAGAGCTTGTCAGAAAGTAGCGATGACAGTTCGAACGGGACCACCCATTGGTTCGACCTCCTATTGGTCCGACTTGTGGTTGATTTTGTCGGAGTAACGAGAGGTCGAACCAATGGGAGGTCGAACCAATGGGCAGTTCCCGTTTAATTTTCTTTCATTCTTTTGGTTTATGTGCTCCAACCTGAGCTAGCTTGAGCTACACTACTGGCAGCATTTCTTTTAGTGTACGTGCATCAAACAGGAGGGGAATAGTGAGTGGGGTTTTTCTTCGTTTAATAATTTTGGGGGTTATTTTGATTTTCTAATTAAGATTATTTGTTCACGTTCAGTTTAAATATTATTTTGATATGTTATAATTGAGTATTTTGTCAAAAATATTGTTTGGTTTTGTTAGTATATTTGTGTGCTGACCTTCTCTCTTTTTTGGTTGCTTAGTCTCAGTTAGTGGGTCAGCCACAAAAGTTTTCTTTAACTTTGTCCAAATATCGCGTGATTTGCGCCGGCGTCAGTGCGGTTACTGCGAATCACGCGAGATTTGGACGGACCAGGAAGAGGAGCTTCGAGAAGCTTCCGCTACAAACAAGCTTAAAATATAGACTTATTTAATTTTTTTCGGGACAATTACGCAATTTGGGGCTTCAGCACAAGACGGACATTACATACGAGCATCATGGAGGTATTTGGATGTTTTTTTGTGTGTGTTTTTTTACGAAGAGCTCCGGTGTCCCTTTGCAACCGTTGCATTGAAATTCACTGCTACGCCGAGACCCCCTGTAACTAAGAGAAGGGACGGTGGACTCTGATAATTCTTCCAGCCCTTAGTCAACATGAGGGTGAGTAGATAATGAGCGAAATATCATTCTAGGGTGAACTATCCCTTTAAGTAAAAGGAAACCTAATTTTAGGGTAAATTCCCATGTTTTAATATTTGTGAAATAAACTTTGTACATTTTTTTTCTGATTGGAAATGCGTCTCTTGCCTCTCAGTAAAACAAACTTATGTTGTCCTTGGTTTAGAATATTTAGTTTATTGCTTTACTCACACATTTACTTTTCTTTATTTTTGTTTCTTTTTCTTTTCCCCGGGTTAAACCCTTGGGTGGCGTTGTTGGTTTTGGTTATTCTTTTGATTTGAGTTAAACCATCAAAATTACTCCCTCGCTCGCCACACTTATATTTAGCAAGGCAAATCTGCCATTCATTCTGCTTAATCAGGAGTAAGTTTCGAGTCTGAGCCTATTTTCTCCTCTTTATATTGATACCAAAATCTCAATTTTGAAATTTGTGTCACCGTGACTCATTTTGCTGGATCAGGTCACATATCAACAATTCAGAATGGTTTGGTCTTTTTGGTCCATGTGATCTTCAGAGTCCATGCCTCCATGCTCTGGAGGATACAGCCCCTCAGTTATGACACAGCTACCATGGACTGACCAGTCCCTTGTCAAGTTCCTCAGCAGGAAGAAACCCACACACATGTATAATCTGTGCTGAAAGCACCTGGGCCACTCATGCGAGGCCAGATCACCGAGGCATGAGAGCAATGAGTCAGTCATGCAGTGCAGCCTGTAGGCTCCAGTGCATCCTTCAAGAGAAGGATGAGACTTTGTTCTGGTGTGCATCAGGGAAAAGATTGTGTCTTGATTATGTGCTGCTCAGCTCATCAGACATTAACTGAAAATCTAAAATGGGTTGTACACAAACCTAATAGAATGTTCCTGCATCTCTCACTTTTCTGTCTGAATGAAGGCATAAAAACAGTTAGGTGCTCATGCCAGGAACACACTGGATGTGTGGTGGTGCATGACGTCTTGGTTTTCATGTTGGTAACCATGTGAATAGATTAGACACTGCCTGCATGATGTCTCACACATCACAACTGCATCATGTGGTCTAGAGATTCAGCATCTGACCTATTTTTGATGTGTGACACATAGCTCCCAGCAAGAACAGGCCGAGATCTGAGATTCCCGTAGCAGAGAGCATGAATGAGTTTTGAACATCTCCTGTGAAGTGGTTGTAGCTGTAACCACAGATACCTAACTACGTTATCGCTGTGTGCAATTTAGGACTAATTAATGTACCCTGTTTGGCCCACCAGCTTAACCTGGCCATGCGAAAGGGACTCGAGGGGAAAGCTGTTGACATGGCCCTTTCCAGACTAAAGGAAAAACATGACATATGTTCATGTGCATCTGGGCAACAAGTAGCAGTGGCAGCCATCATTTTTGAGAAGAAGATGTCTCATTTGGAATTCACCACCTCCGAGTGTTGACATCTCAAAAAGTGTGATATACAATATAGGGCTAAATTTATTATTATTTTCAGAGTGGATGCTTCTTTATAAAGTGACCTTTCTGGACCATTGGTACTCTTACTTAGTCCACCTCTCCTCTGAGCAGAGGAATCACATCAGTGATAGCTTATCACATGAGATGATGGACAATGAGACAGACAGTGACTACACAAAAGAGAGAAAAGGCAGCTCCTGCCTTGACTGCACATGGGGAACTTATTTGGGGACTTATACAAATCAAATGAAACTGGCAGAAATGTTGGCATTCAGGAGATGCAAGCCTACATTAAGTAGATAAATCCTCTTTCTGCAGACAGCAACCCCACACTTTGGTGGAGACATAGGTACCCAAAACTCTCCAAGCTGGCTCGCAAATATCTGTGTGCATGCCAGGAATATCTGTGCAGGCAATATTGTAAACAATAAAGGAGCCACACTAGATCCCCGTCATGTTGATAAACTTGGTTTCCTGCAAACAATATCAGAAGTGATTCAGGTGGTTGGCTTGACTGTGGTTCGGTTTAAAGCAGAAGTAAGCGATCCGGTGGTTTTGTCTAACTTCCTGTCAGCAGATGGAGTTAGCAGTCCCCACCCTCGTCCCTACGTCACCACATTCCCGCGCATCCCTTGGCTGCACACACAGAGAGGACCGCCCCTTTATGCCGTTCTCTCTCCTCATTGGATAAAGGTTGTAGGATACAAGAAATTTTTTTTCCTGGGCTTACAGCAGAGCAGAGTGACTGACAGACCCGTGTTTCAGACCAAACACTCATATATAACACACACACATATAGAAGTGATTGCTGGTGGAAGATAGAACTATTTAAGACTTATATTAACACAAACATTCCACTTACTTCTGCTTTAACCTTGCTACAAAGCTGTCAAGGCTCCTCCCGTTATCTTTGATAAATGTTTTGTTCAGGGAGGGGTTTTTTCAGCTATTGTATGTTCTTCCTCTATGTTGTTAATGTTATGTTCTAATAACATGGTCATACTGTGATACATGGGGTTTACTGTATATTGCTAAATAGTGGTTAAGGTGCCTTTAAGAGACTGTGTGATTATTATGGGATGCTACATTACATGTGGAGCGCGCGCAAAGTAACCAAGGAAGTGTTGATCTACACTTGAGACGTAAAAGGCAGTGTATGTTCTGAAGTAAAACGTGTGTGTGTGTCAGTCTTTCACACACAACAGTTAATACTGTGCCACTTTGAGACTAATGTGACATGATGAATGAAAAGTGCAGAACATTTTTTGTTTGTTTGTTGTATTGAGAGCAGGGCAGAACTGACAGACATGCAGGCAATAAGTAAATACAAATGTTAAAAAATACTCATGCATAAGCATTTGGTTGCTTGGAGAACGTTTGACAGGATTTAAGTTCATAAATAAGCTAAATGAACGAAATTCATTACTGTTTTGTGATGTATTGGGGAGCGGCTGAAGTTTGTGAATGTGTGCGTTTGGATTTATTCTATTAATGATGCACATACCCCAGGAATTATCACACTGCTGTTCCCTTTGTGAGAATACATAAATAGAAAGTATGTGTCAGTGATTCTGTTCCCGTATTTGTTGTTCAAACTGTTCATTTTCTGTTCAGTCAGGGGAGTTTAGTCTGACCTGAACACAGTGTGATTCTACCCTGCTCCTTTTTCCTGACATTATCAGTTCTCAGTGTCTGAGTGTTTCCCGCAGCAGCATCAAATAGTATAACATCATATTTTTCCAGGCACTGCTTTATTTTCTCACAGTGTGTCAAGTTAGTATTCACAATACAACATGAGCAACATTTACAGAGAATGACATTGCACACAGATGACAGATGTAATTTTATGGCTTGGGCTTAATGCAATACATAGCATCATCATCATTAACAACAACCTCCCTGTCTCGTTCATGAAATGTTTGAGGTTGATGCTGAAAAATATAGAATTTGGTTTCCACTGTGAATCCGCTTACAAGGTTATTCAACATGATTGCAACATGATCTCTGATGAACTGAACAAGCATGAACACATTTAAAATAATATTTTCAGTTACACTTTACACAGACTGAAAAACAATATAAACCTACATTATTTTAAACACAAGTAATGAAAACAATCATCTTGAAGCCAAGACAGTGGAGTTTGAAGCCAGGGAACTGAGGGCACTAAAGAAACTACTGGCCCAGGAGCCATCAGGTCTAAACTAATGCATGGCTCCGTGAAATCGTGCACCATTCTTGAAATCATACTCTGCCCAGTTTTCAGAGCTGCATTAGCTGTGTATATTAATTGCAAAGTAGCTATGAAAAACACTGTTCACATTTAGTATGCTTTAAATATCCTGTTATATTAAGCATATTCAGTTTGGAATTTGGATACATTTTCTAAGTATGAACGGATGCACTCAGTAAACAGAGGAGCAGATGATTAAACACCATATTAAAAAGCACTGCCGTGATGAGAATCAGGCTAGTATCTTGCAACCCATGTATCTACATAATTTCCTTTTGGTAAAGTATCAACAGGTTTTACCTGGCCTGCTATAAATGCTACATTAGGAGAACCTTGTCATTTACACATGTTCCTGAATCTGAATTTGGTTTTTAACCAGTAATTACAAGAAGAATGTGCCTGGAGGTAGCAGAACCAAATAAGGAGTTCACTACTGCAGAGGTGAGGAGAGTAATCTCTGTGTGATCTACAGAGATGCAGGATACAGTAGCAATGATGGAGCACTCACTGTTTTCTTTAATGTAAAAATATTCAAACTGGCCTACTGTAAAGTCTCAGTTTAAAAAGCTGGTGTTTTACACTGATGCAAACAAATAAAGGCATCAATAACAAAAACTAAGTAACCAAAAAGGATAAATTCATATTCCACAGTAAGAAACTTACTCACAGTGAAATGAAGTTATTTTCACTTTTCTGGTTTCCTTTCTGCCATTCAATTCATGTTTTACTTTATTTCCCTATATTTTGTGTCATTTTCTGTCCAAGTTGCAATCAAAGTTTCTATGAACAGAAATATTTTTCAACAGGCAGACACAGCTGATGTTACCTACTAGCAAGCTGGTATACATGTATTAGCTCTCTAACAAAGCTTACTGAACTCAAACTGATGTTTCCAATAGACAGATATTACAAGTATTGTTAACTCAGAGTAAAAGCAGAGAGCAGAAGAGAGGTCGATCCTGGCTTTATGTTGAACTCATCAAGAAAACTGGTTTAGAATAGACTGAAACAAGACTGAATCCATTTTGTGTTTGTGACCTAGAGGATTTACTCTTTAGACTCACCGGGGATAAAATGTGAAAGATGTTTCAGAAAAAGCACCCGACTCTGCCTGGTCTGATCTGTGATGTTATAGAAACTGGTTTACTACATTTGCGAGGTAAATAAAGGAATGAACTGAACAGAAACATGACACATGACACAAGACAAGCCATGTTCAGCTGTGTTAGCTTTAGTGCTCCTCAGTCAGGTGTCGTGTCGTGCTGGTGCTCTATGGACATGTTATAAATGATCATCCACTGTTTCATCATCAACACCATTGAAAGATTAAAGTGATTAATCAAACTGTAATTCTCTTGTTGAGAACAGAGAACGTAAATTAGAACGTTATCACAGAGAGTGAATGCAGAAATGTTCATGTTTGCATAGATTAATGTGGCTTTCAATGCTTTCTCTGTTATTTACTTGCATGATTGAAAACTACAGACCTATCAGACATTGTTGATCACTGACATGTGGATTTATTTATTTATAAGTGCCTCCTCAATTTCTTTAAACTTGGCAGATTGATGGCATCTTGGTAACAGAGAAACACTGTTTGAAGGGTCAAGACTGTTTGATATCTAAACCTTCAAGAAGCTCTTGCTAGTTTATTGCTGATTAACAGGCAGGTGTTTTAGACCAGTTAGACTAATTAAATGAAAAGGTTAGCAACTTCAATCTGATAAATAAAGACAAACATTATGTTCTGTAATTATGGAGAAATTAAAAGAAACCTGAACTGTTTAACCCTCTGGCTTGGATCAAAATCACTATCCTGTTCATAGCCATTAAACTGAGTCTGGACATTTTTAGAATGTGTATGTTATTTACTACTTTTACTGCATAAAAGATTAAACTAACACCAGTATAAAATATCCATTCATTTTTCATTTTTTTAATCCCTCAAATGCTGTTTGTTTGCACAGTGCATTTGTTGGTAAACAACATCAAAATGTTCTATATTCTCAGTGCTACAGGTTTTTCTTGTATTACTAAAATTACACCTATGTCTTAATTGTATCATCATTTGCTCCATTGGAGTGCAGTAAGCCATCATACACCCCTACTGGAAACTAAGAATATACATGACATTACATGCTCTGTCTGCCAAAAATGGAACAATGACATGTTTTGGTGTTGTGTTTCAATGAAAGACATTTTACCAAAATTGTATGATACTGTAAATAACAAGGAATTAAAAAATGTAGTTTTGTGGGTTTCAATTGGCCTACAAGTGACCATGATGGAGCCAAGTTGTACAATATGATGTATACAATATATTATTAATATATTTAAAGAGTTGAAATTCTTAAAAAACAGAAAAAATACAGACTCTTGGGAAATTTCAATCCATCTGCATTAACGCAGCTGAAATGTAAAAAAAAGAAAAAGAAAAAAAGAAATGGGCACAAATGGCCAGATAGAGCCCAGAGGGTTAACATCTTCTGGTGTACACATTTGTTAAAAACCAAAGGTCTGTGTCCTGTAAGACTACAGATGTGTCCCAATCCAGTGATGTAGAAATAGTGGTCATTGCGTGGTGATATTTAGGAAAAGGCAAAATGAGTAGGCTATTTTCTCCACATTAGACATTTTTTGCTGTCATGGGTAAAATAATATCTACAAAAAATATTGTGGAATAGTCACATGGGATTCGAACACCGGCCTGCTAAATCACATTTATCCATTCACTACGATCTCCTACTGACATGGACTTTTTCTTCTTTATATTAGGTAACTTTTCTCTTTGCTCCTGTCATAATGACTAGATGTTGCCTAGCAACATCTGTGCTGCACTGGGGCTCGATTATTTTCAGAAGGGCAGTCTCAGACAGTCAGTGAAACAATTCAACCAGAGTAAACTAGAAAATGTCAAACTCCATGATAACTATAAGAACATCTCCCTATCAACCACATTAAGTGGCTCTGCTTGTGTTCTTCCACTATCCCAAACATGTCCATCAATATTTAAACCAATAGGCCTAATCTTTGACACAAACACTCACAATCGCTATGTACCGGTAAGTGTTGTTTTTATCTGACAGCTTAATAACTGCCTCTCATCCAGGTTTAAAGGGATAAAGATAAAGAATACCAGTAATCAGACTATAATGGGCATGGTGTGGCAGCAAGTGCTGGCAACTGCTGCCAGTGTGGAACTCTAGGAAATAAAGAGAGCAACTGTTTAGATAGATTTAGCACTTTTTGCCACCAGTGTGTGCTGTGCTTTAGTGTAAGACCTCTGTGGATAACTTGACTCTTTTTAAAAAAAGGTATAAAGCAATCGGTTCACGTGTTATCAGAGAAACATTAGTACCAGCTTGGTTTTCTGTGTCTGTTGAACAGAACTGGAGAGTCATTCAGTACGTTTACATGAAGAGCTTAATAGAGCTATGCTCAAAATTCGATTTTGGTGTCTATTTGGACTTATGTCCTTGTCTCAATTTACATGCAACTGAGAAAATGGAATAACTGATGAGGTCCGCCCCATCATGCAGCGTCACCCGTTGTTTCAGCGGGTTAATACGCCCCCCTGTCCCGTTGACTTTTCT
Organism: Trachurus trachurus; assembly: GCF_905171665.1. Taxonomy (NCBI): domain Eukaryota; kingdom Metazoa; phylum Chordata; class Actinopteri; order Carangiformes; family Carangidae; genus Trachurus; species Trachurus trachurus. The sequence goes on from NC_139907.1 coordinate 30,489,865, forward strand.
GTCACCTCGTAAAAAACTGAATATAAACAACTTAGTAAGCTTAAAAAATTCTCAACTGCAGTTCCCGACCAGACGCACCAGTCTGGGCTGGATTCACACTGAGAATAGGGTACAGGCTTCCTTTTTTCCTCTCTCTCTCTCTCTTTTTTTAAAAAATAAAACACTCTTGCTGGTGGCGCTGTGTGAAATGCATTGAATCGGTTCTCCAACTCCGATTTCAGTCGGACTAAGGTGTTTACATGCACTTCAGTTGTCCAGTTATAGTCGGATTAAGGTAATAATTCGGTTTTTTCAAGTGTCATGTAAACGTACTGACTGACTACATTAGTCTGTGTTTTACTGGATTAACTCATTAGATCTGTTTGTTTAAGAGGCAATCTCTGTAGGTCATTCGGCTTCTTTTTAAAACCTCTGCAATGATGGTTAGGACAACTTCCATGATCCCACACTACTTCACAACATCAGTAAACTCTGTTTTGTTAGTATTTTTTGAAACCCCTAGAGGTAAAAATAATAATATTGAATGTTTTGGTATATTGTAGTTAAATGCTTATTTGACTCTATGCTATTGAAAGCTGCCTTTCAGACACTGTATTAAAAATGTTGTAAACTTCAGTTCTATGGAGATGTTGTTATAATGTTGCTAAACGTATGTTCATTTGTTGTGTTAGATTGACCTGTTGTGAGTGAATATCTGACATGCAACACAACTGTAGAAAAGGAAATTCAAGTATCTTAATGAGCTGTGGAGTCAAAGACAAACCTTCAGAGTGGAAAAACACAATTAAGAGACATTTGAAATAGTGAACTCAGGTGTTCTAACTGTTGAAGCATTCGCCTGAACAGTGCATCAATGACAACTCTACCACTGTTTGTGATGCATTTGAGTATAAAATCTGGCTGCTGGGAAAAACAACCACCTCTGTTCTTTATTGGACTGATATCACAAATTCATTCCATGCAGGAAGCGTTTGAGCAAAAGCAGGCCCTGTCCGACCCCACTGATGGCAACGCAACGAGGTGTTGCCTGCAAAAATGCAACCCAGTGGACAAAGATATGCTCCCTGATTGTGTTACACCGACTAGATGTGTCCCTGAATTCCACATTCATCCAATTTTACAAATATACTGTACCTCTCTAGGAAAATCAAGGAACATATCTTTATAGAGGGATCAATCTATTCTATCCATTTTCCTGCTTCGCAACAACATCAGTCTTATGGTAGCAAAGAGTAAACAAACTTTTGGGCTATTTTTTTTTTCTTTACTTTTTACATTTGATGGCAATATCTCCTTTGCGTAGACTGGAGTTTAACTGGTGCAGATATTATTTCAGAGTCAGAGCTGCCATGGGTTTTCAGGACTGCTTATTAGCTCAGAATGTGATTTATGATCCTGCTCATTTTAGGTTGTGGAATTAACATTTATTAGCCACAGCTGATGTAACGTCTGTATTTTAGATTGACAAAGGAGTCAGAAAGTTCTGGATTGGAACAAATTGTTATTAGGGCCTGAGCACACTGGAGGTTTCAACTTGAAAAAATGCCCCAAAACTCTTAAAAACTTTGCATGACATGCATTAGGCCGGATACAAATTCACATTTGAGGTCTCGCACATGGGTGGAGCAAAATGACTCGACAGTTCCTCTGGACCATCTATGACCCCTTCACATTGGGGTTATTAAACTGTAGTGGATGGAAATCAGTGGGCTCATACAAAAACCCTCTGGCAGCCATAGTCTAAAACAAACAGGAAGTTGACCATTTTAAATGTTGGCGTTCTTGCGACCTCAGTAACTCCCCCTAGGGACTTCATCTGCATGACTTCATATTTGGTCAACCTCATCTTAAGGACTTTGTGATTAAAGTTTGTTCAAAGCTTGACCTCAAAGGGGATAGCCATTTTCAATGAACCCGCCATAAGAATTTGAATAGCCACAACACATTTACGAAATGCCTTCCAACTTTCTGTGTTTTATAAGCGTCTAGCCTTGAACACAACAATATATTAATATTCACTCTTACTCATAGCGCCCCATTGTGGAAACAGGAAATTGCACTGCATTGTCTTAACTCTCCAAAATTGTATGTGTGATAAGAGTCCTGCCTTAAACACATTAACGGTGAGGCTGTGATGGCATACAACATTCCCAACAGGAATGTTTGATGGTCTCTTTGCCACAAACTTGGTGACTCAATCACGGATCTTTCATCGTAAAAATTGTAACATTTCAGATATGGGGGTGGGTTGTGTGGTGAACTCATAAAAACAGGAAGTGGTTTTAATTCCTTCATAAATTCTTGAATATTCCCCATAGATCATTTTTGATGACACTTAATGCATTTGACATGTCTCCATAGTCTACTCTCAGTACCACCTAATGAAAAGATGCAGTAACTTTTGACAATCATTTCATTTCTATGCAATTTTTCCTGTGGTCCGATACACAGCCTACTGTGTGCCTATTATGTGGCCTTTTTTATGTAAGCTTCTTTGAACACTTGTAAATGTATTATTATTATTATTATATCTTATATCTTGTCTGTTCACATTTCATCTGTGCAGCATGAGTGCAGAGTACAGCGGTCAATATGATTTGTGTGGCATGCTGCGTGCCCCCCTGCAGGGCACAGGAGCGCAAGGGCCTGTTCAGCGATCATTGCGGCTGTAATTTTATTAATGTTTCTTGTTGTTTGCTTTTGTTAACATTTCCATGTTCTGCATATTTTGTGCTATAAAACTGTTTTCTTGTCTTTATACAACATCTATTGCACGTCTGCCTGCCCTGGGTGAGGGATCCCTCCTCTGTTTGTAAAAATGGGCTATACAAATAAAACTGCCTTGCCTTGCGTATTAGAAGAAGTTGTTAGTTGTTAGCATTTCAACTTTCTGAATCTGGGTACTTTGCTAACTTTAAAGAAAATCCAAAGTAGAATGGCAATCAGAACCCAAAATATTACCAACCTGAAACTTAACTACAGTTGTTAGCCTAATTACTCTGAGTTTCATTGGATAATCCAAAATCTATCAAATCCTGTAAATGAATGAAAAACTTGCTTTATGTATGAATGGTGCAATCAGAAACCCCAGTGCAGCTTGGCTTGCAGTGGTAAGTAGAGCCACTCTGAGTTATGGCACAAGGGAAGGACTTGAGTCTCAGGTCTTGTTGATGAGTGACCTGGACTGTGGTGACAAGGGAGATAAGCCTGAAGATAAAGTCCTATATTTATTCATGGGAAGATCTGAATTCCAATCTACAGCCATGAGCTCTGGGCCGATGTATGTGCAGGCTGTAAACCAACGGGGTTTTTAATGTAGAAATTCAATTACAGTAGAGGTGTTTTGTGCAGAGTTAAAGTGAGTTATTAGGGTCTTCTAACTTTGACAAGAAATTCTCAAGAAGCAGTTTTGAAGTTCAAGTGGATACCACAGCCTATAGACTTCATATTTGATTATGAATTGTGGGGTCATTTTTTTCACCAGGGACTGGACTGATCCAATTTTTGGAACAGTCCCTACGTGAAACTAACCTCAGGATTTCATCAAAACAAGGTCCTGTAATTCATCATTTAGGTTTTAATTGTGTTTACTTTTTGCCATATGTTTTCTGAGTTATTATTTCTGCAGCAGCTCTGCTTCTGAGAAAGATTTGCAGATGTTAAACTTAAGCTTTTCTCCTGTGAGGACTCCAGGATTTAAAGATACAGATAACCTATCCAATAAACCAGATTGAAAAGGCCAAAAGCGGTGGGGAAGAATATTCGTGAGTATGAATCAATCTTGGAAACCCGCACATGCATCCTGTTCTCACGCCATGCCCCTGTGCGACAGTCGTCAAAGCAGCAGAAGAAACTGGCGCAGTCTTTTCCATCCAGACACTCGTAGGCGTAGTCATCCTCCTCGTGATACGGTACGATGTTGTTCATCTGCAGCAGAGATGTTCCAGGTCGGATATTCACCATGCTGGAGGCTTTCTGCTGCGTAGGAGAGCACATAAAGCACAATAGAAGTGGTGAATTAAATAATCAGTCAATAACCTTTTCATATCATGTGGGACAGCACTGAAGTTAATGCCTTTTGGTGCTTGTTGTCCTCCATCATTGGCAGAATCCTTCCTTTCACAGCTACGGTGATTTTGTTAAATGGCTATTCTGATTGTCATCTTTCAGTCCCCAACTGCCACATCCTCCTAGCTGGCATCACTGCAGCAAAAAAACTAGCATTAAGATGGAAGCAACCCCACGTAACATGCCACAATGGCATACATCCAGTGATGGCTGGTATCAATGGGCTAGCACGGCTAAGCCCTCCCTGCATTATACAACAAAAGATTAGAAAAATATTCTCTAAATAATATACAAAAGATTGTTAGAAGTTAAAAGTGAAAACCGAAGTGGCGACAGTATGAAATAGTTTCAAGAAAAACACAGGATATCTCTGAATGGGCTAATTTTATGCAGCCTGAGCACATCTAGTCTGCTCTCATTCATGTTCTGACTGTGGATGATTGACAGGTGCCATGTCCCGCCCTGTTCATTTGCCGACCGTTTGGGCTAACTTCATTCAGCCTACAGGCCGATCGGTTCTGACCAATCAGCAGCGGGCTGACACAGGGTCAATGATTGACAGGCGTCATCAATCAATGATTTACTCGTCATTTGGGCTGCTTTCATTTATTGATTTCAACACCGCTGTTCTCAGACCAATGACAGGAGGAATCTGAGGGAAAGTTGTGTTGTGGGAGGGAGAAGACAGAAAACAGCGGCGCTAGCATCACAGATAGCATTAGCCTAGTTTACTGCTCTAAACCGTAGAAGTTCACAAAAAAAAAATCAGTCAGTATGTGTTTTTCAAATGTGACTAGGCGACAATGAATCAACGACAGACTCAGAAACAGATTCGGAATTTCATGTCACAAACCTAAAGAGGCAGTCCTGTCAACTTATGGGGACAGAAAGCCAGAGTTAGCATAGCACAACCACTAACACCGTGTCAGCCACAGACTTCTGTTACAGGGCAAGGGTCAAGACCAGGGGGCTATAAACAATCTAGGGATGGGTCACATCAGTTGCAGCCAACATGTTGACGTTCGGACATCAGACCACACCCATCTACAATCTTGTCCTTAATTTCGAACTCTTCACCTGCGAAGTTTTATGGCTGTGTCTACAAGTTATGACAATGAATGCGATGACACAGTCTGCCCATTTACCATGATGACACAGACACAATATCTGTCCCTCGATTATTGACATCATGTATTCCCTGGTTACTTATCCCAAACCTTTGCATTAGGCTTGCGTTTATATAGCGCTTTTCTAGTCTCTAGGACCACTCAAAGCGCTTTACAGTGTTGGTCACATTTACCCATTCACACACACATTCATACTGCACTTACTTTTTTGTGCATGGTATCTAACCATTCACACAGGCACATTCACATACAAGTGTGGGTTCAGTATCTTGCCCAAAGACACTTCGGAAGCCAGGAATTGAACCACCAACCTTTCGGTTAGTGGACACATACACATATAGCAGGGTCCAGTCTGCAGACCTCACAAGCACAGGAAAAAACATAAACACAAAATCACAGCAAAAACAGTACCAGCCTGACCAATGTCAGTTTGTATTGACTGGTGTACCTGTGTGCTATTGTTGGCTTTAGATTTCTTGGTCTGTCTGTTGCTGGTGAAGTAGTGCAGAGTGCCGTACTCCATGAGGGCAGCGAAGGTGAATATGAAGCAGACAGAGACAAACAGGTCCATGGCAGTGACATAGGACACCTTGGGCAAGGACTTCCTGGAGATGGTGCTCAGAGTCGTCATGGTGAGCACAGTGGTGATACCTGAATGGATTGTACAAGAGACAAACTCTTCAGAGGGAGACTGATATACAGTTGTATGTCACATCTTAACTTCTATCTATATTCTATATGGTGGCTGTGTCTGCAGAGCTCCCTCCCCCTGCCTGTATTTTGGTCTTTTGCTCTGTTTTGTTGTGCACGTAAACGTTCCTGGGTGGAGAGAGAGAGAGTCTGTGGGCCTGTCCCAATATGCACACTCGATCACACTTACACACTTGGGCACTTGGCGTGTGCGTTCATGGGCTTAGTGTCAGTGCGCAAGTGTGTCCCATTTCTCCAACGACCGAAAGTGCAGTGCGCTTGATTTGCACTTTACCCACACTGAAGTAGGGCTGGGTATTGCCAAGGACCTCACGATACGATACGCATCACGATACTTGAGTCACGATACGATACGATATTGCGATATCCAAATTTTGCGATATATTGCGATATTCTACATAGTTCACTGAAAAATGTAAAAGGCATTATGCATCTTAAAATCCGAGTTGTATGTACATCAGATGATAGTGATAATTTATGGGACAAACTGAGTCAAAACAATGTAATTCAAATTATCCATGCCATTTTATACAAGTGCAAGTTACAACAACATATTTGCATGTACAACACACTGTCTGAGGTAGCAGTACAGTGACACCTCGCGGACTGGATTTACGTCTGAAACATGATTTATTATTTGAAAAAAAAAAAATTGAAAACTTTTTTTTTTTTGAAAAAAAATAAATTGATATTCAAATATTGAATATCGATATCGTATCGCGGTATAAAGTATCGCAATATATTGCCATATCGATATTTTTGCCCACCCCTACACTGAAGGTAAGACCGCATCCGAGCGGTATTTGGCCAAGTATAAATCCCACAATGCACCACGGTGAAGTCCGCCGTCACCGGCAGCCACAAGCCCGTTTAGGAAATGCGATTGAATTAATCTCAATAAAATGAAATTAACTTTCTATCTCATAATTATGAGTTTTTAATGTCATATTTTATCTTCATCATGCTCTGTTCATGTTTTTATATTTTCGTTTTTCTTGTTTGTTTTATTTACTTACGGAGTTGGGCTTACATGTTTATGATCTGAATCTTGCGCATAGAGACACTTTAGGAGTAGATGAGACTGTGATCCAGCAGCACTGTTTATTAAAACTGTTGCTGTGCTGTGTGTGTGAGTGTGTCGTAGTTGTGCTACTGTGCGCAATGGCACAGGCTGCACTTGTCAAGTATGTCCCGATTGCTTTTAAATCTCCCCCCACACGCTTGGCCACTTAATCCATGCTTGCACACTATATGTAAATATACGTTCCGCCGGCAAAACATCACCAAAGTGTGTGCGTAACCAAGCGCACTGAGCCAAGTGTGGAGGAATGGGACAGCCCCTGTGTTTTCTCTCCAGCCCGCTCCAGCCAATGACGGGGCTCAGGTGAGTAGGAGGGCTCAGGGCTGCTAGTGCACTAGCTGTCTCTGATGCTGCTCTCTCTCAGCAGCAGCAGCAGGCAGGACCGCAAAGAAAAAGAAATACAGTCTAAATGAAGAGTATTAGCTTCTCTCCACTGGCTTCCTGTTCCTGTCCAGTTATCAGGCTCCTCTACTGTGGAACCAGCTCTCTCCGTGGGTCAAAGAGGCAGACACTCTAACTACATTTAAGTCTAGACTTAAGACTTTCCTTTATGACAGAGCTTTTAGTTAGGGCTGGTTCAGGTAGCTCTGAACCATTTTATAGCTATGCTGCTATAGGCTTCTGGGGGACACATCTTTCAACTTCAACTTCAACTTCAACTTTAAACTTTATTGTCCCCAAAGGGAAATTCATGTTGCAGAAGGGCAAAAACACAGAACATATATAGCACATCCACACAAACTCTACACCAGTGGTCCCCAACCCTCGGTCCGCGAACCGGTACCGGTCCGTAGATCATTTGGTACCGGGCCGCAGAGAGAGGTTGAAAAAAAAACAAAAAAACGTTTGTTTCGTCTATTTCACACTTTCGGTCGTTTTATTTTGAAAATGTTGCCACTTCCGTTTGTGCATCGTTCCAGCGCTGCGCAATTGACAGGCAGGTCCACAAACATAAAAGAGTGAAAAACACACGTCGCTGGGCCGGGAAAAACTCAATAATGAGACAACAGAAGACCCGACGCCTGCCAACAAGAAGAAAGCTGTTCTAAAAGAAAAACCACAAGTCCTGTTTAAATTACAGGTTCATTGCAATAGGTGATTCACATGCTCCAAGCTCCACAGTGTGTACATGTGCGGGACCGGCCGGCTCTCTGCCACTTCATCACTTCACAGAAAACTTTTCTCCCTGCATTCTGGATTTAAGCAGAAAATCCAGACCGGGCCGCGGTACATTTTTCCACCTGTGACCGGTCAGCGGGGATAAAAAGGTTGGGGACCGCTGCTCTACACAACATTGAACAACATTGAATGGTGGTACCCCAGAGGGCAAACTGGGAGCTGTTCCATACAATCGAGGTAAAAATAAATAAATAAATAAATAAGAGTGTATCATAACTGTTTAGTATTTGAATTAAGTTGGATAATGGCTTGTGTTATGAATGAGTTTTTCAGTCTATTTGATTTGGCTTTTGGCAATCTAAGTCTCCTGCCGGAGGGAAGGAGCTCGAACTCAGAGTGGAGTGGATGGTCAGGACACTGAATAATGTCCTGAGCCTTGGAAATTATCCTCCTGTGAGAGATTATGGACAGATCAGGTAATGTGACCCCCGATGATTTTACTGGCTACTTTGACAATATGTTCAAGCCTCCTTCAGTTATTGTCCTCTAATTACTGCTTTACCAGTTTCCCATAGTACTGATGATGAGATTTCTGGGGAGTCGTTCAAGGATGCCCACTCTCTCTGTATGAAAGTAGTGAAATCAGAGTCTTTGAGTAGTGAGGTGTTGAAGCGCCAGCGGGGAGAGTATTTTACAGCTGATTTCATTTTTATGGAGATGGATACTGGAGCGTGGTTACTAATTATGATTGGATGTATGATGGTCTCAGACACCTTACTTAAAAATGTGTTACTGATTAGAAAGAAGTCTAGTCTAGAGAATGATTGATAAGTGTATTCTCTTGATGATGGGCTGCTCAGTCTCCAACTTTCACCAAGACCAAAATCTGTCATGTAATGTTTTATTAGTTCAGTAGAGTGTCAGGATCGTGCATTGCCTGCCGTGCTTGGTTGGTCGATTGTGGGGTTAATTACTGTATTCAAGTCCCCGCCAATTATAATATCTGTTGATTCTTGTAATGTAGAGAAAAATGTGTTGAAGAAGGATAGACTGTCGGAATTGGGACCATATATATTGAGTAGACAAGGTCGCGCACATCCAGTTTAAAAGGTGCTGGCCTCAAACACAATTGTGGACAGGAAAGGCAAAAAAGGAGACCGCACACTTCAGCTCACTTATGTGCAGATTTATTAGCACATCAACAAGTAGTAACGTTTCGAGCGCACTGCTCTTCTTCAGACTAACTCATACAAATCAGACGCCCCATTTTTGAACCTTGGGCTTTGATCTATTTAAATTATGATGGAGTTTTGACAGATATTATTTCATCATTTTTTCATCATTTCCATCATAATTGAAATAGATCAAAGCCCAAGGTTCAAAAATGGGGCGTCTGATTTGTATGAGTTAGTCTGAAGAAGAGCAGTGCGCTCGAAACGTTACTACTTGTTGATGTGCTAATAAATCTGCACATAAAGGACCATATATATTGGCAATTGTGACTGTGACATGAGTACAAATCAAACCTAAAGAGGTGCGTGCAGGGACAGCATCCTTATTAATCCAGAAGGAAACCCAGGACAAGACCACGATCATGCTGCAGGGGATGTAGGTCTGAATGGTGAAGTAGCCCATTCTTCGACTCAGGTCAAAGAAGATCGTCATGATCACATATTCACCTGAAAGTTTGCAGTTTTAGATACAGACATAACAAAGTGACATGCCCTAACTGAAAAGCTGATATTACAGTTTACAATTTCTATATGCATTTCCATAGATTAATGTCATTACAATATGTATACTTACATTTAGAGTATTCAAACACTGTATAGGTCAGATGACTGCACACATACATAGGATTGCTTTGCACTATGGTAAGCCGATAAAAATGAGAACAAGAACAAACAGGATCTACAATCAAGGTCAAAGGCTTTGTTCCTCTGAAATATGCTAAAATTAAAGACAGAGCACATTTCTGCTCGGTGTACACAAAAACAGCCACGCAAGCACAGAGCTGTGACAAACTATGCACTCTCAAAGTTTATGTACTAAAACTTTCACAGGGGATAGAGGGTCCTATTGATAGTTTTCATGTGACGTCACGGCCCGTATGGAACGCCCCCCCTGGCGGTCAAAACAATCCACTTCCCCGCTGTCCGCGGCTTAGGACAAGGCAGAAAAACGCACACTGCTCCCTGCTGCTTCAAAAATACCGGTGTTATGGCCCAACTGGTGTCTGATTTAACTGGTTACCGTACCGAACAACAGCTGTGCTGCACTTCCGTCCGCAGATTTGTCACAAATTCACAAATCAAGCCGCAGTTCACATGTTACTGCAGCCAATATGCTTCTGTGAGTGAACCCTGGGGCCGTATTCCTAAAGATTCTTAGTGCAAAGAGTTGCTCCTAGTGGCCAAATTCTAAGAAAATTCTTAGAATCATGATGTTTTCTTAGAATTTCTCCTAAAAGTTAAGAGTAGATCCTGGTAAAGATAAAAGCTATTCCTAAACAATCCTAGCTCTTAAGAGAGCTCCTAAGGTGGGATCTGTTAAGAGTAGGGAAGAGGACTTTTAAGTGGCTTAGGAGTTCCATAAGCAGAGGACAAAATGGTGGACAGAAGAGGCAGGAGAGATATTCTCCAAACACTGGATGACAGTGAATTAATGAAACGCTACAGATTGTTCCTGTTCCTCTGTCCAGTTGGGTTTCCTTGTTCTTTTCATCTCCATTGCTGTTCACTGGTTTGTGGTAGATTTCAAAGCCAGCCAACACTGCTTCTTATAGGCCGGTCAGCAATCACAGACACTGATTAAAGCTGAGCCATTTTACCCTCGTTAATACCAAATTGAGTTGGAAAGTTGAAAGTGCAAAAATTACCAGCATGGTAATTAATATAAGCTAATAAATCTAAGTTTCACTATGTGAATACTGTGCAAGTTTTCACACATTTTGTAGGATAATTTTAAAGTATAGCTTACTATTCATTTAACAGATATTTTCTTTTATGTGAAATAATTTTACAAATACACAGTCTTCATAAGATTGGATTTTATGGTTAAATATATCGATTTGAGGGTCCATCCTTTGCCCATTATCACCAAAAGTATATTTTTAATCTAGCTTTTTTTTTAAGTATATTTTTTGGGCATTTTGGCCTTTAATTGACAGAACAGTTGAGAGAGAGACAGGAAATAGGAGGCAGAAAGACATGCAGGATAGGACTGCTCCACAAGGGATTCGAACCGGGGCCACCTGCAGTGAGGACTATAGCCTCAACACATGGGGCGGGTGCTCTTTATCTAACTTTTAGGATCAACCAATCACAGCGTTTGAAAGGATGACTCATACCTAGCAACGGGGGTCAACCACACCTCCTCACTAAGATAGGAGTTTCTGTCCACTCCTTGCTCAGAGTTCTCTGAGAGTGTTCTGGAATCACTCCTAAGCTAAGACTCCTTGCTAGGAATTTTTAGGTTAAGTTAGGAGCTCTCTGAGAGGATTCTTAGAATCTTTAGGAATACGGGCCCTGTTCCGCCAATCTACAGTCAGCGCCACACTACTCTCACTCTGCACAATACTGCACACTATGACAATGCCTGTCATGTTAAAGTTACGAACTAATGGAAAACACACAATACCGGTCCCGTTACCATTGTCCTCGCCGCGCTGCGGTCGGTCCCGACTCCCGTTACCATGTCGCTGCTGCTGCGGGCGGTGCTGTTGCCGTGTCCGGTGCGGGCGGTCCCGGGTTACCATCGACGCCGCCAGATGAGCAGGGAGCCTGGGCTGGAGCTCAGACTGTGGAGCTCAGCGGAGCTGCGGTACCAGCCACCAGGACGGTGTTCCCACACAGGGAAGTTACAGGTACATTTCTACCACTTCAATGAGTTCAGAAACATTATTTTACAAAATGGGGCTTTTAATCAGAAACCAGTTGAGCCATAACACCGGAAATATTGGTTGCAAGCGGTGGAGGATGATGGATTCTCCACCAGGTAAATGTAAACATCGCCCAACTGGAGCTTCGGCAGGGAACTGGTCATCTTAAACAGCTGGTATACAGCAGCTGGTGTTGAATATGGGTCACAAGTGCCCAAAACTTCAAAGTTGTTTTTATATCTTTCTTTCTCGGCTGCTGGCAGATGATTTAAGTCATTACTCGGTTGTTTGTCCATAGAAAGTCCGTTGCGCTGCCATTTTGGAATGTTGCTTTTGACCGCCAGGTCACTGGGAAGACACGTGACTGAAAGCTATCAATTGGATCCCTGTTGCTTTTGCTAGTTTTAACTCTTTTTTTTCTCTTTTTTTTCCAGCAATTTTGACCACCTTTGGGTGGTGTTGTTAATGTTAAACTGCCCTCCTGAAAATAATATAAAAAGCATTTGATGTCTCACCTGACTGGGTGTGTGCCACATCAGTAGAGTTCCTCAACCCTACAAAGGCAAACTGGTAGAGTCTCCAGTACCGCTGGTCTGCCACCTCTACTGCCCGTCTCTGCCACCGGTACATTATCTCATTCTTGGGATAACCATCTATAAAGCCCCCAAACAAACAGATACAGTAGATAAATTATTAGCCTTATTGTTGCCCATAATGTCCAACAGGCAGCTTATGTCTGTCATTCGATGTATTGCACATGACAGGGGAACACTGATCCATGACAAAGCAAAGGGGAGCATTCAAGATGAAGCTGACCTCAGTCTCATGAAATTTCTTCAAATGAGCAACAGGTCTTCAATTCTCAACAACAGTCTGTCTGCTACAGAATGTGATATTCTGCTGGCATTCCTACAAGTCAGTAGTTGGTAGTGTATGCAGGTGTCAAGTAGTGCTCACTCCCATTCCATGCAAAACGTGGAAGTTATTTTCATACTGTACGGGGAAATTTGGTTGTTGAGCTTAATTTAAGCTTAACTGGATTATTTTATATTTTACACCTACACCACACAATATGTCTCTATGCAGAAAGAAAAATAACCTGAATTTCCATTATACTTATCATTGCAATTCGGTTGTACCACATTTATAGTAATGGTCACTGTAGGTCAGGCATGCCCAAACTATGCCATAAGGGTCGTAAGGCAGCAGGTTTTTGTTCCAACCAAACAGCAGCACACCAGACTTGACTCATTTGATCAACTGATCTCAATCAGTCGATTGATCAAACTGTGTGCTCTTGATTGGTTGGAATAAAAACCTGCAGCCACACGGCTCTTTGTGGCATATTTTGGACATGCCTGCTATAGGTAAACAAATCAGGAATCATAAGAAATGTTCAGCAGCAGAGAAAACATACATATGTTTTCTCTGCTGCTGAACATTTCTTGTCAGGAGCAGGCCGTGGTAATTGTCTCTTCAAAAGATCTTCTGATACCTTAAATTATAAATTATAACAAATAGCTTCTTTAAGTTCAGGGAAATATGATCAGATAAAGTTTTTTCAGTTAGGGTGAGATGCTTGTCAATCAAGACCTGGTATGTCTACAAGTAGAAGACAGGACACTGGCCAGGGGTCTCATTTATAACCGTTGCGTACGCACAAAACGGGGCTGAAAGTGGCGTACGTGACTTTTCACGCCAAGGTTGTGATCTATAAAAAACAGACTTGACGGGAGAATGTGCGCAGCTCTAAGCAAACTCTGACCCATGCGTACGCTGGTTTGGAGGAAAAGGGGAATTGGCGACACAGACGGTGTGGTGGTGAACTGAAGTCAGACTCAGGAAATGATGATTGAGAAGAACGATTATGTTTTTATTATCGGCCGTCACACATTTAATTTCAACCCGTATGCGTTAGATCCATGTTGCCACGGTGATTTAATTCAACAGCGCCCTTATTTTGCATCGGACTGGTGTTTCAGAAACATCTTCTTAGAATCTAACTTAAAATTAAAAATCAAAATCCCTTCTCTATATTTAATCACCACCGTCTCTTCGTCATATTGTTCACTCCCAGAGCGCAGGAGGAGGAGAGGACGCCGCGGCTGCATGGGATGAATACATGGTGTAAATAACTATATGTTCCTATGATACTGTGAACATATGATCGAGAGTCAATTCAATCTCAAACCCTGGAAAAAAAATCCAGTAATGGTTCGCACAATTGTTACATTCTGTTTTCTTGTTATCAAGAGAAGTGTCATGTTTGATCATTCCTCAGAATGTAACTGATTCCGCTAATTATTCAAAGTTTTATCGATCAGTCTAATTACTGTAAATAATACAGCGGTGAGCCCCGTGCGTAATTCTGCACCACGGCACCGCTGGAGGAGAAAGGAGGGAGAGGGAGACCATGATGAATGGTTAATAACTCGTTTCAGATTAGAACTGTTGTCATTGTTGTAACTATGTGCCGAACCGGGTCCAGCATGTGAGAGGGCAGCGCACCAAAACAACACCGCGTGCGCTCCGTGCCGCTGACGCCGTTAACAGCTGCAGCAACACGTCACGTCGCCACTTTCACACCTGCAGTTAATTCACAACACCGACAGAACAAGAGCACGTCAGGCTCATTGACATGCAGATCACATTCATGTGGTGGTTTGCATTGACCATCTACGGTTAAAACAGGGCGTGTACAGGGCGGAACGTGAAGCGGATTCAGCTGCGCACACTTGTAGGAACTCTGTGATTTATAAAGGGAAGTTTGCCTGCAAGTGTGCATACGCAGGGTTTTATAAGTCTGAATATTTACTGGCGCACGCAAAACTTGGCTTTTGGGCGTACGTACACTTTTAGTAACGATCCCACGCACAGTTTTATAAATGAGACCCCTGGTCTCTGGCGTTGAAGTCACATTGACTTTTTTCTTTAAAAAGCTTGCTTCCATCACTGCTACTGAGAGAGCATTATGCACAACTGACAAAACATTGAAATGTGTGAGTTCTTTAACCATTTAAACAAATTATAATGCTGCTCTTAGGTGAGATTGCTTTACCCACTTCATATTTTTTTGTGTTGGTTTGGAGCTCATTTGATGACATTTTGTGCGACTGCACTGGTCCTGACATTTCTCCTCAACTCCATGAAATGTTCTTTGCATTTTTAACTACTATGTTATATATTAAGATCATGAGCAGCTGAAGCACAATGAAGGAGACAAATGAAGGATGACACAGACAGCATGAATCAGACTGGGAGAGGGTGCATAATTCATTAAGTCTGTCAGAGAAAATGGGACTGGGTGACCTCCTCTCTGCACTGGTGGAGTTGATGATAGATTAGTACAGGCTTAGAGAGGGCAGCCGCAAGCAGATGGAGCTTTTGGCAAAAAGAAAGAAAAATAGAAGACGGAGAAAGTGGGGCTTAGCCACTAAACTAGCCCACACAGAAGCCCCTCTCTCTGGGGAAGTTGAAGTCGAGATGACGGATTCAAGTATGGAAGGGGAAAATACTTGACCACCTACAGCTTGAAAACTCCAGTGGGCATGAGTGCTCATCCATTGGAAAGTTATGCAGCTTAAGGTAACACTCCGCATTAATAGTCAACCTGACAAAAACAGAATTATGACAAAGAAAAAGCAAGTCTCAGCATTGTTCTTTTCCCTCCCAGGTGTGACTGAAAACAATACAGGTACTTTGTTCTCTGTAATTATACCAACAAATGCAGAATAATATGACCATCACACTGTGCTGTGACTAACTGGTCACCTAAAAGAAAACTACATGACAAAAACACAAATGCACACACTAAAGCTGCACAGACAACAAAGACTTTGAAGACTCATTACCTAAACATTAATAATGACTAACAAAAAATATCAGCTAATGGGCAGCATAACTGTCCTACCTCAGTGTGTACATTACTCTCCCGTTGCTCCACAGCCTCAAGAGGCGGTTAGGAGTGGTGATCCAGTGGGCATCTGATTTACGCGAGTTCCTGAAGAATGTGTCGGGAATCCAAATTTTTCCTACCATGTTACTGTTGAGCATGAGCAGCTTCATGGAACTATTGAATTTCAGTCGGCTGTCATACCACGTCTGGGCAAAGAAGATGTCAATGGTATATTCCTGTAAAATAAAATACAGCCAAGTCAAAACAAGGCATCTTCATTATACAAGAACAGCAAAACAGTGATATGAAGAATTCCTCAAATCTATTCCATGAGTTGCATCTAATGGGGTTCAGACAGTCATCCCATCGACATGAATTGTTCTAATTTATTAGGGCAAAATTTCAAGTTGACTTGTACAAATATTTCTATTTCCCAGATGGTGAACTCAGTACTTACAGTATTTCTAGCAGGTTGACACTTTTATGGAGATTGAAACATCTCAACTATTACTGGTTGAACTGCCATGGGATCTCCCAAACAGTCAAACAACTAGAATCACGCCTCGTGTTTGTTTCCTTAAAACAAGTTTTAGAGATTGAAATATTGCTCTCGGCTATTGGATGAACTGCCACTAGTTTTTGTACAGATACTGAATGTACAGTTCACAGAGAATTAATCAGTTAAACATGTAAAATAATATACTGTCTGGGTAACTTATACATACTGCTGCATATTAGGGTATTAATCATTCACTATCTGTTGTATCATCATTTCATTTATCTCTCATTATTGTTATTATTGTTATTGTCCATTGTCTTTTGTACAGCACTTTGGCCTGCTCAAACAAAAGAGAAATCAGAGGAAAAGCAAAGTCCCACCATGTTGATAGGGTCCACTGGTCCAATGCTGTTGATATACACAGCTGTTTCAATTATGGTCGGCCTCACTGAAACACAACACAAGACATACTGTACTGACACTGGTTTGCTTATTTATGTCCTTTTGATTTTGTAGGACATTATCAGTGTTGATCCCTGTTGCTCTCTATGCAGAACATCAACTAAAGGTGAAAACAAAGGAGTTTACTTTCACTTTCATTAATTTCCCAACTGTAGCTTTAAACACAGGCTTTAGACTTTAGGTCTTTTCATAGCCTGATCTATTGTGATGAAAACCTTGAACATCCTGGAGCAGTCTGTGAATCATGTTTTGGAAAATGAGCTCCACTTACCTCCAATATCAGGCCTGAGTTTGTTGTCATAGCCCTGCAGCAGTTTATTCAGGATCAGAGTCACATCACTCTCGTAAACCTTTGGTGATAGGACCCAGGTCTTATTAATAGGCACATCTTCATAGTCCTCTTCTTCTTGTTTACTGGGCCCAAATGCTGCACTGTGGAGAAAAAGAAAAACACAAGATGTGTTGTGTTTCATGCTGTGCTTGTGTGCATGCATGCTGAACACTACACTCACACAGAGTTTGGACTGCTTGCCACAATGATGAAAAGCTATGCTTTGTTCTTCAAGTGTGTCTTCCTCCAACAGTGGATGTGCTCCTCTACTAGCATGAATGGTGAACAGAGCTGACAGGTGAAGACCTCTCAAGCTCTGTCAAGTGTTGGAGCATGTAAACACACAACTTAGTTTACTATATGTAGTCTGTAGTTTGCTGATACAGGTTTGTGACGTTTCTGCCTGACACACATCAACTGGTGCCTTGGAGAACAGGTGTACTCCTGGTAGCCGGAGGCCAGACTGAACAACTAGATGCCCATGATGAGTAATAGTGGTTAAGCTCTAAAACACTACAATCTGACTGCAATACAGTTTAGGGCTGTCGCAGTAATCGCAAAAATGAATCATCGCGGTGATAGGAAGCCCACCGCGCCGCATGGTGGGACATCGCCAACACCGCACAAAACCAGCCTGAACCCACGGACAACCACCTCTGTAACTATACCCACGAGTTTGAGCCGACACCGAACTCACACGTGTATTTAGCGCAGTCTGATGATGCGCCACTCGGCCACAAATAAATAAATAAATGAATAAAGCAGATCATCACAGAGGCAGACAGACACATGTTGGTTTGCAATTTTATTTTATTATTATTATTTGCACATAGGTTCTTTGCTGTCAGAAAAAAAGGCGTCAGACCAAAAGGTGTCAGCCATTTTCTCTGATGACTTTTGGTCTGACAATTTTTTTCTGAGGCTGTTTAGTGGAGACCTGACAGAGGTTTTATGCCTTTTCATCTAAAGTCTGAGGCTGAAGCCTGACACCTGAGGATGTCCTAAAATGTACACCCCCCCCACCAGTTCAAAAATCCCATCTGCGGCCCTGGGCAGTTGATACTTTACATGATATGTACATGGCTGTTCATTAAGTAATTTTCTTTGTATCTTTATTTTATAGTTTTATTCCAAATTCAATGATGTCACCATCCTGACTTATGTGTGAAAGGTCATTAAAGGAGCGAGGCCGCTCGCTGGCGCTTGAAAAAGGAGTTTGACTGGCTGTTTATCTACGTTGATGCTTAGAGAGTAAAACACAGAGAGAACAGTACAGTCTCCCTTTCAGAGGACAACATCAGCCACCTCCAAAATGCAGTGTTTGTGCTCAGCCACCTCTAAATCAGCACAGTTCAGTCTCTGCAGTGCACACACAACAGTGCTGCCCAGGAGAAAAATCTGATGAGAAACATGCTCACACTATGATCTTCAGCTCAAGTCAGGGCAAAGGTCATCTCTAGCTCAGCAAAGGGAAGTCAGTCAGAATCTTAGTGACAAACACAACATTTCTGCCTGGAAGATACACACAAGTGGAAATGGCTAAGTGGAAGTCAACTGAGTTGAGGCTGTTTAGATATTCAGACAGATATTCTGTCTGAATCTGATACACAGCACGTGCAAACCTGTGGACTCGCAGGAAGAGGGAGGTATAAAATTTGGAAAGTAAGTTTTAAATAATTCAGACATAATTTATCAGCCAGGTAATTTTGGAGCTGTTGGATGAAATAAAGCCTCCTCTCCCTCCGCAGCACCTGGCTGCTCTGGGACCAGCATGGAGGGACTGATCTCTGCCTTTGCAAAGCCAGTGGTGTGCCCACTGGTCTCTCTCCCTGCTTTCCTGTCTCTTTACACTATATCAGACATGAAACTCTGTGACCAGCTGCCGCTGAAGTTGTCGGTCTTTTAAAAAACTGTTTATTTCCAAAATCCTTCTAAAGTGTGTTGTGACTCTAGTGTCTGGTGTCAATACATTTAGATTTTTTTAAGTTCTTCCTGGTCGAGGTGGAGAGGAGTGCACAAAGTGATTACATATAAGACAGCAATGTCATCACCCCATATGTCAATCACTGGTGCGAGGAAAAAGACAAGTTGTGTGCAACAACTTATCCTGCTGCTTTTAAGCCTCTTGACATGAACACAGACACCAGCAACATCACCAAAGCAACTGACATCTAGGGCCCTAATTTCGTGGCGCAACTCAGGGTGGCGCAGCGAGGCGAGCCCTGACGCAGCTGGCGCAGTGGCATTTTCCTCCAGTGCAACAAGGTGCGCAGCGGATTCGGTAAATTGGCAGACTGCTGTGCGCTGAGATGGGAGTGGTCGCGCAGCAGGGGGAGGTGTCGACAGATTCGCCTTGGCGCAGTGACAATTTGTTACAGATAGACCGCGCGGAGAGTGCGCCGAAAGCTCGCCAGCTCCAACCTGGTCTAATGTCAGCGCAAGGCGAAGCGCAGCCAGCGCAGTGGCAATTTGACTGCCCAGCGCGCAGTGCGCCCACGTCACCAAGACCTCACAGGCAGATTTCCACAGTTCCAGGCACATTTAAATGCAATTATTAATAATAATAATAATAACATCATCACAATAACCCCTATTTATTGTATCTGAATCAGCACATACACCTATATCTATATAGATTGTCCCGTCACACTGATGACAGATCAAAGGCTTGCGTAATGGAAACTCAGCCTGACTGAATTAACACAGATGAAACCAGGGAGGGACTGAGACAGCCGTGGATGTCCCAAGAGCAGGTGTTGACACTACACACTGTGCCGTTGCAGATTGTCAGCTATTTATTTATTTATTTACTTATTGATTTATTAGGGGCCAGCGCCGCATCGTCACGCGACCATAACAAATAAAACTGAAAACAAATAAACTATCATCTCTCACAGCAAACCACAATCAGCCTGGCATCATAGTGAGCAGATATTCACATCTCCCCTCTCAGGTAAATTCTAAAGAAAAAAGAAAAAGAGAGACGCTCCGCGATGCCTCCGTTACGCACAGCTGTTTGTTTATGTTGTGATCTGTGCACCCGTGTTTAAATATAGGTTAGATAGATAGATAGATAGACCTGGATAACATCATAACCTCCTCCCTCCCAGACTACTTTTGCATCATCAGCCCGTGAGGTCTGTTCGCGTGACCTGACACTGCCAGCTTGGACCGGACCAGAACATCAGTTTCCTCCCGTCTCACTTGCTCTGACAGATTGAGAGCTGTTGCCCAGTAAAAAAAAACAAAAAACAAAACACACACCCCTTTTCCATTAATAAAGACACTCATATTTAGTAACCTATATTTAAACACGTGTGCACAGATCACAACATAAACAAACAGCTGTGCGTAATGGAGGCATCACGGAGCGTCTCTCTTTTTCTTTTTTCTTTAGAATTTACCTGAGATGGAGATGTGAATATCTGCTCACTATGATGCCGAGGCTGATTGTGGTTTGCTGTGAGAGATGATAGTTTATTTGTTTTCAGTTTTATTTGTTATGGTCGCGTGACGATGCGGCTCAATAAATCAATAAGTAAATAAATAAATATAGCAGATAATCGTGTAGTGTCAACACAGCAGTAATCCATCCTCATCTTTCATCTGTGCAGCCTTTGATCTGTCATCAGTGTGACGGGACAATCGATATAGATGCTCTGAATGTGTGCTGTAATCTGTAGGTGCTGATTCAAATCTTCTCTTCCACGGTGAAATCAAACGTCCGCCTCGCACGCGCGGCGGATTTAAAGGCGAGGAGAGGAGCTCATTTGATTGGTGAAGATCTGACTCGGCTGTGTCAAACCCACTCCACGCCTTCTCTCCTCCCTCTGTGCCATTTGCGCCGGTGGGAGGGAAGTAGGCGGGATGCGCTCCGCTGCGTTTCGAAGGAAAATTGCAATCTGCTCCTGACCACTCCCCGTTGGCGAAGCGAAGGCGAGGCGCAGGCCTGATCCGCTCCGCCTGCACCTAGTTCACGAAATTAGAGCCCCTAGTCTAAATTAACTGTGTAAACCAACATTGATATTAGTTTCTTGTTTTTTTCATATATAATAGTTACCAGTTGTCAAGTGCAAGTTTTTTTCCTCTAGAATTAATGAATGGTATTATAACACTCATAATGCACTTGTTTTACTTTTTATTCTATTTTTTTTTTACTTTTATAACAGAAGATGGTTTTAAGTTTTACATTTAATGTCTGTTATTAACGATTAACGTCTGTTGTACCGAACCCGTACCAAACCGTAAACCCCAAACCAAGGTACGTACCGAACCGTGTGTGTGTACCGTTACACCCCTAACACACATACTACCTGTATTCCCCACAGGCATACAAATAATATGCCAATGCTGTATCACGTAACTGTACAGAAACAGTAATATAGCCTGCTAACATAGTATGTATTTACTGTAAGTATATGAATAAAATATTGTGAATGTCTGAACTGAAGTAAGATATTCATTATATTTCTGATAATAAGTTAAAATAAAATAAGTTCTGATAATATACTGTCAGGCCTTTCTAGGGCCTACAGGTGAGAGAACAGTTTCAGGAAAATTGCCTTTAATGTTTAAGGTGTTATTTTATAGATATTATATTACATTTTATTTTTCAATTATAGCAATGCTGTTGGACTTTAAAGGGGAACTATGCAAGTCCGGTGGCTTTTCTGCTGTTTTGGTTACGCCCCTCTCGCCCATGTGCATTTGTTTACAACGAAGCCGGCGAAAAATCAATACATGGAGCGGTGGATAACGTTACATAACATATACGATGTTACAACATGTGTGTTTGTGTAGTCTTAACCATCATAAACGAAAGATTACAGGTCACGGAGCGTGTTTGTGTGGAGGTGCAGCAGAGACGAGAGCTGGGACACCGGGGCGGCGACTGAGTAACTGCACTTATGTTGCAAGGTTGGTTTTCAGCCGTGAGACGCAGGTGAAGGCAGAGAGCCTCACTCATCACAAGTCATGTAGTTAACGATCACAATTACTCCAGAGCTTTTTAATTAAGGTAAAAATGTAGCATAGCCAGGGGAGAAATCCTGCTTAGTTCCTCTTTAAAAGCAACATTTATGGATTTTATGGGCATATTTTGAGTTGCTGTTTGGCTGCTTTTGCCTCACAGATATGGCAACACTGGTGAAGTCAGCCTATAGTAGACTCATCATAACACTGGTTTTACAACATGAAGGGTTTAGTCTTATGTTGCATCATAGCACCACTAGATTTCATATTCATGAATCTTACTCAACACACACCTGTGTGTCATGGATCATGGACCATGATCAGCTTCCAGACAGGTTGTTAAACTGAGTTTAAAAGTAAGAATCTCCTCCGGCAGCAGATTAATGTGAAAACAACCCCTGAGCTGCTATAGTCATAATGAGTGGGAAACAGTGGGAAGAACCTGGATCAGGAGTTAATTAGATTCACAGATCTACATGTACACATCTGTCGGGACCAAGGTACGTTTTATCAGTCTGTTTTCTGGGAATAATTGACATAAGGAGAAACCAGATAAAAGCCGTTTTTTCGTTTTGGAAAAAAAAACGGAAATCAAAATTTCAGTTTGTTTTCTCGTTTTTGGTTCTTATTTAACAAAACGAATTTACCACTCAATATTTTGTTTCCGTGGGTGGGCGGGTCCTCTGATTGGCTAGTGTGCTTCCTTGCCCTGTGCCCTTCAAAATAAAAGTTCCTCAATTTGATAATGTCGACAAAAATATTACTGTAGGCTAGTAGGCTACAGACACTAGCAGACATAGAGGACCCCATCACCCACAGTCAAGACTGACACGGCTTCAAACAACAATAATAGTAGGCTATTCATAATGAAAGTGAGAACTTATGAGGTTATGATGACTTCAGTGTAGATGTTTAGCCACAAGGTGGCGCAGTTATTACATGAAGAGTAGATCTGAGGGCTTTACTACGACGGAGGCTCACAACATATCGTGTGTATTATTGAAAGTGAGGGGTGTGCCTATAGGGCTAGTGAGTAGAGTGTCTACTCTGTACAGTGACAAAGACTGTACAGTAACTTCGTTCAATATACAGTAGATACTACTTCAAAGTGGCCATTTCACTCGCGGGGAGCGAGATTCACGCTACGCGTGAAATCTGAGTGACAAAGTGATCACACATGAGAGCATTATGACTGATAGCTCCCCTGGTAGAACAGCTCCCTCAGTAAGCTGAATCATAGGCTAGTGTGGGTTTCAGTTTAGGTTGTACCATTAATGTGTTTTCTTTTCTCATCATCATTATGATCACATAAGGCTTAAGTTTGAGCAAATAAATGAGCAAATGAGCATTAATTCTCCGCCGGGCCGAGGCACCAACTTCCCTGGTTGTGTAGCCTACGTATTTGTCTCCAACGGCTTATGACACGCGCCGTCCCTGCAGACTGACAGCCCAGGACAGGTGCTGAAGTGTGGGAGAGGAGGGAGAGACTGGGCTCCGCGGGGCTCTTGCAACTTGCGGCGGATCAGGAAGGGTGGAGGACCGACATGACAGGGGGTCTTGGTCTCCTGGTACCTGTGCTGGCCAGGAAAATGCACACACGTGTACATACACGTTCACATCCCTATAAACATGTACACAAGCAGGGAAGTTGGTGCCTCGGCCCGGCGGAGAATTAATGCTCATTTGCTCATTTATTTGCTCAAACTTAAGCCATATGTGATCATAATGATGAAAAGAAAACACATTAATGGTACAAACTAAACTGAGATTCAAACCCACACTAGCGGATGATTCAGCTTACTGAGGGAGCTGTTCTACCAGGAGAGCTATCAGTCATAATGCTCTCGTGTGTGATCACTTTGTCACTCAGATTTCACGCGTTGCGTGAATCTCGCTCCCCGCGAGTGAAATGGCCACTTTGAAGTAGTATCTACTGTATATTGAACGAAGTTACTGTAGCCTACAGTCTTTGTCACTGTACAGAGTAGACACTCTGTACTCACTAGCCTATAGCCTATAGGCACACCCCTCGCTTTCAATAATACACACGTGACACGATATGTTGTGAGCCTCCGTCCTCAGATCTACTCTTCATGTAATAACTGCGCCACCTTGTGGCTAAACATCTACACTGAAGTCATCATAACCTCATAAGTTCTCATTTTCATTA
Organism: Trachurus trachurus; assembly: GCF_905171665.1. Lineage (NCBI taxonomy): Eukaryota > Metazoa > Chordata > Actinopteri > Carangiformes > Carangidae > Trachurus > Trachurus trachurus. The sequence continues at coordinate 30,514,179 of NC_139907.1, forward strand.
TGAATAGCCTACTATTATTGTTATTTGAAGCCGTGTCAGTCTTGACTGTGGGTGATGGGGTCCTCTATGTCTGCTAGTGTCTGTAGCCTACAGTAATATTTTTGTCGACATTATCAAATTGAGGAACTTTTATTTTGAAGGGCACAGGGCAAGGAAGCACACTAGCCAATCAGAGGACCCGCCCACCCACGGAAACAAAAATATTGAGTGGTAAATTCGTTTTGTTAAATAAGAACCAAAAACGAGAAAACGAACTGAAATTTTGATTTCCGTTTTTTTTTCCAAAACGAAAAAACGGCTTTTATCTGGTTTCTCCTTATGTCAATTATTCCCAGAAAACAGACTGATAAAACGTACCTTGGTCTGTCGGTTTACTAACCATGTTCTGTTTAGCCAGCGACAATAACCAAGTCTGAGGCTCCATCCGCACTTAGCCTATGTTTCATTTTGTAACAAAAAAAAAATCTTTTAGCTCCATATCAGAAACAATCTCTGTGCAGACTAAAACAACTGAAAAAACCATTAACATCAGACTTAACAGGTTCAGCAGAGTTTCTCTGGAGTTTAATTGAAGCGTAGCAGTGGACATAGGCAAACATAATAACCCTAGTCATCTCAGTTTGGACTAGAGATGTATGACAGAAGGTCTAAGTTTCATACTATGAGCAAGACGTTTGATAGACAAAGACAAATATTGACAAGACATTTATTTGCATAAAGGGGAGATTGGGAGTTTATAGAATGCAGATTGATTTGTTCTGCACTGTAACATGTAGACATTTGAGGACATAGGTGAGGGCAGACCTGCTGATCACCTGCTGCATCCCGACACTGAGCACCTCTGTGAGCAGCTGACAGACTGGATAGGGTAGAGGCTGCTTCTCAGAACCCGTATAACATCAATCAGGCCATATAACCTCCTTCTGCTGTAGGCTACTGTAAGATAGATGGGCCTCAGGCTCATGACAGAGCCACTTCACCCATGCAGGGGCAGGTGTAGCCACAAATACACCTATCATCAGCAGTTCACACGGATCATATATGCAGACGAATGGTTCATTCAAATACAATTTGCCGATGGAGCAGAGGGTTATGTCTTTCACATCTGCTCACGTGAGGCCCCCTACGCCAACACGACGACTCGCTCTGATACAACAAAAGACTTCCACATCTGCAGCTGTCTGCCGAACCTGACTCCTCTCCCCCAACACTTACCACAGTCCGAGCAGCGCGAAGAGCATCCAGGGGCTCATGGCTTTTTCCTCCAGCGCTCTGACAAACAGCCGCGTCATGCTCCGCTCAGCAGCTGCAAACAGATGTGAAGGTGTCCGCGAGACGACGACGAGGAAACCGGATTTTTTTTTAGAGTCGTTAAGTCGCTTCTGAATGCAGTCGGTACGGGTTAAATGCAGCGACGGAGGGGTGTGAGAGTTGCGTCCATTGTGTGTGTGCGTTTGTGTGTGTGTGTGTGTGTGCGTTTGTGTGTGTGTGTGGAGGAGGAGGCGGAGCGTCCATCTGCAGTGCTGCTAACAGGCTGCCGTGACAGAGCCGCACTCACAGTCTTTCCTCAGTGACTGTGTGTTTGTAGATGTGTGTTCGCGTTTACTACTTCACACTGATGTCAGGCCCAGCACCAGCACATAGGCTACAGCTCTGTGCCCACACCACATCCAGCTTCACAGCAGTCACAGTCCACAGCTGCTTCAGCCTGAATGCAGTCTGGAGTTATTGCTTTGCTCAAAGGCACCTTGACAAATCTGCGGGTGGGGAGAGTCACACTCGCTCCGCTACACTTGATGGGCTTGCAGTCAGAAGAATATGGCAACACAGAGGTCGCATGACCATAATATGCAGTTCGCATTTTAGGCGAGATAGCCTAAGATTTGGGTAGAGAAACAAATATTATTATTATTATTATTATTATTATTATTATTATTATTATTATTATTATTATTAAATTTAACATTACAAGTGTCTATACTGGCTGGGTTGTATCTGAGTGCATTACTGTGTTTTCTTGTTTTAAGTGTTGCTGTTTTGCGTTGATCTGGCCTACATGTAAAGATGATGTTTCTTTTATTCTCATGCACTTTCCTGTAGGGGAGACCTGGGATGGTTGTAACATGATCGGTCAGTTGTAACACTCTGACCGATCCAATTTATCCAATCAGGAACAAGTTATGAATCATCTGATTCACCCTGTACATGCTCAGTTTAGTGCTTCTATTGTGAAGAAGTAGCAGCCAATGGCAGACACAGACAGTTTAAGAAGGAAAACGCTAATTCTGGGGCATAAAAGTATTTTTCCCCATCGCCTCCTTTGTAGTTTAACTCATCAAACTTACATCATGTTATTGTGGGTATGTGTGAGACACACACACCCAGACACACACCTACACACCTTAACACACACACCCACACACCAATTATGTTAAAAAGTAATTTTACTGTTGAATAAAACGCTTTCAATATCAGGTTTTTGTCATAAAACTTGCATCTCACCCTGGGGTATTATACAATATTAAATTTCACCCCAGAGTCAAAGTGTGTTACAACTAACCCGGACTATGGGGTGAATTGTAACATTTCACTTCTTGTGTTTGAGACTAAACCATGCATTTTCTGTTTGTGTTGCAGAGTTAGCTATACCATTTAATAGCAGACAGTTTGTCTCACATTTTGAACACTCTGGCTTAAAAGAGCTGCAAGGCAGAAATGTAAAAAATGTTACAACCATCCCTGGTCTCCCCTGTAGCGGTGTAAGAGCACTGTGTCTCAGTGACCACTTTATTGCCTACATAGATTGTAACTTGAGAATGCATATGTCTAATTGTTTTTTGTTTTTTATTTTATTTATTTTGAGAAACACACATTTCAGGACCGCTGACTTGTGTCATGAGAACATGAATGTCCTGTGATTTTCTATTAAACCTCATTCATTTATAGGATTTTTTATCGGATAAAATCGGATCGATAAAAAGTGACGTAATTTTCCCCTAAATCAGCCGATATTTTATTGGCCTGATAATTATCGTGCATCCCTAACTTCAATAATATCACATTTAGTTGCTTAGTAACACACATATTTGTCTGTGTACGGGTGTGTGTACAGCAGATGGAGGCTGAGCTTTAGTGTAAATGGGGCAGATGACACCCTGTGAAAGGAGAGCCAGCAGTGGGGATAAGGAGTAGAGATCAAAGACAGGTGGAAGGTGAAGTGCAGGCAGGAGTTAAATGTGCTGACGTTCTGTGGCTGCTGTGCTGGGCCTGATTAAAGCATCTTCTACAACACGCATTCAGCAGGACTCCTTTCTCAGCAGAGTGCAGGATTTCAACACCGCTGGGATATGGATCCCTCAGAACCTGCAGACTGAGTGGTTATGTGTATTTGTGTGTGCCTTCTTTCTGGATATATTTGTTCAGAGGCTTACAGTGCAATATTTTAGCCTCGGAGCAGCAAAGTGTAAAGCCAGTTATGCGAGTTCCTTCATTACAAGGACAGGGGAAAAGGAGACACACAGGAGACAATATAGGGATGAGACTGGGAGGGACACATGCATTACAGTAAAGTGAGTCAAACTGTGGACCTGCTGGTCAGGGTGCAAACACGCTCGTCACCCGCTGGTTCACCGGCTGACCGAGAGGAATGCATGAAAAAAGGAAAACACAATGATCAGGTCATGTAGAAATCATTTTTATTGTTGAAATAGGAAAATACATTTTGCAAAACAAAACAAAAATATGTCCAGCACATGTAGTAAAAAATGAAAGAATTGCATTACAACTACAAAAGTGCATACAGTATCTCCTGTACAGTTATTCATCAGCATCATGTCGATGTGCTGGGTCAACTGAGCAACTGATTCACAGACAGACAGACAGACAGACAGACAGACAGACAGACAGACAGACAGACAGACAGATAGATAGATAGATAGATAGATAGATAGATAGATAGATAGATAGATAGATAGATACTGTAGATAGATAGATAGATAGATAGATAGATAGATAGATAGATAGATAGATAGATAGATAGATAGATAGATAGATAGATAGATAGATAGATAGATAGATAGATAGATTCTCTGGAGCCGACGTATCGTATTAATTATTTCTCTCCATAAAAGCTGTTCCTCATTACACCTTTCCAGGAGATTAGAGGCAGCTCCCTCCAAAGAAATGGTCTCTAGGAAAGTTTGAAGTTTGCAAACATCTTCCTATTTCCAGATGGTCAGCATTCTTCCAGTTAGTAGCGATGAGTCTTTTGGCCGTCATACGTCTGGTTATTATAATTTGTTTGTGATATTTGGACCAAGATCCCGACCAAGACCACTAATGGTCTGCCCAGATCATTTTCCTAATTACTTTGAACCATATTCCAATTGTTTCCTGTTTAGGAATCGTTCTGATACAGGCCCTTATGTTTTAACAATTTAGATCTTTGTATACTTCTCGCACTGAGACAGAATGATACCAAACATGAACACACTGACATAACTTATGTAATTATTAATTAATATATCTCAGATTCAATATTTCAAGTGGAATCACATGTGCATGTGAGTTTATGCAGACAGGAAGTATTAAGCAAACCACCAAATGTTCAAGTTCAATCATACTGTAGGTGCCTCATTATCAAAAGAACAATACAAAGTGGGTCCTTCCAGTCTGTGAGAAATGTCCTTTTTTTTTTAGAGATAAGAGGTTAGAGTGGGTGTTGAATTGTCTTACAACAGTAACTTGAGACATTTTTAAATTATAGTCAAAAAGAAGCATATTCATGTCAGATTGTTTATTTTATAAACAGTGGAAAGTCACTATCACAAGTACCACAAAGGAATAAGAATACAGAGGGGATGTGAGTAATGAAATGAATAGCAAATATCAAAATTCCTCATGTGTCAGACCTCTATATGCATTAAAACAGCATTTTTGATCCGTGTATGATTTTTCTTTTGAAAGAGAGTTAACACCAGTATTCAATTTTGATTATGTGAGGAAACCGAGCACAGAGTGATGGGCAACCTCAGTATATCATGCACAAGACGTAAACATTTCTCACCATCACATAAAATATTATAACGTGTCATTAAATTTTGGTAGGAAATAAAATTTGAAAAAAGGGTTCATATCCAATGTTGGTTACATTACACTGTGACAGACAGGAGGCACTGAGGAGGTGTGAGGAGGTAGCCTAACCTTTTTGGACTTTTGTTACTCAATAACAAACATTTAAAAAAAACTTGACACTGAAATATCAACATCTAACAACATTGGTGGGCAGAGGTGCCTGCATGGTACTGTGAACTGTGAACAGCCAATTTGCTACATTAGGTGAGACAGCTGATGGTACACATGGTGAGCCGATAAAGACTCCACTCCAGCTGTTCATTTCAGTCTTTGATAATGAACAAAGCCAGCTGTTGTATTTCAACAAATCTACACACAACATTCAACAAAACTCAGTGTTAACATCAAAATGTATCCTGATCTATGCATAGACAAAATTCTTAAGAACTATAAGTGTGAGGAGTTGTCAGGTCTCTGTAACTCTGTGAATGTTTGCTTTTACTTAAATTATATCTTCCTCATTGCCTTGCATGCATCCCTTGCATTGCATCCCCCTCCTAATAGTAGCCCTGATTTGGACCCGTTGTTGACTCATTCTCTGCTTTGCTAAATTGTAGTTAGATTGAATTTAGTTTTCCTTTTGTTCACCATATCATGGACACTTGTTTTCTGATTACTTTTGAGGATTTCTGGAGAATATTGGAGCAGCAAGTTCAACAATTCCATAATGTGAAGATAATACGGATGATTATGGCCACAGCCATTATTGGTTTCTGTTTTGCTGACTTAGTGATGCTATCACATTTGATTTAATGATGATTGATTGAGAGTATTAGATATGCATAAGTCCTTTGTTCTTTACTTATTAACTCTTCCACAGTGTCTCAGTTTTCTGAAGCATTTAATGCCTCTGGGCTCCTCGCCTGCAAGGACCACTGTAATCTCAGTGTTAACGAGTTCATAGCTCTTTTTAATTCTACATGTAGTGATTAATGGACTCAGTGGCACCTTTTAGATTGAAACGTTCTAAGCTGCTGACAGAACCATGGCTGAATGACACCACCCGCTCTCTCAGACGCGCAAGCAGGCACGCTGAGAGAAAGTGGAAGAAAGATCGTCTTCAAATCTCATTAGATATTTTAAGAGATAGCTTACACGACTATCAGAGAGCTGTTAAAGTGGCAAAAACACATTTTTTCTCCAATGTTGTGTCAAACAATAGCCATAAACCTCAGTTTCTTTTTTAATACACTGAACTCTCTTTTAAATGCCTGTAACTCTCCTTCCATTGTATCTCCACTTGCACTCTGTGAGAAATTTCTTCAGTTTTTTAATGATAAGATCTCTGCTATTAGATCCACCCCCCCCATTTGTTTTACCTTATCTTAGCAACTGTTGTTCTTATTGCCCTATTTTATTATTTTACTGTTAATCTATGTTGATGATTTATGCTGTTTTTATTTATATTGCTAGTACCTGTATGTTGTGCAGCACTTTGGGCAACTAAGGTTGTTTTTAAATGTGCTTTATAAATACATTTTGAGTTGAGTTGAGTTTGTTTTTCATTAGTGAAGTCCATGCCTCAAAGATTTCAAACTGTCATGAAACCCAGGGGGGTGCAAGAAAGTACTGACTGGTATTTAATTCTTTTGCCATTACAAAATAACTTTTCCAAAATGTTTTACAAAGCCAGAATATTAGGTTTTGTTTTTTGCTACAACATAAAACAGCTAAGTATATTGACATAATATATTTGTAAAAACCAAAAAAATCCAATTAGCCTATATAACTTGATTTGTGGTTAATTTACAGCTTCACAAATTCAAACTAGAAAATTTCCTCTCGGGAAATTTTGAATGGGCCACAGCTACTGCCGATTTTGCCATCTCTGTCAACATGGGAATCAAACCCACGATCTTAAGGTCAAGACAGAGCTGATCAGACAGACACATGATCATCTTTCTATTGAGAGTGAGGAGTCACGTGACGATTTGAGCAGCCAGTCGGCCATGATGGAAGGAGACGCTATCGGTTGCCAGGGGCAACACATCAGAACAGCACAGAGACGGACTAAATTCTAGCTCTTTTTTGCGCCAACAGATGAACAAATTACAAGAAAGAATAAGGAGAAAGTAAATCACTGGAGCAGTTTTTAACACAGCAGTGATTTCCGGCATTGTAAAACAGTAAATTACGGAGTAGACGATTTTGTTTTGCCCATAGACTAGTATGGCTTTTGCCACCGGAATCCTTCCATCATGGCGGAGAAGGGGGGCGGGGCTCTGACATGGATGTATTGGGATTCTGAGCTGTGACGACAACTCCTCACTCTCAATAAGCACTGATATGGAGGAGCTGTAACCACATTAGGTTAACTGTGTGTGTGTGTGTGTGTGTGTGTGTATAATCACATGAAGTTACCTGTGTGTGTGTGTGTGTGTGTGTGTGTGTGTGTGTGTGTGTGTGTGTGTGTGTGTGTGTGTGTGTGTATAATCACATGAAGTTACCTGTGTGTGTTAGAGTGTGGGAGAGGAGTGCGCTGTTACCTGTGTGTTTTGATGTGTGTGTGTGTGTGTGTGACTGACTTGACACATGTTATGAGCTGCATCCTGTCAGTCTGATTTAGCTGTGTCTGTGTTTATAAACATTTAAACGAGCGCCAGGTGGATTGTTTATGAAGTTAACGAGCTCTGGCCTGGTTACCACGGCAAGTCCAGGTGGTTACCACGGCGATAGGGGCCCCCCAGACTGAGACAGACAGAAACGTGGAGAAAAAGAGCGATTTTATGCCTCTGCACCGGTCTCACATTTAGGCTTACTGTGATAAAACGGTAACTCCTATCAGAACAAAACACAGATCACATTGCTCTAAGGACTTCCTGAAAAATTTGGTACGATTTGGTGTTTCTACAGTAAATATTTTGGAGATGCTGGCAGTTTTAAAACATCGGTCCGTTCTGCTTCTCTCAGAAAATATTTGTATTGGAGTCAATGAGGAGCAGAGACAGACGTGGCCACTTATTCTGTAAATTCTGTAAGTCTCTCTGATATTTTGAGCACATGATATGAGAGATAACAAGTTTGTCTTACAAATTCTGAAAAAATTATGTGTGTAGAGTGTAAATTGTGGCCGGGCCGAGTGTGGAAAGGGAAAAATCTGGAGTTTTTCTGGCATCTCTCCCACTCTAACCGATGATGTCACGCGCTCTGACATGAACATTCCGTGCAATACACAACCATTATAATCTCATAATTTCTCCAAAAATGATCATGGTCATTGAACAGGGATTGATCAAAAACTATATGACCTATCAAAACGTGGAGTAATACGACAACACACAAGACTTGTGTCTACTGTTTGAAGTTTAAATTGAGTCTCTAGGTGAAAGTATGCCTGAGCAGTAGACGTTTGTTAAACTCCAATGATTGGTCTTTTTCGCTCTTTTTTTCCCGCCCGTCCCATTGACTTCAATGCAAAATTTTGCGCAGTTTTTCGCGACTTACGTCGCGAAAAATTCGTAATCTGTTGAGAGAAGTAATAGCATACCGATCCCGATCAAACCGCACGTTTTGATATATAATTTGTTGACTAGTAGCGAATCGAAAATCGTCCGGAAGATGAAAAATAAAAACTAGGAAAAAATCCACACAATAACAGTAACCCGGGCACTGGTCCCTGCAGCTATTTCATAGCTGTTGGGACCAGTGCCCGGTGCGATGGTCCGTGGCCCTAATTAACACTTAATTAATTAACAGTTTGGCCACGTGGTGGTAGCAGAACTGAACTGAAACTTATCCGTGCAGGGTTGTTGGACCTTATGGGATAGGGCAAGGGTGGTGTATACCCTGGACAGATCTCCAGTCTATCACAGGGCTGACATAAAGAGACAAACACACACATACACAAATTGACACGCTACAGGCAATGTAGAGTCACCAATAAATGGTTTCTACCCAGAAAGGAGCACAAAACCTTCTTGCTGAGAGGCAAGGGTAATAACCACTGCACCACTGTCCCGCCCAAAACTGACATCACAACATTGAAATATTTTTATCTTGTCGTGATGAATGTGTAACAGAAAATTTCCCATTACATGTCTCATTTAACTCCCCACCAGCTCCTGTGCCAAACAACTGGATCTGAAGCAGTTAAATGATTAAAACTGTAGCTGATGGATATAAAACAAATGAGCTGAATGAGCTGAAAAGCTCTGTACAGCTGAGGGAGGAAGTAAAAATTCAGTGTAGGTTTCACACTGTCATATTACATATAATCATCTTATTTGTTGTCATTAGTGTAGAGATATTGAACATTGCGGCTTTAAAATTCATTTATTTTTTGTTTTTAAAAATGTGTTTCCCTTCTATTCAGAGTGTGTCAGTTTTTTTTAATATTACCTGATGATGTTACGATGATTATATCATTTAATTAGGAGGATTTTTTTTTTTTGATGCAAAGAGAACAATCAAAATTGATGTTTTTTCATTGTGATATGATTTGGTTTTTGTCTGTGTGTTGTGCAATTACATGTAAAACTGAGCTAGTCAAACATTCCTCAGGTTTGTTCTGACCCAGTTTGTTCACCTGATCCAACACTGTATTCAGGAAAGAAAGAAGAGAATTCTCAAGGCAATACAAAATTGGAAAAAACTGCTGAGAGATGTGCTAAGTCCTAATGTGGGGGGAGTTCCTTCAGTTCACCGGTCATCCAGATCTTTGATGACCGGTTCTCTGTTCAGGTAGGTGGCCCAGTAGACCAGGTTAAAGCTCCCAAACAGCACAGGAAACATGATACGGGAAATACGGTCAATCTTGCTGACGCTGTTGAAGGTCTTCCTGTTCTGCTCAGGCTTTGTCTCAAAGTCTGCAGTGATCTTGTTGGGGTCGCTCAGAGCACTTTTTGAGATGGTGGGCAGTGTGGAGTCCTTTGTTATATTTGGAGCATAGTTAGCCACAGCTACAGCATAGGTGTTGTTCCTCTTTATGATGGATGCTTCTTTTTTCTGCAAGGAAAATGTCTCATGATTAGTGAGAGGGTTGGACAGAGTGATCAGTGATCAAAATGAATTCTAGGTGTCACTATGTCCTATTGTGATTAGAATAAATTTGACACTGAGGTTTAATACATGAGGGAACGAGACACAGGTGAAACACATTGGGTAATCAAACAGGCAAGAAACTTAACAGGAAGACAGGGGTAAGGCACAGACTTCAGAGTAAACAGTTAACTCCTGTGTTCCATCACTACTCTTATCCGGTGATTTGATTTTATGTTACTCCCTTCATCCCACAGTCTTTGGGGTTCGTAACATAAGTGGTGGTTCATCCGGGATCGAAGGAAGTTTGTTAAACAATTTTTACATCAATTAAATCAATTAACACGTTACAGTACATTAACTAATAACATGAAACAGCTGCAGCAGAGGTCAAGAGGAACACTTGGTCCTCCAGGGGTGTGACAGCATTACCTTGTCATTGACAACACTCTTTCCATCCCAGGCCCATCCTCTTTTGGTGAAGTAGTTGACTGTAGCAAATTCAATGAGTGCAGAGAAAACAAAGGCATAACAGACAGCAATGAACCAGTCCATGGCTGTAGCATAGGCCACCTTAGGCAGTGAATTACGGGCACTGATACTCAGGGTGGTCATAGTGAGTACTGTAGTCACACCTAGAGGAATAGAGAGGGACAGACAGTAAGGAAAGATGAAGGATAGCTATATTTAGAAAGATGGGCAGATCTGGGGCATTGGCCCCATCTAAAATCTAATTGCCACCCTGAAGTGACTGTGTCCTGTTACTCATCCGTCAATCAGATGATAGGTGAATGACAGAAGAAGAAAATCATTACTGTATTTGATCACAGACAGTGCAGTAGGTGGTGGCATGCAGCTTTTTGGTTTGTAGGCCACCAGTAAAACAAAGAAGACAATGAAGAACACTCAGATGACACGCACACAGCACACAGAGTAGGGGTGTAACGATATTGAACTGTTTTGATACAGAACATTCAGTTCGGTACAGGGCTGTGCGTGGGTGAGTTCCTGAAATGGAAGTTGTGTGTGTTTATTGTCTGTCTGCGGCTACACGTGCAGCCGGTTTAGTCATGGCTACCGCTAGTGAGAAACAAGGGCAGCGGCGGTTGTTCCTCTCTTTCTCAGTGTTGGGTATGAGCTTCAGCACCTGTGGGTCAACCGCAGATGTGCCAAGAGCAGGGTTGTGTGGGCGCATGACTGCATGTTGCCCCTGTGTTGACAGCACTGTGGAATTGTGATGATCCGCTTTATTTATTTGCGACACATTGTCAGGCAGCCGTTGTGGCATTTGCCCACATTGCCATATGGCCAGTCCATCACTGGCTTGTTAGTGCTGCATTTTACACGTGGAAAAGGTTTGTTAATCTGCACCAACAAGCTGAGAGAAATTCATTTTTATAATATTTTATATATTTTTTGTTTATTTGAGAATATTTTATTTATTGGAAATCTTATTTCTATGTATTTTGTTTATTTGAGAATAATTTATTCAACTTATTATTACCAGGCAGCACTTTACAACACTATTCTAATTTTATTCTATTTGATTCATCATATTTTGTCTAATGTTATAATAATTACATTTGACTAAAATGTATAGCCTAAATTGATGGTTTACAAAACTTCATAATAAATAAGCAAATTTATGTTTTTCATTTTGTTCCCATACTGTACCGAAAATGAACTGAACCGTGATCTCAAAACCGAGGTAGGTATTGAACCATGATATTTTTGTGTATCGTTAGCCTACACCCCTAACAGAGAGAGGGGAAAGTTTTCCTTCTGTTTCTTCATTACAAAACTGTAGCTCCTAGCAGAAAACAACCCAGACCATCCACGGCCAAAGGACTTGATGAACACATGATAATAAACCACGGGGGACACGCACGCACACACACATAAGCGCGCACACACACAGCTGGTTGGTTGTTGTAAGGTACACAGGGCGGGACCTCGGGTGTGGATTGGTCATTTGGATGATTGACACCTCTATCAAGCTATCAGCGCCAGCAGGATTGAGTGACAGGAAGCGATCGTGGCGTCGGCCAATCCCAAGCTGATCATCAGCTAGTCGGCTAATCAGGAGCTAGTGGCAGCAAAAATGATGCATGCCCCCTCCTGGGAATGAAAAGTCCTCCGGAACTGACACTTTGAAATCTAAAGTGTCAGGAATGATTTCAAAGACGGACATACACATTGGACTAACTAAAATCCGCGTTTATTGCCTTCAAACACAACTTTTCATCACAAAACAGCAAAGGTAAGCCATTGTTTATGGTTCTAGCGGTAGCCTATAAAAGTGTTTGTTATTTTTGCTCATCTCTGGCTGCTGATTTACATAGTTTTGGTCATAGAGTGACATGGATGACACCGTGTTTATGTGTGTAGCATGAAGTAGCATACCGCTAGCGGTGAAAATGTTTGAATGGATGGTGCAATGGAGATTGGTGTTGGCGCTGTGTTCGGTGAATGTAAAAATGACTTGTACGAGCTTGTAGCAGAGTTTCCTCTGTTTGATTTGATGTGTAGCATGAATATGTTTATACATGATTAATATTCTGTTGGGCGCTATTTATTTTAGGACGCGTCGGTAGAGCCCAATTGACCTATGGCTAAGCCACACCCCCAAACACGATGAGCCAATCACAGTGCGCATAGCTAGCCCATACACTCGGACATTCTCTGCTTCCACGTCCATTGAAATGCATTGCAGTTAGTCAGTTTTCATTCGTTTTTATGTTTTCTCTTGACATTTTAAAGGTACAGTATGTAAGAAATCTAAAGCAACTGGCTGTAAAATCGTCCTAATATGTAACAGAGACTCAGGAATAATGTTCATATAACATACTGAACTCACCAACAACAATCCTACAGCCAAGATATTCGCATTAAAAAAATTTTTTTGCGGACCGCAAATCATGTTTATGTTTTGAATTTCTATGGTTGGCTTGTGTCGCCACCCAGCGCTTTCTCCTAGTCACAGCGTCTGTGGCATTTCAGCCTCCGGGTTGCCAGTTAGCTTCCACTGAGCTGCAAATACGGCTGGGAGATAAAACGAGATCATGAAAAAAAAGATTGTGTTCTATTATCGGTTATTGGTCATATTTGCTTGATATCACACGGTAGAAGCGGCTTGTCGCTCTGTCGTTTAATAGGCTACACAGCTTGCTGTTGTGAGCATGTAGCCTGGTTAGTTTGAGCTGCTGCTAACGCTAAAGCTAAAGGGAAGAATTACAAAGTGAAAGTTAGAAAAGAGGGAGGAAACGTGGCGAAATGGAGCCGATGGTAAATGAAGTGATTGTGAACGTGTGGAGCGGTTCATGAGAGGAGTCTGTCCCGGTCAGGTTGCCTGTCTCCGGTCCTCGTGTTTTATGATCCGAGTCAGAAAGTGGAGGAGAACCGGAGCGGCTCGCGTCGTTTATTCTGCGGTAAGACGTCTCATATGTTGGCTCATCTACGGCGTGATTAACACGCACTACGGCTCCGGTAGATGCGGGGTTACTGTGTGTGTGTCTGTGTGTGCGTGTCTGTGTGTGTGTGTGTGTGTGTGTGTGTGTCAGCGCTGCAGACACAGCGTCGGAGCGGTGAATGTAACAATAACTTGCAGATCACCTGAGTGACGTGAACTCCGCTCGTAGTTACTGTGAGTCAGAGCAATAAAACAGTGAGGTTGTTGATGAATATTTAGCTTTTTACTCTGCTTTGAGACTGACTGAGTGAGCAGAGTGGAGGTTAGCGCGTCGCTGTCTGGCAACCTGGAACGCGCTGCTGTGTTTTGAATTTGACTGCAGCAACAATTTTGGCCACATTCTTACATATCGTACCTTTAAGTTTAAATGGTCAAACGGTGTGCATGGGGTACATGCAACTCTGACACTAGGTATCCCGAGAGGCTGGGCGACGGGGTGTATTTTTTTAACCCTTTAAGCCACATCTCAACCAAGAGAAGTGTCTGCTCTGGATAAAGTTATGCGGTAACTTAGACCACAACACCAACTAAACGTGGATAAAATTAACAAGGATGTCTACATCTGTTCTAAGTTAAGTCAACAACGTATTTGAGGCAACATATTGTGAGAGATGTTTGGATGTTAGCCAGTATCACAACTAAGCATAAAGCCCGCTAGCTTAATGCTAACGTATAATGCAAAACTCCATAGACAGGTTAACAGAAGTTAGCCCGTCGCTATCGGCGTTTCGCGGCAAACGGCAGCCATAGCAGTAAAGTTAAGTTAAAGCAGAAGTAAGTGATATATTTGTGTTAATATAAGTCTTAAATAGTTCTATCTTCCGACAGCAATCACTTACATAGAGTGTTTGGTCTGAATCACGGGTCTGTCAGTCACTCTGCTCTGCTCTGAGTCGAGGAGAAAACATTTATCGTATCCTACAGTTTTTATCCAATGAGGAGAGAGAACGGCATGCAGGACTGTGTGTGCAGCCAAGGGACGCCGTGAATGTGGCGACGTAGGGACGAGGACTGTTATGGTGCGTTCAAGGAAACTCGTATTTTTCCGACCTGTGAAGTCGTACCAGTTCGATCTGGTACATAGACTGTACAAAAAGACGTACTGGTACGATTTCACGGGTCGGAAGTTACGAGTGGCCGTTATAGTGACTTTCACCGGTAAAACAGGTCGGAAAAACACAAGTGGGTTGCCTGGAACGCTACAAAGTCGTAAGTTGTGACTTGAAGCTGTAATTTATGATTTCAAAAGCCTGCCTGGAACGCAGCATTAGCGAAAACGACCGGATCACTCACTTCTGCTTTAAGTTTTGGTGACTTCGAGATGATATTTAATCTTTCTGTCTCCAAAAACCATCAATTGCCTCCTGTGAAATGTCTGCTACTGTGACAGCTGCCATAGCAACTGCCTGTCACCGAATGTTGACTGTTTGTCCGAGTGAGTGGAGGGGGCGGGGCTTAGCCATAGGTCAATTGGGCTCCGCTCGTGTTGAGGCTGTTAGAAAAGCATCAACCCCTTTAGGGAGCCTGTGCCTCATCTGGTGAGAGAGGTGCAGAGGCCAGATAAAACGTTCACTTGTCAGCATGACTACAGATAGTCAGGACCACAGACCTGGTCATGACCTGCAGGTTCAGGAACTACTTGGAAATCCTAGTGGGGCAGTGACCTGCTTCACGCTGTTCCTTCTAACAGTTCCAGGGCTCTCAAGTCTCACGCATTTGGCGTGTGACACACGCATTCCCACCCGTTCACACGCTCACACGCCACACATTGTATTTCTCACGCATTTAAATTACCACGGTGACGTCCATCAAGTTGCACCGCTTTAACAGTGGAACAGATTTGAGGGCGCACTGATCACACGAGAGAGGTGAAAAAAGACAACAACACTGTTACCTGTTGTAGCCTACTGGCCTTAGCCTGTACCATCGCTAAAACACCCACGACCAGTGAGTAACGAGTCAAAAAGCCGCTGACACTAATCACTGCCTGAATAGTCTGAAAGCAGCCAAACTTCATGAACGCAGCTCACTGACCTGGTGCCTCAGCACGGCGACCAAGCTTTGATAAACACACCGGATCCGCGCCGGTTTACAGTATCCTACCGTATTTTAGCCGGTTGCTACCGGAGCTTCATTTTAAAAGAAAGAAAAGAAAAAAAGCGCTCGTCGGAGCTGAGAGCAGCGGAGTTTCCTCTGCTGCAGCTGATCAGCTGATATGTGGTCAAGACGTAGCTACAGACCTGTCACTGTCACAGGTGCATCTCATCTCATCTCATTATTATAGACTTCAACCTGACCTGTCCCTGGACAGCACAGAGACAACATGGAGCTGCCTGTGTGATTGGTTACTGAGTTTTATTAGGCTAATGTTTACATCAGGCTGAGTTCAACAAATCAGTTTAGCTACTGTGATTTAAGTAGTTAAATACAGTAATCATCATAGTGTAGTGGCAGGAAAGACCATTTAATCTGTTTGTATCAAATATTGTGTTGGTCAAGAACAAGTTCAAAGTCAGAGGAAAAATGTTTAGGGTGTTTTTACTGTTCCTAAATGTAAAAATGGGTCACATTGGACCCTCAACCTTATTTAAAGGTTAAATAATGTGTTACTTAAACATTTTTCAATGTGCTGTGCTCTAAAAATAACAAATACTAGTGTAGAGTCCTGTATAAGTGCCCAAAATAAGTTTTTTGTGCGCGCTGCCCCCTCCAATTTTTGGGTTGCATGACGCCCCTGGTTAACTTATTCCAGTCATAAATCATAAAGATTTTTGTTTGAATTAATTTATGCGTCATTTGTGAGACATCCATCCCCACTTCAACCAAATCCCCGCTGCCGCTGGTAAAATCTCACTCTGAACTCACTTCAAAACTTGAGAGCCCTGCAGTTCCACCCTCCTCATACACAGAGAACAAATCTATTCTCTGTGAATAGAGGTCAAATGAAAAGACTCACCAAAAACAGTTCTGGCTGGCACAGATTCTCGGTTGAGCCAGAAGGAGACCTGGGAGAGGATGACTGTCATGATACAGGGCAGATAGGTCTGGATCACAAAGTAGCCTATCTTCCTCTTCAGATGGAAGTGAGCCGTCATCACTGTGTACTCACCTGAGGGTAGAAAGACAAGCCTGGTGAGTAACTTCACACAACCCTACATGTACAATTGCAAAAAACATAGGCCTATGCATTAGAAGTCAAATATATCATTTTGTTGGTCTCCATTTTGTGCAGTTTGATATTTTTTTATTCACTTCCGTACATGCAGTTGTCATGGTCCTCCTCAGTCTCATGCTCTGAAATGCACTTTGCTCAATAAAGAGCAAAATGAGTTTTTAAAAGCTTTAAAAAAAATTCTTGGTTTGAATTCTATAAAAGTGGGTCGCGACTTAATGACCATGGGAAAATGTGGGTCCCAGAGTAAGACTAGTTGAGAACCCCTACCTTAAAGGGATATTCCGGCGTAAATTTAAGCCATGGTCCAACGCACCGTAACACCGAGTTAGACCCCCCCCTCGAGAGATGAAGTCCGCTAGCTTCTCTAGTTGTAGCAACTTTAGCAATGACCGAACCATAACAAACAGCGCAGTATACGGATCCACTATCCACCGATCAAAAAGCCACTTACAGCCACAAATAATGCTCAGAACAGCACCAAACGTCATCAACAGTAATACGAGGCATCAAACATCTGTTTCTATTGAAAAACGAAAACAACTCACCCACTCTCCTCCAGTTATACGCTATGCAGCAACTTTCCGTGTCCAGGCACTGACAACACACGTCCGAGGCCGACTGGCAGAACAATCATCTGGTTTCAGCGGCCACCGACAGGCAGTGACCAACACACTGACCACTTGATTCCCCCAGGTCCAGGACATATCCTCCACCAGCTCTCTCCCTCTGTCACTTTTAGCCTTCATTTCCAGAACATAGTCTCCACCGCAGCTGCCCCTCTTTCACTTTACTCCTCCATTTCCTTCAGCTTGTCTTCAGTAAACTCTGTCTCAAACTGATAGTGGCGCCCATCGAAATGAAACCAGTCGTTGTTGTTCTCAAACTCCATGAACTCAGCCGTGTTGTCCCTGCTGTGATGTCTACTTCACTAAATTACAGACAGTCTCTTCCAGCAACGAACAGCGTCCTGAACGCTCGTGTGACGTCGCGTCTAATCTCGCGCTTGTTTACGTAATTCTCTCCGTTCATTTCCCTGTGAATACTCGATAATAACTTTTATAAACTGAGAGGCAAGATACATAGGAACTTTGGCTGCATTATATGGAGTAATACACACACATTCATCCTTGAGCTGCGGGACTCTACTTCACTCGGTAATCGCCTCCACGCCAGCTCACTACCTGTACAAGCAGACATCACAGATAGGATATGGGGGAATCAAGCGGTCAGTCTGGTGGTCACTGCCTGTCGGTAGCCGCTGAAACCAGATGTTTGTGCTACCAGTCGGCCTCGGACGTGTGTTGTCAGTGCCTGGACTTGGGCCTCGTATTATGTGCTGTGACCCTGTTTATACTGTTGATGACGTTTGGTGCTGTTCTGAGCATTATTTGAGGCTATAATTGGCTTTTTGATTGGTTGCCAATGGATCCGTTTACTGCGCTGTTTGTTATGGTGCGGTCATTGCTAAAGTTGCTACAACTAGAGAAGCTAGCGGTTAGCAGACTTCATCTCGGTGTTACGGTGCGTTGGACCATGGCTTAAATTTACGCCGGAATATCCCATTAACCCTCTGAGGTTGGAGGCCATTTTCTCAATTTCAATTTTTCAATTAAATTCACCCTTTTAAGGTACTTGCAGATGTAACAATACCTGGGCCGTAAAAGCATACCCCCGCAGCTCCTGCATACCATATGGGGCCACCTCCGCCTGTAGAGCTGGGTTTCCGCCAAATCAACAATCTTTTTTTTTTTTACCACAACATAGAGTTCACGTGATGATATTGTCTGTATTTTGGGCATTAAAACTTCCATAGTCCATAGCTTTATTTGTTTGATATTAGACTTTTGGTTAAGTGACCATGGACAGCTCCCTACATCATTACTGTCATTACGGGCCATTTTTGTAGAGCACTGTATAAAGAAATAATTTAGGCCAAATGCTGGAAATTTGAAGTCCGCTTTTTGAAGATTTTCAAATCCCTTAAACACACCTTCATTCATGAGGACGAACTGTTTTGGTGCTTAAAATAGATTGTGTTAGCTTAGATAAGTGTAGAGAACTAGTTAGTAGTACCGGTAGTTGTTTTTTTTGGGGGGGGGGGTTGGGAGGGGGGAGAGGATCACGGTATGGTTAAGGGGGTGTTTGTTCAAAAAAGCTTGAGAACCACTGGTGTATATGAATGTGAAGCATTATTATAAAGTGTTTTGAGCTGTGTGTCTGGCTGGCATAATGTATATGGCTATATAAATGCAGTCCATTTACCATTTTTGCATTAGAATGAATGGAGGTCAAAATGACCTCTTGGCGGTTCTAGGAGTACCTGGAATGTTGGCGGTTCTATAGTGTTAAAGTCATGCAATAGTTTTATAAGACTGCTAAAATCGCAGCGCCATTATGGCAGGAATGAAGGTGATCACACCATTATGCTATTTATTATATTCTGTCACAACCCTCTGTCAGCACAGTTATCAATTACAGTGCTTTCAGAGCCTTGTATTGTAGCGCAGTTTGTTTATATTCAGCTGGATGTCCAAAAGTTGCAGGCTCACGCTGAGGATCCTATGTGACACATTTTTACATTAGAGAACAGTAAAAACACCAAACATTTTTCCTTGGACTATAAGTTGACTTCTATTGTGACCCAGAATGGGTCATACATGGAAATACATACAAGTTTTTTTTAAATCAACAGACACAAGCAGTAACATGTATAGGTACATTATCACAAACACAATATTTGGTAAATTGGTCTTTCCTGCCACTACACTATTATTATGATATAACTAAATTTTATTATTTGACTACTTAAATCACAGGAGCATGCTGATTTGTTGAACTCAGCCTGATGTAAACATTAATAAAACTCATCTAACCTGTCACACAAGCAGCTCCATGCTGTCCCTGTGTGATGTTCAGGGACAGGTCAGGACAGTTTGCAGACAGAGAGTTTTGAGGTTGATGTTCATACAAGTAATGAAGAAGCACTGTGAGACTGTGACCCGACCACATGTCAGCTCTAGGAGAGAAAACTCCACTTTTCTCAGCTCCACCACGACGGGCGTCCACATTGAAAGTAGCCTAATGTGCGCAAAAGATGCTACATCTAAACGGCCCCCATGTACACACACTTTAATCAAGCAGAATTTTGCCGAAAGGTGACGAGTTTGCACCCCTGTTTAAGTAGGCACATGGACATCTCTTCCATGGCGTCTATGACTCTAGATGAGGACATGAGCTCCTATGTAAATGTATGATTACAAATGTATTTTTATCAGTATCTATATTAGCTCTTACAGCAGGTGTTTACTCCTGAAATGATTTTTGGCATCAGAGCAGACTGAGCTCCATGAAATCACTGACCTCAGACAGTGAGCTGCACCAAATCCATAAAACCAGAGGTCAGTCGTTGAGGTTTTTGTATGTGACAGCAGCAGGGCAGAATATAAGCCGACTGTTGTGTGAGTGATGTGCCGAAGGTGACCCACACCTCCAAACTGCTGCTGCTGCTGCTTCAAATGTTTGCTGAGGTGGACAAATGTCTGTCTGAATCCCATCCAGATGCACCGCTGCAGACTCACACTTGCCACCATGCTGTGTTCTAAATTCACACAAACACTGCATCATAAAACAGTTTAACAGCACAAAATTTACCTCATTAATGATCACTAAGATATCACCTACCATCAACGTTAATCTTGACAAGCATTTTAAATTCCTAGTCACATGCTGAAAATTGCAGTTGATATCCTTGATTAGATATAGTCTGTGGAATTTAGACTTTAAGCTGAAACCGCCATCATATAAATTAGTGACTGTCTCGACATTAATCTATGGGAGAAAATTGGTGTGTATAACTGGACAGGATTTATATTTTAGATTCTTATTATATTTGCAAATAAAGCAAATAAAAAAAGGAGAGACCATGTTGTGGCCACTCATTACTAAACATCCAGATGTAGCTCCACTCAAGAGTCGAGTGCTGTGTTGACGCCAGAGGAAAATAGTTTAGAGTTAAAGGTAGGGTTGGAGATCTTTTCCTGGAGCACTTTTACTGTATTGTTTGAAATCCTCTTCACACCTCGATTGCCTGTAGAAGGTGGAGGCTGGGGTGGCGGATGCAAGCTTCGATAGCGGCAGCTTTGTGTGCAGCGGTGTAGAAGGGGAGATCAGTGTGACAGCCTAGATTTTTAATAGGCCGCCTATTGTGGGAGAATGAATGTGATTGGACAGAGACTAATGGGCTGGCTGTCAGCTGACTATAGCTGGGGCTTGTGTCCGTCAAGAATTTGCGAAAAGCTTCATTTATGGTCATATTTCCTTGATATCACACAGTAGAAATAAGTGGCTCTCTGCTGTTTGATACACAGCTTGCTGTTGTGAGCATACAGTATAGCCTAGTTATATTGAGCTGCAGCTAAAGCCAAAGGGAAGAATTACAAAGTGAAAGTTAGAAAAGAGGGAGGAAATGTGGCAAAATGGAGCCAATGGTAAATAAAGTGATGGTGAACGTGTGGAGCGGTTCATGAGAGGAGTCCGGCCGGTCAGGTCGCCTGTCTCCAGTCGTCATGTTTCATGATCCGATGTCAGAAAGTGGAGGAGAACCGGAGCGGCTCGTGTCGTTTATTCTGCAGTAGGACACGCCTCATATGTTGGCTCATCTACGCCGTGAATAACACGCAGAAGGTCCTGGGTTCGAATCCCCGGCCGCCCGAGTCCATGTTCTCCCTGTGTCTGCATGGGTTTCCTCCGGGTACTCCGGTTTCCCCCCACCACTAAAAACATGTCAGCTCGGTTAAAGCAGAAGTGAGTGGTCCGGTCGTTTTCGCTAATGCTGCGTTCGAGGCAGGCTTTTGAAATCGTAAATTACAGCTTCAAGTCACAACTTACGACTTTGTAGCGTTCCAGGCAACCCACTCGTGTTTTTCCGACCTGTTTTACCTGTGAAAGTCACTATAACGGCCACTCGTAACTTCTGACCCGTGAAGTCGTACTAGATCGAACTGGTACGACTTCACAGGTCGGAAAAACACGAGTCTACGAGTTTCCTTGAACGCACCATAACAGTCCTCGTCCCTACGTCACCGCATTCACGGCGTTCCTTGGCTGCACACACAGCCCTGCATGCCGTTCTCTCTCCTCATTGGATAAAAACTGTAGGATACGATAAATGTTTTCTCCTCGGCTCAGAGCAGAGCAGAGGGACTGACAGACCCGTGTTTCAGTCCAAACACTCTATGTAAGTGATTGCTGTCGGAAGATATAACTATTTAAGACTTATATTAACACAAATATATCACTTACATCTGCTTTAATTCTGATCTGAAAGAGTTGATGAAATTTGTAGCTCTGATTGACATAAGCTCTCTCTTCAATATAAGCGTCACCAGAAGGCCCATGAGCAATGATCTGAGGTATAGTGGATGTTGTTAAAGTGTTAAAGGTCTGTGATATATAAGGTGATAACAGGCTGCTTCCTGTTTAGTATAATTATGTTGCTGGAAACAGTCTTTTTTCCAGCACTTGTAGGGGGTCTGGCTGCTGTTATATTGATATCATGGATGTCAGTTCTCTTTCTCTTGTCTCAACATTTATTTCCGATGCTCACCAGTACTGGACTTGATGGTCTCCTTCCCCACACTCTGGCCCACCAAGTCATACTGGTTGAGTCTGGATCCATCAGCAGCAACATCCACAGACTGGGAGGCATTACGAGTCCATATGTAGGTGACCTCAGTCTTGGTGTAAGCATCTGTTATAGGGACAGGAGAAAGTCATCATTAACACAGTGTTACAGACAAATAGTCATCACATTTAACACTCAGCATCCAGAGCTTTTTCAGACATTATGAAACAAATAAAATAAATAGGCCTACGCGTAGTTTTGAAATTGTTTTTGTTTTCATTCATAAAATGCCCCAAATGATCACTGTAAACGGATTTCTTGATCACTATAAACAAATTATTTAACTCATTGAGTGCCATTGACGTCTAAGTACGTCAATCAAAATCCAACGCTTGAGTGCCAAT
This sequence comes from Trachurus trachurus, assembly GCF_905171665.1. NCBI lineage: Eukaryota > Metazoa > Chordata > Actinopteri > Carangiformes > Carangidae > Trachurus > Trachurus trachurus. Next base: position 30,536,960 of record NC_139907.1, read on the forward strand.
GACATTCATGTACGTCAAACGCTGTTTTCTGCGGCTGGTTAAGGGGACGCTGTCGCGCACACTGAGTAATTCTGGGGCTTCTGGGATGCGTAGAACGAAGGAGACTGTAGATCTGGGGCCGTATTCACAAAGCCTTTTATCTTACCGCTAGGAGTGCTCCTAACTCGCACTAAAAGTTTTTACGTAGGAGTTTTTTCTTAAAAGCTATTCACAAAGCCACTGAGACCTACTCTTACTAAGGATAAATCACTAAGAGCAGAGTAAGAGTGACGCCCCTGGTGACGCCCCGTTGCTATGGATTACGTCAATTCTCGTGCACGAATTTGAGGCGCTCAACACGGTGATTGGTTGTTGAGTGCCGGCGGCGCCCCCCCTCCCCTCCCCTACCCTCCCCTCCCCTACCCTCCCCTCCCCTCCCCTCCCCTCCCTCCTCCTCGCCGCCGCCCGCTCCGCTCCACTTTTTATTTATTTTTTTTGCCGTCAGGTCCGACGGGGCTTTTTAGATTACTTCGAGTCCAAACCACTCTCTCTGCTGCCAAGTTGGGCTCTGAACTTTCTGTCTTTCTCTCTGGAATCTGCATCTTTCTGCTACAGTTTTTGTCGCGTGTCACTTCCACTTTCAGCAGTGAGTGACGCTGTGCAACTGCAACTCCTATGAGGGTCAGTGCGCACACTCGCAAAGCAGCCGCTGGTTTTTTTTTCTTCCCACATTTGAATATTAATTTTCACATTCGTTGACAGCCCTAATATTACATGGTGATCATAATAATGATGAGAAAAGAAAATGCATTAGCCACATTTGTGGCCTATAGCAGGATTTGAACCCAGACTGACAACAAGTTTAGTTTACTGTAGGAGCTGCCCTATCACGTGAGCTATTACTACTAACAGATATATGTGTCTAGCTCACCCAGCAAGTTTAAAAAAATATTTTTGGCTCACATCAGCATGACTGCATCGCAGCGGTCGCAGTTACCTCGGTCCGACCGTTGTGACGCCTATATTAGACAGTCCGTCACCGTCACTACTCCCGTTTTATAGCGAAAATGTTGTAGATGACAAAAAAAAAAAAACACCGACAAAAAGGCACTTTGGGCATCAAAGGGCAAAGGGGCAGGTGCTCCAGCACCCCCCTCTGCAGCAATTCGCAGCCCTCCATACATTTGCCTGGCTGCAGCCATTTCCGATTCTTTGTGAATAGGTCTTACTGAGTTAGGAGTCCTCACGAGGACTTTTAAGCTCTCCCAGACTTAGGAGCTACTTTTAGGCCTAAAATACTTTGTGAATTACTCTTATTTTAAAAAACTAGGAGTCCTAAATTTAAGACTGACACGCCCACTTTTTTTAGGAGTTGCTCCTAAATTCGGCCCTTAGGAGCTACTTTTAACCTTAAGATTCTTTGTGAATACGGCCCCAGAGCAAGAAGAGAAGAAGAAGAAGAAGAAGAAGACGAGCGCGATCGGTACGGAGATAAAAAAATTGGAAAAAGTTTCTATTTCTAGAGTTCAAATAATGATTTGACTGCATCTTTTTCTACCCATGCATGGATGCATGCATGGCAACTAAATATTTAAATTCCTGCTCGGGACATTATTGTTACTGTCCAGTCTATTGGAAACAGAAAACATGAGTTTATAGTGGTGGTTCACATTGTTGGACAGACTCTAGATAATGAGATGATCATACTTACAGCTACCAAACTTCAGAGGACATGAGTGAGAGTCCATTGGGAAGTCCTCTAGATGCATGGGGCACTCAGCTTGAACTGTTAGCCTGGAAATACACACACACAAACAGTGTTAACTCTTTTCACATTAAAAAAAAAACTTCATTTCATGAACACACTGCTGCATGTAAAGCTCTTTGAGACAAACTGTTTTTAAAAACAGGCTATACAAATACAATTGCCTTGCCTTGCCCTCAACCCACCTGCGTTTACTTGCTAAGTTTCTCTCAGTTCCTGCTGTGATAAGCAAAGCTTATGAATGATTTACAATCAACATTTCTGTGCATTTCAGGCTGAGAGCAGCAGTATAAACAAGTAGTGTTTTATCACAAACCAACAGAGCAAGACTGGGGGAAATCATTCACTAACAAAAGTGTTGAGGCAAGATTCAAACCTGCAACCTTGGAGATGTCAGCCCACTGATCTAACTACTTGGATATAGTTACAGTTAATTAGAGAGGGGCAAAAGAAACCCTTGTATAAAGGGCTCACTGGCTGCTTAAAGAAGCAGGATTTCTCTCGTGGCTATGCTACATTTTTACCTTCATTAAAAAGCTCTGGTTAACTACATGACTTGTCAATCAATCAATCAATCTTTATTTATAGAGCACCTTTCATACATGGGAATGCAACACAAAGTGCTTTACACACAGACTTGTGACTTGTTACGAGTGAGAACGGAGGCTCTCTGCCTTCACCTGGCGTCTCATGGCTGAAAACCAAACTCGCAACATCAGTGCAGTTACTCGGTCGCCGCCCCAGTGTCCCAGCTCTCGTCTCTGCACGGCGACACAAACATGCTCCGTAACCCCTAATCTTTTGTTTATGACGGTTAAGACTAACACACACGTCATAACATCGTATAAGTTATGTAACGTTATCCATCGCTCCATTTATTGATTTTTTTGCCGGCTTCCAGCGAATTACAAAGTTGAGCTCCTTCTACTCCGCTGTTAAAAAAATTGTACTGGGGTGAATGGCAGAGAGAGAGCACCCAGGCTGCATTTAAAGAAATATTCAAAATTATTCTGTAAGTCTCTTTGCGTTTTTGACCAGATTTTTAGCCAGAAGACAAGTTTGGCTCCAAACTGTGGCCAAAATCACGGGTGTGTATTTTGTGGCTGTGGAGAGAATTTGAAGAGAAAAGTTCTGGTCGCTTTTCTGGCTCTCCTCCACTCTAATGATGATGTCACCACTCTGACTGATGCAATACACACTCATTGAAAAGTGTGAAATTTGTCAGAAATCCTCATGTGCTTAGAAAGGCGTTATCTCAAAAATGGCCGCAAAGAAAAAGAAATACAGTCTGAGTGAGGCGCTGGAGCTGCGGACCGAGTCCCGACCGTCACCGACAACTGAAGCCTCAAGGGGTAATAAGTATGGGCCGTTGTAGTGAGCTAGCTCGATGCTAACTTCGGCTAGCGGTAGCGGTTAGCATCCGCCGCTAACACCGTCTTCCCAGCTCACCACAACAGCATAACAACATAACACCGGAGGTTCCCGGTGTTGGTGATGGTCGAGTTTCGGCCCACAGCTCCAGCACTTCACTTGGACTGTATTTCCTTTCCTTTGCAGTCCTGACTGTTGCTGGAAGGGGCAGGAGGCTACACAGTTGAGCCCAAGAGGAGGGGCCGAGTTTCAATGTTTTGTTTACAAACTGCGAACAAAACTCCAGACCCTACCTTTAAATCAAAGCATGTGAAAGAACAAATTTGACACCAAGAAGCTGAAAGTCACTCAGATAACATGTTTCATCATTAAAGTCCCTGAAAAGTGACACTGGATTCGTTTTCTGAGTTAATCACATCCCAGACATATGTCCTATTAACCATCCTGCCAATTTTGGATGCTAGAAAAATTCGTTTAGTAGGTGAAATTAGGTTTTAAAATCATGACTAAATCAGGCAGTTCTTACAGCTCTGGATGTCTGCTGCAGGCACAGAAGCCCCGCCCACTTGCTGAGCTTCGTCAAGTTTCAACTGTCAATCAAATGGCCTACCGGCCGAGTAGGGTGAAGCTGCAGTACCGGAGTAACCGCAGTTCTAGGACCGCAGGTCTAGGACCGCAGGTCTAGGACCCGTTCGATTTACGTCACAGCGCTTCCTACCAAGTGGAGACTGCCGTTACCTGCTGATAATTTCTTCTGTTCGGCCATTTTCTTCCGCCTTTTTACGGTCTTCTTCTAGTCCTTCATACTTTGTGCTATTTCAACAATTCATATATCAAAACGTGCAGCTTTTTTTGAACTTTATCGGCATTACTTTTCTCTTTTTAACTATTTATACTTTTTAAAATATTTAACTTTTTCTGCAAATTAAACTCTAGACAAATTATTTTCTCCAGTTTTGTAGCCACACTTGTCTTCTGGCTAAAATTCTGTTCAAAAATGCAAAGAGACTTAGATAATAATTTAAAATATTTTTTAAATGCAGCCAGGGAGTTCTCTGCTCTCATTCAGCCCAATGCATTTTTTTCACAGCAGCAGGAGAAGGAGCTCAACTTTGTAACTTCTCTACAACTCTGTCTGTAGTCCAGTTGGTAAGGTGGCCGCTTGCCAACCCCAAGGTCACTAGTTCGAATCAAGGCTGAGCAATCTTGTTATGTGATGTTGAATTCTGCTCCCCTCCCCCACCCTCAATTGGTTACAGGTGTTCGTTAAGAGACGCATTAATTGCTACTGCCACCGTTTGCAGCACATCATAACATTACAATGGCAACATGCTTATGTCTGTGCTCTCTGTGGCAAAGCGGCAGAGTAAAGGTTTAGTGATCATGAGGTTGTGAGTTTGATTCCTGGTTCAAATCTTGCCTCAACAACAATTATAGTGAATTATTTTCCCAGTCGTCCTCTGTTGACTTCTGATAACTTGCTTCATGTTGAAACTGCTGCTCTCAGCCTGAAATTCACAGAAATTTTCATTGTAAGTCATTCAAGCTTGACTCTCAAGCTTTCTTGGTGTTGACACAGTGTGTTTCCAACAGGTGCAGCTTTGGGCTCGTTAACTTCAGAGTGAGGCCCCGTCCAGACGAATTCGTTTTTTTCGAATCCGGATAAATACTTTATCGGATTGGCCTCGCGTCCACACGGATGCGGCGTTTTCAGGGGGTGAAAACGGTATTTTTTGAAAACGGGTCCCAGAGTGGGAAAATTTGAAAACGCCGCCCCAGCGTTTCCGTGTGGACGGCCAATACGGATTTTTTCAGAAACGATGATGTCATGCCCCCCGCCGCTCTACCTGTAACCTGACACACACACACACACACACACACACCGCTGCAGCAGCTGCTGCACACTGACAGTCTATGCACGTAACAACAACAACGGCCGACTAACGTCGCGTCGCTCAGACGCTGCAGCTGAATCACGTCTGTTTAATCATCACTGATCGTCATATTTACTCTGACACTACTCCCTGTCAACATTTAATCCATGTTTGAGTTTGAATACAGCGGGGAACTTCTTCTTCTATTGAATTACAGCGGGAACTTCCCGTCTTCTTCAGCTGTTTTAAGTGTTTATGTGTGGCAGGCAGCGCTGCAGCGACACACACACTCCACACACACGCCTGCAGTATGTAGGTACTACAGCGTTTTGGGTCGTTTTCACTGGATCAGTGTGGACGCAGATATTTTTGAAAACGATGCCGTGTTTACGGAGATTTTTTTCAAAACGATTAAGAAAAAGATCGGATTCAGTGAAGCCGCGTTTTCGTGTGGATGGGGCCTGAGACAGAGTGCAACTCATCAACAGACAACAGTCTCTGTAACTGTGTGTATACTGTGGCTTTGAGGCAGAGTGGAAGTCTACTGACCATAAGGTTGTGGGTTCGATTCCTACCTCGGTCAAACATTTGTATGGTGATCACTGTTTGCTAATTCTGCAACAGCGTTCAGCTGCTTTCAGCATTCACACCATTTCCATTCTTGGAAATGCTTTTTCTAGTTTTTAATCTCGTCTGAAGTTACTTCCGTCAGATTTATCGACTACAAATCACCTCAAACGTGCTCCTAACTACTTTCTGGACATTGGACTCTCTCTATTCTACACTCTACTGGTCTTTTTACTCAAATTAAAGCTTAAATAATGTAGAATATTTATTAAAAGCTATATTTTTTCAAAAATAACACACCCACGGGGGCGTTTAGTGGGGTACACGGGGCGTTTAGTGGGGTACAGAATGGAAGTATTGCTTTGTGGCTCAATTCTCCGCTGTTTTTATTATAATATACATGTTAGGATGGGTATATTTGTTTAGTCTTATCTGTCATAAACACGTTTACTGTCGCGGACTGCCACCAAGCTCCTTTTTTTTTTTTCACCGTGACAAGAGCAGTGACAGGGGAGGCTCTGAGCGCAGGTTTGGTTTTCAGCAGCGGTGTGGAAGGCAGAGAGCCTCCACTCTCCCTGTAACAAGCTACAAGTCATTTATTATGCTGTTAAATGACGGTAAATATGAAACATAAGGTAAATATCCATAGTTCTCCTCCTCTGCTGTCCTCTGATCAGAGCGGCGTCCCTAGCAATGGCCTGTTTTACCTAGCAATGGTCTGGAAATCGACTGCTGGAATTATTTTTCTGTTGTTTAATCAGCGCCTTTATTCATTGCCTAAACCTAATATGGCACAATTACACTTCTCACTCAAACTGATCTGGCCTGTCTACACTCTACCTGATCTTTTTACTAAACTTAACCAACTCCTTTCTTCGTTGCCTAACCACTCAAACTCAAAATGTGAACTTATAATATAAAATTCAAAGCGGAATAATATAACGGTCAAAGCGGTGACCGTTTCCATAGTAACGCAGCAACTTCCGAACGTTGGGGGTTTCGGGGCACTGTGACGTAAATCGAACGGGTCCTAGACCTGCAGTCCTAGAGCTACGGTTACTCCGGTACTGCAGCTTTACACTATTGTACCGGCCGGCCAACTATGCTGATGCTATTGCTAACTGTCACATCGTACCCGAGCAGCTACGGGCTTGAGCTAGACGCTTGAGTTGGAGTCTGAGTCCAGCTCTTATCTGAATGTCTCCGATACACACTGAGCAGTGAGGGAAATGGGGCCGCTGCCGTCAGCACACGAATCTCCGCTACCCTGATAGCGTTAGCTCGGCGGCTAATAGCCCGGCGCTAACGCGTTAGCTCGGCGGCTAGCGATCACCCCGAGCCACTGCAGCATCGGACCCACGGCTCACCGCCACAGCAACGGGAGCCTTGAAGGCTACACCGCAACAACAATGAGGGCCGCCACCGTCAGCACAGGACGTCATGGCGTGCCGGACTCCCCTACATGGTCATGCCGAGGTCTCTGCTCCAGCCCATAGACCGGCCCCGCCTCCTCCCATGCTGCTCTGTTGTGGCTGGTGTCACAGCGGAGAGCGGAGCGGTCTACTTCCTGCTTTTTCCCTGCATGTTGTAGCGCTGTAGCATCACTTTACTAAGTTTTATTTAGAAGTTTACGCCGACGTTTCATGTAAGTGAAGCTGTACCTGTGTGAGAAGCGACGTACCGCCGGGGCGACGTTGTTCGCCGACCGACGTAACACCGGACCGACGGAGCTCCGGAGCTGCAGCGGCTCCTCACACAGGCAGAGCCCGTCTGCAGGCCTCCTTGGCCGGGCAGACGTCCGTGCTCATCGCGGTAGAGAAAACCATCGCTAATAAACATACCCGTATGTTTTTTAGACGTTTACCACCGTGTGGTTATTCTTTTTAGGAGATAAATGTTGGTCTCATTGATGAAATCTTACAATTGTGGCAGTTGAATTAGTTTGAATGAAAAGTGAAGCTGTGAGAAGGAGGAGGAGAGGAGGTGCAGTGCTGCGGAGCTCTGTAGTCTATGTGCACAAATCACCACATTTACATCAATAAATAACTGTTTTATAATGAACTGACCAGTCTGCATATATTTTAAATTTATTTTATGAAGTTATATTACATGTTACATGGTTACAGTAGCCTACATGGCAAAGACTACTCTATACCATCTTTGGTTAGGGTAAGACTAGGTCATGGGCACATTTCATTACACAATGTAGACTGGTCAGATGCATACTGGAGAATTTGCCTACTGCAGATTTAGCTTTTGTTTGCATACTACATTTTGGCCAAATCAGTATAGGTACTAGTAGTAGACATCGTCATGGTAACGCAATGCTGAGGGAGAGGTTCATTTGCATTTAAAGGGAGGGGCCACTGAAACAGACCGTTTTGCAGAGCCCTGTTTTTGAGAGAGCTGTGATGTTTGATCTTTGGGGTATTTTGACCGAAGCACGTCACAGACATGTCTTTAACCCCTTCAGACCCGCATTTTTTTGGCTGAGCAAAAAAATTTTTTTTTTATGTATTCTGACTCCTCTCAAACATAAAAACAAAGTGGAAAAAAAAATTTTTTGCTAACTCATGTTTTTAATAGTATTTTTTCATGTCCATTCCAATGGACGCCAGGACTAAACGGCTGTAAAATGTCAGAAAAACTTAAGAAAAATAAGGTTGTGTTTTTCCACATAGTAATCAATCAGGTATGACCTAAACATCTAGAACTGGATGTTTGCATGGTTTTGAGTTTGTGTACAGTTCTAAACATGTACATCAACTTGATAGAAGCCTGCAAGAAGAGAGGAGGATGTCTCACTTGTCACAAAAGATGTGTTTTTTCATGTATAGTCTTCATCTGGTAGCCTCGTTTTCATCATAATCTGGCATGTCAACCATGTCATACTGTACTTTAGGTAGAATATATATAGGTACAGTGGCAAGAAATAGTATGAACCCTTTGGAATTTCCTAGTTATCTGTATTAATTGCTTTGATTTCCATTGCAGGCCTGACGTTTGCCAATCCACAACACTAATGGGAAAATATTTTGTCGACTGTTGAAACTAAGATTTAATTTATTTTTTAAAGTAAAAGTTTATCAAGACTTCCTACAGGATAATGTCAGGGTGGCTGTCCACTAGCTGAATTCAGTAGAATAGCGTGATGCAGCAGGACAATGATCCTAAACATTTAAGTAAATCTACTACCTAGATAATCTAGAGTAGCTTCAAAAAAAGAAAATCCACCTTTGGAAGTGGCCCAGTCAGAGCCCAGACCTGAATCCAATAGGGATGCTATGGAATGACCTCCATTCACACCAGACATCCTACATGGCTGAGCTGAAGCAGTTCTGTAGGACCAATGGTGTTGTGCAGTTCTGATCTGCAGCTACATGAAACGTTTGGTTGAGGTTTTTGCTGCCAAAGGAGGTTCAACCACTTATTAAATCCAAGGGTTCACTTACTTTTTCCACCTGCACTGTGAATGTTTATTGGACATGTTCAATGAAGACATGAAATATTATAATTGTGTGGAATTAGGTTAAGCTCATCGTGTTTGTTTATACTTGTGACTTAGATGTAGATCGGATCACATTAAATGGCTAATTAATGCAGAAAACTAAGAAATTCCCAAAATATTTTTTCTTGCCACTGTATACAGTATATTGTTTGAAGTAGGGTCTATGGGATGACCCTCATCAATTGGAGGATTCTCAAAGGATGTGTCCATGATCATAGTGAATGGCCTGTGACACCACTTGATTTCTTCCGTCCTTGCTACTGTCATCTCCTCCTGTCCTCCTCTTTCACTATACTGTCTGTCTCCTCTATCTCAGTCTCATCTGCCACATAAGTTCTTCTGGCATGTGTAGCCCTGTCTAGATTAAAAGCACTTAAAGAAATAAATAAGTAATAAATAAGTTCTGTTCATAACTTAATTTCATTATAATGCATTTATTTGTCATTAAGAAAATTACATAAAAGCCATGTAAGTTCATATTTCATACAAAAGGTTAAAATAATAACAATGGTTGATATTATATAATGTAAATCATTTATTTTGTTGACTCCAGTGTATAGGTATCTGACCTATTCGTCATATCCTCATTCTACCTGTCAGTCTGCTGGGTTGCTATGGTTGTGGGGAACGAGCGTCCTATCAGGCAAGCTAAGGGGGTGGGACACCTGGGACATACGGAAAACAACAGAGAGAGACGAGACGCACATGAGGTGACAACGTTTACATGCAATGTAGCATGAGCTACAGTACGAGTGTTTCCTTCGATTCCAGTGTTAAATGCAGAGTTTACCAGCGGAACAGGGTCATACTGATGCGTACTGAAGGTAAATGTTATGTTTGTGGTAATACGGACTGTTTTACTACTGTTGTGACTATGAATGCTAACCGTGATGAGCGAGTGGCTTGTGCTAACATGCTATCAGTGATGTTGAATGTAGTAGCCTCACGTTACTTGCTGTGTTTAATGTGTGTTACTATAGTATGTTATGTGAACTCGGAATGAGCTCGCGAATATGCACAGAAACTATGAATATGAGTGATTTAGAGCCGTGTGTGTATGCTCGTCAGAGATCCAGACCAGGACAACACATCTTGGACCTTTTTCGTGTATCCTCGACGCGAGCGGCGGCTAGTGGCCGAGTGTGTAACCAGTGAGCAGTCCCCGGATTCTCCTTTCCTCTCTCCCTCTTCATTCATTCCCCCACATTCATCCCCTCATCCTCATTCCCAACCAAACCCATACAAACTGACTGAGGACAGACTGTGAGTACGAACAATCACAAATACACCGGATTAACTCATTACATTTTATTTTGCTCGCTTAAGTGAAGTGGTCACAAGGTTTGAGACCCCACCGATCACAAGCAACGACTCAGGCCTGCATCGTTTGTTTTTTTGGGTTGTGTGCACACAATTGTTATAAATGTGAGATTTGAAAGTGTGTTGCATTCAGGGAATAATAAGTGACACTGATATTGAGAGTTTGTGTAAGAAAGATATTGTTTACCTGTGTTGCTGTGAGATAATTTGCTGTGTCAATACTTCATTGATATAAAGAGACAAGTTACACTTGAAGAAAGTTGTTTATTCTTAGTGGGATTTTACCTTTTATTTCATTTTAAGTTCTACTAAGTGGAGGCACCAATTCATTTATTTACTTACTTTATAACCTGAAAAGAAAAAAGGGAATCTTCTCATTAGTTATACTTCATTAGTACAGGTTAATACGGCACCAACCACAAAAACCTAAGAACCCAGAGCCCGCCCTAATATTAAAGGTGATTCCGAATAAATAGTTTCTCAGTTCATAGGGTAGGGTGCTACATAAATGGAGGCACCGCTGGGATATTTATAATTTTTATTTTCCCAGAATTCATTTCTTTGTAAAGTAAATGACAAATTTTCCCTGAACTGTTTTAATTTGTAAAGCAACTCGTTTTTCAAGTAGTGCACAGTGCAGTAAACCCAAACAGCTACCAACATGAGTCAATCCGCCCAACTTGAGTTAAGTAACTGGTGCAGAGGGGAGGGAATATCTGTAAAACATGCCCTTATGTTGTATGGTGTATCAGAAGAGGAAGACATTTCAGTCATAGAGGAGGCAGTGGAAACTATCAAAATACTGGGCAAAGTTAGAGTGAGAGGAAAAATGTTTGACACTAAGACCCAAACTGTCACTGTTTTGTGTGAGTCTAGGGAAGAAATAGACCCGACCAGGGTCCCACTAGAACTTACCTCACCCACAGAAAGTGTTAGTTGGACAATAGCAATAGCTCAACCTCAAACAGACGATACAGACAACTTCTCAGAGAAATTAGCTCAGTTTCTCCAAGATGAAGGAAAAACAATGGATGACATCCCAACAGTAAAACCTAGTGGCAGTGAATGGACCAATAATCCTGAATCCATAATTCGTGCTGTTGGTGAAGTATTGAGGCAAAGCCCCAAGTCCAGTGAGAGTAACAACTATCGTCGTCTCAGAACCTTTTCAGGTATCAGCCCCACTCCCCTCGGCGAGGAGAGCTTGGACAGCTGGCTGGATCAGGCAAGGTTCATGGCTGAAGAGTACGAGTGCTCGGAAAAAGAGAAAAAACGGAGGATTGTCGAAAGTCTTAAAGGACCAGCCATGGAGATCATCCAAGCCGTTCGGTGGTCAAATCCTGATGCTAGTTGTATGGAGTACATACAGGCTATAGATAATACCTTTGGAAGTACTGAGTCAGGAGAAGACCTTTACTTATCCTTTAAGTCTCTTTACCAGAAGCCAAATGAACGATTATCTGAGTTCTTGCGCAGACTAGAAAAATCCCTCAGTAAAGTCATTCGCAGAGGTGGTCTGCCAGGTAACGTAGGTAACCGAACTAGACTTGATCAGCTCATTAAAGGTGCAGTTGAGTCTGATCTCATGTTGATTCAGCTTAATCTGAGAGATAAGAGAGATAACCCACCAACATTTCTAGATCTGCTGAAAGAGATTAGAGAAGCAGAAGATCTTGAAGCTGCTAGGCGTGGTCTCAGGAAGCCTGCACCCCGTCAACATGTACATGTAACACAAGCAGAGAAAGGAACAGAGTTAGATGGGCACCATGAAACTCAACTCAGAGCAGAGATTGCAGAGTTAAAAGCTAAACTGAAGGAACAAAGAAACCCACTGTCTCAGTCAGCCAGTGAGGGTTACATAAAAAGGTCCAAGGAGGAAAGTAACATTAAAAGTCAACCTAACCAGGAAATACAGTCACTGAGAGCTGAAGTAAACAGTCTTAAAGAACAGTTAAGAGTCATGTCAGTGCAGTCTACTCACTACTCAAAGGGAAAACGAGAGTATGACAGAAACAAAGTGCCCTTGAACCCAAGAGCTGCTCCCTTTAAAGTTCAGCCTAAAGAAGAGTTTACTGGTTTCTTCTGTTACAAATGTGGAGAGGATGGGCACGTAGCAACTAAATGTACCGCTCCAGAGAACTCCTCAAAAGTAATTAGAAAGCTCATACGCCAAGTCCGTGGAAGCCCTACAGAGCCAAAAGAGAGCTCTAAAAGCCCAGACAATGGCATTGCCAGAGTGAACAAAATGGAAGTTCCTAAAACAGATTCTGACCTACCTGAAGGACTCGTTGGCCCATCGTCTGTCTGTACCATTAAAGTCAATGATCTTACCTGTGATGCTCTTATGGATTCTGGATCAAATGTAACAATCATCTTTGGAGGATGGTATGACAAGCATCTGTCACATGTCCCCATACAGCCAATCTCCCGACTAGCCATCTGGGGTCTTGCTGATTCCGAATACCCCTACAGAGGTTATGTGGTGACGGAGATGGAGTTTCCAGAAGAAATGTCAGGAGTTAAAGGCCCTGTCACAGTTCTTGCCCTTGTATGTCCAGAGCCTCAGCATGGACAGCAGGCACCTGTCATAGTAGGTACAAATGCTTTTTTGTTTCACAGATTGTGGGACATTGCAAAAGAAACAGGCAGCCAACACAAAGTACATTCAATGAGACTTCAGGCCGTGTATAAACAGATACAGTCACAGGAAAACTTACCTCAGAGAACAGCGGAGGACGAAACCATCGGACAAGTGAAATGGCAAGGTCCAGGTCCACTCCTCATAGCTCCTGGAGAGGAAGTGTACGCTATCTGTAAAGTGGAGAAACAGTCAGTGTCAGGTAATAACATCATTCTTATTGACAATCCAGTTAATCAACAGCTTCCTGCTGGAGTTATGATACAACCAGGAGTATTCCCTGACACCAGCATTGATGTAAATCACTTTACAGTACTGCTACATAATGAGACTCAGAAACCTACCTCCATCCAGGTTGGCACAGTCCTCGCAGAAATGTATGCTGTAGATACTGTTGTCTCCCCATGTTCCTCAGATACTGTTTCTGATCCTCTTGACCCAGAGATCTTTGACTTCGGAAATTCACCTGTTCCAGAGAACTGGAAGGAAAGACTCCGCCAGGAACTCGCGGCAAGACGAGATGTTTTCTCCGTCCACGAATGGGATGTGGGTTTGGCCGCTGGAGTAGAACATCAAATTCGGTTGAGTGACACGACCCCTTTCAGAGAGAGATCCCGCCGTTTAGCTCCAGCTGACGTCGATGATGTAAGGCGACACATACAGATGTTACTGGTTCAAAATTGCGGGGTTTTTCCTGCACTGCAGGATCGCGTGATCGCGTGACTTTTCACCACAACTGTTTTCCTCTAGGTGGCAGCACCGTACTAAATACTGCTCAGACGTTTTGGGGACAATGCTGACAGCCTGATAGCCGCGATTAGGAGTGGCGCTGTTCATGATACAGAATACAAGAGGATGAAAGGAGAACTAGCTGCAGACAGTAAATAATATAGTAGCCTCGTTTTTCAATGACAAAATGTAACGACGGCAGCTACAGTAGACTATAGCCCACGTCTCACTCTCTTTTTTCGGTCATCTGTCTCGTCATCTCCAAAATGTGTTTTTAAAATGAGCCAACTACAGTACTGTGCAGTAGTGCCGCAGATTTCTCACTCCGCACCTTGTTTGAGAGTGCAGCTGGATGATTTCTTGTGAATGAACGGGTCTGTGTCACTTTGGGGCTGGGCGATAAAACATAGGATAAATAACTTTCCCTCGATAGAAGACGCGGCCGATACAAAGTCTATAGGTTTAATTCATCCATTTTTTGACAGACAACACAAACAGCCAGTGATAATGAGAGTGGTGACACCGTCAGCCATGCAGCCGGCCTGGACTTTTTATTTTTAATTATGAAGGATCATCTGCGCAAGGCAAAGATGATAGCATCAACAAAACACGGCGTAACACACGCGGCTGTATGGGACAGGCTTTTATTTAATTCAGAACAAACCGCTTAGCAAAAATGGAAAATATAGTCTAGGGGAGAGCCGGGTCGATTGATACACTTTTCATTTAAACGTCTTTTTCAAAGATGACGTTATGTACACAAACATTTTTATCATGTGATCAACAACTCACATGTGTATTTTCTTAGTTACAAGTGTAATTTAACACATATGTTGGATGATCGCGCTGTTTTATAACTTTGAACGTAAGTTGACATTTGTCTCAAACGCCCCACCTATGCGGGTCGTTTGAGACACAGAGGAGGGACGGTTGAAACAGCATGTTTTAAACAGAAACTACTGACATTACTCTCGTTTTTATGAAGCATATCGGACAACATACTAGTGTACTTGTTATTGCCAAAATGTCACATAATTTCTCACAATATAAATAGGTCAAATAAATATTTTTGTCCCGTGCGCAATTGTCAAGATCCGCATTTCGATTAAACTCGCCTTTCTTCTTTTGTACGAGTTGTTGGACAACTGCATTTTCATTTAATTTACTTATTTCCCTGCCCTAAGTCATGTTTATGGATACACAGTTGAACATATTGTCATTTTTCCCTCGGCATTTTCCCCTCACTTTGCTGAATATCTGTTGATTCACGTCATAAACACGAACATTAAAAATATGTGGTGTTTATTAAAAATACATGTTGTTCATTCAAATCGGTTGTTGTTCATTGCAAAACAGTTAGGCTATTAATTTGGTGATTTATATACAGATATTGATCGCGCAGTGTGACCACAATCACTACGCACGGTGGCGTGAGGGACATTTGAAACAGCTGTATCAATCGTCCCTCCAGCGACTACTGACAATAAAACCTGTTTTGCCTCTAAACTTCAAAACTATGACATTTCATAATTTAGGACCTGTTTATGTACGAATTCATCTGTTGTTAGGTCATATTATTATTGCATTAAACACACAATACAACTTTTGATCACTTTCTCCCCGGCTACGTTGGTGGAGATCTCCCACACAGTAAAAGATTTAGGCAACACATTCTTCCAGCTGGCTGTTTTTCTTCCAGTTACAGAAAGTAGCCTATGTGCAAAGTACCACATTAACATCTCTATTCATATAACGCCCATCGAAACAGCTGATTTACATGTCGGCCGTTAAGGCAAGGCAAGGCAAGGCAATTTTATTTGTATAGCCCGTTTTTACAAACAGTTTGTCTCAAAGGGCTTTACATGGCATCGTAGCAACATCCTCTGTCCTTAGACCCTCACATCGACTGAGGAAAAACTCCATGGAAACCCTTTTAACAGGGAAAAACAGGAGAAACCTCAGGGTGAGCAACAGAGGAGGGATCCCTCACCCAGGACGGACAGACGTGCAATAGATGTTGTTACAGACAAGAAAACAGTTTACAGTTTGTCACAGAATGTGCGGAATATGGAAATGTTAACACATGGCGATTGGCCATTCACGCGGCTTTGTTCTTGGTTTCGGCCAATCAGCTTATAAGCACATGGCTAATTATCAGCTTTCAACCAATCGCACTGTTTTAATGTGTGTGTGTGAAAGTTATTTTCTTTAGTTCATTTTCGTTTCTTTTGGATTTTTTTTACAACAATGTATCAATATAATATTGTTTTCGTTTCATTTCGTTATAAAAATCAATCCCTTTTCTTTGAAACAATGAGATTGAGCAGCTAAAACTCAATAAACTCAACCATGGCTTGTCTTATTGTTAATCTGAACGCACATGTATAAAGGGCAGAGTCAAGGCAGCAGATAAATCACAAAACATCAACGCGTCCACCTCATTTTCTCCTGTGAAGAAGAAGAGAAAAAATAACCCCATGGTCCGACCTGACCCAGTTATTTAATGTTTAGGTTTATTTAGAAGAAGTCTGATTATGACTGCTGTTCTGGATCAGATTATTTGCTCATAATTCGGGTTATTTTCAAACAGTGGCCAAACAACAGATCAATTAATTATTATAGACTATATTTTCCATTTTTGCTAAGCGGTTTGTTCTGAATTAAATAAAAGCCTGTCCCATACAGCCGCGTGTGTTACGCCGTGTTTTGTTGATGCTATCATCTTTGCCTTGCGCAGATGATCCTTCATAATTAAAAATAAAAAGTCCAGGCCGGCTGCATGGCTGACGGTGTCACTTTGTATCGGCCGCGTCTTCTATCGAGGGAAAGTTATTTATCCTATGTTTTATCGCCCAGCCCCAAAGTGACACAGACCCGTTCATTCACAAGAAATCATCCAGCTGCACTCTCAAACAAGGTGCGGAGTGAGAAATCTGCGGCACTACTGCACAGTACTGTAGTTGGCTCATTTTAAAAACACATTTTGGAGATGACGAGACAGATGACCGAAAAAAGAGAGTGAGACGTGGGCTATAGTCTACTGTAGCTGCCGTCGTTACATTTTGTCATTGAAAAACTAGGCTACTATATTATTTACTGTCTGCAGCTAGTTCTCCTTTCATCCTCTTGTATTCTGTATCATGAACAGCGCCACTCCTAATCGCGGCGATATGTGATACATAATCATCAAGTCATAAAGCAAGACAGGCTTTATCATATTACAATAGTTTCTGTGATTTAGGCAGTGTATACAGTAGTTAGTTCTAGTTTAATAGCCTAGAGTTTAAGCTGTGGATTACTGCACAGATCACTGAGTCATCCGCCTGTCGTCCTCCGTTCTCACAGATGCCACCTGGCGGTTGTTTTGGCACATTGAGGCTTTTCATTAAAACCTCTTGTCTCGCCAAAGAAAAAAAATGCATGAGTCTTGTGCCGTCTCGCGTGGACCACGCGTGAAGTCCGCAAATTTGAACCAGTAACATCTGTACAGCAACTGCTCGCGACAGGTATTGTGAAAGAATCACGGTCCCCTTATGCATCGCCCATAGTGGTGGTGCGTAAGAAAAATGGCTCCATCCGAATGTGCGTTGATTATCGCACGCTCAATCGTCGGACGATACCAGACCAATACACGACACCCCGTATTGACGACGCATTGGACTGTTTAACTGGCAGTAAGTGGTTTTCGGTATTGGATCTCCGCAGTGGATACTACCAAATCGCTATGAGCGAGCAAGATAAAGAGAAGACAGCATTTATCTGTCCGGTCGGCTTTTACCAATTTGAAAGGATGCCACAAGGCATAACTGGCGCACCAGCCACCTTTCAACGACTCATGGAGAAGGCAGTCGGTGATATGCATCTCCTACAGGTCATAGTCTATCTGGATGATATTATTGTCTTCGGGAAAACCCTGGAAGAGCACGAACATCGCCTTCTAAAAGTCCTTGACCGTCTGCAGGAGGTCGGACTCAAAGTGTCGTTGGACAAATGCCAATTCTGTCAACCCAAAGTCAAATATGTAGGGCACATTGTGTCTGAAACAGGGATCGCCACAGACCCAGAAAAGGTCGAAGTGGTGAAACACTGGAAAGAACCAACTGACCTCAAGAGCCTCAGGTCATTCCTCGGTTTCTGTGGCTACTATCGTAGATTCATCGCCAATTACTCCCATATTGTGCGTCCACTTACCGAGCTCACCAAAGGGTATCCCCCTACTCAGAAAGGGAGGAAAACACAAATCACAGATTCAACAAAGACATACTTAAAGACATCTGAACCATTTGGAGAAAGATGGGATCAGTCGTGCCGAGAAGCCTTTAAGAAGGTCATTGACTGTCTCATTAATGCCCCGGTACTGGCTTTCGCCGACCCTGCAAAGCCATACATTTTACACATTGATGCTAGCACAAGCGGGCTAGGTGCAGTGTTAAATCAGGAACACCCAGGAGGCCTTAGGCCCGTGGCTTTCGCGAGCCGGAAACTCAGCCAGTCAGAGCAGCGATACCCTGCACACCAGCTAGAGTTTTTAGCGTTAAAGTGGTCAGTAGTCGACAAGTTTCATGACTACTTATACGGAGCACAGTTCACAGTGAGGACTGACAATAACCCCCTCACTTATGTACTCACGTCAGCCCGTTTGAACGCTACAGGACATCGCTGGCTAGCAGCTTTAGCCACTTATGACTTCACAATCCAGTACAGGCCAGGACGTCAAAATGTAGATGCTGATCTGTTATCCAGGCAGTACGCCACTGAAATCCAAAAAGATTGGACAATCATTCCACCATCAGGCATCAAAGCTCTCTGTAAATGGGCCCATGCCACAGAAAGCTCAGGTGTACCATCCAGACTTGTAGACCAGCTTGGTGTCTCTCCCGAAGTTATTCCTGAGGTGTATGTTTGCTCAGTCAGTCTTAGTGGAAACACCATTGATCAGCTTAGTTCAAGAGAGCTCCAGATTGCTCAGGAGTTAGATCCAGTCATTGGTCCTGTAAAAGCCGCCATTGAAGCTGGCACAGCCCCAGTTCATACCAAAAATGACCCCCCTGATGTAGCTTTGATATGTCGAGAAGCCCCTAAGTTACAACTTAGAGAAGGTTTATTGTACAGAGTCAGACAAACAGTCACAGGTAAAGAGACAAAACAGCTAGTCTTACCTGAGAGGTTTCGAACCACAGTCCTAAAATCCCTTCATGATGAATGTGGACATCTAGGAGTAGAGAAGACATTAGAACTTATCAAAGATAGGTTTTATTGGCCACATATGCCTATTGAAGTTGAACAATATATCAAAACATGCGGAAGATGCATTTCAAGAAAGACGCTTCCTCAGCGCTCAGCCACGCTGAATCAGATCACTAGTACAGGCCCATTGGATCTCGTTTGCATAGATTTCTTGCAGATAGAACCTGACAGCAAAGGCATAGCCAACGTGTTAGTCGTTACCGACCATTTCACACGGTACGCTCAGGCCTTTCCTACTAGAGATCAAAAGTCCATGACCGTCGCTAAAGTACTATGGGAGAAGTACTTTGTTCATTATGGCCTCCCAGCCCGGATCCATTCGGACCAGGGGAGAGACTTTGAGAGTAAAGTCATAAAACAGCTTCTCTCTAGTCTAGGAATCAGAAAGTCGCGCACCTCTCCTTATCATCCCCAGGGTGATGCCCAACCTGAGCGATTCAACCGCACCCTTTTGTCGATGCTGGGCACCCTGCAGAACGAAAAGAAGCACAAATGGAGTCAACACATTAGTCAGTTAGTACACGCGTATAACTGTACTAAAAATGATGCCACCGGATACGCTCCGTATTTTCTTATGTTCGGCAGGGAGGCGCGACTGCCTGTGGATATTTGTTTCAACACCTGTCTCGACGGAGAGCATGAACCTGACCATCTTCAGTATGTCAACAAGTTGAAACAGGACTTAAAGAAAGCCTACAAACTTGCCACCGAGGCAGCTGACAAAAGTCACTTGAGAAACAAGTCTCAGTACGATCGCCGTGTTCGAGGTCAGCCATTGGCCGAAGGAGACAGAGTCCTGTTGAGAAACCTTGGTCTTACTGGGAAGCACAAACTTCAAGACAGATGGAAATCCAATCCTTATGTCATTGTCAGACAGTTACCCAACTTACCTGTCTATGAAGTTAAACCAGAGTGTGGATCCGGAAGTGTCAAAACTCTTCACAGAGACCATCTCCTGCCAATCGGTTACCTGGTAAGGATATCAGATCCCTCAGCTCAAACAACAAAACACACGGAACCGTCTGTCACAAGGTCACAGAACAAAAGGAGGAGTCGGAGGCATCACCTGCCCGAGTCTGCAGATAGTGATCCTTCTGATTCAGAATCTGAGTTTGATGAGATACCAGGATATCCATCCTTTGACATTGATGAAGTTGAGAGACATGTCTTGTCTACTTACCGTCAATCAAATCAGATCCCTAAAGCCACAGAGGAAAACATGGACGTGACAAGAAGTGGTGAAAGTGACGCAGACTTACCTGAACAAAGTGACACAGACTTACCTGATGAAAAGTCATCTGATGAGTCAGAACCTGAAAACACAGGAAAGGAAACAGAGACAGAACAAGAACTAACCTCATCTAGTAAAAGAGATGCTAGAAACAAAGATAACTTGACTACTAGACACTCACAGAGACAAAACAAGCCAGTCATTCGTTTGACTTATGACAAACCTGGTCATTCTATGGATGAACCAGTAACTATTGTACATCATGGTATGGTCATTCAGCTAAATCTGAATCCACATACTACTGATAGCTCAACAGATAGAGGTTCTACACCTGCTAGAAAAGCCCCACCCAAGAAGCACAGGATTAGATGAGGACATCTAATGGTTTAGAAGGGGGAGGGTGTAGCCCTGTCTAGATTAAAAGCACTTAAAGAAATAAATAAGTAATAAATAAGTTCTGTTCATAACTTAATTTCATTATAATGCATTTATTTGTCATTAAGAAAATTACATAAAAGCCATGTAAGTTCATATTTCATACAAAAGGTTAAAATAATAACAATGGTTGATATTATATAATGTAAATCATTTATTTTGTTGACTCCAGTGTATAGGTATCTGACCTATTCGTCATATCCTCATTCTACCTGTCAGTCTGCTGGGTTGCTATGGTTGTGGGGAACGAGCGTCCTATCAGGCAAGCTAAGGGGGTGGGACACCTGGGACATACGGAAAACAACAGAGAGAGACGAGACGCACATGAGGTGACAACGTTTACATGCAATGTAGCATGAGCTACAGTACGAGTGTTTCCTTCGATTCCAGTGTTAAATGCAGAGTTTACCAGCGGAACAGGGTCATACTGATGCGTACTGAAGGTAAATGTTATGTTTGTGGTAATACGGACTGTTTTACTACTGTTGTGACTATGAATGCTAACCGTGATGAGCGAGTGGCTTGTGCTAACATGCTATCAGTGATGTTGAATGTAGTAGCCTCACGTTACTTGCTGTGTTTAATGTGTGTTACTATAGTATGTTATGTGAACTCGGAATGAGCTCGCGAATATGCACAGAAACTATGAATATGAGTGATTTAGAGCCGTGTGTGTATGCTCGTCAGAGATCCAGACCAGGACAACACATCTTGGACCTTTTTCGTGTATCCTCGACGCGAGCGGCGGCTAGTGGCCGAGTGTGTAACCAGTGAGCAGTCCCCGGATTCTCCTTTCCTCTCTCCCTCTTCATTCATTCCCCCACATTCATCCCCTCATCCTCATTCCCAACCAAACCCATACAAACTGACTGAGGACAGACTGTGAGTACGAACAATCACAAATACACCGGATTAACTCATTACATTTTATTTTGCTCGCTTAAGTGAAGTGGTCACAAGGTTTGAGACCCCACCGATCACAAGCAACGACTCAGGCCTGCATCGTTTGTTTTTTTGGGTTGTGTGCACACAATTGTTATAAATGTGAGATTTGAAAGTGTGTTGCATTCAGGGAATAATAAGTGACACTGATATTGAGAGTTTGTGTAAGAAAGATATTGTTTACCTGTGTTGCTGTGAGATAATTTGCTGTGTCAATACTTCATTGATATAAAGAGACAAGTTACACTTGAAGAAAGTTGTTTATTCTTAGTGGGATTTTACCTTTTATTTCATTTTAAGTTCTACTAAGTGGAGGCACCAATTCATTTATTTACTTACTTTATAACCTGAAAAGAAAAAAGGGAATCTTCTCATTAGTTATACTTCATTAGTACAGGTTAATACGGCACCAACCACAAAAACCTAAGAACCCAGAGCCCGCCCTAATATTAAAGGTGATTCCGAATAAATAGTTTCTCAGTTCATAGGGTAGGGTGCTACACATGCATGTACTATAACCTCTCTACTGTCCCTCTCTGAATCTAATAACAAAACAATCACATTTGAACTCATTTCATGTATTCTCACTCTTGAACACTTATCTATTCCATTTAGATAAGACATCAAATTGATGAAAACCAGATACTAAGAATTAAAAACTGTCTTAATTTCTAAACTTAGGCCTACCACCTATCTCACTCAACATCCTCCTCATTGCCTGAATTCAAGGAGTCAAGTTCAGATTTACGAGACGTTTACGGGAGTCTTTGACACTCATTATTATGATTGAGAACATTATGAACAAAAAATATATATTAAAAATGTTATAATCATGAATAAATAAACTGTGACACCACGCTTTACCTATAAAAGCGTACAGGTATTTAGTTTCTTTATATACTGACACTAAGCATTTGAGTGTTGGCTTACCTCGCCTAACTCCTGATGTCCACTGCAATGGACATTGGACTTTGAAAAAATCCTACAAATTAATGATATGATATTTGTTTAAAATAACTTCAAATATTATGACTTGTAACAGTTAGAAGTATACTGACAGCAAATTGCTTTGGCCAGCATGAACATAAATTTATATTTTTGATTGAAAACGGGCGCCTCCTCCTCCCTCTCTGCAGTCGGCCCACCATGCTTGTCTTGTCCGATGTCTGTCACTCTCTCAGAGTGTGCTCAAAGTCATAACATGATTGTGGTTGGATAATCAGGACCCAATCAGTAACTAGCATTGCTGACATCATTGAATTACAGAGTATTTATTTGTTTAGAGACAGAAATATGTCATGTCCATTCCAATGGACGCAGGGTCTGAAGGGGTTAAGACACCCACGAACTATTTTAGTTTGTGCAAAAAGGAGCATAATAGGTCCTCTTTAAGACAGAGACCAAGCTAGTGGACTGGTAGCTCTGGTAGTGGCAGCAGACGCTCGTTGGCATTCTTGAAGTATTTATAATATTACTGTGCACATGTGAGGAGTTATGAAAGTAGGGACGCCAGTGCGTCAACAAAGACCACTGAAGCAGAGTGAAACTGTGAAACCCTAACCTCTAAAATTAAGCACTGTACAGAAATGAGTCTTTTTGCATGTTTTTATCAATACATTTCGAACACTTTTAATATATTTTGAAACAAAACTCCAATTTCACTTTCCAGGGACTTTAACTGGAGTTTCTCACCTGGATCTGCAGGAGCTACTGTTTAAGCCAGGGACACACCGAGCCGACCGTCGGGCGTCTGGCCTCGTCGGACGGCGTCGGCAGCTCGTCTGTTTGGTGTGTTCCTCTCCGTCGGGGAGCCTCGGGTCTTGTCGGATCTCGTCGGGGCCGATTGAACATGCTCAGTCGGGACTCGTCGGCCGTCGGGAGAGTAGACTCGTCGGGTACTCTGATTGGCTGTGTGCTAGCTATGGCGATTCTGATTGGCGGTGCCCTAAGCGAATCAGCGCGGTGTGTGGGAGGGACGGAAGTGACCACAGTAAACAAACGGTGTCCTAGCCTGTGCTACAGTAAAAATGGTATACAAAATAAAAAGAGGAGTAAAGCAATATATTAAGCGGCAATATATATTTAAACATCAAAGATGTTCAATCAAACCCACATAGTTTGAAACAACGTTCAAAACACACACAGCTCACAACTAAGCATATAAAGCCCGCTAGCTTAATGCTAACGTGTAATGTAAAACACCATAGACGGGCTAACAGAAATTAGCATCGGCTATCGCCAATTCGCGGCAACCGAGCCACAGCAGTAAGCTGCTAAAAACTGTTTTAATTTCGGCTTTAGCGCTGTTAACACGTGGCTGGTTAAATTGTTTTGGGGAGATAAATGTTGGTCTCATTGATGAAATTAACTGTGGCAGTGGCATTAGTTTGTTTGAATGAACAGTGAGCAGAGCTGCCCCTGGTCTGTATTGGTCTGTATTTCTATGGGGGAGTCCTCAGTCGCTCTGGTCGGCAGTCGGGGCAGTGTGTTTCACTTTTTCCTTTCTCCCGACGAGAGGCGACAGACTCGTCGGCCAAAGCTGTCGGCGTTGGGACGCGTCGGGAAGCGTCGTGGCGGTGTGTTCCTGGCTTAACACATGGCTGATGGATAACTACATGAATAAGCAGGTATAGAAACATGGTACAAATCAGATACCTCATGGTATATAGCAGGGTTCCATCCTCCATGATCCTCAGTAGCTTGTTGGGCATAGTCATGTTGTGGGCCACTGATTTCTTGCCATTGTGGAAGAAAGTGTCTGGGGTCCAGATCTTACTGGCCATCAGATTGTTGAGAGGCAGGATATTCATTGGTCCGTGGAACTTAAGTCGCTCATCCTTCCAACTCTGACGGAAGAAAACGTCCACAGTGTACTCCTGAGAGAGAAAGAGAGACAGAGAGAGAGCAGAGAGATATTCCATCAACGCTGCTGAAGAAGTAAAGGCCAAGCTCACTGGAGCCAGGCTTAAACTAGCACCAAAGACCTGCCCAAGGCATAAGCAAACTAAAGTGCTGGTTGGTAGGGCCCCTGTGATCACGAGGGAGCCTATATTGTTCAACACAGTACTGTGCACAATAATATGATAAAAAACAGGAGGTAACAGCTGATAGTGGATCACAACATACACCATGAACATGACAAGCACAAAGCACAAGACTTAAGTACACAAGTGAAGGAGAGACTCATGAAAGCAATCAGGGCAGGGCTGCTGAAATCAGCACATGGGCAAATATAATGTACATAATGTATGTCCACAACCTTCTCTCTGCCTGCCCCTTGGCACCTGTCGTCTCTAAGCCGACCGTGCTTCAATAAAGCACTTATACTGCTTTTTGGTTGTTTGCATTTGGGTTCAGTTCCTATTGAGTCCTAACAGTATGAAGATTTAAAAGATATTATCACTAAAAAAAGAACCAAATTGCCAGTTTTTTCAGCTTGGTCAGTGGGCCAAAACACTTATTGTCCCTAATGGTAGGGAAAACTCTGCATTGAATGGAAGACTTTTAACAGGCTCTCAAGCCACACATCCATTTCTCATGCAGTTTAAAACAAATTAATTGCTGAAAAAGTTACTATTGCAGCGCAAAGAGTGGACACTGACAGAAAAAAAGAGTAATAGGCCTTGAAATATTGGTTAGAAAATGTGGAAATTAAGTGAGAGACTAAGGAATCGTGTTAATTTGAAATGCCATTTTAACTGACAACAATAGTACAGCCAAATCATGTTTATGTTTTGATTTTTTTGTTTTGCCGTGTTGCGCCACCCACCGCTCTCCCCCAAAGGTACGGCACGGTGCACATGTGTGACTTGATCCCATCTCTGGTGCTAACCATTGAACTACTGTGCCACCCGCTAAAACACACATGCTACCTATATCTGTCAACACTGCCCAGATGGTTCTGTCCTTAACTTAGATTTACAGAGCAGTTAATTTTGCTTTGGCAACGAAAAATATGAGTTTGTCTTCACTAGTCTGAAGCAGCTGTATTAGTGTTTTACGAAGGTGTCTTGCTGTGTGTGTGTGTGTGTGTGTGTGTGTGTGTGTATGCCGGTACAATCATCATATTACGTGCGCACCTATCAACTGGACGTGTCACACCCGCGTGCTTTGACGCCTGTGCAGCAGACAGCGCCTGACGTGTAATGTAGTTTCCTCATTGACTTATAATGGCCCCCCGTTCACGCGCACGTTCACGTGTGATGACTGCTGCACGCCGGTAATCACACTACGCGTAGTGACCACGTGTAACATTCATGCGTTTTTCAGCGAACGCACGCATTAGCGCTCGCGTGAAGCTGATTGAACATTTTTGTCAGGCGCTCACGCGTACGCGGAAACGACGTGCGCAAACTGTGTCACGCGTGACAAGAAGCTGCGTTCGTATGAAGCAGATTGTGCACGTCTGTCTGTCACTGTTTGACTAATGTTGTTAGGCGTTCACACACGCATGCGGTCGCATAATCTATTGCTGCGCGGCCGGAAGTTGATCTGCACGGTGCGCACCACCACGTGTAAAGTGACGCGTAGTGTAGTTGTTCTGTGTTCCATTTTCATCCAGTAGATGGTGCAATCAATCCAATACGAGATACAGATTGCATGACATGATTTATTTGTTCAATGAAGACAGAGAGAATAATCCGTGTCCCAGCTGGCCACAGCGGCCGGCCGGAGCCACTCTCTCCACACCTTGCGTCTGAGCCGCTGTGGGCCGTGGTCCACATGCCATCCCCGGGTCACGCTGCTGCTCCGCCCCGCTGACTAGGCAGCTCACAGCGGCCTCCTCCTCCAGCGCTCCACAGCGGCAGTGGCGGCTGCGGCGATGTCGCTCCCGGTCCGGGACGGAGCGATCCGCTGTAGGAGCAGGCCGCTGCTCCGCAGCGTGACCCGGGGAACTCTGGTGCAGGGATGGACCACGGAGTTCCGGCCGGGGGGTGGGGGGGGAGCGGACGCAAGTGGGGGGTGTGGAGAGAGTTGCTCCGGGACCTGGCCGCTGTGGAGCGAAGTTTCCAAATATCATGATAACAAAACAATAAAAAAGTCAAAGACTTAATTTCCCACGTTATTCTGTTTTTGTTTTATAACAGAATAACAGAAAAACAACGTTGTTTTTTTTATTATTTGGTTTTGAAACAGAAAAACGAAAGAGTTCTCTTTCTGTTTCTTTTACTTTGCTTACACATGGCCTGCAGACACAAATTAATACAAACATTTGTAAGTTAACCACGCCCCCCGCACGTAATCAGTTCATTGACAACTGCTGGGACAGCTGGAGATGTGTGTTAGGTTTGTGCACCTGAATAGCTGCAACACAACAAACTGAGTTTTTTTTTGTTTTTTTTTACAAGGAGTATTATCGCAAATCCAAATCCTTAATTCGGCCACTAGATGGAGCCAGGCGGAGCTTATCAGATATAAACAAGTGGGCAGCTGTCAGAGAGAGAGAGCAGCCTCGTTTAGTCCCTCCTACCTCCTCCCCCTCCTCCTCCCTCACCAGGCTGAATGAACGTGCAATCGCGGGAAAAAGAAAACTCGCTAGTGGAAGCGGCAGCTCTACGTCGCGCACAACCACAACAACGACAACAACAGCAACTGAAACGTCCTCCTCCTTAATAACGCTGAGAGGACAGCTGAAGAAAGACACAGGGACGTGGAGACAAAGTGTTCTACCGAGCGATGCAGTGACTGTGAGCAGCCTAACACTGCTACATTACTTACTGTAGCATATTTGTCTTGTTCGGGGGTCGGATTTGCGAGTTCTGAGTGCATTTTAACGCAGCAAGCGCCGGGCCGGCTTGGATTATAACAAAGACAAATGCTGCATTTGCCCCACGGACACTATACTGTTGGCGATTTTTTTTGTAAATTTAGTTATGGCTCCCCCCGACCCATCTTTTGCATATTTCATCTTATTTTATGCTATTACTGCTGTATTTGCGATAATGCTCCTTTAATAATTATACAGGTACTGTAACAAAACTGTCGAGCCATCAGGAAGGTTGAAATTGAAATATCAATGCAGAATCAGTGTCAACCATGGAGCATAAAAAGACATGACATCACTGAGCCTCCTCCTGTCTATAATATAATTATCTCATGGGTCTTTTCCTTTCTCCTTCTCCTTCTTCTCCTCCTTCTGCTTCTTCTTCTTCTTCTTTTGAATTTCCGGTCCGGCAGGCAAAGTCTGGCTCACTTATTACGCGGTGTGGTGCGCACGGTGCAGATCAACTTCCTGCTGCGCAGCAACAAAATCTGCGACCGCACGTGTGTGTGAACGCGTAACATAATTTGTCAAACAGTCAGTACGTTTACATGCAGAGATTAATCGAGCGATGCTCAAAATTCGATTTTGGCGTCAAGTCGGACTTCTGTCCTTGTCTCAATATACATGCAACTGAAAAAAACGAATAACTAATGCATTGAATCGGCGCTGATGTTGGGTTTTTTTCTTTACTTTGCCGGGTTTGGCCGGCTTCTCTGCTCCACTTTGTGCCGTCTCTACGGTTGTGGAGCATGCGCACATGCATTGTCCAGTTATACTCCGACTAAGGTGTATACATGACGGAGAAAATCGAATTCCAATCGCATTATCTGGGTGTCTTAATCGGAGTTCTCCAACTCCGATTTCAGTCGGACTAAGGTGTTTACATGCACTTCAGTTGTCCAGTTATAGTCGGATTAAGGCAATAATTCGGTTTTTTCAAGTGTCATGTAAACGTACTGAGTGACTGACAGACGTGCACACGCTGCTTCATACGTATGCAGCTTTTGTCACACGTGAAATACAACCTGCGCGTAACAACGCACGCACGCGTAACAAAGTAACCATGCGTGCACACACACGTCGCTGTGCGTCTTTCCGGTTGTTTTGACATCGATTTCACCCCATAGTGTGTGTGTGTGTGTGTGTGTGTGTGTGTGTGTGTGTGTGTTCCTAATGGGAGAGTTCAGGGCTCAGCTATCAGTGGCACAGAAAAGATACAGTGGGGGAGTGAAACTATCTTCTGCAAGTTTGATGGAGACATGTTATGAATTAAAGATAAGACCATCACTGTGTCGTCTTTCTTTAGAAGGTAATGTCTCCATCATGGCCACTTCCATCTCTCTGTTACTCCATGCCACTTAAATATTTGAGTGGAGCCAGGTGGAGAGGAGGAGGAGAGCATCATATAGATTATCTGGACTATGGTTTTTCCAGTCCAGAACCCCCCATGTAATGTGTAGACCAGACAACTGCACATCAGAGCTGGGTGATGTATGATCAGATCACATCTTTAATAACACAGGCTGTCCCCTGACATGTCATCACTCTCCTGTTGGAGTGGGTGGATTTCCCATAGCAACAGGACAAGCAGTTCTGACAGGTCTTTGTCTGACGGATATTGTCCGCTGGATGGCAGGCAAAGCAATTTTATTTGTATAGCCCATTTTGAAAAACAGTTTGTCTCAAAAGGCTTTACATAGCATCATGACAACATCCTCTGTCCTTAGACCCTCACATCCACTGAGGAAAAACTCCCAAGAAAAAACAGGAGAAAGCTCAGGGTGAGAGACAGAGGACGGGCAGACATGCAATAGATGTTGTATACAGACAAGAAAGAAAACAGTTTATAACACAGAATATGGAAAAACATGGAAATGGTTTACAAGAGCTGAATGTGTGTAAGCTACATGTGCACGTGTCCAGCATTTTTTTTTAAAGAATCGTGTTACAGGCTTGAAGGCTTGGTGTTTGCCTTTTGTACAGACCCTAAATTTCTCAAGAAATAATATGAGGGGATAGTGTTTTCTATCCAGGTCAACTGATGTCTTTCGTCTTCGTATAGTCCAGACGACAGACTGTAAATACAGATGGACGTAGCCTCTATGAAGTCATCTACAGGTTTCTGAAGAGATGTTTTGAAGCTCAGAGTGAGCACCTCGAACACTGCCATCTTGGCAGTGTCCGACTACCACCTGAGACT
The DNA here is from genome assembly GCF_905171665.1 of Trachurus trachurus. Classification (NCBI taxonomy): domain Eukaryota; kingdom Metazoa; phylum Chordata; class Actinopteri; order Carangiformes; family Carangidae; genus Trachurus; species Trachurus trachurus. Next base: position 30,566,530 of record NC_139907.1, read on the forward strand.
CAAAATCTCCCACATTTTGGTGTCAAATTCCTTCTTCCCACCAGAAGTAAAAATCCTACAAGTACAAACCAAAAACTGTTTAAAGGTGTTGATTTATTTGAGCATAGGATTAAAGCATCACACAAGAAGGTAACATACCATGAGGTGATTTGTGTAAGACTCACCATATCTGTGTCAGACACTGGACCAAAACTTGTCACATATATATCAGTCTTCACTTCTGTTATCCGGTCTGTGAATTACATGTATTTAGAAAAAACAAAAAAACAAGTCAGTTCCTTTTGTGAGCAGAGCCTCAAACGTATTTGTTTCCTATACATGAAACAATTCAGCAGTGTTTTATGTGAAAATCGCCCGGATATTCTATACTGTGTGTAACTTTCTGACTTCCTGCATGTGGCAACACAGAAGAGTTCCACAAGTGCTGCACAGCTATACAATATTGTCACAACCCAACTCAAGGCCGAACAAAGTAGGGAAGACCAGATATGAGTTGTAACTAAAACTAGATAAAGTAGCATTTCCTGATGGAAATGCGTGTGAATGCTGAAAGCAGCTGAATGCTGTTGCAGAATTAGCAAATAGTGCAAGCAGTTATCACCATTCAAATTGTTGACCAAGGTAGGTATCAAACCCACAACCTCATGGTCAGCAGACTTTCACTCTGCCTCTAGGCCACAGTGTACACACAGTTGCAGAGACTGTTGTCTGTTGATGAACTGCACTCTGTCTCACTCTGAAGTTAACGAGCCCAAAGCTGTAGTTCCAGTGCAAATCAATCTTAGTGCAGTGGTATAAACAAGAAACATGTTAACACAAACCAAGATTGAAAGAGGTAAAGAGAATAGGTGGAGGCGCATATGCATTTATCAAGTTTGATCATGTGACCAGACCAAGTGGTATTGGTTAAAGTTCAAAGTGGCTGACACACTAACAAGACTGGTCAGGTGGGATTTGAACCTGTGACCTTGTGGTTGGATGGCAGGAACCTTATCCACTAGGCCATTCCAACACTTCTGATGAAGTAGAGGTTGAGAGTTTGATGAATGTGAGATTTTTCAATGATGCTTAAAAAGCATCATAAATGAGCCATTAGAAGTTTGTCTACAAATCAGAATTTGAATGAAGTCTCTAGCAGAAAGTACGACATGAATGAGGCAGGAATCGAACCCATGACCTCATGATCAATAAACCTTTACTCTGCCACTTCACCACAGAGAGCACAGACATAAGCATGTTGCCATTGTAATGTGATGATGTGCTGCAAACGGTGGCAGAAGCAATTAATGCGTCTCTTAACGAACACCTGTAACCAATTGAGGGTGGGGGAGGGGAGCAGAATTCAACATCACATAACAAGATTGCTCAGCCTTGATTCGAACTAGTGACCTTGGGGTTGGCAAGCGTCCACCTTACCAACTGGACTACAGACAGAGTTGTGGAGAAGTTACAAAGTTGAGCTCCTTCTCCTGCTGCTGTGAAAAAAATGCATTGGGCTGAATGAGAGCAGAGAGCTCCCTGGCTGCATTTAAAAAATATTTTAAATTATTATCTAAGTCTCTTTGCATTTTTTAACAGAATTTTAGCCAGAAGACAAGTGTGGCTACAAAACTGGAGAAAATAATTTGTCTAGAGTTTAATTTGCAGAAAAAGTTAAATATTTTAAAAAAGTATAAATAGTTAAAAAGAGAAAAGTAATGCCGATAAAGTTCAAAAAAAGCTGCACGTTTTGATATATGAATTGTTGAAATAGCACAAAGTATGAAGGACTAGAAGAAGACCGTAAAAAGGCGGAAGAAAATGGCCGAACAGAAGAACAATAGTGTGAATGCTTTCAGCAGTCACACTAATTAAGTTTATTTAACATAAAAGGAGACTAAACTAAACTGAAATAAAAACCAAATGAGGTAGTCAGGAGAGAGTGAGAGACAGGTTGACTGCTGGCTGCTATATACACTGCAGCCATACCAGGTGAAGTGAATCACTCCGATAACCAGACTCCAACCATCAGGCTCATACAGAAAGGGCTGCCTGGACAGGGTTGTCACATTATAGCCTATATAAATAACTAGCCAGCCCTTTGAAAACAGTCTGAGAATATCTGGTGTACAAGCTGCTGGTGGTAAGTTTGAGAGGTGTGGGTATTTCCAGACATGGTGATGTGATAAGAACTTTGTTAAGTTTTATCTTGAAAAATGTCAAATCCGGTCTTTTAGTAGTTTTACTTTTGTTAGGGAAGACAAGTGACAAAAACACAGTGTCTGATGTGTGTACACTCCCCCATGTCCTACCTCCAAGACCAGGTCTGAGTCTGTTGTCATATCCATCCAGCAGACTGTCCAGGATCTTGGTGAAGGTTGTGATGTCTTTGAAGTTACGTGTTGAATTGGAATCTGCCTTTGACCTACATGAATGATGTAAGAGAAAGAAAAAATACAATAGCAGCAGGTGGAATTACAGCAAATTCAGAAGTGTTAATTCAACTCCTAGGGAGTTAAATTGAACACTTTAAAAGTGTCTATATTGGTCCACACTAAATCGAGTTAAAATAACACTTTTGAAAGTGTTAAACAATTAACACTGTGACAGAGTTGGAACAACACTCTCAGTAGTTGAAATCTAACACTCACTGTGTTGAATTTCCCTAACACTAGTGTGTAGTGTAAAAAATTAACACTATCATTGTGTTGTTTTAACACTAAATAAGGTTCAAATTATAGTAACACTATGGGAGTGTTAAATATATTATTACTGCTGCTGCTGTTAATAATAATAATAATAATAATAATAATAATAATAATAATAATAATAATAATAATAATAATAATAATTAAAGCCGCAAGCGGCTATGACGGGCCCTCGTTCCACGCCACTCGGCGTCCCCGCTACCCCCGGGCCGCTCTTCGAAACCCCCGCGCGCAACCGGACGTGGGCGGCTGCGTCGAGGGCGGTCCCCTCGTCGAACACGCGAAGTTTCGAGCAAATCGGACAACGTACGATGGAGTTACGGCAGGTTTACGGTTCGTCCACCAGGGGGCGGTAACGGGATGTGGGCCGTTGTGTTTGGGGTCGTGACCTCATCACACATGTGAAGTTTCGAGCTGATCGGACAATGTCGATGCAAAACACGACATTTCCTGTGTCCACAAGGGGGCGTCTTGAGCGAGCTAGCGTACGATCAAATGGAGGCGTAGAGGGCGGGCCTCTGATCACGTACTGAAATTTTGAAGTGACTACGATCAAGTATGTGGGCGTGGAAGGCAAACGTAATAGCATGGCGACTAAACGAGCAGTTGACCAACTTTGTCGCCCCCTAGCAGCCACGCCGTTTGACGTAGAGAAAAGCTTTTAATAGTGTTTGACCAGCTTGGTCTCCTGATGATCTGTAGCGAATATGAAGTCAATCGGGCAAAATCCGTGGGAGGTGGCAGTTCACGATGGAGCGCTATTCCTGTCGCCTCCACAAGGGGGCCATTAGCCGTAGCGTCATAGCGTTCATGAAATACTTTCACCAACTTGTTCGGCATGTTTTAGAAGTGGAATGAAGTTGATGGGGTCAACGATGTATTTTTAATGAATTTTAGCGCACTTCCTGTTACCACCGGGGGGCGCTATGAGTGACGTAGGAAAATAATATGTCGGATCGTTCAGGGTCACGCCCTCATCATGTGCACCAAGTTTGAAGCCGCTGCGATCAAATCTGTGGGCGTGTTAGCATTTAAACCTTTTTAGCTGACTCGTGGGACTTGGCCGTGCCCTAGCAGACACGCCCTTTGAGCTACACACCTGCGGAGCACAAGCCGTAATCAGCTTGGTCTGGAGATGTTCTGTACCCAATTTGAAGTCAATCGGGCGAACTCCCTCGGACGAGTTCGTTTTGCGTCAAAGAAATGCTAACCAAAATGGCCGACTTCCTGTCGGGTTTAGGGCGTGGCTCTAATTCAATTTTTTGTATGTTTGGGTATGATACACGTGTGTGTCGAGTTTTGTATGTGTACGACAAAGTAAGCGAAATTTGTCTATGGAGAATTTGGGAAAAACTTCAAGGGGGCGCTATTGAGGCATTTAGCCACGCCCATGGGAAACGACTGTATCCGCTGAAAGAGTTCGCCATTCTTGACCTGTGGATGAAATTTCGTGAGGCCACGACTTCGTTAAAGCCACGAAAAAGGCAAACGTAATTGTACGATAAAAAATCGTCAGTCGCCGCGGCGGCACACGGACGCCGTTCGTCGTATCTTCACAGCGTTCATAATGTAGCTTTAGCAACTGGTTCTGCATGTATTAGAAGTGGAATGAAGTTGATCGGGTGAAGTATGGATTTTTTATGAATTTTTGCGTACTTCCTGTTACCACCGGGGGGCGCTATGAGCCAGGCAGGAAGTCGATACATCAAAACGTTCAGGGAGGAGCCAACGTCATGTCCTTTGAATTTCAAGTGGCTACGACGAAGTATGTGCGCGTAATTGGCAAACGTAATTTAAATTGGGAAGATACACATTCGCCGCGGCGGCACACGGACGTTGTTGCTCGTAGGGTCAAAGCGTTGATGATGTAGCTTCACCATCCGGGTCTGCATGTATTAGAAGTGGAACGAAGTCGATTTGGTCAACTATGTATTTTTAACGAATTTTTGTACGTTTCCTGTTACCACCGGGGGGCGCTATGAGCGACGTAGGCAAATAATATGTCGGATCGTTCAGGGTCTCGCTATAGATTTTTGCACCAAGTTTGAAGCGTCTACGATCAAGTATGTGGGCATGAGAGCCGTTCGTATTTAAATGGCGAGCACCGAAACAGTCGCCAAACTTCGGGGCACGCCAGAGGCCAAGCGCTTTGAGCTACAGACCTGCGGAGCACAAGATAAGCTCAGCTAGGTCTGACGATGTTCTCTACCCAATTTGGAGCCGATCGGGCGTAACCCCTAGGAGGAGTTCGTTTTGCGTAAACGAAATTTGAACCAAAATGGCTGACTTCCTGTTGGGTTTCGGGCTTCGCTATAAGAGGATTTTGTGTTCATCTCGCATTGATAAATATGTGTGGCGATTTTGGTCCACTTTTATGAACGTCATTTTTTTCCCTATGGGTTTTTGACAAATTTGTAGGGGGCGCTATTTTGCCATTTGGCCACGCCCACATGCGAGACCACCACTCAACGCTAAGTTGCCACAGGCCCCACGTGCGTGCAAAATATCGTCCGTTTCTCGGCTTGGGAAAGGGGTCGAAATGGCGTTCGAAGTGGCATAATAATAAGAAAAATAAACATTACAATATCTGGGGTTTTTGCTGCCAGGTCTATGCAGTACTTGGTTACTTGCTTGCTTACTTGTTGTTACTCGTCGGCTGGCACGTTGACTAATGTGCATGTCGAATTACAATAGGGTCCTCCCTGTGACGTTGTCACTGGCTCGGGCCCTAATAATAATATATAAAGAAATCCACACAAGTTGCAGTTTGAATCAACATTTATTTCAAACAAGCACACAAAAACAGCACTGGCTTTGCACTAACCACAGCACAGGTTACACAATATACACAGGATTATTATCAACAGAGAGCTGGGTAGTTGCTGGAGAGTCTGTTCTCATTGCCTGTGAAGTTGAGGGCTCACCAACTTCATCCTGAGTGTCTACATCAGCAGTAGTAGTTAAAGCAACATCTCTATGGAATGAACACAATGCTTCTGAATAGGTGCAAAATAATAAACCACATCCCTGCTCCACATTTTAAATGTAATGTCTTTCCAGGATATAGACCATGTTGTAGTCTTAAATGCTGATAAAGCAATGCAGAACCTTTGTGGTGTGCCTGGTGTTCACGGTAGTGTTCATGGTAGTTGACACTGAAGGTGAAGAGTGCTTTGAAGAGTTCATCGAAAGCTGTCTGTGCCTTGTAAGGGATGGCCTTTTGGTCAATGATGACGAAGTATCTTTGGATTCTGTTCTTCTTTGCGCCAACACACAGGAAGAAGGGCTGTCCCGGCACCACACAGATAGGAAGGTATCGACACTGGCTCCCATCTTTAACAAAATGTAAAGAAGAATCATGAGAAACTTGTGAAATGTGTTACTGCTACATTCAACTAAGTCAATAAAAAATGTGCTTTACACATGAAGTAGGATCATCAGAATAACTGCATAAGTACATTAACATTTGAATACCTGCAAATCTGCAAATCCACTCTTTTTGTGGCCTTTGTAGGTAGGGGAAGCAGGTCACTGTCCCAGCCTAGTGGAAAAACAGGAGAAATGTCAGACACATTCACATCATAAATAATTGAGATATTTTAAAGAGAAGGAGACAAATTAACTAGGCCCACCTTGTGCGGCACAGACAAGAGGTCTTCAATGTAGGCCCTTTTGTCAAAACTCTGCCCGACACTTCCTCTCCAAACATCACGGTGAAGTCTTGGTCAATCTACAGAAGAACACACATTTTTATACTATTGTTCATATGCATAGATAGCTACAACATGGCTTAACTTCAAAGTTACAAACATTATAAAAACTCACAGACATTTCAGATGTTCAGCAGCTGAGGTGTGTGTGTGTAACTCCTGTATTAGCTGCGGCTAATGATAGATTGAGAAGATAAAATTAAGATAAAATAAAAAAAAATCCCAACAGTTAAAAAATAAATAAAAGTAAACTACTCCTGCCCGTAAAAAAGCTCTGGATTTAGAGAAGAGGTCGGTGTGTCTACACCTGTATTCCTCCAGCAGCAACATAAATTAACTTTAGGCTACCATCCGGAGCTAGTCCGACTTTTAGCAGCTAATGCTATCCCTAGACAAGCAGGAGCTCAAACCCCCGGCCTATAACATTACCAAGGTTAAGCAAATTGTGTATAGGCCTATTTATCATGTCTTATGTAGAAAGGAACATTAATGCACACTTGAAAAAATAGCATCAGGCTACAACAACCATGCTAACCTTAACATTGGACATGATGTCAGCTAACTTTACACACAGGACTCCGTGAGACTTATTATCAACACATAAAAATACTAAGGTTACTGCATAGAATAGAAGGTAATTATCAAATAGGCATGCTGCCTTTCATTTACTTACGTAAAGATACTCGGTGAAGTCCCGAAGGCAGCGAAAAGAAAGTGCTGTTGCCCCTGCTCAGACTCCTGCTCAGACTGGGAGTCGTCCCACTTTTAGGAAAACACGTCACAGATCTCTGTTCAGTGTTGATTTTAAAGTCAACACGTAACAGAGTTGATTTTAAGTGTTGATTTTAAAATCAACACTTAATAGTGTTGTTTGGATTCAACTCCCCGGATTAACACCAACTCTTTTGAGGAATTAACTCTCACATAGTTGAATTGAACTAAGCAAGTGTTGAATTAACACTGTATTTTTAACATATAACACCAACACTGGAAATTTAACACTTTTGAATTTGCTGTGTACAGTTCCCACTGACAGCAATTCATAGGTCAATCAAAAACATGCACTTCAAGTGGAATAGTTGTCAGCATGACCATAACAGCTTTACGACAGATGAATCTTAAATGAGACACCAGGCAGATATATCATTAGTCAGATATTATAATATCAGGGCAGTGAAACAATGAGAAAGTCCAATACAAATGACCAGGCTTATGTTTAAATATTGTAGCTACATCAAAATCCAGAACCGTTTTTCTGAGAGCCATGCTAAAGGCAAGGCAAGGCAAGGCAATTTTATTTGTATAGCCCGTTTTTACAAACAGTTTGTCTCAAAGGGCTTTACATGGCATCATAACAACATCCTCTGTCCTTAGACCCTCACATCCACTGAGGAAAAACTCCATAGAAAACCCTTTTAACAGGGAAAAATTGGAGAAACCCGTGTTTCCTCTCTGCGGAAACACAGACAGAGTGCGAGACACCAAGGCCAAACTACAAAGTGCAACAGAAAATGACAGTTCAAAAATGTACTGAGAGGAGAGAAGTGTTTGGTCATGGACAGGTCTGTGAGAAACACATCAGGAGTGTACAGAATGTCAGTGTCAACTGTTAACAAACAACATGTGGGAGGCAAAATGGCACAAGGCTTTAGTTTAATTCATAAGTCTAGTAAAGAAAAAAAAAAGTTCAAGTGACTCTTTTTTAAAACCGCTGTTTGATGCACAGATTAATAAGAACACTAATATTAATTTAAATGTTATCATTATGCAAACATTTCTCTATGAAGACTAGCCTTTATTATTTTTCTACTTCATTATCGACCTAAGGCGGTCTACAAACACATCGTTTAACAGCCTGGAAGTGGACAGAGGCAAACAGCCGGAGAGCCGTGAGACCTCACAAACTTACCGTGTCTGCCACAGTACGACCAGATAGATCAACACGGACACGGAATGTGAGCTCCATCGTCCTATCATGGCTGATGCCTGATCCAGATGGGAACGCTGTCAGAGCCTGTGTGAAACGTTGGAGTGTTAATTGGTCCGCGCAGAGACTGGCTTCATTAAGACTGACCCACAAGTTCACTTCATCTAAGACTGCAGCTGTCTGAACCACCAGGTCTCTGTCTCCATAGCTCCTGTAGCAATATGTCCAAGTGGCAACCGTTCAGTGATGCACGGCGTCCCCGGGGTTGCCAGGAGAGACTGGGCGCGTGTGCGCAGGGTGGAGGTGATCAGAGAAATAGAGAAGTATCTCAGGTTCCAAGCGAGAGGAGCGCGGTTACTCGCCGCCCACCCTGCCCTGTCCCCTCGGCTTAACCACTGACTGAGAGAGCGGCTCCACACCGCGCACTATGGGGGAGGGAGAGACGCATCTCTTGATGATGACGTTTCATGTGTGTGCACTGCCGATGTCAAACAGTAGACCATAATTTAATGCCCTGGGCCCGGACAACAGACCTGAAGGTTTATACTTTGGTTATAACTTCTTCTGCCCCCACTTTCGTCTGATATGCGTACAGTGTTTTTGGTCTGTTTATTTGTTTCTGTTGACTGCTGATTTTATTTTTTGTTATGTGACAGAACATGACAATCAAACTGTTTCTAAAATTTTGTTAATTGTTCTTTGACACTCAAAAACAAGAACACTTTGTGTTTCAATTCTATTTTTTGTATTTCAAAACGAAAATAGAATAAACCAATGATTTTTTATTTTTAATTCCCATTCATCAAGAGAAAATCCAATGACCAAAAGATACACTGACCTTCATGGTATAATGAAAATAAATTATTAGGTGGGTATTGGGTGTTGATTAAATAGGTAATGAAAACACACAAAATAACAAAATTTAATTCTATTGCTTTTATTCAACAATTGTCCTCCACCTTTGGTCGACACAGCCACGTGTCTGGTTTGTGAGCAGGAAGATAACTCCTTACTAATTTAGTTCAGGGAATATCTCTTGTAAAGAAGGCTCACTCTCAATGATATCCCAGTTTTTCTTTATAGCCTAATGTGTTTGATCTGGACAGCTTCTTTGATGGAGCGAGTGACAAAATAGGGTTTCTGAACTTGTTCCTGTTTAGGGGCTGAGCAAATCCCTCCTCTCCAGTGATAAAGCTCTATTATGAGCCTGAGTAAGAAGCTCAGATTTATACCCTCTCTGTCTTAAACGTTGCTGCATGTCCATGGACTGATTTAAAAAATCCTGATCAGAATCACATATGTCTTAATCTTTGCATTTGTCCATAAGGGATATTCTTAATGAGCCACGGGGGTGAAAACTGTCTGCATGCAATACAGTGTGGTCGGTTTTCTTTCTAAAAATGGAGGTGTGCAAATACCCTTGGTCATCTTATATAAAATACTAATTTGCATTGTGGTATTGATACTTTTGATCTAAGTAGACTTCTTCCAACACTCAACACTGTAACTACAACAATCATTGAACAACGGCACCATCTAGTGGATAAGATCCGCAATAGAAGTTCCCACGGAAACATTGTTAAATTTGGACATGGACTTTTAAATTTTGCAATTTTGAAAGCATGGCACAGCTTAGACACACTGTCGAAGACTGACCGTTGAAACTGGTTTGTGTGAGTAGCCTGGACCAATGAGGCATTAAAGATATCAGAAGGAGTGTTGCTGGCTTCTTGCAGCTTCTTGTACACAGCTTAGGCCTAGTCTGTTCAGCGCAATTTCAATGCTGCAACTGCTCAAAAGAAAAACAAAAAGTGAATTCAAAGGTTGAGCAAAGTAAAGGCTATGCACTGTACTCTGTAGTTCCCAATATACACAAAAATAAAGACATATAAAACATGTAAGCTATTGAAAGACTTGAATTCACTCAATTAAGTTGGGGGAAGTCACATTAACGACAGCGTACAAGGGGTTCGACATACTTTTTTTTTTCTTCCAACTTTATTGAAAGTTGCAACAACAACAAACAATTCAGTAATTCCAGCTCACGTTTCCATACAATAGAGTTACACATATATGACAGCATAACAAGAGTTAAACAAATGTCCGGCCAAGAGAACTCTTGGTCACCCTAAGTTAAAACTGGATTTTAAAATGCACTAACCTACCTGTGTTCTTCATGGTATAATGAAAATAGATTATTAGGTGGGTATCCGGTGTTGATTAAATAGGTAATGAAAACACACAAAATAACAAAAAATGAATTCTGTTGCCTTTTATTCAACAATTGTCCCCCACCTTTGGTCGACACAGCCTGTTGTCTGGTAAGATAACTCCTTACTAATTTATCCTTGATGGTGGGGGCCCTTCTAAAACTGATAACCGGTGGTTCAGGGAATACCTCTTGTAAAGAAGGGTCACTCTCAATGATATCCCAGTTTTTCTTTATAATGTGTTTGATCTGGACAGCTTCTTTGCTGTAGTGAGTGACAAAATAGGGTTTCTGAACGTGTTTCTGTTTAGGTTTAGGGCTGAGCAAATCCCTCCTCTCCAGTGATAAGCTCAGATTTATACCCTCTCTGTCTAAAACGCTGCTGTATGTCCATGGACTGATTTAAAAAATCCTGATCAGAGTCACATATACATCTTAATCTTTGCATTTGTCCATAAGGTATATTCTAAATGAGCCACACGGGTGAGACCTGTCTGCATGCAATATAGTGTTGCGGTCGGTTTTCTTTCTAAAAATGGAGGTATGCAAGTATCCTTGGTCATCTTATATAAAATACTTAATTATATATAATTAGGTATTTTTGCATTGTGGTATTGATACTTTTGATCTAAGTAGACTTCTTCCAACACTCAGCACTGTAACTACAACAATCATTGAACAATGGCACCATCTAGTGGATAAGATCCGCAATAGAAGTTCCCATGGAAACATTGTTAAATTTGGACATGGACTTTCAAATTTTGCAATTTTGAAAGCAGGGCACAGCTTAGAGACACTGTCGAAGACTGACCGTCCAAACTGGATGTTAATCAGGGGCCTAGGGCCATCCAGTATGTGCAATTATAGAATTAAGTTCTATGACTCTATAAGACAAAAATTATTTAGTAAAGTAGATCCAAATAACGAATTTGTGTGGTTGGACGATGCTGAGAAGCTAAAACTTCTTTTTTATTTGAATATTTTTGCATTTTCTTTATTTCTTGAAAAGGCTTGGGCAATGAAACGAAGAGCGATATATTGTAGAGTACTGAAAGTAATCTGAAATTGTTTATTTATGTCACACCTGTGTGGCAAGTAACACCAACAGGAAGGACTGTCTAGTTTATGTTTTTTTGTATTTGTTATTGTGTCTTGTAATCCCATATGGGATGGGCCACAGTGGTGGCATGACACGAAAATAAAATATTCATTCATTCATTCATTCATTCGTTCATACAGACCTGTCCGACCTTCACAAGGGTCAGGGGTCACCTTTCCATGTAAAATATGAGGATTTTAGCCTTAATTTCTGGAATAAATCACCAAGACTTTGAGCTGGGGAGCTGAGCTTTTAGTATGTTGTCCAGACTGTAGAGGAGATTGTTTGTGCCAAAACTCAGAGCTCTGCGACATTCAGAAGGGTCAAAAATGGCCAAAAAGAAATGCGTATGCGTTTGTAAGGCCTCAATTAAAACTACACATATTTTTCAACAGCAACAGGCCGGTTTAACAGCAGGGGGGAAAGGGGGGGGTAGGGGGCGATGCAGGCGGCGGTTGGTGCAGTGAGATGGAGCTCCAGTGGATCTGTGGAAACACAGATCCACCAAGGCCAAACTACAAAGTGCAACAGATAATGATAATGACAGTTCAAAATGTGAGGAGAGGAGAGGAGAGGAGAGGAGAGGAGAGGAGAGGAGAGGAGAGGAGAGGAGAGGAGAGGAGAGGGCTCCATGTAACCAGATGTGTCCCCCAGCAGTCTAAGTCTATAGCAGCGTAGCTATAAAATGGTTCAGAGCTACCTGGACCAGCCCTAACTAAAAGCCCTGTCATAAAGGAAGGTCTTAAGTCTAGACTTAAATGTAGTTAGAGTGTCTGCCTCTTTGACCCATGGAGAGAGCTGGTTCCACATAAGGAGCCCGGGCGGCACGGTGGCACAGTGGTCAGCACTGTTGCCTCACAGCAAGAAGGTCCTGGGTTCGAATCCCCGGCCGCCCAGGTCCTTTCTGTGTGGAGTTTGCATGTTCTCCCCGTGTCTGCGTGGGTTTCCTCCGGGTGCTCCGGTTTCCCCCACCACTAAAAACATGTCGGCTAGGTTAATCCTCCAGTCAGTGCCCCTGACCAAAGGCACTGGCTCATAATCTGGAGTTGGTCCCCGGGCGCTGCCCACTGCTCCTCAGGGATGGGTTAAATGCAGAGAAAGAATTTCACTGTACTAGCTGTATATGTGACAAATAAAGTACCTTTACCTTTAACTGAGGGCTCTACCTCCCAGTCTGTTTTTAGAGATACTGGGAGTCACTAACAGACCTGCGTTCTGGAAGCGGAGTGCTCTGGTAGGACAGTAAGGAATGATTAGTTCTTTCAGATAGGTTGGAGCTTTATCATTAAGAGCCTTATAAGTCAGCGGAAGGATTTTGAAGTCTATTCTAAATCCTACAGGATGCCAGTGGAGAGAAGCTAAAGTGGGCGAGATGTGTTCTCTCTTCCTAACTCCTGTCAAAACTGTGCGCCCACTTCCGGTTTCTTCCCGAATCCGAAGTTTTTAATCACAATTTCATGATCTAGTCTCTGTAGCAGGATGCTGTGGTCAATGGTGTCAAATGCAGCACTGAGGTCCAAAAGTACAAGTACAGAGACGAGACCTCTGTCTGAAGCTACAAGAAGATCATTAGAGACTTTGACCAGTGCTGTTTCAGTGCTATGGTGTTCTCTGAATCCAGATTGGAAAGCTTCAAAGAGCTCATTTCTGTGCAGATGTTCATGTAGCTGCTCCAGGACAACCTTCTCGAGGATCTTGGAGATGTAGGGGAGGTTGGATATAGGCCTATAGTTGGCTAGGACATCTGGGTCAAGAGAAGGTTTTTTAAGTAAAGGGTTTAGACAGAGTTTATCCATGCTGTAGATCCTGAAGGTACACAGTTAAAATAAATGGACAATGGCTGAAAATGGTCATAGATACAGGAAGTGGTAGAAACTTCATAGGAGAAGACCTGTATAAGAGAACAATGTCAAATAGAACAAAACTGAAACCAACGAAAAAGAGATTTTATGCCTATGCTCAAACTACTCCACTTAAATGTGTAGGTTATTTTGAGGCAGAAATGAGATGGAAAGACAACATAGTCACAGACAACATTTATGTTATAGAAGGACATGTAGAAGCATTGCTAGGCAGAAAAACAACTTTTGAGTTAAAAATACTCAACACAGGAGAAAAAGTGAACACAATAGAGCAGACAGAGAGATTCAGCGAGCTCGTTAAAGAGTACCCACTAGTTTTTAAAGGACTAGGTTAGGCTTGGGCGGTATTACGGTAATACCGTATACTGCAGGTATTTAAAAATAGCAACGGTATCAGTTTCAATACCGTCATGAAAAAATGCAATGCACTTATACAGGAGATAAGGATTAAATATTAAATAAAAGTAATTTAATGTCTAAAATTAATTATATGTCCAGTAGCACTTATGTGTGGTTGAATTTTAAGTTAGTTTAATATGTTTTAGCCTACTTTTAACACCCCCCCCCCCCCCCCCCCCCCCCCCCCGCGTGCTCCCCCGTCGGACACGTTCCTCATAGTCACTCTCACTCACACACACACATCACACAGCCAGATCGCTCTGCACACAGTTTATTAACTTGATTAGTTTCAAAAAGTCGGTCAGGTTTTACCGTTATGCCTGTTATTTCACCAATAAACACAGTAGATGAGCGTGAGTGACTGAGCTGCGGCGTGGAGCGGTGCGCGACTCTGACTGCAGCGGGGACTATCATCATGTCTCTGCTCCGTGACACTGTGAGACTGACCGCCGGTGAGCCTGTGGGACGGGTCCCGCTAATCGTTGAAAACACCAGTGATACGTCTCCAAACCAGAAACTTGGAAAAAGTCGCTCTTGACAAGAAAAAAAAAAAAAGGCACCGGACCTGCCGTGCCGTGTAAAAAAAAAAAAAAAAAAAAAACTGACAGCGAGTGCGTGTCATGACTTCCTGTATCTGGCCCTTCAAAATAAAAGCCCTATAGCCTTTCATATACAGTTCGGTCATATTGATTTTGACTTAATTTTGACAAGACAGGGCTCCAAATGTTTTTTTTTTTCCTGCGACCAATCGACCAATGAGATTTTGGTCTGCTAATGTTTAGCCCTAGTATTCAGTTTCTAAATGGTGAATACACAAGCCAATGTTTGGTAATGCCACTTACGTCATCATTTTTAATTAGTCACGGTAATACCGTATACCGTGGTAAAATGTGGAGGAAGTTTGACGGTATCAAAATGTGGATACCGCCCAAGCCTAGACTAGGTCAAATTAAAGGTTATAGCCATAAAGTTACAGTCGATGAAAAAGTCCCGCCTGTAGCACAAGGTTTAAGGAGAGTCCCTTATCCCATGTTAGAGGCTGTAAACCAGGAGCTAGACAAGATGCTGGAACAAGGCTTAATAGAGGAAGTAAATGAAGGATCAGAATAGGTTTCTAATATCCTGATTGTACCCAAGAAAGACACAAAAGAAGTGAGGCTATGTGTAGACCTGCAAGAAGTTAACAGAGCAGTGATCAGGGAAAGACATCCAGTACCAACTGTAGATAGCATCTTACAGGCAGTGCAGGGAGCAAAAGTGTTTGCTAAGCTAGATGCACGCAAAGGGTTTTGGCAGAGTCCAGACCACTAACGACGTTCATCACACACAGAGGGTGCTACCGCTTCAGAAAAGTTCCCTTTGGATTATCGAGTGCACCTGAAGCCTACCAGAAGGCTATGGACTCTATGTTATGTGGCATGCCTGGAACTGTTTGCTACATGGATGATGTGGTGATATTCGGAGAGAACGAAGAACAACTTGGACAGAGACTGAGACAAGTCTTCCAGAGATTCGAGGACAGAGGTCTAACACTCAACAGAGACAAGTGTATCTTTGGACTACAACAGATCGAGATACTTGGACATCTAATCACCGCTGAAGGAATCAAACCAGATCCAAGAAAGGTCGAGGCCGTCTGCAAAGCGCCCAGACCTGAGAATGTCCAGCTACTGTGCTCATTCCTAGGCACATGTGGATTTTTGATTAAACTCATACCAAACTACACAAACTTGTCAGAACCACTACGGAAACTGACTAGAAAAGAACAAGTGTGGGAGTGGACAAGTGAAACAGAGAGATCATTCCAAGCAATGAAAGAAGCATTGGTGAGTGAGCCATGCCTGGCCTACTTTAAACTAGATGCACCCACATTAGTCATTAGTGATGCTACGGACCCAGTCGGATGGACAGAACAAGCCAATAGCCTGCCGTTCATTGACTCCAACAGAACGCCGCTATTCTCAGATAGAACGTGAGGCTTTAGGATGTACGGGCTGTAGAATATTTTAGAACCTACTTGTGGGGAGGGAAGTTTACGCTACAAACAGATCACAAACCCCTCATCTACATGTTCAACCCAGAGAAAGCGACACTGTCACCACCACGAATACAGAGACTTGGTTTGAGACTGCAACCATATGACTACAAGATAGTCCAACGTAGCAGACTCACTTTCACGACATCATCATCTTTATGGTCACGACAAAACCATCAACAAGTTGTGATGCAACAAAGTTTCACCTCTTCACAGCAAATCTTTTTTTGGGGGGGGGTTTGATTGATGGGAAGAAACTGTTGTTCAGTGTTACGTGTCATTTAGAAACGCTTTCTCAGATTACTCTATTAATCTGATTAACTATTAATCTGATGACTTTTTTAAGTAATGGAGGAATGAAACACATTATCATTTCTAAAATAGTAACTAGATCACTTCCCCGTTCCAGTCGCTGCGAACGCCTACATTCTTGCAAGTAATAATGATATTCAGGCAACGCGGCACCTTCCTGCCGGGTTGTCTACGTGTGTTTACTGTAAATTATTCAACATAACGTTTTATTTATCTGTTTCAAGGAAACAGAAACGTAGTTTGGACCCGTCTTTTGTTAATTTCCAATCCAACTGCATGCGACCGGAAGATCAGGGTGTTTACAACGCTATGCGCAGGTGCTCATGGGAAATGGGGTCTTCCTTCAGGTAAAACACTACCGCTTTGGTCCACAGGCACCGCCAAACTCAACCAAAAATGTAACGCAAGGTAAATATCCTGCATAGTTTCTTTTTTCTGTGCTCCTCTGATCAGAGTGCCGTCTCTAGCAACAGTCTGTTATACTTGACGACGGTCATTATACAGAAGTAACAGACTGTAGAACGCAGCGATGGACCAATCAGAGAGCTGTGTAATAAATAACGTTATCCACCGCTCCATTTATTGATTTTTCGCAGGCTTTGTTGTAAAGAAATGCACATGGCTGGGAGGAGGGTGAGCAAAACAGCAGAAACGCGACCAGACTTGCGTAATTCCCCTTTAATGTTCAGAACTGCTGACATTTTGGTATTTTATTTTATGTAAAACACATTTTTACAACTGATCTGATGGAGCAGCTGTCGTAGTGTAGAGGGTGACCGTTGTGTGGACTCACTGTGCCTCTGGTCTTCTGCAGCTCACTGGTCGACACCATGGTTTTAAGTTCCTGCCCGCTCAGGTTTCCCAGGAGGGTGGCCTGTGTGAAACAATCATCACGCATGAAGGAAACACACAAAGATCTGCTGGTTTTTAAACATGATGACTTTGCTGCATGTCATACTTTTCACAATTGGCTATAGAAAAAGAACTACAGACATCACACTGAGGTCTGGGAAAGTGTAACAGGAAGTTTGAACTTGTTTCTAATATTAGATGTAGAGACAGTCCCGTGTATACAGCGCGTACCTGGCTGGGTGCGGTGCGGCACGAAGCCGTAAACCAGAGTGTGACAGTCGTTGAACAGAGCGTGGAGCTGCTTGGGTGCCTGAACCGGAGTGGGTGCTGCTGGGTTGAACTGCAGCCAGGAGATGCAATACGCTTCACCTGACATGCCACCTGTGGCCATAACAGATCAATCAACAGTGGTCATTTCATTACGTGTGAGGATAATGGTCACACCTCATGGCTCATTGCATTAGAAATTCATCCAGGTTAGAAAGAAGCCTCTGGGGAAATTTTGTTTGTGTCGGGCACTTGTTCTCTGTAAAAGTAATTTAATTTCTCATATCTGTTCATCTTTTTAATTTCATGCAGTCAAATGAATACCATTGACTGTCACCTCCAACGTTAGTTTCCACTTTAATAGAGAGAGCTGTAGTCGTATCTTGTCTTTTGTCTCTTTTAAGTTTTATCACAATGTGCGTAGGAATTTAGAAGGACAAAACCGACCTGTGCCAAATGAAACAACGTTGACTCTGAGGCTGTGGCCGAGGGCTCTGAGGACCTGGAGGGAGACTCTCTGGGCCATGTGCAGAGACTCTCCCCTCATGGACTCAGACGTGTCCAGCAAGAGGACGACTTCATCGTCCGCAGAGCCGGAGTTGACGTCAAAGTCTGGGTAGAAAACCAACATGCAGGTCTAGAGGAGAGAGGAGTGGATTCAAATCTAAAAAGAACAAGATGTGACTGTGTGTGATAGAGAGAGGAGGAAGAGGTCTGACAAACCGACAGGCCGACTGACCTGGCTGTCCTTGTCAGGGTGTTTCTCCACTAGGGCTGTCCCAAACGATTATTTTTCTCCCAATTAATCTATCAACTATTTTTTTGATTAGTCTAACGATTATTTTTTGGTTGATGATTAGTAATTTACAAAAAAACACTTCTGAACACTAAATTCTTCAGATACTCTTTCTGGTGTTCATTCCTCTTCATAATCTTTTTTTTTTTTGGAGGGGAAACACTGTGCCACATCAGTTTGCTTTAAACCTGGAAAATAGACAGATAAAGCAGAGTGCACACTGAAATATTAGCACAATGATTTTGAATAGGCACATTTATTTAGTATAGTCATGGAGCAGACCAGTGTTTCCTCTAGGATGTTTTTTAAGCCGGGGGTGCAGGACATCACCCTCACTTAGGATCTGCTGCTGTGCTGCGCCCGGGTGCACACAGAGCAGCAACGGAGTGGATTAAAAAAAAAGAAAAAAAAAAGGACAACACTACACAGGACGTGTTTACATCTATGGATACATAAAGCAGTGGAACCAGTGTTTCCCACAGGTTTGCAAGTTGACTGTGGCTGGTGGTCTGATTGTCCGACGAGGAGGGGGGCGCGGGGGGTCCGCGATCGGGCCGGAGTTTCGCTTTTACCGCGCACCCTTCGCTCTCTGTGTCGCTCTGTGTGTGTGTGGGTGTGAGAGAGAGAGAGAGAGAGAGAGAGAGAGAGAGAGCGTCAATAACGGTGAAAGAGCGCTATGCGGAGATGAATGAACGGAACGATACTGCAGCTTCAGGTGCTGGTTCATGGCCGTGGTGCTGCTGTGGTACAGCGTGTGTTTTTCTGCTGCACGTGTTACAGTCTATGGTTCACAACCCGACGGTGTGTTGTACCTGTCGACGTATTTACGTCATCGACGTAATCGATTAGGTCGATTAATTGGGACAGCCCTTTTCTCCACCCACATCCTGGGCAGGTGGACGTCAGACAGAGTGATTGACAGCTGGAAACCTTCTGCACCCATGACCTCTCCCTGCAGTACACTCACTACTGCCTTGCAGTCTGTTTTCTATGGGACCACAAACACAGAGGGAGAGAGACTGAGAAAAGAAAAAACAACCTGATCTTACAACACAGAAAAACACATATTATTGAAGAAGGTTGTACAAAGTGTCTTTATATGAAAACTGCAGTATTTCCTGGAGCCTGCTCTCTTGATTTATTTTGAATGTTAATATTTTCATTTCATTTTTGTTTTATTTCCAAATTGCGAAACAAGAAACAAACCATAGTGAAACTAATATTAAATCTTGTAGACTTTCATGTGAGAGACAGAGGAAATATCTGACATCCATGTAAGAAAGTGCATCATCATCATCATCATCACGTTACCTTCATCTTGACTTTGTGAGTGATGCACTGCAGTTTGGTGATTTCATAGGGCATCTCGATCGACATGTTTTTTTTTTGACCAAAAGAAAAAAATTTCTTCAAATTTCTCCAAACTCGGATATATCATCGGGGGGTCCGAGGGGAGTCCAACGTAGAAGTTTGGTTGAAATCGGGGCGGTGGTTTTGGAGAAAATGACCAAAAACCAAACAGGCGAATTTCATGTTTTTTTGTTTTTTTTTGACCAAAAAAAAAAAATTCTTCAAATTTCTCCAAACTCGGATATATCATCGGGGGGTCGGAGGGGAGTCCAACGCAGAAGTTTGGTTGAAATCGGGGCGGTGGTTTTGGAGAAAATGACCAAAAACCAAACAGGCGAATTTCATGTTTTTTTTGTGTTTTTTGACCAAAAAAAAAAATTTCTTCAAATTTCTCCAAACTCGGATATATCATCGGGGGGTCCGAGGGGAGTCCAACGCAGAAGTTTGGTTGAAATCGGGGCGGTGGTTTTGGAGAAAATGACCAAAAACCAAACAGGCCATTTTAAAAAAGACGACAGGGGGGAGGGTAACTTTTTTTTTTTTTTGACCAAAAAAAAAAAAATTCTTCAAATTTCTCCAAACTCGGATATATCATCGGGGGGTCCGAGGGGAGTCCAACGCAGAAGTTTGGTTGAAATCGGGGCAGTGGTTTTGGAAAAAATGACCAAAAACCAAACAGGCGAATTTCATGTTTTTTTTGTGTTTTTTGACCAAAAAAAAAAAATTTCTTCAAATTTCTCCAAACTCGGATATATCATCGGGGGGTCCGAGGGGAGTCCAACGTAGAAGTTTGGTTGAAATCGGGGCGGTGGTTTTGGAGAAAATGACCAAAAACCAAACAGGCGAATTTCATGTTTTTTTTTTTTTTTTTGACCAAAAAAAAAAATTTCTTCAAAATTCTCCAAACTCGGATATATCATCGGGGGGTCCGAGGGGAGTCCAACGCAGAAGTTTGGTTGAAATCGGGGCGGTGGTTTTGGAGAAAATGACCAAAAACCAAACAGGCGAATTTCATGTTTTTTTGTTTTTTTTTGACCAAAAAAAAAAATTTCTTCAAATTTCTCCAAACTCGGATATATCATCGGGGGGTCCGAGGGGAGTCCAACGCAGAAGTTTGGTTGAAATCGGGGCGGTGGTTTTGGAAAAAATGACCAAAAACCAAACAGGCGAATTTCATGTTTTTTTTGTGTTTTTTGACCAAAAAAAAAAAATTTATTCAAATTTCTCCAAATTGGATATATCATCGGGGGGTCCGAGGGGAGTCCAACGCAGAAGTTTGGTTGAAATCGGGGCGGTGGTTTTGGAAAAAATGACCAAAAACCAAACAGGCGAATTTCATGTTGTTGTTTTTTTGTTGACCAAAAAAAAAAAATTTCTTCAAATTTCTCCAAACTCGGATATATCATCGGGGGGTCCGAGGGGAGTCCAACGCAGAAGTTTGGTTGAAATCGGGGCGGTGGTTTTGGAGAAAATGACCAAAAACCAAACAGGCGAATTTCATGTTTTTTTGTTTTTTTTTGACCAAAAAAAAAAATTTCTTCAAATTTCTCCAAACTCGGATATATCATCGGGGGGTCCGAGGGGAGTCCAACGCAGAAGTTTGGTTGAAATCGGGGCGGTGGTTTTGGAAAAAATGACCAAAAACCAAACAGGCGAATTTCATGTTTTTTTTGTGTTTTTTGACCAAAAAAAAAAAATTTCTTCAAATTTCTCCAAATTGGATATATCATCGGGGGGTCCGAGGGGAGTCCAACGCAGAAGTTTGGTTGGAATCGGGGCGGTGGTTTTGGAGAAAATGACCAAAAACCAAACAGGCGAATTTCATGTTTTTTTTTTTTTTTGACCAAAAAAAAAAAATTCTTCAAATTTCTCCAAACTCGGATATATCATCGGGGGGTCCGAGGGGAGTCCAACGCAGAAGTTTGGTTGAAATCGGGGCGGTGGTTTTGGAGAAAATGACCAAAAACCAAACAGGCGAATTTCATGTTGTTGTTTTTTTTGACCAAAAAAAAAAAATTTCTTCAAATTTCTCCAAACTCGGATATATCATCGGGGGGTCCGAGGGGAGTCCAACGCAGAAGTTTGGTTGAAATCGGGGCGGTGGTTTTGGAGAAAATGACCAAAAACCAAACAGGCGAATTTCATGTTTTTTTTGTGTTTTTTGACCAAAAAAAAAAAATTTATTCAAATTTCTCCAAATTGGATATATCATCGGGGGGTCCGAGGGGAGTCCAACGCAGAAGTTTGGATGAAATCGGGGCGGTGGTTTTGGAGAAAATGACCAAAAACCAAACAGGCGAATTTCATGTTTTTTTTTTTTTTTTGACCAAAAAAAAAAAATTCTTCAAATTTCTCCAAACTCGGATATATCATCGGGGGGTCCGAGGGGAGTCCAACGCAGAAGTTTGGTTGAAATCGGGGCGGTGGTTTTGGAAAAAATGACCAAAAACCAAACAGGCGAATTTCATGTTGTTGTTTTTTTGTTGACCAAAAAAAAAAATTTTCTTCAAATTTCTCCAAACTCGGATATATCATCGGGGGGTCCGAGGGGAGTCCAACGCAGAAGTTTGGTTGAAATCGGGGCGGTGGTTTTGGAGAAAATGACCAAAAACCAAACAGGCGAATTTCAAGTTTTTTTTTGTGTTTTTTGACCAAAAAAAAAAAATGTCTTCAAATTTCTCCAAACTCGGATATATCATCGGGGGGTCCGAGGGGAGTCCAACGCAGAAGTTTGGTTGAAATCGGGGCGGTGGTTTTGGAGAAAATGACCAAAAACCAAACAGGCCATTTTAAAAAAGACGACAGGGGGGGGTGTTACGTTTTTTTTTTTTTTTGACCAAAAAAAAAAATTTTCTTCAAATTTCTCCAAACTCGGATATATCATCGGGGGGTCCGAGGGGAGTCCAACGCCGAAGTTTGGTTGAAATCGGGGCGGCGGTTTTGGAGAAAATGACCAAAAACCAAACAGGCGAATTTCATGTTTTTTTTTTTTTTTTGACCAAAAAAAAAAATTTCTTCAAATTTCTCCAAACTCTGATATATCATCGGGGGGTCCGAGGGGAGTCCAACGCAGAAGTTTGGTTGAAATCGGGGCGGTGGTTTTGGAGAAAATGACCAAAAACCAAACAGGCGAATTTCATGTTTTTTTTGTGTTTTTTGACCAAAAAAAAAAAATTTCTTCAAATTTCTCCAAATTGGATATATCATCGGGGGGTCCGAGGGGAGTCCAACGCAGAAGTTTGGTTGAAATCGGGGCGGTGGTTTTGGAGAAAATGACCAAAAACCAAACAGGCGAATTTCATGTTTTTTGTTTTTTTTTGACCAAAAAAAAAAATTTCTTCAAATTTCTCCAAACTCGGATATATCATCGGGGGGTCCGAGGGGAGTCCAACGCAGAAGTTTGGTTGAAATCGGGGCGGTGGTTTTGGAGAAAATGACCAAAAACCAAACAGGCGAATTTCATGTTTTTTTTTTTTTTTTGACCAAAAAAAAAAAATTCTTCAAATTTCTCCAAACTCGGATATATCATCGGGGGGTCCGAGGGGAGTCCAACGCAGAAGTTTGGTTGAAATCGGGGCGGTGGTTTTGGAAAAAATGACCAAAAACCAAACAGGCGAATTTCATGTTGTTGTTTTTTTGTTGACCAAAAAAAAAATTTCTTCAAATTTCTCCAAACTCGGATATATCATCGGGGGGTCCGAGGGGAGTCCAACGCAGAAGTTTGGTTGAAATCGGGGCGGTGGTTTTGGAGAAAATGACAAAAAACCAAACAGGCGAATTTCATGGTTTTTTTGTGTTTTTTGACCAAAAAAAAAAAATTTCTTCAAATTTCTCCAAACTCGGATATATCATCGGGGGGTCCGAGGGGAGTCCAACGCAGAAGTTTGGTTGAAATCGGGGCGGTGGTTTTGGAGAAAATGACCAAAAACCAAACAGGCCATTTTAAAAAAGACGACAGGGGGGGTGTTACGTTTTTTTTTTTTTGACCAAAAAAAAAAATTTCTTCAAATTTCTCCAAACTCGGATATATCATCGGGGGTCCGAGGGGAGTCCAACGCAGAAGTTTGGTTGAAATCGGGGCTGTGGTTTCGGAGAAAATGACCAAAAACCAAACAGGCCATTTTAAAAAAGACGACAGGGGGGGGGTGTTACGTTTTTTTTTTTTTTGACCAAAAAAAAAAATTTCTTCAAATTTCTCCAAACACGGATATATCATCGGGGGGTCCGAGGGGAGTCCAACGCAGAAGTTTGGTTGAAATCGGGGCGGTGGTTTTGGAGAAAATGACCAAAAACCAAACAGGCGAATTTCATGTTTTTTTTTTTTTTTTTGACCAAAAAAAAAAATTTCTTCAAATTTCTCCAAACTCTGATATATCATCGGGGGGTCCGAGGGGAGTCCAACGCAGAAGTTTGGTTGAAATCGGGGCGGTGGTTTTGGAAAAAATGACCAAAAACCAAACAGGCGAATTTCATGGTTTTTTTGTGTTTTTTGACCAAAAAAAAAAAATTTCTTCAAATTTCTCCAAATTGGATATATCATCGGGGGGTCCGAGGGGAGTCCAACGCAGAAGTTTGGTTGAAATCGGGGCGGTGGTTTTGGAGAAAATGACCAAAAACCAAACAGGCGAATTTCATGTTTTTTGTTTTTTTTTGACCAAAAAAAAAAATTTCTTCAAATTTCTCCAAACTCGGATATATCATCGGGGGGTCCGAGGGGAGTCCAACGCAGAAGTTTGGTTGAAATCGGGGCGGTGGTTTTGGAGAAAATGACCAAAAACCAAACAGGCGAATTTCATGTTTTTTTTTTTTTTTTGACCAAAAAAAAAAAATTCTTCAAATTTCTCCAAACTCGGATATATCATCGGGGGGTCCGAGGGGAGTCCAACGCAGAAGTTTGGTTGAAATCGGGGCGGTGGTTTTGGAAAAAATGACCAAAAACCAAACAGGCGAATTTCATGTTTTTTTTGTGTTTTTTGACCAAAAAAAAAAAATTTCTTCAAATTTCTCCAAATTGGATATATCATCGGGGGGTCCGAGGGGAGTCCAACGCAGAAGTTTGGTTGAAATCGGGGCGGTGGTTTTGGAAAAAATGACCAAAAACCAAACAGGCGAATTTCATGTTGTTGTTTTTTTGTTGACCAAAAAAAAAAAATTTCTTCAAATTTCTCCAAACTCGGATATATCATCGGGGGGTCCGAGGGGAGTCCAACGCAGAAGTTTGGTTGAAATCGGGGCGGTGGTTTTGGAGAAAATGACCAAAAACCAAACAGGCGAATTTCATGTTTTTTTGTTTTTTTTTGACCAAAAAAAAAAATTTCTTCAAATTTCTCCAAACTCGGATATATCATCGGGGGGTCCGAGGGGAGTCCAACGCAGAAGTTTGGTTGAAATCGGGGCGGTGGTTTTGGAAAAAATGACCAAAAACCAAACAGGCGAATTTCATGTTTTTTTTGTGTTTTTTGACCAAAAAAAAAAAATTTATTCAAATTTCTCCAAATTGGATATATCATCGGGGGGTCCGAGGGGAGTCCAACGCAGAAGTTTGGTTGGAATCGGGGCGGTGGTTTTGGAGAAAATGACCAAAAACCAAACAGGCGAATTTCATGTTTTTTTTTTTTTTTTGACCAAAAAAAAAAAATTCTTCAAATTTCTCCAAACTCGGATATATCATCGGGGGGTCCGAGGGGAGTCCAACGCAGAAGTTTGGTTGAAATCGGGGCGGTGGTTTTGGAAAAAATGACCAAAAACCAAACAGGCGAATTTCATGTTGTTGTTTTTTTGTTGACCAAAAAAAAAAAATTTCTTCAAATTTCTCCAAACTCGGATATATCATCGGGGGGTCCGAGGGGAGTCCAACGCAGAAGTTTGGTTGAAATCGGGGCGGTGGTTTTGGAGAAAATGACCAAAAACCAAACAGGCGAATTTCATGTTTTTTTTGTGTTTTTTGACCAAAAAAAAAAAATTTATTCAAATTTCTCCAAATTGGATATATCATCGGGGGGTCCGAGGGGAGTCCAACGCAGAAGTTTGGATGAAATCGGGGCGGTGGTTTTGGAGAAAATGACCAAAAACCAAACAGGCGAATTTCATGTTTTTTTTTTTTTTTTGACCAAAAAAAAAAAATTCTTCAAATTTCTCCAAACTCGGATATATCATCGGGGGGTCCGAGGGGAGTCCAACGCAGAAGTTTGGTTGAAATCGGGGCGGTGGTTTTGGAAAAAATGACCAAAAACCAAACAGGCGAATTTCATGTTGTTGTTTTTTTTTTGACCAAAAAAAAAAATTTCTTCAAATTTCTCCAAACTCGGATATATCATCGGGGGGTCCGAGGGGAGTCCAACGCAGAAGTTTGGTTGAAATCGGGGCGGTGGTTTTGGAGAAAATGACCAAAAACCAAACAGGCGAATTTCAAGTTTTTTTTGTGTTTTTTGACCAAAAAAAAAAAATGTCTTCAAATTTCTCCAAACTCGGATATATCATCGGGGGGTCCGAGGGGAGTCCAACGCAGAAGTTTGGTTGAAATCGGGGCGGTGGTTTTGGAGAAAATGACCAAAAACCAAACAGGCCATTTTAAAAAAGACGACAGGGGGGGGTGTTACGTTTTTTTTTTTTTTGACCAAAAAAAAAAATTTTCTTCAAATTTCTCCAAACTCGGATATATCATCGGGGGGTCCGAGGGGAGTCCAACGCAGAAGTTTGGTTGAAATCGGGGCGGTGGTTTTGGAGAAAATGACCAAAAACCAAACAGGCCATTTTAAAAAAGACGACAGGGGGGGGTGTTACGTTTTTTTTTTTTTTGACCAAAAAAAAAAATTTCTTCAAATTTCTCCAAACTCGGATATATCATCGGGGGGTCCGAGGGGAGTCCAACGCCGAAGTTTGGTTGAAATCGGGGCGGTGGTTTTGGAGAAAATGACCAAAAACCAAACAGGCGAATTTCATGTTTTTTTTTTTTTTTTTGACCAAAAAAAAAAATTTCTTCAAATTTCTCCAAACTCTGATATATCATCGGGGGGTCCGAGGGGAGTCCAACGCAGAAGTTTGGTTGAAATCGGGGCGGTGGTTTTGGAAAAAATGACCAAAAACCAAACAGGCGAATTTCATGGTTTTTTTGTGTTTTTTGACCAAAAAAAAAAAATTTCTTCAAATTTCTCCAAATTGGATATATCATCGGGGGGTCCGAGGGGAGTCCAACGCAGAAGTTTGGTTGAAATCGGGGCGGTGGTTTTGGAGAAAATGACCAAAAACCAAACAGGCGAATTTCATGTTTTTTGTTTTTTTTTGACCAAAAAAAAAAATTTCTTCAAATTTCTCCAAACTCGGATATATCATCGGGGGGTCCGAGGGGAGTCCAACGCAGAAGTTTGGTTGAAATCGGGGCGGTGGTTTTGGAGAAAATGACCAAAAACCAAACAGGCGAATTTCATGTTTTTTTTTTTTTTTTGACCAAAAAAAAAAAATTCTTCAAATTTCTCCAAACTCGGATATATCATCGGGGGGTCCGAGGGGAGTCCAACGCAGAAGTTTGGTTGAAATCGGGGCGGTGGTTTTGGAGAAAATGACCAAAAACCAAACAGGCGAATTTCATGTTGTTGTTTTTTTTGACCAAAAAAAAAATTTCTTCAAATTTCTCCAAACTCGGATATATCATCGGGGGGTCCGAGGGGAGTCCAACGCAGAAGTTTGGTTGAAATCGGGGCGGTGGTTTTGGAGAAAATGACAAAAAACCAAACAGGCGAATTTCATGGTTTTTTTGTGTTTTTTGACCAAAAAAAAAAAATTTCTTCAAATTTCTCCAAACTCGGATATATCATCGGGGGGTCCGAGGGGAGTCCAACGCAGAAGTTTGGTTGAAATCGGGGCGGTGGTTTTGGAGAAAATGACCAAAAACCAAACAGGCCATTTTAAAAAAGACGACAGGGGGGGTGTTACGTTTTTTTTTTTTTGACCAAAAAAAAAAATTTCTTCAAATTTCTCCAAACTCGGATATATCATCGGGGGGTCCGAGGGGAGTCCAACGCAGAAGTTTGGTTGAAATCGGGGCGGTGGTTTTGGAGAAAATGACCAAAAACCAAACAGGCGAATTTCATGTTTTTTGTTTTTTTTTGACCAAAAAAAAAAATTTCTTCAAATTTCTCCAAACTCGGATATATCATCGGGGGGTCCGAGGGGAGTCCAACGCAGAAGTTTGGTTGAAATCGGGGCGGTGGTTTTGGAGAAAATGACCAAAAACCAAACAGGCGAATTTCATGTTTTTTTTTTTTTTTTGACCAAAAAAAAAAAATTCTTCAAATTTCTCCAAACTCGGATATATCATCGGGGGGTCCGAGGGGAGTCCAACGCAGAAGTTTGGTTGAAATCGGGGCGGTGGTTTTGGAAAAAATGACCAAAAACCAAACAGGCGAATTTCATGTTGTTGTTTTTTTGTTGACCAAAAAAAAAAATTTCTTCAAATTTCTCCAAACTCGGATATATCATCGGGGGGTCCGAGGGGAGTCCAACGCAGAAGTTTGGTTGAAATCGGGGCGGTGGTTTTGGAGAAAATGACAAAAAACCAAACAGGCGAATTTCATGGTTTTTTTGTGTTTTTTGACCAAAAAAAAAAATTTCTTCAAATTTCTCCAAACTCGGATATATCATCGGGGGGTCCGAGGGGAGTCCAACGCAGAAGTTTGGTTGAAATCGGGGCTGTGGTTTCGGAGAAAATGACCAAAAACCAAACAGGCCATTTTAAAAAAGACGACAGGGGGGGGTGTTACGTTTTTTTTTTTTTTGACCAAAAAAAAAAATTTCTTCAAATTTCTCCAAACACGGATATATCATCGGGGGGTCCGAGGGGAGTCCAACGCAGAAGTTTGGTTGAAATCGGGGCGGTGGTTTTGGAGAAAATGACCAAAAACCAAACAGGCGAATTTCATGTTTTTTTTTTTTTTTTTGACCAAAAAAAAAAATTTCTTCAAATTTCTCCAAACTCGGATATATCATCGGGGGGTCCGAGGGGAGTCCAACGCAGAAGTTTGGTTGAAATCGGGGCGGTGGTTTTGGAGAAAATGACCAAAAACCAAACAGGCGAATTTCATGGTTTTTTTGTGTTTTTTGACCAAAAAAAAAAAATTTCTTCAAATTTCTCCAAATTGGATATATCATCGGGGGGTCCGAGGGGAGTCCAACGCAGAAGTTTGGTTGAAATCGGGGCGGTGGTTTTGGAGAAAATGACCAAAAACCAAACAGGCGAATTTCATGTTTTTTGTTTTTTTTTGACCAAAAAAAAAAATTTCTTCAAATTTCTCCAAACTCGGATATATCATCGGGGGGTCCGAGGGGAGTCCAACGCAGAAGTTTGGTTGAAATCGGGGCGGTGGTTTTGGAAAAAATGACCAAAAACCAAACAGGCGAATTTCATGTTTTTTTTGTGTTTTTTGACCAAAAAAAAAAAATTCTTCAAATTTCTCCAAATTGGATATATCATCGGGGGGTCCGAGGGGAGTCCAACGCAGAAGTTTGGTTGAAATCGGGGCGGTGGTTTTGGAGAAAATGACCAAAAACCAAACAGGCGAATTTCATTTTTTTTTTTTTTTTTTGACCAAAAAAAAAAAATTCTTCAAATTTCTCCAAACTCGGATATATCATCGGGGGGTCCGAGGGGAGTCCAACGCAGAAGTTTGGTTGAAATCGGGGCAGTGGTTTTGGAAAAAATGACCAAAAACCAAACAGGCGAATTTCATGTTTTTTGTTTTTTTTTGACCAAAAAAAAAAATTTCTTCAAATTTCTCCAAACTCGGATATATCATCGGGGGGTCCGAGGGGAGTCCAACGCAGAAGTTTGGTTGAAATCGGGGCGGTGGTTTTGGAAAAAATGACCAAAAACCAAACAGGCGAATTTCATGTTTTTTTTGTGTTTTTTGACCAAAAAAAAAAAATTCTTCAAATTTCTCCAAATTGGATATATCATCGGGGGGTCCGAGGGGAGTCCAACGCAGAAGTTTGGTTGAAATCGGGGCGGTGGTTTTGGAGAAAATGACCAAAAACCAAACAGGCGAATTTCATGTTTTTTTTTTTTTTTTGACAAAAAAAAAAAAATTCTTCAAATTTCTCCAAACTCGGATATATCATCGGGGGGTCCGAGGGGAGTCCAACGCAGAAGTTTGGTTGAAATCGGGGCAGTGGTTTTGGAAAAAATGACCAAAAACCAAACAGGCGAATTTCATGTTGTTGTTTTTTTGTTGACCAAAAAAAAAATTTCTTCAAATTTCTCCAAACTCGGATATATCATCGGGGGGTCCGAGGGGAGTCCAACGCAGAAGTTTGGTTGAAATCGGGGCGGTGGTTTTGGAGAAAATGACCAAAAACCAAACAGGCGAATTTCATGGTTTTTTTGTGTTTTTTGACCAAAAAAAAAAATTTCTTCAAATTTCTCCAAACTCGGATATATCATCGGGGGGTCCGAGGGGAGTCCAACGCAGAAGTTTGGTTGAAATCGGGGCGGTGGTTTTGGAGAAAATGACCAAAAACCAAACAGGCCATTTTAAAAAAGACGACAGGGGGGGTGTTACGTTTTTTTTTTTTTGACCAAAAAAAAAAATTTCTTCAAATTTCTCCAAACTCGGATATATCATCGGGGGTCCGAGGGGAGTCCAACGCAGAAGTTTGGTTGAAATCGGGGCGGTGGTTTTGGAGAAAATGACCAAAAACCAAACAGGCCATTTTAAAAAAGACGACAGGGGGGGTGTTACGTTTTTGTTTTTTTTGACCAAAAAAAAAAATTTCTTCAAATTTCTCCAAACTCGGATATATCATCGGGGGGTCCGAGGGGAGTCCAACGCAGAAGTTTGGTTGAAATCGGGGCTGTGGTTTCGGAGAAAATGACCAAAAACCAAACAGGCCATTTTAAAAAAGACGACAGGGGGGGTGTTACGTTTTTTTTTTTTTTTGACCAAAAAAAAAAATTTCTTCAAATTTCTCCAAACTCGGATATATCATCGGGGGGTCCGAGGGGAGTCCAACGCAGAAGTTTGGTTGAAATCGGGGCGGTGGTTTTGGAGAAAATGACCAAAAACCAAACAGGCGAATTTCATGTTTTTTTTTTTTTTTTTGACCAAAAAAAAAAATTTCTTCAAATTTCTCCAAACTCGGATATATCATCGGGGGGTCCGAGGGGAGTCCAACGCAGAAGTTTGGTTGAAATCGGGGCGGTGGTTTTGGAGAAAATGACCAAAAACCAAACAGGCGAATTTCATGTTTTTTTGTTTTTTTTTACCAAAAAAAAAAATTTCTTCAAATTTCTCCAAACTCGGATATATCATCGGGGGGTCCGAGGGGAGTCCAACGCAGAAGTTTGGTTGAAATCGGGGCGGTGGTTTTGGAGAAAATGACCAAAAACCAAACAGGCGAATTTCATGTTGTTGTTTTTTTTGACCAAAAAAAAAAATTTCTTCAAATTTCTCCAAACTCGGATATATCATCGGGGGGTCCGAGGGGAGTCCAACGCAGAAGTTTGGTTGAAATCGGGGCGGTGGTTTTGGAGAAAATGACCAAAAACCAAACAGGCGAATTTCATGTTTTTTTGTTTTTTTTTGACCAAAAAAAAAAATTTCTTCAAATTTCTCCAAACTCGGATATATCATCGGGGGGTCCGAGGGGAGTCCAACGCAGAAGTTTGGTTGAAATCGGGGCGGTGGTTTTGGAGAAAATGACCAAAAACCAAACAGGCGAATTTCATGTTTTTTTGTTTTTTTTTGACCAAAAAAAAAAAATTTCTTCAAATTTCTCCAAACTCGGATATATCATCGGGGGGTCCGAGGGGAGTCCAACGCAGAAGTTTGGTTGAAATCGGGGCGGTGGTTTTGGAGAAAATGACCAAAAACCAAACAGGCGAATTTAAAAGACGACAGGGGGGAGTGTTTGTTTTTTTTTTTTGACCAAAAAAAAAAATTTCTTCAAATTTCTCCAAACTCGGATATATCATCGGGGGGTCCGAGGGGAGTCCAACGCAGAAGTTTGGTTGAAATCGGGGCGGTGGTTTTGGAGAAAATGACCAAAAACCAAACAGGCGAATTTCATGTTTTTTTTTTTTTTTTTGACCAAAAAAAAAAATTTCTTCAAATTTCTCCAAACTCGGATATATCATCGGGGGGTCCGAGGGGAGTCCAACGCAGAAGTTTGGTTGAAATCGGGGCGGTGGTTTTGGAGAAAATGACCAAAAACCAAACAGGCGAATTTCATGTTTTTTTGTTTTTTTTTTACCAAAAAAAAAAATTTCTTCAAATTTCTCCAAACTCGGATATATCATCGGGGGGTCCGAGGGGAGTCCAACGCAGAAGTTTGGTTGAAATCGGGGCGGTGGTTTTGGAGAAAATGACCAAAAACCAAACAGGCGAATTTCATGTTTTTTTTGTTTTTTTGACCAAAAAAAAAAAATTTCTTCAAATTTCTCCAAACTCGGATATATCATCGGGGGGTCCGAGGGGAGTCCAACGCAGAAGTTTGGTTGAAATCGGGGCGGTGGTTTTGGAGAAAATGACCAAAAACCAAACAGGCGAATTTCATGTTGTTGTTTTTTTTTGACCAAAAAAAAAAAATTTCTTCAAATTTCTCCAAACTCGGATATATCATCGGGGGGTCCGAGGGGAGTCCAACGCAGAAGTTTGGTTGAAATCGGGGCGGTGGTTTTGGAGAAAATGACCAAAAACCAAACAGGCGAATTTCATGTTTTTTGTTTTTTTTTGACCAAAAAAAAAAAATTTCTTCAAATTTCTCCAAACTCGGATATATCATCGGGGGGTCCGAGGGGAGTCCAACGCAGAAGTTTGGTTGAAATCGGGGCGGTGGTTTTGGAGAAAATGACCAAAAACCAAACAGGCGAATTTCATGTTTTTTTTGTTTTTTTTGACCAAAAAAAAAAAATTTCTTCAAATTTCTCCAAACTCGGATATATCATCGGGGGGTCCGAGGGGAGTCCAACGCAGAAGTTTGGTTGAAATCGGGGCGGTGGTTTTGGAGAAAATGACCAAAAACCAAACAGGCGAATTTCATGTTTTTTTTTTTTTTTTGACCAAAAAAAAAAAATTTCTTCAAATTTCTCCAAACTCGGATATATCATCGGGGGGTCCGAGGGGAGTCCAACGCAGAAGTTTGGTTGAAATCGGGGCGGTGGTTTTGGAGAAAATGACCAAAAACCAAACAGGCGAATTTCATGTTGTTGTTTTTTTTTTGACCAAAAAAAAAAATTTCTTCAAATTTCTCCAAACTCGGATATATCATCGGGGGGTCCGAGGGGAGTCCAACGCAGAAGTTTGGTTGAAATCGGGGCGGTGGTTTTGGAGAAAATGACCAAAAACCAAACAGGCGAATTTCATGTTTTTTTGTTTTTTTTGACCAAAAAAAAA
Source organism: Trachurus trachurus (assembly GCF_905171665.1). Taxonomy (NCBI): domain Eukaryota; kingdom Metazoa; phylum Chordata; class Actinopteri; order Carangiformes; family Carangidae; genus Trachurus; species Trachurus trachurus. The sequence goes on from NC_139907.1 coordinate 30,599,420, forward strand.
AATTTCTTCAAATTTCTCCAAACTCGGATATATCATCGGGGGGTCCGAGGGGAGTCCAACGCAGAAGTTTGGTTGAAATCGGGGCGGTGGTTTTGGAGAAAATGACCAAAAACCAAACAGGCCATTTTAAAAAAGACGACAGGGGGGAGTGTTACGTTTTTTTTTTTTTGACCAAAAAAAAAAATTTCTTCAAATTTCTCCAAACTCGGATATATCATCGGGGGTCCGAGGGGAGTCCAACGCAGAAGTTTGGTTGAAATCGGGGCGGTGGTTTTGGAGAAAATGACCAAAAACCAAACAGGCCATTTTAAAAAAGACGACAGGGGGGGGTGTTACGTTTTGTTTTTTTTGACCAAAAAAAAAAATTTCTTCAAATTTCTCCAAACTCGGATATATCATCGGGGGGTCCGAGGGGAGTCCAACGCAGAAGTTTGGTTGAAATCGGGGCGGTGGTTTTGGAGAAAATGACCAAAAACCAAACAGGCCATTTTAAAAAAGACGACAGGGGGGAGTGTTACGTTTTTTTTTTTTTTGACCAAAAAAAAAAATTTCTTCAAATTTCTCCAAACTCGGATATATCATCGGGGGGTCCGAGGGGAGTCCAACGCAGAAGTTTGGTTGAAATCGGGGCGGTGGTTTTGGAGAAAATGACCAAAAACCAAACAGGCGAATTTCATGTTTTTTTTTTTTTTTTGACCAAAAAAAAAAATTTCTTCAAATTTCTCCAAACTCGGATATATCATCGGGGGGTCCGAGGGGAGTCCAACGCAGAAGTTTGGTTGAAATCGGGGCGGTGGTTTTGGAGAAAATGACCAAAAACCAAACAGGCGAATTTCATGTTTTTTTGTTTTTTTTTGACCAAAAAAAAAAATTTCTTCAAATTTCTCCAAACTCGGATATATCATCGGGGGGTCCGAGGGGAGTCCAACGCAGAAGTTTGGTTGAAATCGGGGCGGTGGTTTTGGAGAAAATGACCAAAAACCAAACAGGCGAATTTCATGTTGTTGTTTTTTTTTTGACCAAAAAAAAAAAATTTCTTCAAATTTCTCCAAACTCGGATATATCATCGGGGGGTCCGAGGGGAGTCCAACGCAGAAGTTTGGTTGAAATCGGGGCGGTGGTTTTGGAGAAAATGACCAAAAACCAAACAGGCCATTTAAAAAAGACGACAGGGGGGAGTGTTACGTTTTTTTTTTTTGACCAAAAAAAAAAATTTCTTCAAATTTCTCCAAACTCGGATATATCATCGGGGGGTCCGAGGGGAGTCCAACGCAGAAGTTTGGTTGAAATCGGGGCGGTGGTTTTGGAGAAAATGACCAAAAACCAAACAGGCGAATTTCATGTTTTTTTTGTTTTTTTTGACCAAAAAAAAAAAATTTCTTCAAATTTCTCCAAACTCGGATATATCATCGGGGGGTCCGAGGGGAGTCCAACGCAGAAGTTTGGTTGAAATCGGGGCGGTGGTTTTGGAGAAAATGACCAAAAACCAAACAGGCGAATTTCATGTTTTTTTTTTTTTTTTGACCAAAAAAAAAAAATTCTTCAAATTTCTCCAAACTCGGATATATCATCGGGGGGTCCGAGGGGAGTCCAACGCAGAAGTTTGGTTGAAATCGGGGCGGTGGTTTTGGAGAAAATGACCAAAAACCAAACAGGCGAATTTCATGTTGTTGTTTTTTTTTTGACCAAAAAAAAAAATTTCTTCAAATTTCTCCAAACTCGGATATATCATCGGGGGGTCCGAGGGGAGTCCAACGCAGAAGTTTGGTTGAAATCGGGGCGGTGGTTTTGGAGAAAATGACCAAAAACCAAACAGGCGAATTTCATGTTTTTTTTTTTTTTTTGACCAAAAAAAAAAATTTCTTCAAATTTCTCCAAACTCGGATATATCATCGGGGGGTCCGAGGGGAGTCCAACGCAGAAGTTTGGTTGAAATCGGGGCGGTGGTTTTGGAGAAAATGACCAAAAACCAAACAGGCGAATTTCATGTTTTTTTTTTTTTTTTTGACCAAAAAAAAAAATTTCTTCAAATTTCTCCAAACTCGGATATATCATCGGGGGGTCCGAGGGGAGTCCAACGCAGAAGTTTGGTTGAAATCGGGGCGGTGGTTTTGGAGAAAATGACCAAAAACCAAACAGGCGAATTTCATGTTTTTTTGTTTTTTTTGACCAAAAAAAAAAATTTCTTCAAATTTCTCCAAACTCGGATATATCATCGGGGGGTCCGAGGGGAGTCCAACGCAGAAGTTTGGTTGAAATCGGGGCGGTGGTTTTGGAGAAAATGACCAAAAACCAAACAGGCGAATTTCATGTTTTTTTTTTTTTTTTGACCAAAAAAAAAAAATTCTTCAAATTTCTCCAAACTCGGATATATCATCGGGGGGTCCGAGGGGAGTCCAACGCAGAAGTTTGGTTGAAATCGGGGCGGTGGTTTTGGAGAAAATGACCAAAAACCAAACAGGCGAATTTCATGTTGTTGTTTTTTTTGACCAAAAAAAAAAATTTCTTCAAATTTCTCCAAACTCGGATATATCATCGGGGGGTCCGAGGGGAGTCCAACGCAGAAGTTTGGTTGAAATCGGGGCGGTGGTTTTGGAGAAAATGACCAAAAACCAAACAGGCGAATTTCATGTTTTTTTT